>NW_024884253.1:7987301-8004929 GCF_019232065.1 Centrocercus urophasianus
AGGGGAAGGGGAAGGGGAAGGGGAAGGGGAAGGGGAAGGGGAAGGGAGAATTCTCAGATTTGTTTTCTGGCAATCAGGCACATGACGGATGGATTATAGAATCATTTGCATTGGAAGGGATCTTTAAACATCATCTAGTCCAACTCCTTTGCACTGAACAGGGACAGCCACAGCTAAATCAGGTCACTTAGAGCTGCATCCACCCTGACCTTAAGTGTCTCCAGGGATGGGAATGCCTGTCTCCAGCACATAAGACCAATTCCTTATGAATATCCCTTGAAACAATAGTTTATCCTCTACCTCAGCTAAACAGCATTAGTATAGGTTACACTTGTTTCTGCACTTCACACTTTATCTTATTACACTTACTGCAAGCACCTGGCATGGAGTGTGGTCCGGTTTTAAATAAATGAAGCCACCTCATCGTAGTCCCTGTTGTGTTCTTGTGCCACCCAGAGCACATTTTTCTGTTAGGTAAGATACGGCAGTGGTAGCAGAAAACACCACCACCCCAAAGCTACCACATGAGTGGGATCTGGGTTCAAATCCAAGCTCTAACACAATCCTTGGAAAAATGCCTCCACTTTCCTATGCAAGCTTTTTGTCTCTGCCTTCAGTCCCTCATTCATTTAGAGACTGAAACATTCAGTACGAGAAAAAAGTCTCCTGTATGTTCTAAAGGTAATTAACATGCAGATGCCCTGCTGGCTGCAGGACTGCAGAATGCACAAATGAAAGCGCAAGATGCAGCACAGTACCTCTTCTTTGACTAAATCTCCATTTGCATTCAGCACAGACACCGTGGCACACAGACACTCCCTCAGCAACTTGAAGCAGTTAAAATGCCCTAGCTCCTGCTTGAACAGCTTCTGGTAAGGCTGTCTATTGACAAAATCCCTTTTTATATCAGGATCCCTTTATTAGTCAGATGTTATCTGGGGATAAAACAACCAAAAGTGGGGCGGTTGTGTTGTCATCAGAGCACTTGAAGCACAAACCTTGCTATTAGTGTCAGTGTTTCATGAGGCAAAGAATGCCTTAGAAAGAGAGGAAGGGATTTGAGAGAAAGCACTTAAATTTGGCAAGAACCGAACAATTAGCACTACAGATGAGGATGCTGAAGCCCAGGAGACGTTGCTGAGCTGCTGTGCCAGCATCACATGACCAGGGAGTGTATCTGAAGGTAATAGCAAGTAACTTAATTAAGCTCTCAACAGATTGGGAAGCTTGGGGAGCATTAAATATATATATATCTCTTTCTCTCATCAGGTGGTTTTCAGCAAGCTCTCTTAGTTCCCACACAATGGTATTTTCAGCGTCTTATTAAGCACAGCAGGAAACTTAAATGCTTAAACGTCCTTGACTGTTTTTTGTCTGTTTGGCAACCATTTTCCTTTGCTGCCCTCTTGTGGGATCAGAGACAAAACGTCCATTCAGAACAAAAATAAACGGCTTCATTCACCAAATGCGTGCTGACCTGAATTCACCTAGAGGGTAGATAGATCTTTGTGAAAGGAGCTTGTTTTATTTCACATCATTCCCTCATGACATTTGTTGGGGGTTTTATTGTTGTTGTTTTTGCTTTGAGTGCCAGTGTCTGTACAGTAAAACATCTCAAATATAAAATAGCTACGTTGTAAAGCATTATCACTCAGGTTAGGTGAAACAGCATGAAGGAATTTTTCCTTGAATGGGGAAATATACATGCACAGTTGTATATATACCAATATATAAGCAACATATACCAATATATAAGGTATTACACAGATATGTACATACATATGCATATACCCATATACATAGATGAAGTGCTTACTGCCACAAGTTTTAGAACAGAGAAATACAATGTTCTTGGATAAGCTATGAAGCAAGTCCTGTTCTTGAGAGGCCGGTTCTGTAACAGACTTTGAAGAAAAATCCAGGCAAAATTAACTGCCACCTTTTGCCTTCCATTAAGTAAAGAAATGTTGAGGTAAGCAAATTTGTATTGCAGCAGTTCTGATGTTCCCAGTGTCACAAACACGTGCGTGCATCTCATGTTGCAGATGGCTTTCTTCTCCATGAGCACACTGTTACAAAAGATGTTGGAAGGAGGATTATTCTTTGTGGCAATGCAGCTTTGACTCCTCAGAAAAATTATTTTTCATTTTATCTGTTTATGGAGCTGTGAGAGATGTTTGATGATGAGGTTATGCAAGTCCTTGTTTATTGTAAGGGAAATACTTTCTGACTTGCATGAATTACACTGTATGTTTCTCTGTGCAGACTGTCTCTCTATCCAAAATAGAGAAACAACAAAAAGTTCACCAAAAAATAAAGCGGCACAGAATTACTCATAAACTAGATCCTAGAAAAATGGGATTAGTCTGCAGGACTGAAAAAGGCCACAGGCAATTTAAGGATGCCTTCAGCCAGCGACATGATAAGCATACAGTATAATTTAATGGTGGTAAATCATAAGGAGTGACATATATTTTGTATTTTATAGCCATTGTAAGTTTCTTTCACAGTACTAGTTTATTAACATCTACATTTCCCACTGAATAATGTTTATGATTAACCAAATGTTATTATCCAATACAGGGTGGCCCAGAACAGATAATGCAATCATCTCTGGATGCTCTGCAGCCAAGGCTGCCTCCAGCCTGCTTCACTGTCAAGCAAAATATCCACAGACTGCATGACATAAACCTGTGAGGCCTGAAAGCCTTGACGTTATCCCAGTAAAGCAGTGCTGTAAAAAAGCCTGTGAGCCTGCAGGGCTTTGTGGCTACAGCCTCACAGGGAGACTTGGTCTCAGAAGAGCATCAGCTGGGCACTTTAAATATGCTATTTTAGTTTTTTTAATGCCTCCTATTTCCTCTCCGGTTAAAGTGTATCTCTTTGGGAAGAAAAACTTAGTTGGTATCCCACACTAAGCAGACATGTATTCATATCTTTTGGAAGTGGCTGATTTTTTCAATGCTTAGGTAGTTCATGTTATTGTGAAATCTTTCCATGAGTTTTCTACATGATGCACCAGGACTCTCTTTGCTTGAGTATGATCTGTCATGATCTTGACAACAAAAGCAAACAGAGGCGTTGGAGTTGTCATTAGTGCAAACAAGGAAAGGAACGTTTCTCATTAAATCCATCGCAGACTCCTTTCACATGTCCCTTCTTAGAGCGATTATGGCACATACAGGTATGCCAGGTTGGCTCTTTGGGGAGGCAAATATTAGTCCTAAGAGAGAGATAGATTTGAGTGGTTAACCACCGCTTCCCTTTCCAATCAGATATACTCATGAAGCCAGTGCTTCCTTTGGGATACTTCATAGTCATTGCTGAAGCAAAAAAATAAAAGAAAGCCAAAATTTTGACATTTAGAACATAATGAGTACACATGAGGGGATGATTTCAGGGATTCACATCAGTACATTGCAGGTGCCATTGCCTCTGTTGAACCATGCTGCATCTCAGTTTTTAACGTATTTGGATTCTAAAATTCACTGGAACTACACATGCTTTGCATTAGTGATTCTTCAGTTATTCAGAGAAACAAAAAGCATTCTTTGTGTGTATTCATTGCATCTGTAAAAAGTTTTAAGTAGGAGATCACATGTTCTGGAGGAGGACGTGGCAGATAAAGTTGGAAAGTTAATCATCAAGCACTTTATTTATGATGCTGGAACAATATAGAACAGCTACTTTCTGTGTTTTTTGAAGGAAACAATAGCACAAATGGTCAAAAGTGCTAAGTGCTATGTTCTGGGACCTCATTTCCAGAGGGTGAATCACTGGGATGGAATGGATTGAACTACTACAAGCTTGGTGATAATATTTAAAACACTCTAGGAAGGTTCTACTAGAGAAAATAAAGTGGGCTTTGTTAGGATATTATTTTCATCAGTTTCTCCCAAAATATTTTCCAACAAGGATCAGCACCACTGCTACAACTCTACAAGTGATAAAAAGGAGGCACAGAGAGGCAAATCAATTTATACAGCAAGCAAGAAAAATGCCATTCTTTGACTTGTGAATCAGTACTCTGCCCACTTGACTGTACTGCATAATGTTTGCATTCTCTGAGGACAGAAAACGCTCTATTTGTCCGTGTAATGCCTAGCATAACTAGCTGTGAGTGACTTTCTGAAGCTGGTGGATGTCATTCAGTGTGCTAAATAGTCTATCCATTCAGTGATGCTTTCCATGAATACTCTGAGTTCTCTTTATCTCTTCTTTTTCTGTGCAAGAGCACACAGTAAGAGACAGCACTAATGTTTCAAAATAGGGCCAGACAAATATTACCATCAGTAATCTGCTACAGTAATTACTGTTTTGTTTAAATCAGTGTCACTTCAATAAACACATGCATTCGCCTGTCATATATCTCATTAACAGTCCAAACATAAACAGTAAAAATATCTATTACATCAACACACAGGGAAGGTGTGTAAAGGAAATTAGGATGCTGTTCAAGGCCAAAGGAAATTTCTGTGAAACACCTATTGATGCAAACCAATATAGCTCTGTTGCACCAGCTGATGCTACGTTAATTAACACCAGCAGACATTCTACCTCATAAATCATTATTTTCCTCATGTCTAATTTTAGGAACAAACAATGTATCTAATCAAGTGCTGTAAGCATTAAAAGGAAACCAATACCTTGAGGTCCCAATTTTCTGCAGTCATTTTTCTTGTGTCCTCATGCAGAATGTGCCAAAGTGGGTGAAGTTGTTCAAGCTCCCACCCATTGACTCTATGGTAACATTTAACACACGCAACGCACAGCACAAATGACAAGAGAAGGAAGCGATGCCAATTATTATCTGACCTGCTGGTTTTCAATAATGAGCAGTAAATTCAGTTCTGCAGCAATTCAGGCGCACATGGAAGAGTCCTGGTTGCCAGACTGTGCTGACAGCCTTCCCTGTTCAAACTTTGTGAATTCATCACATTATTTTGTCTTGGAACACTAACAATACGTTTATTCACTGGGGAAAATAATGTATCTCACTTCCAGGCCTTTTCTTTGCTTTACTCCTCCCTTTCTTTTTTCTTTCCCCGATAGCAAAATCTGTCAAAATTTAATGAACTTCAGAATTTCATTCCCTGTGCTGCTGCTGGAGAAATCACAATGATTTTCTCCTTGTTACTTTCATATTTCAAAAATTTCTCATTTTTTTTCATCGTGGGAGCAGGAAATCATATATTTTGTTTTTTCAGAACACATTTGTTATTGTTTTACATAAGCTCTGACAGTGTGAGGTCCTTTTCCCTTCATAACTTCATAAATTACAGCTTCCTTATGCTATCCACAGAGAATAACAAAAAGAATAGGATAACCCCAGTCCCCAGACTCATATTGAAAGACAAGCACAATAGCATTCTCCAGAAAGCACAGTACTCCATCCATGGCACTTATCCACTCCGTATCTCTTCCATGTCTATGCCAGGTCTCTAAATAGGCCTTAACATATGGCACATTAGGCCTTGGTTTCTGGAACAAGATGTCACTAAACCAGCTCTCCCATGATCATAGTCAGGGAGATTCTTACATTAACAAATACCTCCATTCACATCAGTGTGGGATATCCTAATGCACCCTGCTTCAAGTACCTCAGTTTCTTCCCTCGCTCCTGAGTCGTTTTATTTGTATTTTAATCTGACACTGCCCACCACTTTTCCAAGGAGGTTCTGCCTCATAGTATGAGCCCAGATCATGCCTCAGAGCTGACTCCTTCAAAGAGATCTCTCAAAGCCCCCATGGCGGGTAAAAAAGTATGCTGTAAGACACAGAAGAGGAAAGAATCCTTACCTTGATCAGCTACTCCTTAATTTATGCCCTGCTAGTATGTCATTAGTCAGATCTGATGAGATTTGGAAAAGCTCAGAGCAGAACAGAGCAGTTAAGCCCCAGGAAGTGCCTCATCTCTTCAGCTTAGACTGACTTGGGAGGTTTAGGAGGTTTCTAATCAGCAGACTTGCTTTTGCTCAGCTGGTGGCTGGATGGAGTTACAGTAGCCTGTGATGGCAGAAGTGCAAACTGCAGTGTTATTTAGCTAGATTAGTTTAGCATCTAGTCTTTTCTTTTTTATTTATCTCCCTCTCTGTTTCCCAAAGGCTTTTATTATTATTCCTTAAGACTTCACTGTTTTGAACTTACTACCCTACAGGTAGCGATGCTCTAGATACATATGTGAGACTGAAACCTCTCAGCTGAAGGATTACTTTGCTTTGCTTGGTTTGTTTTTGCAGACCAAAAGATTCAGAAGCAGATTGTGGAAAAGTTTCAGAATCCTAGAAAATAGGACATCTGAGCCACTCTTCTGACCCAAACACCATGAACTAAACCAGTAGAATTATATTTCTGTCTCTACATCTTATTCAGTACAATTAATTTTTAACTTTTACTAGCCGCTACCTGAAACAAAAATAATTTTATCTGAATTATTTTGTTCCTTTTTCTCTAAACTGAATCCCATTTTGTATTTGCTAGCAGCTCTGTGTCCTTTTATTGTTATTTCTCCCCCTTTCATAGTGTTCACATTTCCCTTCAACTCAGTAGTCTTTGGGAATCCCACCAACAAGTAGCCTTTTTAGACCATTAACACAGGTGTTAAACACAACTGATTCTAATGGTAACCCATTACCCACTTCCACAAAACACTGCAGTTTCAGTGGATTTAACCAACTTACCTGCAAATTTTGAATAAATGCTTAGGTGACATTTCTTCAGACACAGAAGTATCTCTTCAAAATCCGAAGTTTTTCCTTAATTTTGTTTCTGTTGTTTATGGAGACCTGCAGATGGCAAAGCTTTGTGGTATCATTATTTCATATGTCAAGTCTTCAACATACATCCCATAATTTTGCACACAGTGACAGTACTTTCATCACTTCAGGACTCTCCCACCACTTTATTGCTGGGAACAGCAATTACCAGCATCAGTTTCCCTTCATCCCCTATGCACTCTTCTTTAGATTTTTAGAGCTATCCCCAGTTGCCCAATTGTCCACTATTTTTCCATCAGTGCTGTTGTTCATCTGAAAAGAATATGTTTCTTTGACCGTGGCTCAGACCAGATTTCAGCTTCAAGGGAATGTGAAAAGAAAGAAGAGTTTCACCATACTTGATGGTGCAGTTGGATACTCCATCTGTGCATACTATTCAACAAAATAGTGCAATAACTCTGTTGTACTCCTTTCCTACTGCAGGAATACTGAAGACACCATGACCTTTAAATGGTGATTAATGACACACAGCTCTCAGAAGTGGGGCACACCTGGGGACCTGAGTTCTTGTGTGTCAGCACCTGAAGTACTCAATGTTCTTGCTTGCCTCAGGTGCCACTGGGATTTGTATTTTCCCATACCTCTTCTCACTGTTGCACAGAGCCAGAATACATCAATATCTGCCTAGCATAAAAGTGGGAGTGTAGATTTGGAATTGTTGCTTTCTAGCTGATGTCAGCATTATCTACAAAGCTACACATTAATCACTATGCAGATGTGGAAAATGTCTCTCTGCCTTGAGGTGACTCTCTGGCTTCAAATTGGATGGTTTAAAGCTTTGACTAAGAAGGGCTAATTAGTTTTGGGAGATACTCTTCTACACTCTTAATCGATTTCATGCTTAAGGAAATTTAGGTTGTGAGACTTAGATGTTCAGATAGCAGAGAAATTATTTATTCACAGAAATAGAAGGCTGTACAGATCCTTACTCAGCTTTGTGAGGGGGTAAGATATTCCAAAACCTGTGGGTACATGGTTTGAAGAACAGCAACACAATTATAAATTTAGCAGTCTTAGAACAGGAAATGATCTGTGTAACAGACTCCTAATTCAACCACCTACTTTAATTAGGAGAGAATGTAATTAACTTTGAAATCACTGACTTGAGACATAGGTTTATGGGAAGTATGAACCAAAGACAGTTTTAGCCCACTGGTCAAATTCAAAAGTTAAGGGCATTTAAATATCCACTTAATGTCCACAAATTGCTTCTGAACTGCTGAATAGTTACTTCTTCTCACACTCTTGACCAGCTTAAATTTTTTTTTGTTTTTGTTATGCATAGGAAAGATCAGATAAAATAGTGCTTTCTTAAAAAAAATATATTTCAATGTTGTTTTTCTCCTAGAATCAAAACATTGCATCATAGCAGACACTCCGAAGAAAACAATTCTGTTCCAGCTGAAACTAAGACACATCTCATCACTTTTATGAGTCAAAATTAGAAACACTTAAAAATGAGATAAGTACCTTCACAGATAGCTCTATTCTGAGATTTGGGGCAGCTGTTGTTGTACCAATTTGGTAATAATGTAATAAAAAGCTGAACTGGTACCCTGGTGAGCAGGTCAGCTCTTTTCTGCAAGGGAACTGCAAATCTGAAGGTCTGGCTCCATCCTTCGATCAGAGAGCTGGGTGAACATTGCAGAACTTGATGTCTATATACAAGGACTTCCGAAGTCATTCTACATACCTTTGTTCTTCAATGGCCCCAGTAAAATTTAATGATGAAACCTTACAGTACTTTCATTTTCAAGGATTAATGGTTGATTATCTTCCAGCTTAATTCTCTAGCTAATGTTGAATATGATATTAATGTATTTTTCTTCAGAATTTCCATTTTATCACTATTATTAATCTGATATCTATCATTCAAGCAAAATTCAAATTTCTCATAAGGGCGCTGTGCAGAAAATTAAAGATTATCTCTCATGGCTTCAGAGAACAGTTCTCCATTATCTTTCATTACCATAATGAATTTTCATCACTGGCAAGAAGTACAAAATTGGGTTTAAAAATATCCTGCTTCTCAAACTGAAGTTAATCAGGTCATCCTTAGGGATGGAAAGATTTTAATCTGTGCTATCTGTTAAGCCCTGGATAAAGAAAAGATAAAGATAAAGATAACCTATACAGGTATTTTATAGAGAAACTTCAGCCTGAAAAGCCTGACGGTGATATGGGCCTTCAAATAAGATTGCTTTAATTTAATAACTTTAATTCTTTTGAAGCCATGCAAACACTTTTACTATAAAAAAAAAGACAACAGGAGTGGAAAAGTGTTATGTCTACTACTGTCGGCGTGCTAATGTGATAAAATCCTAATTTCAGAAAAGATCACAGAGAATGTGTTAAAAGTTATGACTAACCTGAGGCCTGAGATGTTGTTTTATTCACAGGATAATCCTCTAGTACATGTTCCACAACTCTGGTCTTTTACAATGGCACTTTGGACATGTAAAGAGAGGAAAGATCCAATGATGCTTTTCATTTCTTACAGAATCAATTAATGGTTGGTTCTTCAGACAACAGAGTGGAGTTTACAGATTTGTTTTTAATAATGTTTCAATTACCCTGTGTACATTCCTAGAAGAGCAGCATGACAAATAACTGAACACCTTGCTTAAATGACTTTATTTATCAGCCATATGACTTTACAGGTATCAATAACTTCTTTAATCCTGAAATACTGCACAGCCTTAATGTCTGTGTTGCTTGAAAAATTCCTCACCATTCCATAGTCAGCAATCAGTGAAGATATATCACTAGAACAGCAATTATACTTGCCATATAATCAAGATAACTGTGATTGACATTGTTGCATCTTCACAGAATCACAGAATCATAGGGGTTGGAAGGGACCTCCAGAGATCATCGAATCCAACCCCCCTGCCAAAGCAGGTTCCCTACAGCAGGTCGCACAGGTAGGCATCCAGGCAGGTCTTGAACATCTCCAGAGGAGACTCCGCAACCTCCCTGGGCAGAATAAACAGAATAGGCTGTTTCCTGCTCACTAATTTATGAAGACAGTATGTATAATGCAACATAATATCAGAACCTTTCCTTGCACATCTCATACAAATGTTTATCTGCCCAAAGTCATAAAACAGTAGAATCATAGAAAGGCTTGAGTTGGATGGGAACGTAAAGCCCATTCCATTCCAAGCCCCTGCTGTGGGTACAGCTGCCACCCACAAAATAAGGCTGCCCAGGAACTCAACCTGGCCTTAAATATCTCCAGGAGTGGGGCATCCACATCTTGTCTGGGAAGCATGTATCAGGGCCTCACCACCCTTTGAGTAAAGAATCAATGAAAAAAGAACAGGATTAAAAAATGAAAATGAAGGAACAAGAATATATGAGCATTTTAATATACAACAGTTAGTACTAGGAAGAACTGTGATCTGCTGCTTGCTAAAAGTGCTTCCCATTTCATTTTCCACAAGTTGCCTGATGAAAACGTAGGTTAACTTTCCATCACACAAAACCTCAGTAAAACCTGAGGAAAACCCTTCCAGTAACATGGGTAGCAAAGTATGGGAAGAAGCTATCAGCTGAAGACCACATGCTCTTCTTCCTTGGAATTTTTGAGACCTTGTCTGGGCAAAAACAGCGTCTTCATTGTGAGATGATCTAAGTTTAACCTGTCACTCAAGGAACTGTTTCCTTCTGCCATTACATCCAATGCTTTGTCTATATTTTCTATAGGCCTGTTCTATTGCCTTTCAGGAAGTCTGGATAAATTTGTTAACATTTTCATACCAAGATCCTTACTTCTCAATTTTTGTCCAGTAATATAATATTTTTTTCTAGAGAAACAGCTAAATACTTTAAAATATTTACACTTAGTGATGATACCAATGGGTCATTGGAATCATTGTAGATACCTACAATGAACAAATGTTAAAATTGGATACCAGTTTCAGTGATGATTCTGGGCTTTTATTGCTGTAGATCAAAGTAATTACAACTTACTGACCCATACCAAATAAATCAAAATAAATGAGTGAGTTTAAAATGGACAGCAAATCCTATGAGATGGCTACAGAGCCCCAGGAATTAGTTTCATCACAGCTACAACTAAAATAGCTTTAAAATTTACAGTTTTCTTAATTCCCTGAAGGATGAATTGCTCATTGCCTCTCTAATATCATTTTTGACATGTCCGATAAGCAACCTTACCAGAAGATATTGCAGCTAGAGAACTTCCTAATCCTTGGTGCCAGATCTAATCAATGTTCTACTTTTGGACAACAGATCTTCAATATATGTCAGGGCTACTTTCTCCCTTGTGTTTAATGGCTTATTTGTGCTATAAAGATATCAAATCTGGTGTGCAGAGCTCACTATCCTATAAATTAAAATGTAACCATACATCTAACTTACTATATTTCTAGTTTCTGGTGGCTTTATTTTATAGCATTTCCTTGAAAAGATAACACTTTTTCAACGTGTGGAGGAAATTATGACATTGTTCTCAAGGGTGACTGATTGATTCAGCTCGGCAGAGAAGGACCTGGGGGTCCTGATGGACGAGAGACTGAACATGAGCCAGCAGTGCGCTCTGGCAGCTTGAAAGGCAAATGGGATCCTGGGCTCCATCAGGAGAGGGGTGGTCAGCAGGGACAGGGAGGTGATTGTCCCTCTCTACTCGGCTCTTGTGAGGCCCCATCTGGAGTACTGTGTCCAGGTGTGGAGCCCTCAGTACAAGAAAGACATTGAGATTTTGGAAAGGGTCCAGAGGAGGGCGACTAAGATGATCAGGGGGCTGGAGCACCTCCCCTATGAGGACAGGCTGAGGGAGTTGGGCTTGTTCAGCCTGGAGAAGAGAAGGCTGCGGGGTGACCTCATTGCAGCCTATCAATACCTGAAGGGAACCTACACCCACGAGGGGAGTAAGCTCTTCAAAAGGGCTGACAACAGCAGGACTAGGGGAAATGGATCGAAGTTGAAGGAGGGAAGATTTAGGTTGGATGTTAGGGGGAAGTTCTATACAAGGAGAGTGGTTAGGCCCTGGAACGGGCTGCCCAGGGAGGTTGTGGATGCCCCGTCCTTGGATGTGTTTAAGGCCAGGTTGGACGGGGTCCTGGGCAACCTGATCTGAATGTGTGTGTTTGGTGGCCCTGCTAGGCAGGGGGGTTGGAACTACATGATCCTTGAGGTCCCTTCCAACCCGGGTGATTCTGTGATTCTGTGATCTGTGATTCTGTGATTGTTTGTGTGTTTGATCTTAGGAGAAGAAACATCATTTTGTGTGGTCATTTTTGTGACTTACGGAATCAAAGAAACAATTTTTCCATTCAGTACTGATTTTTCTCTAAAAAAAGCTCAGTCACAGAAAGGAATGCAATAACTCATTTCCTGTACAAAGGAAAGCAAGAGTGAAGGAAGAATTGTAGGGTAACTTGACTTCTTTGGAGTGTTTTTGAGGCAGATGACCTTCATATGGCTGATCCAAAAGCCATGATCCAACAACAGAAATTAAAATTCAGATAGATATTTTCGTAATGGGTTTAGCAGGGGATTTTACTCTCCAATTTTGCATGCATTTTTGAACAGGAAGTTTGTGAGTGGTTTGCTTTTTCTTTTGCTGCCACTGTAATTCCTCAGCCTTGGATCATTGCAGGGAGGAAACTTTAGAACAATGAAAGTTTGGCAACATCAGACATGAAAACATTACAGTCTCAGATATCTTCTCTCTTTCACAGCAACACATCATTCATAATATTCATGCAGCTTCTCAAAAAGTTTTGCAGGGATATTGTTCATTGTGCTATCCCAAAATAAAGTGGCACCTTTACAGATAATAATTATGCTTGCAAATTCTCAGTAAATCTCTAACACAGGAGAACATGTAAGTCTATATCCTATTCATACTGTCAGTTGGTAAGGGGAGCTTATAAGGGAGGCCATACGCAAAATTAAGTAAAGTGTGTTGTGATTACCAAGCAATGATTAGAAAACTGGACATGCAGAGATATAATCTGATTACCCCTGCTTTTTATTCATTAATCTGATATATCCCATATCAAATCTCTATCATAGTCACTGACTGCAGTTCATAACCCTCTTGCTTCATTTCTACAAGCATTGCCACTGAAGATAATAATATTATTATTTAATCATATTCTATAGATAACAGAGTCAGAATACAGAATTTGTAATGTCTTAGTGGTCTCTTGGCTCCACCTAAAGACGAAGAAATAGCTGACCTTGTTCAGTGATGCAACCAATCTGTGGAGAAAGTAATCCAGGGAGAGAAAGGAACTATTCTATTGAAAGCTACGTGTGTAACCATAGAATCACAGAATATATTGAGTTGGAAAGAAGTTGCAAAGATCAAGTCCAAGATCATCTTAGACTTCTCACCTTAGACTTATTTTGGGGGGTCAAGGCCCCAAACAAATAAGTACATTTCCTAATGTGCCTTAAAAATTATAACCATAATGATGAAAATGTAACCATATCCGCAAAATACACGGGTAAACTTGCATGGGAAGTCACCTCACTGAATGCTCTCTCTCCACTTCTCATGCAACGTATTGCTTATTTCTTTTCTGTTGTATATTGAAGAGTCATCACAATTATAAACTCAGTCCCTGAGTTTCAATTAATCATCACTTAACAAAACACAGATAACTCTAATCTGATTACATGAATTTGTAATTTCTGAAAGCTCTTAATTGATAGATCACTGGCTCAGCTAGTTACCAGATAATAGTCCCTATACGGAGACTATATAATTATACACATTATTAATCATCTGTACCATAGAATACTTTCTTCAAGAACCTATAAATGCCATCTCATTATTTCTGGAACTGGTTTCGAAAACACAGGCCAAGAATTATTTGAATCAAGGTATCACTGATGAATTGCATCCAAGGAGAGAAAATCTAATCAAGTGCTCAAACAGGATATTTCACAATATGAGGCAAAAAGGCATTATTTGCATTCCTGGATGCAGCTTCAAGATCAGTCCTATGAAGAGTTCATACAGTGAGCTCATACCTGTGCCCAGGTAAGTATTCCTTTTGGCAAGTAGCTTAACAACTCAAATTTTTAGGAAAGAAGTGCATGGGACAGGAAGCATGTAGCACTACAGCTATGCCTCTCACACACTTGATCTGTAAGCTAAAGGTACTTAACAGAGAGAGCCCACTGAATTCACACAGTCACAGCATCAAACTTCCTCACTCCAACTCCAACATACACCCTAAGTCCACCGGGAGGAGCCTTTGTGCTCCTCTACATTCTAAACATCCCCAACATTGTATTACAGGCTGGAAAACAACAGGAATAGCATCAGGCATCTTTTTACAAGCAGGCAGGGCATCAGTGAAGACATGCATTTTCATCCTTCAATTGTTGTGAATTGCACAGCTCAGTAAGAGTGGAAGGAAAAATACATCATGCGGTGTATTATGATACCTAGGCCACAGAGATCAACAAAAATCTCTGATTTTCTTTTAAATGTTATGTATCTGCCCGTAGCCAGGCACAACCGTTTTGTTCTGTTTTTTTCCCCATATGCACTGTGATGTATAAAGTTAATTTGCTTGTTGCAAACGGCATAATCGGTTAGGTGATATTGGAATGCCTCTGAAAGCATTAGTAAATGCTCTTCAGCAGTAGCAGAAGAGTCTAGGAATAAATATTGAATGTGATGTGGTGGGATTTATTTCCACAGATCCTATTACCTTTCAGGAAAGGCAAGCAGACAAACTCTGCACCATGTTAAAAATTTAGGCCTGGATGTTTAAATATTGAACAAAATGCTTAACAGGAGAACAGCAGTCACTCTTTGTTATTCAAGTATTATCAAAGGGGAATGGAAACAGCTTATGAGCTTTCTCATTGCCTCCTTTCACCAGCACTGCTATAGATGAGGGCACCATTCAGTCAAAATGTGGCCCCCAGCCAAAGGCACAAAAATGCCAATTTAAATTTCTTTCATACTTCATAAATGCACATACAAGGAACTTTAGAATTCCCACCCTGATGTTCAGTATCACAACTGCTACAGAATGACAGTCTGCCAAGGAGGACAAAGGCATCAAATTAACATCTCAGGAGGAAGGGTCTGTCTCCTACCAGGTGTAGGAATTATTCATTGATGGGATTTGGGTCAAGCTAGGGGAAGTGTAGCTGTCATATAGACAACAGGAGTAAGGATCTTCCTTGCAAATGGATCCCTTGCCATTTTGCTACGGTCTTTTATCTGGAATATTATTGGTATCTGCTGCTCCATTACTTTTTTCACTTTGTCTTTGTTGTGACTTTTGGAAAGGACCACAGCTACAGAGCTTTCTCCTCATGCTTCACTGTAAAATCTGTTAGGGCAATCAGTAGGAGGGGATTTTATGTGAGTGAGAATTATTGATGTTGGCTCTTATGTACTAATATACGTATGCATAATCTGTAAATTAATCACAGAGTCCATGAGCCTACAGAGCTATGAAGCTCCCAGGAGCTATGAAAGGCTATGAAACTTCACATAAAGAATCTAAACTCATCAAACTCAGCACACCTTGAGAGGACAGACATAAGAAAAACATTAAAATTGATCAATTGCTACCTAATAATGTTGTGATGCTATTTTTTTTTACCACTGATTTCTTTCTGTAGCTCTTCCTGGTTGTTCATGTTTTTATCCTCCTTCCAGAGCCACTGATTTCCATGTTGCCCTGTGGAACATGTTCAAGGCATCATCCTGCAGATCATGGACTGGGAAACAGAATGGCCCTCTGCAAAACACTTATTGCAACAGTCCTTCCTGGACTGAATTGTCAGCCCTTCCCTCAGTTGATTTTGTAAGGACAACTAAAGCAAAAAGGAGAAGGAAAAAAAAAAAAATAAATGGAAAGAACAGTGGAGAGAATTGCAAGCTAATAGAATCAGAAAATGAAAAAGAGACAGTGTGTTGTAAGAAAGCTCCAAAATAAAAATAACAGCTAAAGGTGTTAAAAAGAAGACAGACTGAGCATGGTGTTTCTGAATGCACAGAAATAAAAAGGTGAGGAGAGTGGAAAAAATCGAACGGACATGCAGCTGGGATGTTTTTGATATGGCTTAATGCCTTGTGCTCATTTTATACCAGCAGCTGCATCCCAAGAAGAACCCAGGTGGACACTTTGTGACTGTCATTTTGGGATAAAATGGCAGTATTTTATCTAAGCATCCACAATCATTATTTCTATTCTAGGTGGAGGTGTAAAAATCCCTCAAAGTTAGATAGTAGAAAATAGGAAAACAAGTAGACAATAAGTGATTGGATAGGTCTTTTGTGTCAAGTGACTAGAAAATATACTGGAGTAACACCATCTTACATGTGATTTGACATTGTTCTGTGAGTTGCACAAACTCACTTTATCATTCACTTTACTGCAAACAGTAGCTAAGGCAAATTAGTGCTGTTTAATTGTTCACCAATGAATTTCCTGTATAAATGGAGGAGTCATCAATTAAGTAGTACATAGAAATGAAAGACACTTGTAAGTTTTTTCACAGTTCATATACTTAATGATGATCATGTCCCATCCTCCAAGTCACCTTAGCGCTGAGCCTTTTGGCTACTGACCTGCAAAAAAGTGACGGCAACATTTTCTTCACAGAGGCCTCAGCGCCTTCAGAAGCTTCATAATGACTACTAATAGAACTGAAAATGGAGAAAAGTGCCTTCTTTCACCCTTTTTTTATTTACTTTAACGACATTCTGAAGTACAGACACACTCCTAAGCACTTCCGTATGTTCATTTTTGACTTGTTTAATAAGAAAGAACTGGATTGACAACTGGAAGAAAAGGAGGTCATCAAGAGTAGTCTGCATGGGTTCACCAGGGGGAGGTCGTGCTTGACCAACCTGGTAGCCTTCTATGATGTTGTCTCTGGCTGGGTGGATGGGGGGAGAGCAGTGGATGTAGTCTACCTTGATTTCAGCAACGCGTTTGATACGTCTCCAGAACACAGCTGAGTGTGGGATAGATGAGTGGACAGTGAGGTGGGTTGAGAAGTGGCTGACTGGCAGAGCGCAGAGGGTCGTCATTGGCGGTGCAGAGTCTGATTGGAGGCCTGTAGCTGCGGTGTTCCTCAGGGTTCGGTGCTGGGTCCAGTCTTGTTCAACATCTTCATCAATGACCTTGATGAGGGGATAGTAGCCACCCTCAGCAAGTTTGCTGATGATACAAAGTTGGGAGGATTGGCTGACATGCCTGAAGGCTGTGCTGCCATTCAGCAAGACCTGGATAGGCTGGAGAGCTGGGCAGAAAAAAAACAGATGAGGTTTAACAAAAGCAAGTGTAGAGTCCTGGGACCTGGGTGTCCTGGTGGATGACAGGTTGGCCATGAGTCAGCAGTGTGCCCTTGTGGCCAAGAGGGCCAATGGCATCCTGGGATGCATTAAAAAGAGCGTGGCCAGCAGGTCGAAAGAGGTGACCCTCCCCCTCTACTCTGCCCTGGTAAGGCCTCATCTAGAGTACTGCGTGCAATTCTGGGCTCCCCAGTACAAAAAAGACAGGGATCTCTTGGAAAGAGTCCAGTGGAGGGCCACAAAGATGGTGAAGGGCCTGGGGCATCTCCCCTATGAGGAAAGGCTGAGTGAACTGGGTCTATTCAGCCTTGAGAAAAGAAGAGCGAGAGGGGACCTGATCCAGGTCTATAAATATCTAAGGTGTGGGGGGCAGAATGGCGAGGCCAGACTCTTTTCAGTGGTGAGTGGAGACAGGACAAGGGGAAACGGCCGGAAACTGCAGCATAGGAAGTTCCACACAAATGTGCACAAGAACTTCTTTACAGTGAGGTGACGGAGCACTGGAACAGGCTGCCCAGGGAGGTGGTGGAGTCTCCTTCTCTG
>NW_024884253.1:8068715-8207754 GCF_019232065.1 Centrocercus urophasianus
CAGTGTTTGGAAGGATGGGGACGGTGTAACCAGAGGCAGAGGATCTGGCAATACATAGATACAAGCAAACCAGGGTCAAGAGGTTAAACACAATGAAAAAACTTTCTGAAGCTTGAAGTTTGTAAATATCAGAATTAAAGTTAGTTTCCAGGGCAACCATAATTGGGCGTATGGCATATAAGCTTAAGTTACGGTCTCTAATTAGATGACCACATACTATTTTTAACATGGTGCCTAAAGATCATTTCAGTGCTGGGGTTGGGTGGGGTGCTGAGCACAAAGCAGTCCCAGCTCCTACAGCAGAGTACAGCTACAGGGACAACAGGGAGAGCAGATGCTGTCCTGGATGAGGAACATGGAGCCCCTAATCCAGCGAGACAAGGCTCTTCACCTGATCTCTGACACCATGTGGGGAAATGAAGGATTTCTGTATGTTCATGGCTGGTTGCTAATCAGTGTCCTTCACTGGGTACATGGCTTTATAAATCCAGGGTTGAAGTGTGAAGCTACCCACCTCATACACCCTTCTCCTTGTTAGAGAAGGTTTTGGACAATTACTGCCTCATAGTGAACCTCATATAAGTACTATTCCAAGGTGCTCAGGGCTGGATAGCATGCCTTCATAGTGGGGTCACAGCTTGCCCTGAGCAGATGAAGCATCTGCTGGGGTCTTGACAGAAGATCGGCACTGGACCCTAATCCACACACATACAGGTATTTGGGAAGAGGTTTTTCAGTCTGTCCATTTGTGATCACCATCTGCAGCATTCCTGCAATACTGTTGGGTTGGCTGTAACTTTAGTCCAAAAGATGCAGAATCAGTGAGTCCTGAGCTATGTCATGGTGCTCACTGTGCAGCTGCTGATTGGCTCAAATGTGCTGACAGCCTCTAAACAAACTCATGGAGAACATCAGCCTGAGACTCTACAGCTCTTACTGTCATACAATGCTTGTTGTTTATAATGCTACCACTGTTGTAATACCACCAGTACCATCATTTCTATTTTGCTGTTCTGCTCTGAAATTACAGAAGCACTCTGGAAGCACAAGTGAGTATCTGTGAAGGAATTTTTTGCTGACCCAGAAAGAACTGTGTTATTTTGGATCTTTTTTTTTTAAATATTAGCACAAAAAAAAAAAAAAAAAAAAAAAAAAAAAAAAAAAAAAGACAGAAAAAAAGAAAGATGCTCACACAGCAAAATCATTTTTTTAATAGAAATGACTCAGCCATTTTCCACTTAAACAGAAACATAAACACAAAAATATCCCTGCCATATTATGCAGAAATCACCTTTATTTCAGCTGGAAAAATAAAGAGCCACTGAAAACAGTCAGACCCAGCCAGCTCTGTGCCCTCCCCCTCCGCCCTGCACTTCTGTGGCTTAAATCTGACAAAAGGAAAAGGTTTTGCAAATCAGGAGGGGAGAGGGAATCATTCCTGGCCCGAAATCAGATTTCTGCTGCCAGTCTTCAGCCAGAAGCAATTTCTTACATCTGAGTTATAAAACTATGGGAAGAAAAACAGAGCCTGGGAGAGGGAGAAGGGAAGGAGGCAGTGGGCTTGTAATGGAAATGCAGCACTGCTAGTGGATGACGTCGGAGTCCTCCAGGGGCAGAGAGGTCTTGTGTTATACCAAATGGATGAGAGATCTTTTGGCAGTGGCAAGAAATACTTTGAGATCCTTTCTCTTTTTTTTTCTTTGTTTTTTTTTTGTTTTGTTTTGTTTTGTTTTGTTTTGCTTTGTTTTGGCTTTTTGTTGTTGTTTTTTGTTTGTTTGTTTTAATTTTTGTTATTTCATTTTCAGACCACTCTTGGTCATTCCTCTGGGTTATTTAAAATAGCTTTCAATTGAGTCATGTAATCAGATCCTGTTATTTTACCAGTGGCAGTATTTTTGAAGTTTGTTTTTGGCCAGTGTTTTTTGCAATTATTGAAGACCCTTCCCCCAAAAAGTGTGCAAGCCCAGCAGGTAACAATTAAAGTTCTATGCTAACTAAGGATCTCTATTAAATCCTAGAATCAGGGACTGATAGAATCGTTAAGGTTGGAGAAGACTTTCAAGGTCATCTAGTCCAGCCATTCACCTACCAACAATACTGCCCACTAAAAAAATGTCCCTCAGTACCACATCTGCGTGTTTCTTGAACACTTCCAGGGACAGTGACTCCACCACCTTTCTGGGCAGCCTATTCCAAGATGTATCTAACTTCAGAATAGGGGAATTGCAAAATCAACTACTTTTTTTTGTTGTTGTGACTTTTTAAACACAAGGCTGTACTTGCTGCTCAGGACTCCTCTGATGCACAAAATGTATGGATAGATACTAAAGAGGAACATGTGCCATAGACCAAGAGGAGATGTGAAGTGGCTTGACTGCTATCATCTGTCAGCTTTTGGCAGAAGGAGCAGCTGTGTCTTGTTTCAAAGTCCAGAGCTGCGCACTCTTAATCAGTTCTCTGATCTCAGGACTCTGTTTCTCACTCTCATTAATTGAAGGACACACTGGTCATTTGGAAACAAAATACAAAATGCACAAAGAACTAAATTCACAGACAGTCTGCTGTGACATTTTCACAATGGTTTTCATTTCCAAACAAATCAAAAATAGATTAAATGTTAAACATTCTTTTGTTATTTTTATTTTTCCCCTGATTTGCTTGCTAGCATGTTTAAGAATCTCTGTGTAGGAGGATTTTGGATGAGTGGGAATGAGATTTACAGCGCTTGTGAAAATGTCTTCTGATGTTGTATACCTGTCAGCCTTTTGCAAGAGTTTTGTTCTGGTAAAAACTGCTTCTCAGTGAGCCTGTGGCTGGCCCATGCTGCCCATGTTGATACATCCTCACTCTGACCTGCAGAAACCACCACAGTCCTGGAAATATGTCTTAAAGCTACTTGCATCTTTGGTCAGTTGGTCAATCTTGACAACACCTGTGATTTAGGTAGAAGAGATTTAGGTAGAGACCAGTTACCACAGGTCATCGAGCAGACAGCAACAATATCACTGTGGATTTTCTATGTATTTGAAGTACAATCTGAAAGAAAACCCATTCAGCAGCAAATAAAGCCCCCTGCTCTATACTTCAGGCCCAGGAATGAGGTTTGTCTATCTCTGAGGTTTGTCTATGACTCATATGTCATATCTGGACACCTCTGTATCTCAGAGCTGGAGACAGTAAGAAGCAGGACCCAATTGAGTTGAGAACTGAGATCCCCTCAGTCATTGCTGATATTTAAATGTTTATTTATCGTATTTGTGTGAGTTCAGAGTAGAGCCTCACACTTTGCACATTATACACAGCTGCACTTTGACTTGAGGTACGTTGAACACCAGTAGAAAAATCACAAAATTGTTGAATATCCTGAGCTGGAAATGACCCAAAGGGATATTCGGTTGATGGAATTAGAGGACAAAGGTAGGACAATGATGTCATTTACCTGTGCTTGTGCAAGGCCTTTGACATGGTTCCATACCACATCCTTATCTCTAAATTGGAGAGATATGGATTTGAGATCCTTATCTGGTGGATGAGGAATTGTTGAATGGTTGCAGCCAGAGTGTTGTTGCCAGTGGCTCTACGTCCAGGTGAATGCCAGTCGTGTTATCCTCCAGGGATCTGTCTTAGAACCAGTGCTCTTCGACATCTTTATCAATGACATAGGCAGCAGAATTGTGTGTACTCTCAGCAAGTCTGCTGATGACTGAGAGGTGCGGATGATGCAACAGAAGGGAGGGACATCATCCAGAGGGACCTGGACACACTCAAAAAGTGGTCACATGACAGCCTAATGAGATTTAACAAGGCCAATTGCAAAGTGTCGCCCTTGAGTTGAGGCAACCCCAGATTTCAATACAGTCTGGGAAAATAACTCACTCAGAGAAGCCCTGAGGAGAAGGACTTGGTAATGTTGGACAAAAAGCTCAACATGAGCCAGGCTGGAGCAGCTCTCCTATGAAGACAGGTTGAGGTAGTTGGGCTTATTAAGCTTAGAGAAGGCTCTAAGGAGACCTCATTGTGACCTTCCAATATTTAAAGGGAGCTTTCAAATAGGAGAGGGCCCAACTTTTTGCAGTGTCTGACAGTGATAGAACAAATAGGAATGGCTTTAAACTATAAGAGGGGAGATTTATGTTAGATGTTAGGAATAAATTCATTTTACTCAGGGGGTGATGATGCCCTGGCAAAGGCTGCTCAGAGAAGCTGTGGATGCCCCATACCTGGAGGTGTTCAAGGCCAGGCTGGATGGGACAGCAAAACCAGGCACCTCAGCCACTTCTACATCTTGCCCTCCAGACCCTTCCCATTTTTGTAGCTCTCCTTTGGATGCTCTTTCATAGTTTTGTTTTCCTCTTATATTGTGCTGCCCAAAACTGAACCCAGTGCTCAAGATGAGGCTGCAATGCACAGCACAGAGCAGGACAGTCAGGCCTGGTGTGTAAATTATCCCATGATCAAGAAACCCCAACTGCTGCTGCTGACATGGTCCCTCAGAGGGCCTATGGCAACAACTCTTCTGTTTTCTCCACAGAGGTGTTCATGATACAGAAAGCAGGCTGACTGGCCTGAGGCGACTCCTCCAGTCTGGATGCATCATTGCCCATATCATCATTTGCCTGTTCATCAAATTTCAGGTCCCCATACTTTCTGTGTAAAGGCACCTGATAGGAAAAGATAGGCAGAGGGGGTTTGCCTGCTTCTCTGCGCAGAAACCTGTTTTTATTCCCTCTTTCTGCCTGGTGGAGGAAGGATAGGGGATATTTCATTTATTTTGTTGTGGCTGGCTGCCATCTGAAGGAGAAGTGCAATAGTCCCTCCCTATGTGCCATCTCTAGAACTGCCCTTTGTATGTAAGAGGGTAGGTGAAGGTCATTATGTGTCCTTGGGCCAGTTTGGAAAACAGGTTGAAAAAGAGAGCTAGCCATTATTAGACTTCAAGGAAGCAGAAACTATGCCATCTCCTGCTGTCAAACCAGGAGACAAATCAGCCGACTCTCAGAATCTATCCTTTTTGTTTGCTGGTTGTTCATGAATGTGATCAAGTGCGAGTCAATTTTAGAGAGAAATGTGAAGGGGAAGGGAAATGGAATTGCATTAATTCCAAGTTACAGAAGTTTGTCTCCTCCAAACTTGACACATTTTCTGTAGACCTTTCAGTGCACTCTGCTGCACAGACATTTGTGTGGCTAATTTCTTTTATATTATCTGAAAATAGATCCTGATTTTTATTAAGTACCCTCTGCTCTGTGTCAGAAGTAGGAATAGAGCCAAACCATATCCACTTACCAAAGCCACCTTCAGTGCTGGAAAGTCTGAGAAAAATAAAATCCAAAGTTATCCTTGGGCTTAATTTTATGAAAATTTTTTGGCCAAACCATGTTTTCATGAAGATTAAAAAATCTTTAAGACATTCCAGAACTGAAGTCCCATGTTTATATATCACTTCAGTCAGATATTCAAAAACAGATAAGCATCTGCTACCACTAAAATGATCTGAGGGCAGTTGGTTCTGGACATGAGATGTTCGAATCCTCCAGGTATCGTAAGTGCTGGGTCTTACGTTTTATTCAAAGATAAAAACTTGAACTTGCAAATGACTTCTTGCTCTAAACTAAAATCACTTAACTAGCTTCATTGTGTTGTCAGCAAGGCTTAGGCCTTTAGCTTAAGTGATGTCCTTCACACCTTCACACCTGAAAATTAAACCCCTCTGATTTTGATCACTTGTAGTAAAGATGCTTATCCTGTCTTTCACAGAGTTTCATTTTCTGTAATACACAGCTGGTGTAAAGTGGGCTCAGTCCTGTACTGAACTTCAAGACTAGGCCTCCTATGAGTGCTAGGAACTTGTACTGCCATTATTTGTCACTCAGATTCCCCATATTTTCTTCTCTTTTAAGTTTTGTGACACTTTCACAGTGTCCACTCTAGTACATTGGTTAGACTTTGCATCTCTGTCAGCTCTTCAGTCAGCAAATACACCCTAAACCAAGAACAACGTATAGCTCAAGTAAATTAAAATGCAGTGCATAAGGCTAAGGGAAATGCTGCAGCCTGCTCCTAGATTCTTCAGTCAAAAATCATTTTTAGATATCTGGCTACTTCCCAGCCTTTTCTTAATTGAAAACTCAGTCAGCTTTAACTGTTCCTTTTAGATGTTTGTCACTGAGTTGAAATCCACTGAAAAGATGCAGGACAAGGGGCTGTCTGCCAGGAGGCAGAGTTTTCATCCCACTCCTACGCATAAAGCTATAAATCATATTCTGCCATCAGATCATTATTTTTCTTCTGTTTCTTATAAACACAGCAGCAGCATCAAATGAAATATGAGCTCTCCAAGACTGTTGGATTTCCTTGTACGTACTGTAGAAGGCAACATTTGCAGACATATGGCATGCAGGCTACACTTAGAAGCATTCTGAAAACTGAACTTGGACATTTTTCAATTCAATAATGTGTAGGTGGTCTGGGTTACAAACCCTGTATCACTTCAGTGATAACTATTTTTCCTGGTCCCACACATCAGTCTACATGACATTAGGTCTGAGGGGGTTTTATTAAATAGAAACCTCAGATATAGTGCTCTGAAATGAATTGTAAAATGTCATCTTATAGTTGTGTCACTTTTTATTATTATTGTTATTGTTCATTTAGTTACAGCACCCAACAGTATGTGGATCAAGAATGAAACACACATCGTTCTCTGGTTAAAAGGTCTTGAGTTGGCTTTCAGCAAGCTGGATCTGGTCTTGGTTCCTCCACCAACTTGTCTTCTTGCCTGTTTCCTTACACTTTGTCACAGAGGCATCACTAAGGATAACAACAAAATTTGTCAGGACTTCAGAGACTGACCAGGAAGCATCTAAAATATTTTATCAGCCTCATCCTTTTGTTTATACTTACCTTGCTCTCTATACATACAGACATAATGAAAGCTAGGTTCATACACATAAAAAAATTCAGACCGCATATATTTTTAATGATTTTTTAAACGGTTTACTATTAAGTTATCCTCTTCTGTATGGTAATTGGGATTCAAGCCTTTTTGGAAAGAGTGCAGTTCAGGGAAGGGCATAGAAAACAGAAAATAAAAAATATTTTGGCAGAGGGGGCTGTGTGGGTACAAACTCAGAGACTACGAAGAGTAAAGATTGTTGAGCTAAGTATGAAAAACTCTGTGAAAAGACAGCAAGGCAAGAGCAAGACACCTAGAGCCTTAGGTGCAAGGGTTGTGAAATTGTCCTTACAGCAGTCGCATCCAAAATCCTCCTACAAACCCTTGAAGACTTTGCCTCTCATGAGCTCTGCCACTGGGTGCTCCAAGCCCATTGTGAGCAGTGCAAGGACTGGACTGAAGACCAAGGCTGGTCCCATGTTGCAGGAATGGACATAGGACATCTCAAATCACACCTGGATAAACATGCCACATGTGCCCAGAATACATCTCAGCAGCGTTTGGAGAGCAAGATGTCTGCCCAGCAGAGCAGGGTGGCTGCATTCGAAGTGCCAATGAAGAACGACTCCTGTCTCATGCTGTCTCCCTGAACACACCCTGGAAAGGCTTACTGGAGATCTAGTATGAACTAAGCTATCATAGTGCCAGCAGCAGAGCCAGCAGTTCCACAGCATAAATGAGTCAGTTCCAGTTCCTGTAGGCATTCCCTGAGACCATCTAATTTACTGATATGAATACAGCAGCCCTTCATCTTGCTGTAGCTGCAGCAAGCACCCAGGAGGAGTTCACCTGCAGCCAGTGTCAGCTTCCCTGTCTATAATTTCCTTCCATAGCACATGGCAGATGTGGCCCATCTTCTGCAAGATTGGTATAAGGCCATCTTTTGTGCTGAGCATGAAGCCAATTTAATCACACTGTGCATCCCTTAACATGATTGCACTCATATTTATTGCTGCACTGACACAGTTTAGCTGCACCGCTGATGGATGCCTTAGAAAGCCTCATACATTAGCTTGGTTAGAAAAACTGATTTCCTGTCTCTAAGTGAGTAGAGAAGTCCTTCGGATGCTGATACAAATGCCTCATAATCCAGATCCAGCATACCATTAAGAAAATTGTCTCGAGACCAGACACTGCAGATTGATAGTCTCCATTTCATTTGTCAGTAGCGCAGGTGCAGATGCTATTAACGAATGCATCAGAGCCTTTTTATGGAAGCTACCAAATGATTTACTCCAAGGCTAGCCTGCAGCAAGGAGTTCCTTGAGTTAATTACTCACTGCATAGAAAGGACAAAATCTCAAAATTAGAATTAATAAAACCCTAGGAAGTTAACCCTGAATGGAACATGTCACAGAAGTATTTCTACAATGACAAGAAGATTGAGTAGATGACCTACCAAGAAAAAGTTATTTCCTTTTCTAATTTCTGTATCAAGACTTTACCATATGTGCTCAAATCCCAAGCACACTGCACACTTCAGAGAACATGTCCAACCCTGAGTGCCTCATGAATTAAGTTTTTCTTTGGATATAATATTCCCCACTGTTGTCTCTCTGGGCTAATTACTGCTGACAAGCCTGATGTGTGCATTCACACTCAGTTCAACTCAATTAACACTTACTGTTTGTGTTCAAGTGTTCATAGTGAAAAATAGCTTTACAGAACACTTTGGACAAAGCATGAAATCTTTTTAGTTATTTTCACATATTTTTACTCAGCCCATCTCAGATTTTAGTTGTGCCTGCAGAATTATAAGTGTTTAACAGGAGAGCGAGCAGAACTGAATGATCAAGTAGGTCTACTCTACCACTGAACTCTGAGTTTTAAATGGTTTGTAAAACCCAGCTAGAGGTGTGGCCTTATTTTATTGTGTTCACTCAATCCTTGATCTTGAATTGGAAGCATTCATTATTTGTCCACATCTGTCATTCATAAATCTTCTTATTATGAAAGGGATTAGACACTTCCGCCATACAAGACCCATTATTCCATAGGATTTCCAGTTGCAACAACCTTCTGCTTTAAAAGTGCCACTCTCTGTCCTTTGGCACCATTGAACAGATGTTATTTACATAAGCACAGGACAAATTCCAAGTAACATTGGCCCTTCTGAAATTCTCTTCTTAATGTGCACCTCACCAGCCACTTGCACTGAGTAATGCCCAAGTAAGACCATGAACAGTGCTGTATAAGAACCTGAGGGTCCTTGAGGAGCCAAAAGTTGGACTCAGTGATCTTTATGGGTCCCTTCCAATTGCTAATTCTTTGACTGTGTCATTCCTAACTCTTACATGTGGTAGTGGAAAATCAGACTTTCAGAGCACGGGTGCAGATAGATAGAAAACAGAGCTGGCAGGTTGTGTTACCCCAACACATTCTATGGCAGGAGAACAAGGTCCACAGTCTGCACAGGAATCAAACACTGGCAGGAGAGTGATGTCTGTGGCAGGACTGAACAAATAACACAGAAACTGCACTGAAAGATCAAAACCACAGCAGACTTAGAAGATGTCCTTAGAAACTGAGCCAACAGAGTTCTTAGAAGCAATGAAGGCACGTGGACAACTCATGCAAGGTTTTTACATCTGATAGCAGGTTTAAGCTACATACTTTTTCAAAAGCAGATCCTTATTTTAAAGGTAAGCATCAGAGCAAATACACTCAGGAGGTGTAAATTACCTGTGTAAATGTACCCAATCAGTACCACAGATCTGTCACATTAGTCCTTGACTGAACAGGATGGTAGCACATTGAGTAACAGAGCAAGCAAATGTGACTTTCTGTCTCTTTATATTCTTAATTGCTTATTAGAAGTACAAGGAAACGTGACTACCCTGACAACAAGCTTGTTTTTCTTCTATCTCTGATGCCAGGAGTCTGCAAAAAACTGCAAAAAACAGATAGGTAGTCTGGGTTCAGCTCCATCTAGGCACCACCATCACCACTTAAAAGCAGATAATGCTGCTCCCTGCATTTCCAAGTGTGCTTCTGACTATGTCTGCACTCAGCATTGTGCTCTGATTTGCTGAGCAGCCACCTCCAAACAGCCTACACAGCTGCCCCCCAGCAAGGAAGCAAGCAGATGACTCCTGGGACCAAAGAAATCCCTAGCATGAGTCAATTTGTTTCACTCAGGTAGGACTGCAGCTACACTCATCCCAAGAGTCCAGACCTCAACTGCTCATCTGCATTGCCATATGCTCTGCTATAATTGTAAGCTGTAAATTAAATATATGTATGCATGCAGCTTAAAGAGGCTTGCTCTATGTGGTGCTATTTCACTGAAGGGTTAGGTGTGAATCCGTCTCACAGAAGAAGGTAATCTCTTACCATATGCTCATATAGCCCCATGGCTCCCCAAGGAACAGGGCAGAAGGGAGGTGCATGGTGTAAGCTCTGTGACTGATGTCTCTCTGTTAGTGCTTGATATAAGAAATAGTACTTACAGAAACATACCTATCTTTAAATAATGCTCACAGAGTAAATATCTGGAATTCAGCAAGGACTGTCTGGAGCTCTCAGAGTAGTTTTGGACCTTGCTAACAATGGCAAAATTTCTATTGTCAACACTGGGTCATGGCATCACTGCCAGACTCTTCTATTTCAGTGCTTGAATTCAAAGCTATGAAGGTTCAAAATAGAATAACCTCAGCTCTTCTTAATGTCTCCATCTCTGAGGCAGCATTTCATTATCTAAAGCTCTCCTTTTATGCAGAAAAGAAGCAATTAGCACATAAAGTGCCACACACACAGTCAGGCATCAAGCTGTGACAACCAAACTAATGGGGCACCAGAAGACAACTAGGCAAACACTGTATTTGCTCCTGAGACAGGAACACAGAAAGAAAAAAAAATAGAAAAAAAAAAAAAGAGAGAAGAAAAAAAAACAACCAAAACACTCTGACAATCAATGCATAACTGCAGAAAACACAGAGAAAAGTTTAAAAATAGAAGTTAATGGTTAAACTGCAGTATTTTCAGGGGAAGAAAATCTTAACCTCTTTATCTAACGTGAACGTGGCTCCCAACTACTAATGCCAAAAGTTTCACAGGTAGAAGCAATGTACTTTATCAAATCAATTAGATCCACTAGACTAAAGAATAAAAAGGAGATAACCTGGTAGGCACACAGCCTTCTTCAGGAATGTGAACTTCTATCATTTTTCACGAATGCTACAAGCTTACCTCAGATTTTCATATCCATGCTGGCTCCTACCCAGCCCTCTTCTAGCGCATAGAAGGTATGGCTCAATTTAGACCTGTGCAAAACTTCAAACCATTCTGTGAAATGAACGTCTGCAGTTCCACCACTTTTAGACCCATACAGTGTGAAGTTTCAAGGGGAAACTAGGCAGATATTCTCTCCACGAGGCAAAAGGAAGAGCAGAATCCTGCTTCCTACTCCCTGAAGTGGTGTTCTGCGTGGGTAGCAGAAATAAAACACTATTTATGTCATTGGCGGTGGCATGTTTTATTCTGAATCCTTGTAAAAAAAAAAAAAAAAAAAAAAAAAAAAAAACCCCTAGTGTAACAAAGGGCCGAAAACTATATATAATGTCTTCATTTTCTTCAAAATAATTTCTTCAGAGGAGAGATATACTTTAAAATCGCAAAGTACTGGGCTTGTTGTTCTTATAGGAGCCATTCATCTTGCATCTGCTCCCTCAATCTACTCTTGAGCTCAAATTATGCACAAACACACTTGTGTGCATGGTGGGTGTGCATCCACATGAGTGCAATAGCTCAAGAATTAAGAGACACGTTCTCTTCCCTTTGATCCCGTATTCCAGCATTTATTACAGCCCTACTTACCCAATGGGTCTGACTTCAAAAAGTCACAAAGAGAAATTGACAGAAAATCTTTCTGTAACAAGAACAATGGTTGCTATTGTCTCAAAATTTGTCCTAAACACATCTCAAAGCTTTCAGGCAGAGTTGAGGTGAGTGGTCTGAGCACTAAAGGACTTTGCTTTGTTGCAGCTAAGAACCAGACTTATTTCCATCAGGATCTACTTACTTGGTTGTAAGATATTCATTGAATTATTTCTTGTAAAAGTCTAACAGAAGATCACAGCAGTTATTAAAATAATAAAAAAATGACTCAGATTCTCCTCTCATTTGTTTTAATTTTGTATTACTTTAATTTCAGTTAACCAGGTTTTTAATTAATATAAAGTAGAATTCTATTGCAGCCAACAAAGCCAGAATGAATTCATTGATTCAGGTTTGGTCAATTATCTCATTGGTATTTACCCCAAAGCAAATTAGATAGCAATCAAGTTCCATATTTTACATTCTTGTATAATTTCATATGTATGTATATAGGGGGTGGATGAATGCAGCACATCCACAGGATATCCTAAACGAGAAGATAAATCTGTTTTATTATGCACAGTAATTAGCACTAAAAACACTTCAGCACTTCCATGCTGCTCACACAGCAGCTTGGTAATAGCTATCTTTCTGGGTTCACTTGTTCCAATGCCCCAGACAGTTTAGAATTTAGTTTGCTGCATGAAGATGAAAAAATTAATTTGATTAAATGTGTCAACAGAGAATAGTTTCATCACTGAAGTGCAGTTGTCTCATCTTTGCCTCTACAAGATTTCCAGTAGAGACCTGCCCATTTGCTCATCTTTCCACTCACTCTGTAATGCTCTGTAGGGTAGAGATAATTTTCTCCTACCTCTCTGTGTCTTTGATTCTGAAACAGAGAGGCATGGATTAAGGAAACACCCCAGCTGAGCAGCTGTTGTTTGTGGATCTATCCCTTAGGCTAATCATGTATCTCAAGACTTAATAAAGCAGTAAAACAGGAGCCTCCATGCTGGCAGGGCAATTTTTGGCATGAATTATAACTCATTCTCAAAAAAAAAAAAAAAAAAAACCAGTAAAAGTAGAACAGTAAAAAAACAAGGAGGCTACAATAAAAGCTGTAAGATACTGCTCATAATAAACCATATTATGAATCTCTTACACTGACTTTGATCAAACAGTAGAGGCAGGACAGCTCCTGACTGCCTGATATTTCAGGTACTTTGGTATATGGACAGGATAGACATCTTTGTGCTGAGGTATGAAGTAAATCCAACAAGCTATTGCTAAAATATCAGCAATATTCTGAGAGGAATGCGTTCAGAAATAGCCCTTATTTGAAAAGTCTGCACTCTATGTCCAGGAACTGTAGCTACCAGAAATGGGGGAAAAAAATGGTTTTCATTCACAAATGGACTATATTTTATCTTATATCATCAAGACACAATCAGAAGGCAATTCCAACATTGCTAATACCGTACTTCGAGCTGCTGCTTTTTGATCTTCACATTGAACAGCTGCAAATTTGCCATTCTTTCCCTGATGTTTCCATACCAGTTCTAAGTCATAAGGCATGCAAATTACTGACTTCTCCTGTGTGGGAACAAAATCTACTGAAGCTTAATGGACTAATATGAAGTATTTTTACAGATTTTCTTGAATAAAAGAAAAAAATCAATCAAACAAACAAACAAACAAAAAACCCATAACAATGCCTTTCAGTCATTTAAAAATAAAATAAAATAAAATAAAAAATAATGTTTTTAAAATGCCACAATCAGACACAGCCACCTCTTTACTCAGTGGTCAGAGTCCAGCCAGGAGGCAGAAGCCTGGGGTTCAGCTCTTAGTTTTTACACAGAGATCTGAACCTGAAGAAGGAAGTTACAGCTATTGCACAGGGGAATATTCTGCTGAGAAATACTTTGTTTGCTTTTTTTATATTTTTTTTCCTGTTGATGCTGTTCTACTCTATATAAAATATTGAAATATTCATTAAGCCAGAGGGAACAACTCTATATCATGGTGTTTAGGCTCTGCAGCAGAGAGGCAGGACATCGCTCTCATGAATATTTCAACATTGTAAACAAAGTAGAACATATTCTATTGAAGGTATTGATAAAACAACCTTTCTTCTGTCTCCCTCCCGCACTGGGAGATACCTGATGATTACGGGCCCTTCCTGGGAAATTAGGCTCAGATCTCCACAAGCAGATGAGGAAACTGAAACCTTATTTCCAGCATTTTAAATGAATTCCCTTGCCCACTGAACTACTGAAAGAAAGGGGACAGGTGGCTCTTAAATCAAGTAATCTATCATTTAATATCTCATTCTCTTTTCTCCCTCTTTCCTTCAAAAATGACAAATGAATTTGGGCTATTGAAACAGCTCTAAGTCCTCCAAAATGTCACTTTGGGGCATAATATTTAACCAAAAATTTACTCAATTCTGAGCATTTTTATGTAATTTTTACGTTCCTTGCAGATTTGGATGCAACTCATAAATTAAGATTCTGCTTTATTCTGCACCTCCTAAAACTTGGTCAATTTCTCACCCCTTATCTAGTGTGTGCTGCAGATCTGATTAGTGGACAGGAATGGAAGGAGTGGTCCTTTTGGAAGTAGACATCTTGCATTTGGTGGAGAAGTAGATGGATGAGTTCCAGGAAAGGGAATGGGTGCACTGTTTTAATATGCATCCAAATACATCTTACTGTAAGTAAACAGAATTTTGGAACAGGCACCTGTGAAAAAATTAAAAAACAAAAATTGCCCGATTTCTATGCTACAGCATTATAGCCTTTAAGTTGAAAGCCGTGCTAACCTGTGCCAGGGGCTGCGTAGAGCTCCAAGAAACATTTTCCAGATATATTTACCTAGTTTTCCGAGAGCTTTTTAATGGAACCTTGATGATAGATATTTCACATACATCTTCTCATTGCAATTTACTCACCAAACAACAATCCCCAGGTTCTTAAATACTGGAGAAATCATTGATGTTATGGAAGACAAAGTGTCACATAGAGGCAATGAGCTTGCACAATTGTATGTGCTTCTTAGAGATATAGACAGCTTCTGCCTTTGTCTGCATTTGCAAGTGAAGTGGTGCAACAAAAGCACCAGATTATCTTATTGAAGATTGTAGTTGGAAGAAAACCATTTGTATTAAGGACCTAATAGCCATCCTGCATTCTTTGTGTGGTTTTTAGAACAACTCTAACTCGATCCTCAGGATAAGATGCTTTTTAACTGTCGGAGCATATTAGGTGCTGGCCTGGAGCATATCTTTCACCTTACTTTCAAATTAAGGGATCTGCCTCTTGCACTCTGAGGGATTCTATGCTCTGATATAGCCAAGTATGGAGAATGTGAACAATAAGGAGGGTCAAAAGCACATTCTTTCTTTAAGCTAAAAAGCTGAAGTTGTTGCAGCCACATGGTGAAGCAACCTTTCTTATTCTTTACTTCCAAGCTGTTGTATCTGTACTGTTCGTTTTCATCTCAGAAAACTGTGTCCTTCACAGGAATATCCAATCTCCTTTCTCTCCAAGCTGAATATAACCAAAGACTGCCTAAAGCTATGGCCTTGGGTTTCACTAACCCCCCTAGGATTAGCTGGTTATGCTAGCTGTGAGCTGTGAGTCCTGAATGCCTTTGAGATGGCAGCTAAATTACTACAGGCTTCAGGCTGAGACAGATAACGTGGTGTTTCTCAGTGGGGAGGACTGGATGAATTCATTCATGCAAAGCTCTCTGCTGAAATACACTGATGCTGGAGATGCCTCATCACACTGATGAAGCAGTTTAAATATTCTCTCAGGATTATCAAGCCATGTGGAGTTGGTGACTCAACAATCCCAACAGGCCTGCATATGACCTTTCTGGTCAGTGAATATTTGAATGAACCTCAGACCAAATATACTAATGCGGAAAGAGAAACTATTAAAATTTAAGCTGAGTATATTACAATGATCTGGGAGATGTCTGATAGCAACTTGGTGGTGGTTGTGCTAGTAGAAGTAATGCTCTGATCAACACTTTTCTGGTGATTGTGCTGAAGGACACAGTTCATATACCGGAAAACAGAGCCTTCCCTGTAATGCCTGAAGTGAGGAAGAAGGATCATTCAGGGGATTAAAATTATACGCAGGGAACCTTATTTAAGGTGATTATCAAATCTTTTGATCAAATTTATATAACTTTGAGAAACCAAAAATTGTCGCCATCTCCTCTGGAGTCTCAAACTGCCTATTTAGCTGCTAGTTATTACCTGCCTCGTTCCCCCCAGGAAAAAAAAAAGAAAAAATGAAAACAAAGAAAGAAAAAACCATGGTACTACAGTTCTCCATATCAAAGCATAAAAATACATACATCTTTTCTTCTGCAACTCTTTCCCAGCCAGAAGAAACTTTCTCTTCTCCTACCCACTGGTAACACCTGAAATGCTGTTATTTGAAACAAATCCCATAAAGTTCTGATTCACATATTTAAACCTAGCTTTTGTTACTAAGTTAAAAAGTTACAAAGGAAGAACTCCTAGTCATAAAAGCAAGTTGCCATAAAAATGCATCTAAGCCTTTAGGAGCTGGAGCCCATATCTTGGCAGCCATTGCAGGGTCACAGCATTTTACAATGGCTCCTCAGCATAAATAAAAAGAATCAAAATCATTTTCAGTGTCTGTACATCTTACACAGTAGTGATCAGATCCGGCTGGCCTCTGGATGATGGTATCTTATAAATATAAAATATTAATAGTCCTTTTATTGTTAATTTGGCAAAACGTGATACTGTGTAAATGGAAGTTTGTCTCTTTTGGCTGTGCTACAAATAGAAAAACACACGTTCTCAACATTTATAGGTGAATGGCTTTCTCTTGCAAATGTTTGCTTTTCTTAAATTAACATACATGAGTGGGTTGGGAAGAGCTGTTGCCTTTACATGAATCCTTTCAGCCCCTTTTACTGTGACTCATTTTACACCTATTGGAGATCTGGGCTTCAGTGAGAGATTTTATTCACCAGATAAAAACTGGAAAAAGCTATCTAAACTCTTGTCTTTTGTGTGTGTTAATGCAGTTCTTGACATAAATGTATGTCAAAGACTAAATCTAGTGGCTCCAGAAATTAAGGGTTACATCTGAGGTTACTGAATATTAAAAAACAAAACAAAACAAAACAGAACAAACAAACAAAAAGCCAACTAAAATATTCAGCCATTATACACGTTTATTCTTATGTTTGTTTTGTGATTATGAAGTATTTATTTTCATGAAATCTAGAGCCACAATTACAACAGTTAAAAGAAATGGTTATGAATTTGACTGTCAGGGTATTAGCCCGCATTCTCTCTTCTTTAACATCATGAAAATGTTTCTACTTTACCTCTTCATAAAGGTACTCAAATCTTGAATGATGAAGCACAGACTGCAAGAAGGAGCCTGGAGGAGGTATCACTAACCATCTCTCGGTACGTGCAGCAGAATATAAACTGTTCTCTTAAATAGCTCTTTTACTAATTGCTGTTTGAAAGTATGGGAGCAAAATGTTATTAGTTGCAACAGAATGCAAAAAAGTGAGATCTATTTGGCCATAGAATGGAAACAGAGAAATACTGGAACAGGTGTGACCTCTATAAAGAAAATGCTAAGGCACAATGTAGAAGCATGTACATGAAGAGTGAAGGTTGTTAATGGCTCTGTATTCAGAGCTGACCATTGAATAACAGTGAGAAAATCATAGAAAACTCCTTTATTATCTCATTAGGGAGAAGGAAAGAAACAACATACCACAGAAACAAATAACACTGTTTGAGGACATACTTGGCAGATTAATCAGCCAAGATAACACTCTGGCACTTCGCAAATATGATGAGACAGAGGCAGCTGCCAAAATTGAGAACCCTTTGAGATGCCCAGGATCGACAAGGGGGAGGCCAAGCAGAGCATCCAGCAGTATTTCAGACAGCTAAAGACACCTTTTGATAGCAAGATAGCTAAATTTAGCTGTCTACTTGTGTGTTGTATGTCTGAAGTCCTGCAGATGGAGAATGACATGTCCCGTGACTTTCCAGGTTCAGTGGAGTATTTGGTCTAGTCTCCATTTGCTGCTCTCTGTAATATCCACTGAAGGTGTTTTAGATTTCCTAGGGGGTCTCCGACAGCACTAGACTAATTTTAAGCAACATTTCCTCCTTTGTCACTACAGTGACATTACATTACACTGCAATGGGGATTTCAGTGGAGGTAGCCGTTCGGTTGTTCAGCCTCGTAGTAGGTACTCAAAGCTGGTCACCAAGTCCTTCTTTCAGCTCCACTGATTCCATGGACTGGACCTTCACTGATCATGAAAAAATCTTAGATATCTCATGCACACCTATGCATACTGCATATTTAAGTGTTTTATTCTTGAGGCGATCTTTAATTAAGGAAACAAAAGCTCGTAGAAATAAGCCAAAATCTGGTGCAAATCTTGGAAAATTGTAGGGCTGCTGACTAATCCAAGGGAGAGGATCAGACAGCAGCAGTCATAAACACAGAAAAGACAGATTAAAGTAAAAGCTACTTAAGACACACAACAGAGACCAGAGTCAATTTGGTCGCCTTATGTGACCTCACATTGCCTGGAGAAGAAGGCTGACAGCCACACAACCACTACACCCACCACAAGGCTGCAGGATCAACATCTGATTCATTTCCATGCAAACAGTGAAGTCAGCTGCAGTGCACGTTCTATAAACAATAAACATCCATATAAACCTGCAGAAATGTGTCTATGTGTTAGTGACATACAAAAAGCCATTCTAAAGCCATCAGATGAATACAAACCCTCAGCATGAAACTCCGATAGGGTGCACTGCCTGGGCTGTATAGCAGCAAGCATAAGACCCAGCAGGAGGCAGGATGAGAAACCCTGATCTGGTACAGCAGAGCCAGAAAATATCCTCAGGGAGAGACAGCAGTCACTGCAGGTCAAGCACTCTGAAGGACAAGGACACAAGACAAGGAAGTTGGGCTATAAATAGGATATCTGCAGCCAATAAGACTTGAGAAATGCAGAGGGCAGTCGCTGGGGAAGGAAGTTACAAGGCTGCAAAGAAGATGGATCATTACATCTTTTGAAACTTGCACACACTGACTCACCAGCCTGACAGCACTGAAAGCCTCACAGATACTTGGGGAACTGCACTGACCCACATACATTGAACAGCAATGCAAAAGAAATGTCACTGCTGATAACTGATGAGTGAAACCAGAGCACTCGATTTGTTCCGTTTGCTGAATGTTGCACCAAGACGAGTCTTTGGGGGGAGGGCTGTGGATAATGAATTTCTGTGGGCTTGAGCTCAGCCTCAATTAACCCGAGGGAGGGTCTGGTGAACACTGGGCACTGAGTCTCTCACTAAGGGAAACTCAACCAGCAGCATTTACACATTCCTCAGAGAGCAACCAAGAGTTTTCTATACACAGTAATACAATCTGAAGGGATAACAGCACAAACAGTTGGCAATTCAATTACATCTTAATCACACAGAGTAATGCTCCTTGTGCCGACAGTATACAGAAAGAGTAAAGCATGCAAAAAATGTCCTAGCTTTAAAATCCCAAACTGATTTCCTGGAAAAGATCAACAAAGACTTTTAAGATGGGAATTACATCATAAGAGAGAACTTTCCCAGTTTCTAAGTAGGTGGATAATTTGGAAAACATTCAGTCTAAACTCCAATGGGGAAACAGAAAACGCATTTAGCAAGATGTGACATAAGCAGGTCCAGTACTCAGACAATTGAGCACATGACACAGTAGCAGAATTCAAGTGACTCAGCACTCCAGGAGAATTTTAACACAAAAACTCTTCTCCTGGGTACACAGAAAGCAATAGGAAAACCATATCAGCACTAAATGGCCTGAGCTAAACATCCATCTGGACAAAAGAACAATCGTGCAGGCAGATCTGGCAGGCTTATGTGAAATAGCAACAGACTCAGAACAGCAGATGAAATGAAACCAGTAGCAACAGCAGAGTAATGCAGAGAGCTGGAGCCCTCACACAGCCAAGGCCAGGAAAATGCTGCAAGACGCTCAGCAATCAGCTGAGCCAGAGGAAATGAGAGAAGAGCAGTCCAAAGAAGACTGCACTGAGCTGCATGAGGTCAATCACACAGGAGGTCAAACCCTGCACCGAAAGGGAGAAGTGCAGGTTGCAAAAGCACGTATTGGAGGAGTCAGAGAAGGGCAATCTAGGTGCACATGACTGGGGCCTGGAGACAAAAAGAGGAAGGGAAACCACCTCAGGAGCTCCGAGTCCCTGAAGATCAGATGCCTGTTTTCCTCTTCCTTTCTGTATTCCCTCTTAGCTCTTGCAATGCGTGCTGCCTCTCTATATGAAACCACAAATTCCGCTGGTCAGTGCACAAAGGCAATGCCATGCACTGAGCTGGAAATGACATTGTCTCTCTTCTGCTGATAAAGCCTCTGTATTGCATTTATCTCTGTGGCTCCTCTGCTTCAAACTGTGCTGAGGCACATCAGCCCAATCCTCTCTTGCTCAAACACCCTCTTTTGCTCAGGCACATTTAACTGCTTATTAGGCTGCTGCTACCTTAAGGTCAGCATGATTATGCTGTTTAAAACTTCCAAATGTTTCTTTCCTATTGACTAACCACATCACACAGTAGACTAATTAACCCACCGGGTTCTCATTAAGCAGTATTCCTTCAGTCTCCTCCAGGACCACCAGCTGTGCTGCAGATTTCCTCCGATTTTAGGAAAATAACAAGACTCATTTTCAGAAATGTTTTTTTTTTTCCTTTCAGCATGTCAGGAGGCCCACGTTCAGGTTTAAAATAGCAGCCCCGAGATCTGTGGGTTCAGGGTAGGATTTAGACAGCCGCATCCAGGAGAGAGAGATGATGTTCCAGCAACTCAGAGAGAAGTACAGAAGGATGCCAGCACAAGAACACCTGGTTTCTTCCCCACATGCCCAGGGTAGAAGAGAAAGCATGCTTTCAAATATCACTGCTTAAGGCAAACATTTCACTTTGGACACCATAGCAAGCCTCCAACAAACGTGGTCTTGAGCGATTCTTCTGCCATTCCCAAGATGATGCCCAGCAACTGCCTTGTTTTCCATAGGAAAAACTGCAATACAACTTCCTAAGCCTACACACAAGAAAAGGTTGTGACCCTAATCCAATCCATTTCCTCACCCATTAGAATAATAGAATCCTAGGGGTTGGAAAAGATGTCTAAGATCATCTGGCCCTACACTGGTACTGCCCATGCCCTAAGCACCACCATAAGTGTGTATCAGCTTCTGCCACTTACCAGGACTTCAGTTCCTACTAAGGTTTGGTCCCCTGTCCTAGTTGCTCTGGAGCATAACGAAGGTACATCTCTCGTCTCCATCTGAGCTATGCTCGGTGCATGGATGCACACCCAACTTCAGGTCTTGCAACACAAATCATCAGGCCAACGATGTTCCCTGGTTAGCAGGTTAAAATATTTAATTTGCACCACATGTATATTGGCACTGAACAAATCAGACACCAGTGTGTGATTCTGATCCAGCGTGCCATTTCACCTCAGTCACTTTGGAATTTTTATATTTAAAATGTAGTACTTAACTGTTTATGAAAACATACTATTTAAATATAAAAATTGTTTCAACTAAAATCATTCACTCAGTATGTTTTCCTTCCAAATTCTTTGTCTTTTTCCTTCCTTTTGGATACGACTCTTCTAAATGAATGATCTCCTTTATTTATACTAAAGCAGCTTTTTTCCTCACTTGAGTTATGAGAAAAGGGATTCTGAAGACTACACCAATAACAGGCTTTCCTTCTATAGGAAATTTTAATTTTTAAGTTCCTAATTTTTTAATTAAACTGTGCAAAAAGAAAATAAAAGGGATAAAGCATTCATAAGAAAGAAAATCCACATACAGCTAAAAGGTTGTATGTTGTCTGAACTACATTAGAGTGTATTGATTTTACGAAATTATCTTTTGACTGCTAACTATATATTTGATACAGGAATATAAATCTTCTTAAAGTGATGCAGTCAATGTACCAGAAGTAAGAAACCCTTTCAAGTATATGATTTGCAGGACTACACTGTAGGTTTCCAGCATCACATTCAGACATGTCTGACATGAGAACAGGTCTTCAGGCTGTGGAAGACCTCTGTTTGAAGTCAGAAGCAGCTGATGGATCTTCTCTCTGCCTGTTCTCATGGTTGAGATTTCTTGTCCTCCAGCTCTCTCTGCTGAGATGGACCTGGAAAACTCTGGAGAAGGACCAAGCAGTAGAGCAATACAACTATTCACTGGGAAGCTAGGAACTTCAGGTAGCATGGATAAGAGGAAGCAACTTCCTGAGCACCAAATAAATTAATAAATTTCTTAACAAGAGACTTCAAGTTGCCTAGGAATATTTCCTGTTGTTCCAAAATCCCTAGAAAATCAAAACTCAGTCTTCTGCAAGCTGTTAATCTTAAGAGAGAGAAATACACATATCCTTGTTTAAATATTGGTTCTATGTATGCTTTTTCAAAAATCACAGCACCTTGCACTATCTGATGCTAAAGAGACAAAATGAAACCATTTGATTCTGTAAAAATGCTGTGGAAGTGCTGGGCAGAAAGAAAAAGACAGTCAGGATCAGTAGTTCTTGTTAAGAAATTTCTTGATCAAATGACCCGAGGGTGCGATCTATAATAACATCAAGTGCACAGGCAATTCAAGTAAAAGTAGATTACATAAAAATACCATTCAGTAAAACCAGATCAGCAAAACGCGATATTTCACTTAGATCCCATGCTCATCCTAGGAAGCTCAAAGCTATAGTCTCTTTAATTTAAAGGGCAGTGGTTCACTTGTGCAACCTAAAAGTCACCTCTAACCCAAATGGTGAAATCTGCTCCACTCTGTTTACATCATATTCTACATTACAAAATCTACTTCATCAACATATGGGAACAAGGAGGGAGGAGGAGCCAGGAACATCTGCTCTCCTTGTCTTGGGCTTGCACTGTTGCTGTGTACAGCTTTCTGCTCAGGGAGACTGTTGAGCCTGTGATAGTCACCAACCACTTGGATGGAACACTGTGCTCTGATGTTGTTGCTGTTTGTCTTCCTGCTGTGACTAACGCAGGAATTTTCTGGTTTTTACAGAGTGTAAATGTGCCCAGCAGTTTGCTGCTGGCAGAATAGGTGATCAGGGTCTCCAAACCACACATCCACCAACCATCTTCTCTCCATGCTAACAGAGAGAATTTCATTTCTGTTTCCGATGAAAAAGCTATTTCTTACTAAAGTTGTCCAATTAAGTGATTTGGAAAACAATTAAATTTGTCAAGATCTATTCCATTGCTGGCTCTTTCTACATACATTTCTGAGGTAAGAGCATTATTTTCAAGAAAAAAAGCAGCACTTTCATTCAGATGCGGTGGCGTGAGTGAGGAGGGATCCAGGTGTGGTGCTTGGCTTTGGAGCATAATAAGGCTTGTGTCCAGCAGACAGAGCAGAGGTACAGCTCTATCTTGTGCTGCAGACTGGCTGGCTTCTGTCCAAAATAGAGATGCTGCTTACAAACTATTGTCTCAAGAAAAAAATGGCACAAATCTTATGAAAACCGCTCTTAGGATCTTAGAGAAGTGTGGGTTTGATTTTTGCTGCCCTGTAAGCAGACGGTGCTGAAAGCAATGTGGTTGGATTGCTGCCTCTTCTGCTCCGTGTAGGTGGCAAAGAGTAGCTGACCTCACCCCTATACTGCCATGGGGTTAAAGAACCGCTCATTCCATCTAGCCCTTGTGATACGTCTGTGAGCTTTCATCCTCAAAAATACCATTTGTTTGGAGGTTAGGAAGAACCTGGCCCTTTGATTTGCTGAAAGAGACAACCACTGTGCTCTGCTTTCCATAGTGATCAATTATGAATTCAGTCTCCCAAGGCATAAGTACTACACAACACGTTAATTCATTGCAGTGATGGCCAGGAGAGGTGGCTTTAAAGCTGCCAAGAGCACAGCTGATATCAGAGTAAGAAAATGGAGCAGCTTTATTTTTCCCACAGGGCCAGATCCTGCCACTCTTTCTCATGGAAGATGAGTGCATATAGATCATTAAAGTTCTGGCAGCTGACTTGGCCATGTAAGTGAGTGCAAGCATATCAGGGCTGAGGAATAATGTTGAGCGAGGGAGGAAATTCATTTCACAGCCAGAAGCTTGCTTGCATACTAAAGGACTGGGATGTGCAGAGAGATACCCAGCAAGAAGCACCAATCTGTGAACTGAAAGTGATGCTGTTTGTCCCAGGCAGAAAAAAACCCTTTCCCATTTCTGGCCACCCTATTTCTCAAAGTGTTTATCTGGGGCCTCACAGCACCACAGGGTACTTGCATTCAGCAGGGAAACGGGAGAACCATGAACTGGAAAATGGCTCTGATGCTGCTATCAGACTGCGTGTGCTTTTTCAAAACAGTTTCTGCTCCCAGCCATGTATGCACAAGCTTGTCTGCAGCTCAAAACTATCAAAAGTCACTATTAACGACTGTCTTCAAAAAATGCCACTCTTTTCTGTCTTCATTTTGTGTCTCTCCCTCTTTATTTTCAATTTTTCTGGGTCACACACTGCCAAAGGATGTTATTTTGGTTGTCTTGCATGTTTTCTCTTAGTTCAGTGGATAAAAGTTTGCCCCAGACACTGTGTTGTCCATAGCTTTGTCATTTTTCTGGCAGGTTATTCTCCACATTGCAAGGTCATCCTGTACTCTTCGAACCACTGAGCTGAAGGAGTATTTGGTCACCACTGTTCCAGTAAGCAGCAACTAGGATTGCAGCTGTGGAAAAATGAGCCCCTCTCAGAGTCTCTCAACCCTCTCCTAACCCCAAACGGAAGCAGTTTTCTGAGTGCAAAGTACAGACCAGGACACTACCCCAGGTGGTGTAATTTTGTGCCATTTTTCACATGCTGTCAGAGAAGCAAATAACAAGCCAGTGTGCTGCTCAAGCCCTCGCTGAGTGTCACGACTCTGTCTTCCTGTCTCTCCACATTAATTTCAAGCTTCAAAACCCTGCCTTCCTCCTGCACATCCCCTTTTCACTCTTGTGTGGAATCTTATATTTCTTTTATATTGGCGATATGCAAATGGTTTCTCAGCTCTCTGTTAGCTTTCAGGTTCTACTGGACCTGAAGGAAGAGTGGGATGAGTCATGGATATCACGGTCTGATGGATGAGACAGAGCATAGTATTAGTGAGAAAAAGGACCACATCCAAGAACTCCATCCTCAGCCTGAACTGCCTTGCTACCTTATCCTCCCTGCCTTTGTCCATGTTTTCAGGCTGGTTCTCCTGTTAACACCTACCTCTCCCGCATTTTCCTGAGTAACTGTCTGAGCTGATGGACTTCAGCATTGTAACAGCCAACTCTGCTTAGTCATTATCACTGGGTTTTCTGAAGACACATATTTTCTTGGACTGTCTGTGTCCATATAGAATCACAGAAAGGTTTGGGTAGGAAAGGAACAGACCAGCCAATTCCAACCCTTCCTCATGGGAAGGATTGCCATTCACAAGACCAGGCTGCCCAGAGCCCCATCCAACGTGGCCCCAGGGATGGGACATCCAAAACTTCTCTGGGCAGTCTGTGACAGCACCCCACCATCCTCTGAGTAAAAAAATTCCTCTTAATATCTAATATAAATCTCCCCTCTTCTAGTTTAAAACCATTCCCCTGTGTTCTGTCACTATAAGACCATGAAAGAAGTTGTTCTCCCTCCTGTTTTTAAGCTCCTTTTAAGTGCTTGAAAGCCACAGTGAGGTCCCTGTGTTCATCCTCTGAGCATACAGGACAATTTCAGCTAATTCCAGAAGGGGCAAAACATCTCGGAGTGTTATCTATATTAGAGATGAGAGACTCAGGTAAGAAAAAGGCTGCAGAGCAAGCTCAGCTCTTGCTGGATAGAGAAGGGACATCTCATTAATGCTTGAACCAACATCAAGAAATAAATATCAGTAAGCCTCAAGGCAGAAGAGGAATTTAGGCTTCATCATTTCTGATCCTGAGGTTACAACTTGCTTTCAAGTTGCTTTCAAGAAATCAGACCCAGTAGGGCCCACTTATGATGAGCAACAGTCCCTGTGCTGGCGAGACTGACTGCATTCTCACCATGCCTCCAGCATTCCTGGGATTTTACCCTATAGTTTAACCAAATGACACCACACTCACTGCAGTACAGAAACCAGCCATAGAGTAGACCTACGAACCCCGATTTTCACAATACAAAACTTAGCTCCAGTGTTCTCCAAGCTTATCTGAAGGATTTTTCATTTTGTTTTCCACAGAGAATTATATTTGTCTTCTTGCTTTCCCGTGAAGGGGAAATCTGCTCTTTAGAAATGTTTCTAAGGAGAATGACAAATGAATATTTCCTTTCTGTCAACATCTTGGTTTCAGCCTTATTTAACATTTCCGAAATTTCCAGAGATGTTCCAGTTTTTAGCCCTTTCAGCCTCTTAACTTGCCTTGATATTTTGCATCCTATTTCCTGCAGCCGCAGAGATAAGTGGGGTGGAAGATTACAGATGATCATTCCTAAATGAGAGCCTAGCTCTCTTTGCTTCTCTCATCTCCAGTTATTTCATCATCCCAGTCCTGGCATTTCCTTTTAAAATAACATTTTACCTATTGCCCAGTGGTAAAGTGGTAAAAGAGAGACACTAAGTGATAAGGATTTTTCTCTCCCATTCAGTGCCCTGCATGAGGCATTGATTCTTCTATCCAGAAGGTGCTAGGTCTCAACAGGATGTTTCCAAGCAACTAAATTGCACACCAGATTGCTAAGTGTCAATGAAAAGAACGATGTCTCTTTGCAGGGAAAGCTACAGCTTTTACTCACCAGGTAGGGATTCATCAGAGTGAACCAGCCAGTAAGACCCCACTTCCACCCAGTTGTTCTTTTCTCCATGATGAAAATAATCCTTAATGAGAGTACTGGCAATCAAGATTGAGATTTTCTCTGGATCTGGGCATCTAAATTACCCAGCCATGAAATTACAGTAGTCTGTTTTTGAAAAGTCAGTTTCTATCCAGCATGCTTGTCTTCTTATTCTGGATGCTATGCCTAGCAGTGCTGTGAACATTAACTCTTCTCTAAAATACTTTGGCAAGCTGCATGATAGAGAAAAAATGCAAAATGTTCTGACTCAGACTGTACTACCCTGAGTAAGCAGCAGAGGAAATTCAGTAGCTTCAAGGATTTGTCAGATAATGAATAAAGCAACATTCAGATGTGTCCTGAGGAATATCTGCCAGTCTCATAAGTGTGTGCTTTTCTCCATCATGGTGGTTTCCTGACACCTTCAGTAAGATCTCACTGTGTTCCCATGAGTACAGGAACTTCTACTTTCTGTGCTACCTTTCCTTTATAAAGGATCAAGGCCAGGAGGTTGCCTCTGCAGCCAGTGAGGAAACACCAGAGCACATTCTGGAGATATGGCGTGGGTCTTCATGTTTCCTCTGAGAAAACACTTTGATCTGTACTGTTGTCTGAGCTTGTACAGTGGTGGAAGTGCATCCTTGGCCTCTATAACTTAATAATCATCCTTGGTGATGCTCCTTCACCATTGCTTGAAAGTGAGGAACCTCAAAGACCGATTAAGATTGAGAACAACATGGTCTCCTAGTCTGCCCAAATCCTAACATCCTGCTAAATGTTACTATGGTATCATCTGTTGAAATACCATGGTATATGAGGCCTTTTGGGGAAACAGAAGAGATAGCTGGGTTTCTGCTCACCTTCTCCTATAGAGTTATCTTGTGAAAATGAAAAGTAAATGCTGCTGGAGAAAATTTTAAATATAAATAAATAAAAATCATTGCATATGGCTTACATTGCATTATGGTCATCCGCGACCACCCTGGGTAACCTGTTCCAGTGTCTCACCACCCTCACAGTAACGAATGTCTTCCTAATATCTAGCCTAAATCTATCCTCTTCCAGTTTAAAGCCACTTCTCCTTGTCCTGTCACTAAATGCCCTTATAAAAAGTCCCTTCCCAGCTTTCCTGTAGGCCCCCTTCAGGTACTGTAAGGCCACTATAAGGTCTCTTGGAGTTTCTCCATACTGAAGAGCCCCGAGTCTCTCAGCCTGGCCCCACAGGATAGATGCTCCAGCTCTCTGATCATCTTTGTGTCCGTTCTCTGGACCTGCTCCAACAGCTCCATGTCGTTCTTGTGCTGGGAACCCCAGAACTGGTTGCAGTACTCCAGGTGGGGCCTCAAAGAGCAAAGCAGAGGGGCAGAATCACATCCCTTGATCTGCTCGGTCACAATTCTCTTGATGAAACCCAGGATACAGTTGGCCTTCTGGGCTGCAACCACACATTGCCGGCTCATGTTGATTCTCTCATCAATCAGCATCCCTAAACCCTTCTCCTTAGGGCTGCTTTCAAGTCATTCTCCACCCATTTTAATACTCCTGAACTAATGAGTTTTCAAAGCCATTTTTCAAACCAAGCAGAGCTATTACCATAAGAGCAAGCAAAGTGGAATGTTCTTCACTTGTACCAAAAGCTTTCAGCTTTCAGAGAAAACTAGAGCCTCTGTGAACTGCATGGAAAAAAATACAGAGAGCACATAAATTATTGAAAACAAGATCTGTCAATAAAACAACTCTGGTACCAAATAAAGACCACTGCAGCTGTGTAATGCAAAATACTTATTTGATAGAAAATGTGCAATCTCAGATTTCTTAAAAAAAGAACTTGTGGTCAGGTTAACTTCATCCTGACAAGCTTAGATCAGAACAAGTAATTATCTGTTTAACTTGATGGTAGACCTTTGCCATCCCAAAGCCATGCTTTAACCCAATGTGAAAACACAAAGCCAGTATGAACTTCATGGTGGGTTCTCAGTTAATTCAACAGAAAATCTTTCTCATGGTTGTTGTTGTTTTTTTTTTTTTTTTGGTTTGTTTGTTTGTTTCTATGATTGGTCTCAATCAGAATCAATGCTACTGAGTCAAACATTAATGCAGGTTCTTCACTGTGGTCTCTTCGTTCCTAACTTTTTGAAAGAGTGAATATTTTTTTCCAGGGAATACTTTAGAAAGATAAAGTGAACCAATGCCAAACTAGCAAGCAATTATCTTCACCAAAATCTCAGCTTACTTTGACTAAGGATTACATCGCAGTGAGGTGCAAGGCTGCTTTCAGATTTTCCCCAGAAAGTTCACGGATGAAAGCCAGGGTTGAGTTAGCTGGCACTGTGCCACCTGACTGGCACAGCACTGAGTGAGAGCCGCTTCCACAGCATCCTATTAGTGTGCTCATGCAGCCAGGTGATGAGAGAAACACAGCCAGCAGCTTAATGGACAGAGCGGGAGCAGAAGAGCAGAAGATATCGCTTTGCTCAAACATGCTTTTTAACCATTTCTGTCTTCAAATTTCTTCCTTTTTGTTCCCTATGGTAACATAACCATTTTGGGAAACAAGATAATCTGAAACTCGACAGGCAAATACCCACTGTTCTGCTGATGCTCAGCGTTTTTATATGCAATCAAACTGTCTGCCAACAATATATAACCAAGGCCATCACTAATGTCTGAGGAAGCAGGAGACCTTTGCTGACTATAACAATACTTTCCTCTTTCCAGGCCTCCATATTCAGTGGCTCAATGTCAGAGGTTGTTGATTTCTTCTTCTTTTGTCTGTCAGGGTAAAGGTTTACTTATGAGATCAACCAGAAAAGTTCCCTTGACTGCCACCTGCCAATAGAGAATTTCACAGGTAAATAAAGATGAAAATCACACAGTAGTTGGGAACTGCCCTTTAATTGATTTTTCTATCTAGGCAGTTCACCCTAGGAAGACACATAAATGCATTTTTGGTAGCAAATGAAACTGGAATGGGCTGTTGGACTCAATGAGTTTGATTTGGTTGATTCAGTTTTGTGAAAAATGCATGTGTGCGCACAGCCCCTGCAAGAGAACCCTGTCTAAACACATGTAAACAGCTACCCTCCACCTTTCCCTTAGCTACTGCTTTTACCCAATCCCACACCATTTGCTTTTCCTCTATTCTTCAAGAATTGCTGGTAACAATTGCACTTTTCAGTTCTTAAGTAGAGCCGTGTGTGTGCCACGTGTATGCTGGCAAATTACAAAGTACTTGGCAAATGAATAATTCTGTGGTTATCTTCATGTTACCAGTGAAGAAACTACTATAGGAGGGGAACACTAGAGGAAGGTATTTTACTTGCAAGATTGTTCATCTCTCAGTTATCCCGTCTGTAATAACTGCTATGAATGATAAAAGACAACTTTTTTTTCCACTAAAATATTTTCAGGAACTCAGAAAAATATCTATGTATGGTTATATAGAAAGACCAAAATGAATAGACAAAATAATAAATATGATTTTTAGATTAAAAATCCTAAAAGTCTCTGGGTTGATCAAAAGATTTATTCTAAGTATTTAGAAACATTTTCTTTAATCCTGACCTAATTTCCTTCTACTTCTTTTTTTTAACATATTAGTGCTGCCTTACGAAACAATCATCAGCCAGTTTATGTATGTGATGTATCCAGGAACTGCAGAAGAGGATAGCTGTTATGTGCAATGTGCTTCATTTAGTTTAATGCTACTGAAAGTATAAACAACAAAGCAAAACAGCAAGCTGGAGACTGATGATCAGCAGAATGTGTTACTGCCATTATTAGTCAAAGTTTGCCTTTTTCTGTTGCCCAATACCATGAATTTTTCTTGAACAATTCAACACACCTGGACCCAGTTAGGAAGAAAAATATAAAGCACCTCCCAAGTACTACAATTATGTTTGTTCTGGCAATTTCTGCATCTGCATTTGAGTGGCAATTGGCTTCTGGTGTGAAAATTCATGCCAAAAGTAATGGGTTTTTTTTTGTTGTTTTTTGCATACAGCATATGAAGCTTTTTTTCCACCAAGCAGTATGCTTCTGGTAAGGCAGCTGTCAGACTTAAATTTCTTCTGGTGTTACCAAGGTGTTATCACTGCTTCTAAAAGAAGAGAGCATCTGAACCATGATCACAAGTCAGCAAAAAGGCTTTAAATGTGGTCAGAAATACTTGCTGTCAGAGGCTTCTATCAGGAAAAATTTGTGATGTAAATGTGATGGCCTTGGGCAGCCTCAAGTCCAGCAGGCAGAGACTGGAAGGGGATTTACTGAAATGTGAAGGAAGGAAAATTCTCAGTTTGGAAGGGTTTGCAGACTGAGGCTGCACCTGAGAAGGTGAACCGGTGTCTCTTACTGCATGTAGCATTACTTCCAGCTGCTATGTGTGATTTCGTGGTGACAAAGCCAAGGCCTCAAACACAAAAGAATTTCCACACAAACAGCTTTCAAAGCACACAATATTCTTTTCAGAATATTTGCATGGTTTCTGTTTCCTCTTAAATTTAAAGCACTTCTGGAGACAGTTTTCAGGCCTCATTCATAATGCTGTCATATTATCAAGGTCAATCCAAAGCATTTCCTTAGTAAAACTCATCAGAAAATGAAAGTAAATTGCCATGAGGTGCTCATTCTGTTCTCATTTTCCAGAAGCTGAGAGTAATAAATGATCTTTGGAAGGGAAACAGTATACAGCCCCCTCTGCCCAATCGCCCACCTTCCAGCTGGTGACATTGAGCCTGGGGCACTTTGGTGAGATGTCACATAACAGCTGCACATTGGTTAAAATCTGTCTGGTTAAAACAGAACAAGTATGTTGTTTTGTTGTCCTTCCTCCCAGGCCCACAAAAACTCTGCTTTATGGTTAACTTAATGGAAATGCACTTGTGGGAGGTAGCCTGAAACGGACTGGATGGTCCTAGAATGATCTGGAATTCCAGGGGAGGGAGGTCATAGTATCACAGAATCATTGAGTTGGAAAAGATCTCCAAGGTCATCTAGTCTAACCATCTACCTACCACCAATACTGCCCACTAAACCGTGTTCCCAGGTACTGCTTCTACACAGTTCTTGAACACTGCCAAGGACAGTGACTCCACCACCTCTCTGGGCAGCTCATTCCAGTGCCCATCCTCTCTTTTGGAGAAATTTTTCATGCCTGCTGAGATCTGGCTGAGAACATCCACATCCAAAGGTGGGAGAAAGCTCATAAGAAGAAATTAGAGCTCTAGAAATGGTAGAATGTTCAGTCTGGAGAAGAAACCAAGTCTTCAAACCGTAAATGAAATAGTCCCTTCATGTTCAGAATCTGGGCCAGCCAGTCCCGAAATGTTATGAGTTAAAGCGGGGTCTGAAAAACACCTTGGAGATTTTAGGACCTTGGAGATTTTAGGTTCAGGGCCAAAACCAGCATGTGTGGCCTAGATGTGGATGGCAGAATTACCAGAAGAAAGACCTGGTCAGCTCAGCTCAGGAATAATGTTTGTTTTTCACCGAAACATTTACCATAGCCTCTCTTCTGCGGGAGAAACAGAGCTGGGGCAGGAACTGATGTGGGCTGAGGGGATGCTAAGCCACAGTGTGACATTTGTGCTCACATAAAGGATCTAGCAGAGTTCTGCAGCTGGCTTAAGAAAAGGAGTAGCAACAGAAAGTGGGTACACTGCCATCGTTTCCAAGTAATTTCAGTGACTTCCTAAGACCCCTGCAGAGGTGGTTTGTGCGTTGCTCCTTTGCAGATGTTTTCTGATGTGTGCAAAGCATTCTGTGCTACAGAAGTAGGAAGTCATATTTTTTTTCTTAGCAAACTAGTCTTTTTCAGACCTCTTGTTTGTCCTTTTATTCATGCTGCAGTGGACACAAGAGGCATCTTAAATAGCTTCCAGGGGCATAAGATCTGTGTGAAGGGCACCCAAGTTATGTTGTCTGTCCCTAGCTGCATGGTTCAATTATCTTAGTCAACATTTTTAGAAAATGCCATTTTTGGTAGACCTTCAGCAAAAAAAACTGTTTGGAAACTTGTGACACAGCATGTTTGGAGGCAGCCATAGAACAGAGAAGGCTGTATAACTGCTCTGTCTGTATGGAATTTTCTAAGAGCTTCACAAACTAGGAAAGGGATTTGATGTCTCCAGGCTTCTCTTGTGCAAATATGTGCATGCATTACATTTAAATTTTGTTTGCCATTCAGAGTAGATACACCAAAACATTAGTGAATCCAGTCTCAGAAAGAGATTGCTTAGACACTAATGTTTAGCCTTTTCTCTCTCTCTTTTTTTTTTTTTTTTTTTTTTTTTTTTTTAATCCTGAATTTTTTCTTTAAATCCTGGCTTGGAAAAATAAGCCAGTAATGTTCACTTTAAAAAAATTGGCACAGGTAGAGGACAGTTTGGGAGTCTTAAAGCAGAGCTTGGCCTCAGCTCTGTTCCAGACCCCTTAATATTGCCATTGACTGAGGTAGTTTTAATAGGCTTAAAAAAAAAAAATAAGTACAAGAAAGGGATGTTTTGATCAATGCACTATCTTTAATTCAATATTCACCCCAATTGATTTTCACTTCCAAGTCTCACTTCTGTATGAAACACAGCATTGTGCTAAGGAAGTTGTGGGGAAACTTGTAGGTGTTGGCAGCTGGAGCGAGGGGAAACTGTGGTTTTTAGATTAGAGGAAGGTGTGGGAATCAGCTCTTCAGCTGGCGGTCAGAGCAGCAGAGCTTGTACATGTTTTTGTGCGCATTTTTGTTGCCAGTGCTTTGGAGTTATCACCCAGAGGAGGGGAGCAGGATGCGAAGCAGCCACTGACTCCAGCCCCAGCTGGTCCCACGGAGCTGAATCAGGAGGAGGTTCCTGTGCTGAGCCCCATCCTGAAGCACTGAGCAGGCAGGAGGAACCATGAGAGCTAATACAAATTCTCTGGAGCAAATTGCTTTGTGGGAGGTGATTTCCAGCCTGACACCATGACAAGAAAGGCCTTTGGGCTGGCCACACCTTCAGTCAGGTCTTCAGCAATGTGCAAATGCTCTGGGCAGGACAGTGCCTTGAATGGGCCTCACTTCCTACAACCCAAATTCATACTGAGCTATAACCATGTCGAGATCTGCTTCATTTCCAGGCTGCTTTGATTTTCCAGTCCTAACTGAGACCCCCTGCCTGGACTTTGCTCACTGCCCACAGCAGTGATGGCACCATGCCTTACCCACATTTCCAAGCTGCTCCACAGTGCTCCCCTGCCCCTAAGTGAAGGCAAAGAATTTCCAGGTGCCATCCCAGCCCCATGCCCATGATCTGCCCGGGGAAAAGAAATCCCCTTTCCCAGGTGGGACATCTCTGTTTACAAGGCTGCCAAGCTCCTAAGAACTGCAGCTCTCGGGCAAGCATATTTCCAGATCTTTTCTGCGGCTGTGCTGTATACTCTGCAATTCAGTCTCATGAGATATGCAGGGCTTTCCATGGCAACCACAGAGATAGCTTTCTTCTTAAAGAAACAGTGAACAATAGAAAATGAAAAGTTTAAAAAACAACCAGTTTAAGGACATGAGGAAGCCTATGAAAACAAACCCCACTCCCAGGAACATGGCTCTGTCCCTGCATGTCACAAACATGTGACAGATGGTTTCTGTAGTCCTGGACAACTGCAGAAAAAAGCAAACTGAAAGCAGGAGGAGCCAAGTAAACATGCTTGTGCCTCTCGTCTCTGCACCTCCTTACCTTGTAAGGTACCTTGAGCTGAGCCCATCCCAGTCCCTTGCCAGCATCCTGGGCTCTGCTTTTAAGAACTGTTTACACACATTCCACCAAAAATATGGTTTGTTTGTGCTTCACAATTGCCCAAATGCCAAAACAGATTGCCATCTTCATCACAAACCCAAGCAAATCTCCATCTCTTCTCTCCTTCTTTCACTACCAATAATCTCCATTTCTCTCTATTGCCTTCAGAGCCACTCTTTGTGTGAAGCTCAACAATCTTATCTCAGTCACATCATTGGCTTTCATTGCAATCTCAGAATCATTTATAAAGGTCTGCGTAGCACTTTGCACTTTGCAACTCTGCTTTTTTCATTAGAGATCCTTTGGGAAGGCGTCTGTACTTTGGGGTTTGGTGATCAAGGGTAAGAGCAATAACTCCTGAATGATTCTTCTGCCTGCTATATAAGCTAGATATCATTACAGCTGCAATGGAGAAAAGAAGTGCTGACAAATCAGAGGGAAATTCAGAAAAGGACAGCAACAAAAAGTGACCAAAAATGACTAATTTAAGATTACCGAAAGCTCTAAATATTCTCCCCAAGAAAGAATGTAGAAAGGTTTGAGGAGTTTTCTAAGTCCACAAAGGTCTAAGGAGGGCAAAAAGGAGGAAAGTATTCAGAGTGCAGCTTGTAAAGCAAGCAGATGTTAGAGCGTGATATTAAGAAACAACACCCTAAGAGAAACTTTCCTCCTAGTAATTTCTAGCAGCTTGAAGAGTTATCACGATGGCAGGCAACAGAAAAGTCCGTAATGATGCGTTTCCTTATTACAAGCTTAAGGGTGTGATTTTGAGATGCTGTCTCTTGCTAACCAGAAGAGAATCACAGCAAAGCCTTCTAGGCTGGCATGTCTTCGACTTCTCTAATGTGAAGTACCTTTCTAACTGTAAAATATAACGCCAATTGACTGAATGATGTGAATTACCACTCACATGCTACTGGAGCAGAGTACCTCCTCTTTCATGTGACACTGTGCTGTGCTGCAACTCAGTGCTTGCTTCCTCCAGGGAAACTCAGGAATGAGACTCCTATGCCTGAAGTAATTTATCCTCATCAGTGAAAGATGACACTTCACCTGGCTGGCTTCTGAGAGTGCTCTGCCCAAGTCCCAGCTCTCCATACCTACCCACATGGTATGAAGAGCTTGAGTATCTAAAACAAGATTTGCCACAGCTACATTCCTCCTTAAGGTAGCTGCTCTGAATGCACAGTAACAATCACCTATATCCATAGATGCAGAGGATATGGACCTAAAATAGTCTGGACTGTACACCTAGAAATGAAATCTCAAGCTCTTCAGGATGCACTCTTACCAGAATGACACCCTAAATTTCCAAATTTGGGGCAAATAATTACCCTCCCTGCATGTTTTATCTTCATAACATAGATGTTCTCTTTTCAGGAGGTAATCAGATAATCATTTTTTTACTCCAGTCAGTGGATGCAGTCACAGGCTGAAGCAAGTTGCACCATTTATTCCACATCACATTAAAACTGGGATCAGGAGCTGTAGCAGAGCCCTGGCATCCCAGCTGCCAAATACAAGCTGTAACCACAAAACTATCCTTCCTTCCTCCCACAGCTCCTCTGTGCAGCTTCAATGAGGGAGGGAAAAAAGCAGTCAGTGCTTCTAAACGGAAAATGAACTCAGTAGCAAAAGAAATCTTGTTTCCAAGTTTTAAACTGAAAGGACAAGACAAGGAAGAAGGTAAATCTACAAAAACCAGATAATCTGGAGTGTTCTGCTAACTGAAATATCATATAATCTTTATAAGACAAGTGTTTTCCAGCTAGAATAGTTTTTCATTCTTACAAAATATCTGTAGTGAGAACCACAATAAATTGTTGCAGCTCCTTTGAAGTCCATTGAAGCTTATGCAAGCTGGGCTGGCTGAGAAGCAGCTCTGGAAAAGATTCTCTTCATTTGAATATTAAGAGGGCTAATAAAAGAACGAGGATATGGCAACTTCTGGAGGTTTTTCTTTAGTTGCCAAGGGACAATTTGGAAGCTAGCATGGTTTTAAATAGCATTCTTCACTCTAGTTCGTTAGGCATACTTACAGAACAAGCTGCAAAGAGCATCTCCTGCTGTTTCACAGATTAATTACCCAATGTTTGTATGAAGTGCTGTGTCAGTGCTAAGTGTTATCACTTCCAGTAGCACCGCTCTGCAATGAATGTGAGCTTTGAGAGGAATAGCTGCACTTCTGCAGTAACTCCATGTTTCTCAAAATTCTGACAATAACATCCTGCCCCCTGCTCCAGCAAGTGGCGTTTCTCCATAAGGCTGGAGATCTGGATGCTTGGTACAGGCACCCATATGGTTGTTAGGCTTCCATGTACACCAACAGGCTGCATACCATTTATCCAGGGACAGATACACTAAATCCTGAGTCTCTATTTTGGGACCAGTGCTCTTTAGCATCTTTATCAATGACATCAATGACGGAATTGAGTGCACCCTCAGCAAGTTTGCTGATGACACCAAGCTGAGTGGTGCGGTTGACACAGTAGAAGGAAAGGATGCCATTCAGAGGGACCTTGACAGGCTGGAAAGGTGGGCCCAGGTGAACCTGATGAGGTTCAACACAGCAAAGTGCAGAGTTTTGCACTTGGGCCGGAGGAATCCCAGGCATCCATACAGACTGGAAGGAGCGGTCCTTGAGAGCAGCCCTGCGGAGAAGGACCTGGGGTCCTGATGGGGGAAAAACTGAACATGAGCAAGCAGTGTGCTCCTGCAGCTCGGAAGGCAAATGGTGTCCTGGGCTCCATCCAAAGAGGGGTGGCCAGCAGGGACAGGAAGGTGATTGTCCCCCTCTACTCTGCTCTTGTGAGGCCCCATCTGGAGTCCTGTGTACAGGTCTGGAGCCCCTACTACAGAAAAGACGGAGAGGGTCCAGAGGAGCGCAACGAAGATGATCAGGGCCTGGAGCACCTCCCCTATGAAGACAGGCTGAGGGAGCTGGGTTTGCTCAGCCTGGAGGAGAGAAGGCTGAGGGGTGACCTCATTGCAGCCTTTCAGTGCATAAAGGGAGCCTACGAACAGGAGGAGAATCAACTCTTTGAAAAGGTTGATAACTGCAGGACAGGGGGAAATGGTTTTAAGTTGAGGGCGGGGAGATTTAGGTAGGATGTGAGGGGGAAATTCTTTACAGAGAGAGTGGTGAGGTGCTGGAACAGGCTGCCCAGAGAGGTTGTGGATGCCCCGTCCCTGGAGGTGTTCAAAGCCAGATTGGATGGGGCCCTGGGCAGCCTGCTCTAGTATTAAATGGGGAGGTTGGTGGTCCTGCATGTGGCAGGGGGTTGGAGATTCATGATCCTTGAGGCCTATTCCAACCCTGGCCATTTTGTGATTCTATGATTCTGTGATACTGTGGTTGTCCGGGTTAGGTACCCACAGTGCTTTTGTCCTTTCACCTTCTATCTCCTGTGTAATTGGATCCTATGTAATCATCTGCATGGGTTTTATACAGCCAAGCACTAAAATACTGCTATATCCAGTGATGAATGTATAAATTCTGCCATGGCTATGGCTCCCTGGAAAATATCCCTAATGCCTGAAAGCACTGAAAGCACAGAAAGTGGAATTTTGCTGTATTTGCTTCTCAGTGCCCTGCAGTGTCTAATGAGAACCACAGCAAAGAGTAATTTTCATTTTTCCCCACAGTCCTTGGGACTATGTGATCTTTTTCTGCAGAAGTCTTTATGTGTGTTCATACAGTGAGAAGACATAAAAAGTCTTTTCTCTCCTTGGCTGTTTTACTCAAAATCCAGCCATCATCACATCCTACACTTGAGGGACATGATCTGTGGTCTATTTGCATGTTCCCCTTTCTGCAGCCACCCTGAGCTCCTATTTGCACTGATACCCCAGTAGGACCTCAGACAGTGCCACTCCACTTCTCCTTTGTCAGAGCATTATTTAAAAGAATCTCTTTGGCAGTTTTCTCTCTGCACATGCTATGAACCAGGCTGTGCACATTCATCATCATTTCCAAGATGCAGGGAAGTTGGTTATGGAACAGATCAGAATCGTTCTTTGTTTTCTCACCACCTTTATAGCAGAAGTCTGGGAGAAAGGAGGAAATAGTTCTGAGACCTGAGGTTCCTCTTTATGTTTCTGTAGGAATTTCCTATATAATGAATGTGCATTTTCCAAGGAAATGAGTTATTCACTCAACACTTCCGCTGGGAAAATCCTATGGAGAAGTAAGATGGGAAGGGAGCACTTGTATCTACCCATGCACAGAAAGTTTGTATTAATGAAAGGTCACAGCCTATTGCTGAAATACATGTGGAAATAAAATTACATCACTTTTATACTGTATGCTGAATGATTATGTTCCTTAGAGGACCATTACAAAGAAAATGAAGCCAGACTTCTCTGAGGTGTGCAGCAAAAGAACAAGAGACACCTTGACGCAACATTGAAGCTGGCCCTGCTTTGCGAGACCTCTAGAGGTCTCTGCCAACTCCATCACCAAAAGTCAAAATAAATCAGCTGTCTCTGCAAAAGAGCATCAGCTCTTCAGAAATGCCCTGATGTGTCACACCTGCCATCCATCTCCTCCGTCAGTGATGGTAAGAGATGCTATTTAGGGAGAACACACAGGCCAGATACTATTTGTAGATTTTTCCCTTAATACTTCCCCAACTTCTACATTCACCGGAATAGAAATGTTTAACACATATCTGTTCCTGTCCCCTTTGGTTGATGTTCATGAACTGTTTCACTGTCTTCCATAGCAGCTACACCAGAAGTTCACTATGCCCTGTGTAAAGCAATTTTTCTTCTGTATGTTTTTAAAAGTTCCTACACTTTCAGTGATTTCAGTGTTTACCCTGTATTTCCAGTATTGTGGGATTTCAGGTTTCAGTGATTATCCACGTAGTTCCAGTATTGCGGGATGCAGTCATTATCAGTTCTGCAGTCACACTGCTAACCATCTCTCTGCATTTGTAAATCCTGATCTGATTCCCCCTCAGATTTCTCTTTAGATAGAAAAGTCCCAGTGCCTCCTCATAATGCAGCTTCTCCAGGTTATACTGATTGCCTGCCTTAGCAGCTTCCCTAACTCTTTGATGCCTTCAGTGTAGAAACCATGATCACAAACAAGACTTAGGAGTAGGAGCCCCAAAAATGTAATAGCAAAATGACTCTTTGCCGTGTTTTTAATATCCTTCTTGATGATGCCCAACATTTTATTGACTTTCTCAGTTTCAGAGAGCTGTTACTGATGGATCCAAGACATCTGTAACACTGCATTTATTTTTTGTTACAAAAATACATAGATAGCTAAAAGAAAAAGAAGCCATGTTAGTACACAGTGTGAAATTAAGACTTCACAGAACTACCCAACTCATTTTAAAATAATGAACTAATAAGATAAAAAATTAAAAATTACTAGCTTATGACTATAGTAAGAACAGTTTAGCTGCAAATTTTTGTGTCCCTGCCAAAAAGGACTTGGTGGTACTGGTGAATGGGAAGCTGAACATGAGCCAGCCATGTGCCCTCACAACCCAGAAAGTCAGCCATATCCTGGGCTGCATCTAAAGGAACATGGCCAGCAGAGTGAGGGAGGTGATCCTGCCCCTCTGCTCTGTGCTGGTGAGACCTCATTTGGAGTACTGCATCCAGATGTGGAGTCCTCAGTACAGGGGAGACACTGACCTGTTGGAATGAGTCCACAGGAGTACCATAGGAATGATCCAAGGGATGGAACACCTCTCCTATGAGGACAGATTGAGAGAATTGTGGATGTTCAGCCTGGAGAAGAGAAAGTTCCAGGGAGAGCTGAGAGCGGCCTTTCAGTATCTAAAGGGGACTACAGGAAAGAAAGAACAGATTCTTTAGCAGGGACTGATGTGAGAGGACAAAGGGAAATGGTTTCAAACTAAGAGGGGAGATTTAGATTGGATATATGGAAAAGCTCTTTTACAGTGAGGGTGGAACAGGCTCCCAGAGATATGGTTGATACCCCATCCCTGGAGACTATCAAGGTGAGGCTGGATCAGGCCCTGGGCAACCTGACATAGCAGTGGATGTTGCTGTTTGTTGCAGGGGAGTTGGACTAGATGTCCTTTAATGGTCCCTTCCAACTCTAAGGATTCTATGATTCAAAGGCATGGTCTTTAACAACATTATCACGTATTACCTCTCAAGCAGTACATTTGTTCCATTATTCAGCTTATGTTTCCTTGCAGATTTCTATTTTGTTCACTGTACATTTTCCTTCAAAAAGTTTTCATACTTCACTTCCTTGCAGTATTTAGAAGAAATTATACACTCACTGTAAAGATGCTTAAAGTATCAGCCTTAATGTGTAGCTTGTTAAAGCCATGTGCACTTTTTTACCTGGGCAACAGGGATATTCCTGTACACTGATCTGCAACATGGGCTATTTCTCATATTTGGTCACCATATATTTTTTTTCTTTTCAAGCTCAGTGGATAACTTGATGGACTTATTTCTCCCACATAGTTTATGGTTAGGTCATGGTTGGACTCGATGATCTTTAAGGTCTTTTCCAACCTGAGTGATTCTGTGATTCTATAGACTAAAAGGTTGTCAAGAGTTAAATTTAAAGAAGATAGAAAACATCCTTGAGATGCACAGATCCACTCCAAGACTGTTCAAAAGGGGATGGTCTTCTGGACAAAAAAAACAATGAGCGATAATTATAGACACCAAAAACAATATTAGAAATGTATTGCATTATTGCACATTGAATGGGAACACGCATAAAATGCCTAGGCTAATATTCAGAGAATAGACAACTGTAGCAATACAGAGAAAAAAAGAGTAGGAAAAGCTTTGTGGAGCAATATCTATAGCAAAACTAACGTAATATGTCTACTCTTCGGTGGTTATCATAGAATCATAGTATGGCTTGGGTTGGAAGGGACCTCAAAGGTCATCTAGTTACAACCTCCTGCCATGGGCAGGGCTGCCAGCGACTGGATAAGCCCTCGATCAGGCTGCCCAGGGCCTTATCTATCCTGGCCTTGAACATCTCCAGGGATGAGGCATTCTATCACACTAGCCTACTAGTGCAGGAGAAATTCACTCTCTGTGCCTGGCAACTACTGAGTTCTGAGCAGTTTAGGTTATGCCTAGTCCGGTTGTTTTAGAGACTTTTATTTTGCCGTGGCCTACAATTATGATACATTTACTCTAAAGGGATATTAGTGGCTTTTCTCATTGCTGTCTATCATTGCCATAAAACAGGAACATACACAACCTAAGGCAAAATTCTACTCAGCGTTGGACGATATATAAGTTACTATGGAGAAAGTTGTGTATGCAACTCATTTCAAAACCTGCCTCCAGGACCCAAAAACAAATTTAAAATGTTCTTATAATGATTTATCAACTTGCAGAATAAACATGAAGGTGTGTGAAGGGCAGAGTCATCCATCCTGTGACTCAAACATCTCTCAAGGTAGTCCTGGTGCAGCAAACCTGAAGGTTGGTCTGTCAGACCATGATGAAAAGGCACAGGAAAAAAATATGAAAATAAAATCATCCATGGTCTTCAGCATCAATAAGAACAGACAACTGTTGTATAAACCAATTTTCCTCCTCCCCTGAGAAAGTCCAGCTTACTTCTGCCCTGGCAGCGTGCAGTTGTGGCAGCAGCATTTCCTTCGTGCTGGTACATTTGAGCACTCAAAGCAAAGCCCTTGGGGTGGGAGCCCCTGAGGTCTCTAAATGTGTGCCCTGATTCCCGGTAAACTTCTTTGAAGTTGCCTTGGAGGGGAGTGACACTGTGATATGACAGCAAGGAAAATTTCACACCCAAGCTCCCCAAGAGACCAGAATAGAGGAGTTATCTGCGATTGCTGCTAATTATGTCTCTGATGACAAGAAGGAGCTCAGATAACACAGAGGCATTTAAATCCTTGATGAAGAATCACTTGTCTTTGGCAGAGTCTGAACTCCCAGTCTGAAGACTCACCTGACCCTCACCCATGCCAAATACTGAACCTGGCTTTTGCCCAATGGGGCTAATGTCCCTCCAAAACTCCTTTTTTTTTGAACAATCATGTCTTTGTTAAGCAACACACTTTTCTTTTTCATCCACCAAACAGCATTCACAGGCAAACACAGCATGCAAGCACTGATCCAATAAATCAGGCAGTACAAGAAAAGGAGCTAGGACCTAGATCTCCCCGACAGGCTGCAGTGAGGCCACCTGAAAGCAATTAGCTCCTGCCTGAGCAGGGATCCTGTCTCCTGTCTTTGAAATCATTGAGGCCAGGCCTGCCTGGGCTACCCTGATGGCAAATAGCTTTGAAAAAAAAAAGATTATAATAACCACATTAGCATACTGACACCATAAAACCATAAAATTAAATACATCCATTCTCAAGCTGTGAAGTTACTTGGAGTCACTGCACCAGCAAGGAGAGGAAATATTTATTTTTATATGATGTCATGATCAAGACCTGGAGTGGTTGTAGTGGGCGCTGCTGCTGCTGCCATGCGAGTCAACTGATTAAAACAAGATGATGTTTATCCAGAGCCAGCACTGAAACATGCTGTTTAAAGGGGAAGTTTCTTTACAGCGCAGTAGTACCTGAACTCCTCCTGAATGCATTTCCCTTTTTCCAGGGCCCATTTGCTCTGCAGCTCAACATGGGACTCCGCTGGTCAGTGAGGACAAACTGACCCTAACATCTCTCCTTTTCTCTTCATTTAAGAAAATCCTAACTTCAAACAGGAAAGAAATTGAGTCTGGTTAGATTTTCAGAGGTGATGTGCTATTAGAGTATTCCTGTTTTCACTCCCAGCAAATGCAGGAGATTGTCAGTGAATGAAGATATCAAACAGGAGCATGAATAGTTACAAGGAAGGATCATGTTGGGACAGCAGCTTGTTGTGAAATTCAAACTGAGCTCAAGCGTATCTCAGGGACATCATGAGAAAAAGCTGAGAAATTCAGGACTTTTTAGCCTGGAGTGGAGAAGGCTCAAGGGATCTCACTGGTGTATACAAATACCTGGAGGAAGGTGTAAATGAAGACAGAGCCAGGCTCTTCTCCTTTCCAGGACAAGAGGCGCTGGGAACAAGCAGGAGCACAAAGTTGTGTATGACCATCAGGAAGCACTGTTGTGCTGAGCACTGGTACTGGATGCCCAGAGAACCTGTGGGGGTCTCATCAATGGAGAACTCTGAAAGCTGCCTGGATGTGGTCCTGGGCTCCGTGCTCTGAGTGTCCTGGCTTGAACAGAGGTTGGCCAGAAGGATCCAGAGGTGCCTTCTAACCTCAGCCATTCTGTGACATCAAAAATGTTAAGGTAGGCTTTGTAGTCTCAAGTACGAAAAGCACTAGAAAAGCTATTATACTTGAAGATCAAGACATGCAAGTGTCACACCTTACACCTGGTGGACATCTGCTGCTACATCATTGGTGTTCCCTACTTCATCTCTTGGAATGAGGAAAGATCTAGCCAGCTCAGCTTCACGTACTTTTTTAAGCCCATGTCCTTCCTTTTTTTTAGTCTGTTTTTCGTATGCGTCTGAAAGTTTTTGGTATTCGTAACTGCAAGGAGAACAGAACAACAATTCAGAAGCACAACTCCATCTTATATTTTCTGTTTGTTCTCTGTATTTCAGTGCCATTTCAGCAGTGGGACATGACAATGGCCATCCTAAAAGATACTTCAGCCTTGTTTTTCTTTTCTTGGAGAAACATATCTTGATTCAAGGGCTAACTACTGTATGGTAGAATCGGCAGTACTGCAAATAGCCTTTGCTCTATTTCCATCAGATTCATTCTGTTCTCATGAGGAAAACCATTTTTGTCTTCTATTAAACACCAGTCTGTGCTTTGCCATTTACAGGCATGCAAAAACAAGTGATGTTATTGCACAAGCCCATATCATACCCAGCTGTGGACACTGTTCTAGTTCATTTAGAAAAAACATACAGCACATCTGGCAAGACTGATATTCTTTTTATTAAAAACAATGAGCTATACTTTGGTCTGACTCCTGTTTTGCTAAAAATGTGCAGCTGTTAAAAATAATGCATGTGAGTATTAAATAGCGTTTTCTCTGTTCTAGTATGAGCACACGCATGTGTAGAACTGGCAAACTGGCTATTACTTTTGCTTCTTTTTTTCTTTTTTTCTTTCTTCTTTTTTTTTTTTTTTTTTTTTTTTTTTTTTTTGTCTTTTAAAGACAAAAACAAATGGTTTTAGCTTAGGACAACACAAGTTGAACTTGGACAATTGGATGAATTTGTGAGTGAGAGAGAAGTTCTTTCTGCTGTGCTGTGAAGCGTGGCCAGATAGCCTTAGGCAGACTTGTCACAAAAACATGGAGAAAAACAACCCATTGTGCCTTAACTCAGTCATGTTTATCTGGCAAAATAACCTCCACCATATAAAATAACTGCTGACGCTGTTCTGTATTACCATACTGCAGACAATAGCCCTCAGAAGTCATGTCTGACACCAGGTGGTGGATGAGATAAGCAAAATGCTAGATGAAGACATCCCACATCTGCCTTAGAAACCTCATGGCCCTGCTGCAGCACTTCCTGGCAGCAGCAGACTCCAAAATAAACCAGGCAGCACATGGGGAGAAGTTCTCCAAGATTGAGCAACACTCTGTGTGTCCACTGCAGTCACACACAGTGCCTTTGCCAGGTCACTGCAGTGCATCATGACGTAAGAGAAGAAGCTTGGGTTACCTCTACCTCAGGACTGCTTTGCTTGTCAAATCCTCTTATTCTGATAGCTATGCTGCCAAAGTTACCTTTATGTTGGTATAATAAAACCAAGTCCTTGAGGATAACAGCCCTTACCCTTTGAAGACCAGATTTTTCCAGAAGAATAGTGCTGCTAGGTGCAGATTGCCTCTTTTACGCCCCTTTTTTTAAGGGCCATTATTTAATGTCATTGTTTGAAATAAAGTCTAAGACAACATTTGAGGCAAAATATTCCATAAAGGCAGGGTCTGCTGTTCCTACTGCCCTGTAATTCCCTGCCTTGAGACATTATCAGAAAATGTATTGTTCTGCAGTCTGGACCAAATCATAGATCTAAACTGCAGAAATTTAACACAAAATTTCTGGTGAAAGTACGTTCTTTACCCAAGTGTAAGTAAGAAAGTGTAACTACTCCACATGTGAACCTCTTTAATTGGATTGCATCCTGTATTCAGATTAGATATTTTCTCCTCCTGTAATCTCATCACAATCAAATATTAAGTTAGATCTAACTTAAATGTCGATTCTATTAATTCTTTCTGCATAGTCCAACATAACGGAAACCTCACAATAACTTTATTACTATCATGGGCATATTCCTCACTGCTTAATTTCTTCTCATAGTTACTGCACATCCAGAAATCCCAGTCTCCCCCGGATCTCTGCAGTGTTACCATGAGCCTGCAGTAAAAATACTGTGCTCAACAGAAGTGCAAAGCAAAATATCTAGGGCAGCTTAGAATAAATCAAACAGAAATAAGGCTTTGTTTGTCAGCTATATGCTTCTTTAAATTTGATTCTGAGGAGAAGAAAAAAAGCCTCAATATTTAAAATCTTGCTCAGTCTGTTATCTGCCAGTTAGGTAAGCTCAGTACTGCAAGTATGTTGACAGAGAAACTAGGTCAAGTTTCTCTGAGATGTGAGCAAGGACTCAGATGTTATTCTGCATCACAGCAGTCTGTAGTACTTCCAGGCAGCGTAGAGGAGAGAGGACACAGAGGCAGAGCTGTTCTCCATGGGTACCACAGCAGACAGTGGTGGTGGCTGGGGAAAGTGTCTACAGACCTTTAATTTGCATGTCTTCCCTCCTCGTTGCAGTGACTGAGAACATGCCCGGAAGAGCTATTTTGCATCTAGCAAACAGCAATAGAAAATGAAGACTTTCAGTTGCTTTATTTTGGTTTCATATGTCACCTGTTTAATACAGAAAATAAGCATAGTTTGCAAAGCACTGCAAAGCTCACAGCAAGGTGAAAATGAGTTTCTTCAAGATGAATCAAGGTATGTAAGATGGGACACAGCCCAAGGGCTACCTTCTCCATTGGAGACGTGCTTTTCCTCTGACAGCCAGCAGACCTTTGGGAAGCCTTCTTGGCCTTGGGCTCATTCTGCACGGACATGGGCCAACCCTGAGGAATGGCCCCCAATACATTCAGCATAATCAAAAACTCCTTCCTTTCACCTTGAACAGGAAGCTGAGTCAAGCTGAGTGCAGGAGAGGTACTGAGATATGATTGTGGAACCACCTGGTTCCAAACAAAGCACTCACCTCCAGGTTTCCACACATGGATCAGAGGGACAGTAAAAGGCACCAATGCTGCTCCACAATCCCAACACAACTACCTGATTCTCCTTTTCTGATCCGCAGATGACACCAAAGTACAAGCAGCCAAGACATCAGGGCATGCCATACTGTGGCATGGGTGTCAGATATGCTACCAATGCAAATTACCCAGGGAATCATACAGTCATAGAATGGCCTGGGATTGAAGGGACCTTAAAAATTGTCTAATTTCAATCCCACTGCTGAAAGCCATGTTGCCATCTACTAGATCAGGTTGCCCAGGGTCGATGCAGCCTGGCCTTGAACACCTCCAGGGATGGGGCAGGGATAAGGGAACCTGAGCTAGAGGATGTCAATGGCTGGACCATGGTAATTAAAAGGTGGAGGAACAAACACTAACTGTCCATTGGGCCAAAGGCCCTATGTAGAAGGGCACTGCCTCAGAGCTCTGTCGTTTCCAATCCATTTGAGCTGACAACTGAAGGGTCTGCTCTTACTTCAGCAGCTTGTCCATTCAGGACTTGCTGACCCAGCTATGCTGGTGATGTATTTCCAGTCAAAAGCATTTTCTTGACTCAAAACTCCTGACCAGAAAGCAGAATGAGCCTGTGAGCATGACCATCCTCTGTGCACATGGCACATGACTCACCTTTTTTACAGATCTCTTTCCCAGGATGAGAAGAAAAAAAAAGAATGAGGAAATACAGCAAGAAGAAACTCTCAGAAACAGAAAGAAAATAAACAAGCGCTGAAGATGTAAAAACAACTGCATGTTACAGACAACTCTACAAATCTTAATTACAATACTGTCACCTAAAGTTATTGTGAGGAAGCACTGGAAATACTGACACCAGCATGGTGTAATGCAAGTTACTGTATGCAAGAGGGTAGTGGATCTCAGCAGGCAGAAAGCTGCTATTAATAAGGTCAGGCCACATTCAGACTGCAAACATCCTAGTGACCTGCAAAAAGCATCCAAGAGAGAGGGTAAATGAGCTTCTGAGCTTTGTGTCACTGCAACTTATATCCTGCTAGCAGCAGAGTTAAACTAAGCTGAGCGCCTCTGCCAAGCCCCGTCTCCTGCCTGCAGAACTCACATGAGCAGCAGCTATGAAGCTATGAAAAGCCGTATCTCACCCATACTGTTGTTGGCTGTAATAAAGGCTTTGGCTCTGGTTTAGCTAGGCATTTATTTGGAAAGGAAGAGTGGGATTCATCCAAAGAGATGAAAGTAAGTAGTATCTAGAGGAGTGCATCTCAGCTCACCATTAAGTCTCCCGTATTAACGAAAGGAGAGGAACCGGTGACTGGAAGTAGTAGCACACCCATCCTATACTAGGCAGCAGATCTAGGTGAGCTTGGGGATTTGATGTCTCTGCACTGGTGATGCAGGGAGGCCACTCACAAGCTCAGGTACAGATAAGGAGGGGCTGATCCCCCACATGCTGGAATAAGCTTCAGTACTATTGCCCATGAAACCACTGACCTTTGCTCTGAAGAGATCCAGGTCACTAGATTTAAATCAAAGGCAGCAATGATCCAGGGGAATGGAAATATATTGCTAGATTTGTCTGTTTTCATAATTTCCTAATATCTCTGCCAGTTTAAGATTTTTCTTTATTCTATTGCTTGAAGCAGTGGGGTTTCCCTTCCTCTGCAGGGCCTGGAATGGGACACCCATCCAAAATCCAACATGTAAAGCAACTTGCTGAAAGAAAAATGGAAAAATATGGAGGGGAAAGAAAACACAGTACGGAAAAACAGCAAAATGAAACTGCCTCATCAGCCTTGTGCTTTTCATACTTGTGTTTGGAAAGAGAAATCCCCTGGTCAGTTTCGGAATGCCGAACAGATAGAAAGGGCTCTTTTTCCCCTACTCCTGAACTAAGTACAGATAAATGCCAGCTGTCCCTTACATAAGTTCATGGTCTTAAAAAGGTGTCCCTTGTTGTTACAGCCTCTCCAAGGAGTCTGTGCAGAGCAAACTTGCACCAACTACTGTGATCCTTTGGGAACCACAGCGAGTGGAGAGAGAAGACCTCTGCTCTCATTAGAATGGCAGAATATGCTGCCTTTATCCCAAGAGGGGGAGGACTCCCTAGACACCTTTCCCACTCCTCAAAAGAGACAGCAGCTTTTCCTCCAACAATGCTGCCTTGTGGTTTGGACTGAAATCCTGCAACCTCCTCCTCCAGCAGCCGAGCAGACAAATCACAGGCCAGCCACTTTCTTCGTGTCTCCATTTTCCTCTTAGCAGAAGGGATAATAAAATTACCCAGCACTTGGGAATGCTGCAGCTTTATTTCATCAATATCTATAAGGAGCTTAGAGATCCTTAGCCATACGGGGCTTTGGAAACGCCAGTGGAAATGCTGTTGCTCTGCTTCGACTTTCAAAATTTCCCTACTGAATCCACTGATTCAAACAATTTGAGTTCTGAATTTTCTGACTCTGCAAATTCGAATCAGCTTTTCACTGTGATCCAAGGGGTGAAAACGTTCTCTTTGTCAGTGAGAGGAAACAAGGAGCAGCACTAGTCTCTCTGCATGCTGCATGAGTCAGCCACAGTCTATGCACCTGCTGTGACAGATCTGAATGCACTGAATGCACTTGAAGATGCTGGTTTTGCAAACAGATGGATTTTGCAAATCCTGTTAACGTTTTCGTGTGTAAAATCTTCCCAGCAGAAAAGGAGCATGTCCACGTGAGTATTGGATCCACTTACCCTTATAGATTTTGAAATAGTAGCTTCATTTTACTTAGGCTGGAGATATAAATAGATTCATTGTAGAGTGAGCACCCTGCAGCGTGCTTGTGAGAATGGTGATTTTCAGGAAATTAAATTTTAAATTGGCTGCTCTAAGCTACAAGAGAGGGAAAGGAGGAAAGGTGTATGTCTCTACCAACACATCAGCTCTGGAGGGCTCAGTTTAACCATACTCTGGCAAAATAACCAGCTTGGAGACAACGCGGGGTCTGTGTGCATAAATGGCTTGTCGTGCTCTCTCTTGATTACAGGGCTTTATTCCAAAAAAGTTACTGGAATGTGTTGTTCTCACAATATTTAAGCAGCTTAGGCAGGGAAAACTGCATAACGCTTTTCCTACGTAAGCTCCAGTATTTGACGTGTACTGGACCCCTCTTGTTCCATGCATCTGCTCCATGCATCCTTTTGCATGGGAAGGGGACAGAGAAGTAAACAAGGAAGTAGAGTTTGATAAGAAGGGGGAAAAGGGCTTGGTGCTGGGAATGGAGGAGAGATGCAGAGGTTCAGCAGAAGCACAGCATGTATGTCAGCAGTTTTCATGCAAAGCTGCTGAGATTCTTCCATTCATCTACCAGCAGGACTGCCTTGGGGCAGGGCAGGAAAACCCAAATGTACCGGCTTTCCTGAATTGACTCCAAAATAAGCAATAAAGCAAGATAGAAATGGAGTGCTGCAAAAATTAGCAATCTTCATCAGCCACAGCAAGAAGCTCTGTCACCCAAAGTGGCCCCTCATGTCTAGGCAGTCTCAGTCAGTGGGCTGTTGTCAAATTGTTTGGCCACAATTTGGGCGGCCAAGGTGGGAATTTCTGGAAGACTTGTGCTTTTATTCTTTACTTAAGGGATCTTCATACCTCTGTAGGTACTGAGAGTGACACTGCTGGGCACTAAAGCAGGAAGTTGCAGCTGGGTTTTGGTCTGACAAGGAGGTAAGTAGATGTTGCTTTTGGTGTTAGAGTCCAACAGGCAGAGTCCACTTCTCAGATTCCACTGGGGAGATATAAAGCCCCAGTACTTCCCTGTATTTCTAGAAACCTGCTGTATACTGTAAAATCCTAACTGTTGTTACTGGAATTTATTATATGGGCAATTAGCGTAGGCAATCCCATTACTGCTAATGGGATTTATCTGACTAAATCTCACATGTGTTATTCTCCTAGAAAAACAAGCGATCAAGTTTTTGGCTTGGCCTAAGTTTCCAAAGATAAATGTGTTCCCTCATTTATTACCAACTGCACAGCTTGTGGCCATGTGGTTTGAGTATAAACAAGCTGAACAAATGTCTAGTAGGGAAAGGAATAAAATGTTAATGCAAATAATTGATTTGGTGATCTCTTTGCAGCCATTGAGACAGATATTTCATTGCGAGGGTTGCCTATGTCATATAGCGACTGTGAGATCAGCACTTAATGACTAGAAATTGTTTCTTTTCCTTCCCAATCATAAAAGCTGTGTGGATCTACCCAGAACATACTGAGAACTTCTAAATAGTTACACAAGCAAATGTGTAAGCAGAACAGCCAGCCTAGGATGAATTTATTTCTGTGCACTACATGGTCTGCTCCTTAGTGATAAAGATATCTACAGCAGAATGGGGCAGAGGACAAAGACCAAGGAGAAGAGCTGGCCTTTGAGCTGTCACCCCTCAGTAATACAAGGTCATGAGGTTATATCCATCCAGAAGGAGACAGATGGGGTAAAGCTTCAGTAAAAGTAAAGGAATAACATCATACACAGCTGCTGAGCACACAGAGCAGCCCTCCCTTGCTGCTTGTTACATGTAGCTTCCACCCCCAAGCACAAATGTTAACCACATGAAGCTGCTGCAGCAAATCTCACCTGTGCAATACCCAAAACACTTCTACAATAAATTCTTGCCCCCCAGAAAAGTTTGCTTTGAGATGTGGTTTCCTGGCTCAACCCTCATGACTTTCTGCAACATTTCAAAGCTTGCTGAGCAAGGCTGCTCTTCATGCAAAGGGCCCAGTTTCTGAACTCTGCCTGTTAGCAACAGCTTTCAACACTGCACAGCTAGAGCTATTATTTTGCTTTTGACTACTTCTGGAACACTTTCTAGTCCTGAAAGATCTGACCTTTCACAAACACTCATGCTGATACAAGTGTTGAAGAAGTGCTGAATACTGTGACTGGGATTTTCAAACATGTGGAGAGTTAGGTGCACACTTCCTCATGTTTTTCAGAAAGAGAGGACAGTTCTGCAGACAGCATCTGACAAGGATGCTCACAGGCATGCTGAGAACTGACCTGTGTGAGTATGCTTACATCCCTACTCATCACATGGCCTGGGGCAAGATGTGTAGGGTTTGTTCCAAAATCACGCAGAGGTTCTTGTTCTCATTCTGCAAGAAAGAAAACCTCAGAAAGGAACTAGTTATAGGTGTGGATAGACATTCACCTGGTATTGAAAAGAAATGCACAGAGGCATTTAGATTTGGCTTCTATCTGGTAGTGATGATCCAAGTATTGGTGCTGAAAGCAGAACTCAAAAACCTAATCTGTTCCTATTGCATTATGTCTTAACTGCTGAAGTTGAAAGCCTGTTTCCTGTCCTTGGTCTGTGTAACCAGGGCTGTTGGGCTGATGGGCTTTGTTAGTGCCAATACTTTGACTCATCAGGTGGACAGTCACCTCAGCAATGAGCAGGGAAGCATGGACAAAGGAACCCAAGCATCCTTCACGGTCTGTCTTATCATCCTTCTGCTAATGCTCATGAGTCTACGAGCCAAACTCAAGGTGTCACTTTGAAGCGGTGCTGTCATACAACCTAGACGTAAAAAACAAATCTTGAGTCAAGGGCAAAATCAGCATTGGTAAATAAAACAAGACAGGACACTTTGGTTCCAGAGGGCCATGGAAATGATCACAGTGTTGGAATATCTCTTGCACAGAGAAAGGCTGAAAGTGCTGGAGGTTTCTAGCCAGGAGAAGAAAAGGCTTCTTGGAGACAATATAGAAGTCTTTCAATACTTAAAGGGAGCTTATAGGAAACATGGGAAGTGAGGAAGTGACTTTTTACTAAAGTCTGTAGTGTTAGAACATGGGTACTGCTTTTAAACTAAAAAAGTGTATGTTTAGATATAAGAAAGATAGAAGGAAGAAATTACTTCCTGTGCAGGTGGTGAGGCATGGAAAAGGTTGCCCATAGAAGCTGTGGATGCTCCACCTCTGTAGTGCTCAAGTTCAGATTGGACGGGACTTTGGATTACCTTATCTAATGAATTATGTCTCTGCTTATGGCAAGGGAGAAGGCTTGAGGATCTTTAAAGGTCCCTTCCAATCGAAACCATTCTAAGATTTACATGTCTGGATGAGGTGCTATGAGATATGATTTAGTAGCTTAGTGGGTAGTAATGGTGATAGGAAGACAGTTGGACTAGATTATCTTGTAGGTCCTTTCCAACCTTGTAATTCTATGATTCTATGTTCTTAAGTGCAAAGAGTGATGTAGCTTGTGCCCATTGAGCTCTGCACCTCCAAATCAGAATAGACACCTCATTGCTACCCGGTGGCCCCTGCTCTCCTCTGTGAAAGCTGTGCCACTAGACCTTGGGCAATGCTGGTTGGGTCACATCAAAGTCCTTCAAGTGAACATGCTAATTAATAACTGATCAGGAAGAATGTCTAGCTTGTGCCCTGGCCCTGAGTGGCTCTCTAAGTGTAGCTAAAGGGCCTGACTCAGGAATCACATCCAAAACTCAATTTTCTCAGCACTGTGAGTTGTGCTGAGCATGTTAGTCTAAACTGGGAATTCCCAGTGGGGTCAGAATTGCCCCGCAGTTAGTGAGAGTCTAGAGACTGTGTACTGTCCCATTTACAGCCTATTTCCACTGGGCAGGCAGAGAGCCCAGATGGCTGGTTTTGGTACAAAACATGTTTTCCCTATTTTTGTCACTCCCTCTGCCACTCGTATGTTTGCTTCACCCAGCAGTGACTCCTTGCTCACTGCAATCATGCAGACGTAATGAGACATCCATAAATGCAGTACTTGACACCTGAGTTTGATCCTATGCAGTATCACAGAGCAGTACCAATCAGTAAAATAAAACTGGGTAGTAAAGGAATTTGATAGAAATGTTCACTAAATCCATCTTCAGAAAACAGGAAAAAATAACCTGCAAATGTCACTTTATTTTATATTTAATTGATACAGCTGTAGGTGGACGTGAAAAAAAAATTGTAGGTCCTGCTGAATTAATTTTGGAGGCAACTGATGATGCCACGTTACATTACAAATGATGTCTGTCTAAAGCAGTTGAATTCATTCTTACAAAGTGTTTCTTTTTTTCCTTAAAATCCTGGTGCCATGCTCAACGAAATGACAGAACTCCTACTCCCTTCAGTAAGTTTTGGATCAGTCCCTGCAGGATAAGCCCATATGAGCTTTACAGAGCAAGCACTTGTTAAGACAGCAGCAACAGATTAATGAGGCCATTTCTGTGACCAAGTATTTGCTGACAGGGGTTAAGTTTGCATGGCCAAGCACTAACAGACTTAAGTCATCATCTTAATAGCCTGTACATTCATTACATTGAAAGTAAAATGAGTACATCTCAGGGCCTAGAGTTGCAAATGATTAATGCAGGAAAGATAACTCAACATGTAAAGTGAAGAAACTATATGAAGAGTGTGTGAATGTCATTCCAAGAGTCATCTTCAAAGCTTGGGAGTCTGTGATTCCAATGAGGTGGCAATGAGGTGATTCCAGTGATGTCTATTTGAGCATTGGTATCAATGTTCACACAGAAATACTATTCCTTTTCATTACAGTATGAGCTGACCATGCACGATGGACAGCAGAGCATGATCTATAGGGCCAGTTTGAACCGTCTGATGTGAGGAAATTGGGAGTTAGGTCTAATAACTAACTGCAAGCATAGAGAGAAGGTTTAAATAAATATGCTTTAGAGCAGGGGCATGCGTTATGTTTGGAAATCCAGGCAGACTCTTCCTGCCGTCTGTGTTTTGTTTCTGAATCCAATGCTATCAAAATGAATAAGCTGTTTGCTCTTTCGACTGCACACCACATGACAGCTAGTTTCCATCCAAAAGCTTTGGCCCTTGCATGTAAATTGATCCTGTAAAGTTAACTCCTTTGTTCAAGAGGTTAAGTATGTGATGTATCAACTGAGCTTTTTGTGTAAAAGCCACAGACTTATATAATTTCTGAGCCATATGTATATTGTAGAATAATTTGCAGCAAAGATATGTGGAGGAACAAAGATAGATCACACAAAAAAATGCAGGCTCCAGTTCAAGAAAGTATCCATTTAGAGCAGAATTTAAGCATATGCTTAACTCCCATTGAATGTGGCTTCTAATCACATTTCAGGTTAACCATGTGGTTAATGCTGGCCCAGTGGGGAGGGATTTACGCAAATGCTTAAAACCTCTGAACTGGGCAGGGGTTACAAAAAGGCCTCTCAAATCTGCACTGACAAGGTTAGGGATCTAAACTCACACCCAGACTATAGTAAATGTCCCAGACAAAGACACAAGGGAAAGAAAAAGTTTGAAGGAAACAGGATCATCAGGAGATACCTCAGAAAGGCCAAACATGCAATCTAGGTTTGACCCTGTCTGCAAAACACTGAGATAACTCTTCTCCAGGATGCAGCAGCACAGCTAGAAGATGAGGACACCAGGGTCTTCACCAGCCTGCATGGAACCTCTGCTTACAGTGTGGGCTGGGTGAACGCTGAGGACACCAGCTGGGACTCTAGAGATCCATTTGTTGTTCTTATTCACACACTGGACATGACCTTGGCTACGTTCCCTCTGCAATGTGGCAACCCTAGCACCCATCCCAGACACCCGTGTGGCAGTGGAGGACCAGGAAATGCTCACAGGCATGAGAGCTCAGAAGTCCCTTTTGTAGATGGAAAAATACCTCCATCCAATGTCCTGGCTGCTATCGCCATAAATATATCCCAAGGAATACAAAGGGCTTCTATAAAAGTAGAGTTTTTCATTTGAGACAATGAAAAACTCAGAATGTAAGACGAGGAAAAGGAATCTTCCTTGTAGGAAACAGTACTGTCTTTGCATTGTCTTCTTCAATGAAACCAGTGTTGCCTAGGTAGAATGACGTCTCCTCTGACATCTTAATCCCCGCCGCCTACCCTGCTGGCAGTGGGATCATAAGCATCTTTGGCAACAGACAATTGGCATTTTCAAAACATGTTAAATTCTTCCCTTCTGCTGCAGTGCATCTGGACAGAGAACATACTGGCAGCCTCGCTCAACATTATCATTTTATTAGAAACTCTTGAAGGAGTATATTTGTCTTGTGCCTTCAGATTTTTGTTATTTTTCTCTAGTAGCAAGAACCAACTGCACTCAAGGTACTTCCCAAAGAAAATAAAGGCACAGCCTCTGCCCTGCAGAACCATCAATCCCTTTAAGATCCTTTGCAGTATTGTGAAATAGAAGAACCAGAAACCTAACATCAACGTTGTGAAAATGTGAAGGTACTGTTAATATTTTCCTTTTGTGTGTGTGTGTGTATGTGTGTGTTTGTGTGTGTGTGTGTGTTTAATCTTCGTCTCTGTAATAACGAGGTCTATTTTTTTTCACTGTAATTAGGTAGTCTGGGGAAAGCAATGCCTTCCTTGATTTCACTGCCTTAATCCTGCTTCTGGTTCAAGGCAGACCACTGCATTAGCTGTAGCACTGAGCACCTATTGTGGTCTTCCTCCTTGGCACCTCTGACACCAGAGCAAAGCCTGGGATCTCACTGACTCCAGGACTAATTTCAGGAGCATGGTCAGGCTCTGGCCTGAACTGATACAGCACAGCTCCACCTCCAGCCCAGAGCCCTGCCAGTTCCTCCCAGGTGAAGATCTAGCCCCCAGCCTCAATTAATTATCATTGTAATTCAGAGATGCAGAATGTGTTTATCACAAAACAGAGAGAGCGTGGTCAGCTGCATGAGCTCAAAAAAGGAAAGGTGTTTGCTTGTCTCAGCTCCAACGGGCAACATCTTGGTGACAGTGAGCACAGGTCTGCCAGGAGCAGGCTGCTCTCACTAATGTTAACTGGAGCCGATGGAAAGAGGCTAGACAGCTCCTTTTAGTCCCACCCTGCCCTATTTTTCTATGATGTCTCTTATTTAACAAGGAATCAAGTCTTCCCTGCTGGTACAAATTATATCACCAGAGGCCAGGCAGCGTGTTGTAGAAGCAGAGGGCTCAGTTCAGGCACAGCTTTGGGGATGAAGTTCAGTTTTGGGGGCCAGGAACTGTGGAAGTGGTTACCAGGAGCTCCGGGAGAAGTAGGGCCATGCAGGATGAAGGTAACAGGCAAATTCAGGCCAGCAGAATTTCTCTGTGCATTTCACTGACTGGTTTGGGAGGTTTTGCATGGATTAGGGTAGGATTTGTCAGGCTGCAGTGCCAAGCCAGTGTTAATTCACAGAATCCTTTTTATTTTTTAACTGTGTCAGTGTTCCCTAGCTGGCATCTCTCTCCCTGAATCTGCCTGGCTAGTAAGACGGGAAGATTTATTTTCAGCTTTTGTATTGTAGCTGGGGGTGAGGGGAGGCTTCTTTTGTCTGCTTTTAAGGAGACGCCCTCTCCTCTTCTTCACAGTCCAGGGCTAAAGTAGGCGGGGGATGCTGGCAATTGTCCCTCAGCATGAGGGCATGGATAGCAACACACAGCCCCCCAGATGCACGTGTGCCTGTCTGATTACTGCTGTGGGAGCTGCCTGCATATTTTAGGGGACAATTAGGCCAAGGCAGCGCCTACTGCCTATTCACTCTGTCTCCACCCTAGGGAGCAGGAGAAATGATTTGTAAGGGAACAGACTTAACGTCTTCTGGCTTTGGTCAGCTGCGGTGTGAAAATAATTTCATTGAAGGCAATTAGTATCAAGCCCTAATTGAAAACAAAAGTGCTGTAGCATCTATAGTGTGGCCTTGGAGTGGGTGGAAAAGAGGCAATGGGGAATGGGCAGGAGCACCAGCACACTGAGTGCTGAGTGGCTGCTCATTCCCAGTATGTGAGGGGCAAAGGTGGGCAGCCTTCAGCCCTGCTTATGCCCTCACAGGAGCTTCTCCAGCAAGAGGAAAGTAGTAAAGCATACACACTGCTCTGCTGGAGCTGGCAGTGACCTGAAAGGCTGGAGGAAGTCTGGCTGGGACAGGCTGCTCATGTGCATCCACACAGAGCAGGACGGCGCTCTCCACAGCAAATCCTCACTAATCCTCCAAAAGCAGAGACAAAAGCTAAACAAGGGATGCAGCCTGAGCTTGCTCGGGTGGTGCTGTTCAGCCTCTGGCACGTGCCCAAGTGGAGCAGGGTAATCCTCCAGCCCTCCTGCAAGGTTTGCACCAGCAGAAGGTCTGGCTTCCCCCAGGAACCGCGATCAGGCCTTTGTGCTGGTCCTCAGGCCCTGCTGCTGCCTGCAACCCAGCATGGAGCTCCGCGTTAGCGGTCTCATTAAAAATGTGCTTTTTCTGCCCTTGTGCCTGGCCCTGCATCAGGTTCATTTAAAGATGATGCTCAAAATGATTACTCAGAGGGTGTTTTGTGGTTGGGACCTCCAAATCATTGTAACCTCTTCCAGGTGCCCTACTGCAGAGAGCCCCCCAGAGAAGGACCTGGGGGTCCTGATGGATGAAAAACTTAACCATGAACCAGGAGTACATCTTGCAGCTCAGAAAGCAAATGGTATCCTGGGCTCCATCAGAAGAGGGATGGCCAGCAGGGACAGGGAGGTGATTGTCCCCCTCTACTCTGCCCTTGTGAGGCCCCATCTGCAGCACTGTGTCCAGGTCTGGAGCCCCCAGTACAAGAAAGAGAGGGAGCTGTTGGAGAGGATCCAGAGAAGAGACACAAAGGTGATCAGGGCCTGGAGCACCTCCCCTATGAAGACAGGGTGAGGGAGCTGGGCTTGTTCAGCCTGGAGAAAAGAAGGCTGCGGGGTGACCTCATTGCAGCCTTTCAGTACGTAAAGGGAGCCCACAAACAGGAGGAGAATCAACTCTTTGAAAAGATAGATAACTGCAGGACAAGGGGAAGTGGTTTTAAGTTGGGGGGGGAGATGTAGGTAGGATGTGAGGGGGAAATTCTTTACAGAGAGAGTGGTGAGGTGCTGGAGCAGGCTGCCCAGAGAGGTTGTGGATGCCCCGTCCCCGGAGGTGTTCAAGGTCAGATTGGATGGGGCCCTGGGCAGCCTGGTTTAGCATTAAACGTGGAGGTTGGTGGCCCTGCATATGGCAGGGGGGTTGGAGATTCATGATCCTCGAGGTCCCTTCCAACCCTGGTCGTTCTGTGATTCTATGATTCTGTGATACTGGGAGGGATAGCTGACCCACGCTTATTCCTGCGCTCTGCTGGGGACTTTTCTAACAGTATAACAGTTCTGACAAGTGCCAGCCCTGAGACAATCCCCTGGCAATATATAATTCATTGGTCAAGGTGTAGATTAGATGTCTTCAGTACATTCAGGTGACTACAAGACTTCTGTGATTGAAATAGCAGCTCTGCGACACTAGTGCTTTTGGAGAATAGTGTTGGACTGCTTATCTGGGGAAAGCAGTCCTTGCTTGAGCCAAAGCCACCATGTGCCCTCACTTCCCACATCACGCATTTGCACTGCACATGAAAAATCCCTGTGCATTCACCACACACTAAACCTGAGAGTGGGCTGAGCAGGAATTCAGGGCAATCTCAGCCTGCATGATTTATGAATTGCTTCATATAGTGGAAAATAAATTATCCCAAATGCTAGGGAAATTTGTATCTGGAGTTTTCTTCTTGAGCTAATTTAGAGCTATGTTGAAATATTTCAGCTAAATATCTGTTTGCCTCATTGTAGCTTAGTGAATCAGATGACACATTGCAGTCAATTAAACCAACAGTATGACAGTAAACAGTAGTGTACAGTGTGCAGTAGTACAGTATGCAGTCATGTCTACTGTGGTAAGAGAAACTCATCAGCAAGCCTGTACGAAAGCATAGGCCTTCTGGCAAGATTTCCATAAAAAGAGTAGGCTTCCTTATTTGAGGTTTCAATTATTAGGTTCCTGTTCCTACAAGGAACTGATGTATGCCATCATCCATCCAAGTTATTCTGAGCTGTTTTTCACTTCAGATCTGCCTGCATCTCTATGAATCATTTCCCCACAATTAGGAGCGTGTATTAAAAAATGTTTGGTGTATTTAAAAACTTCAGCTAATTGTCAGTCTTAGGTCCCTTCAGCATAGACTACTGAAAAGATTTTTAGATTAACTCTTTTATTATTAGCAAGGATTGACTCTTCAGCTGTATAAACTGGGGGAGTATCATTGCAAATTCCCAGATTCGATCCTCATCTCTCTAAAGCACATCTTCAGCCTTAAGCAACAGTGTTTCCTGGGAGAAATCTACTGGGATGAATAACATGATCTGTATCCCAGTGTGGAGGAAATACTGTGATAGCACCTGTTCCAGAAGAAAATAAAAAACCATGTTCTAATTTTAGAATCATGCCTAAGCCTGGTACAGCAAAACGCTGCTCAAGCAAGTAATAGACTTTAACCATGTACACCATTTTCAGTGACTTCAACAAGAATTAGAAATAAGATTTTGGGAGGAAGGTCTGTCATTTCAATTTTAACAGAAAATTACATATAGAATGCTATTTAAAGCACAGAAAATCTGCTGAATGCAGAGAGCAATTTTTACTTTTTTTTACAGTCCCTTGTCCTTGAATATCCTCATAGAATCACCAATATTAAATTCAACAGGAGTTTTCCACAGAGGAAATCTGTCATTTATTTTCCTTATGGTCCTTACTGAGCAAATACAGAGAAAATAAAGTTTACTGTGGCACAAGGGAGATTTATATTTGAAGTCACTTTTCAATCACTAGAAGTTACAAATATCTGGACCTGTGACTGCTATCTCTGAAAAGCTGAGCATGTTTCTAGACAAATCCTGTGTTACATGAGTGAACGTGAAGGGGACAACGTGTTACTCAAATTTGTGTGTGTGTGTGTTCTTTTTTTAATTTCCTCTTTTGTTTACCTTGATTTCTGAGTCTGAAGAAGTGTGCCTTTCCTAGTTAAAACAGTCACGTATCCTCAAAATTACCACACGTGGTCCAAATGTAACCTTCATCCATGCACATTCTTCTTTCAAGTCCCAGACTTTTTCAGATTCAAGCACATCTTTCCAATTAAGATCAATTGCTTATGTGTTTCACTGCATTTTCAGAGACCTAACAGTCATCAGAGAAACCAGAAGAGTCAGATTTTTAGTTGAAAGAAGGCACAATAGTATACATTCAGCTTTGTAGGCCTAGTTCAAGTATGCAAGGACATTTATTGTTTGTTCCCCTATATTCAGCACTGGTGAGGCCACACCTCGAGTACTGTGTCCAGTTTTGGGCCCCTCACTGCAAGAAAGATATTGAGGCCCTGGAACGTGTTCAAAGGAGGGCAACAAAGCTGGTGAGGGGTCTGGAACACAGGCCGTATGAGGAGAGGCTGAAGGAGCTGGGAATGTTGAGCCTGGAGAAGAGGAGGCTCAGGGGAGACCTCATTGCTCTCTATAACTTCCTGAAGGGAGGTTGTAGTGAGCTGGGGGTCGGCCTCTTCTCTCGTGTCATTAGTGATAGGACCAGGGGGAATGGCTTCAAGCTACGGCAGGGGAGATTCAGGCTGGACATGAGGAAGTATTACTTTTCAGAAAGGGTGGTCAGGCACTGGAACGGACTGCCCAGGGAGGTGGTGGAGTCACCAAGCCTGGGGGTGTTCAAGGAAAGGCTGGATGTTGTGTTGAGGGACATGGTTTAGTGGGAGCTATTGGGAATAGGTGAACGGTTGGATTGGATGGTCTTTTAGGTCTTTTCCAACCTTGGTGATTCTATGATTCTATCTTTGCATATAACTGTGTCTAATTGGGTGACTCATTACCCAAACACAGATTTACAGTCAGAATGGGGAAAGAGGGCAGAAAAGAAGCAAAAGGGTGTAATATCATTTCCTTCATTCACACTCTGTGTTCGTACCTCAAAAACACCTCTGCTCTTCTCCCCTTATTGTGAGGTTCCAACCACTCCTGCTGTTCGTGAACACACAGTTGATACTTTACATCACAAGCTTAAAGAAGTCCAGACACCTATGTGCTATCTGGATGTGTTTAGCCTTGAAATTAGAACCTTATATCAAAGCTGGTAGATAATGGCAGCTAAAAGAAAAATCACATTCAAGTGGAGATTTTGTGCCTAGAGTTGTCACAGCAGTGCTCTGGACCATCCATGGCTTAAGAGTGGCTGCTTCAAATTGCATGTTTTGATTCACTGCTCAGGGTATCTCAAATCTGCAGCTAACATTTCCTTTCCAATTATTGCTGTGAGTGGGATAAAATACATTTTAATGTCTTTGTGTTGAGAGTCTTACCTAGAAAGAGGGATGTATTTCCACTGCACTGCAAGACCATTAGATTTATTTGCAAAATTCACTTAACTCTGGTCCATGATATTGCCAGAAATCCTTGATGGAATTATAGTTCCATAATTACAGCTTTATAAATTATAGGCCTTAATAGCTTGAGGGCCAGATTCTCACTTACAATAAATCATTAAGACTTCATTGATTTTACTGAAGTATAAGGAGGTATGTTAGCTTATACTAGCTGAGAAGTCGGGTGAGATCTTCATTCTTTGAAGTCACTGGGAGTTCTGCCATCGATTTAGAGGCAGCCAGAAATTAACCCTTGGTCCATGTCTTTCATAGCCACTTTGCTACCATGAACGGAATTGATACAATAAATTGTTGGAGATAAAGATATCACAAACCAGGATGGCATTGCTAATTAAAATCTGTCATTACTTTTCATGATCTGAAAGGTTGAGCACTAAAAGGGTATGATTCTCTACCACTCTGCACCTTAGTCTCCCTTTGTATAGACTGAATGCAGTAATATATCCTGAATTCTGATGTCTTTTTACTGGTCTTATTATACATGCACACATATAAAGTTTTAGAGTACGTCTCTGCTCACTCCTATCTAATTTATTGTTCATACATGAGCCTAAGTGAGAGGAACAGATTAATGTCTGGAAGATAGCCAGCATTTCAAATGGCCAACAAATGGATGTATCAGTTCACTCCAACTCCTCTGACAACCTGCACAGCCTTCTGCCAAGAAGCCAGACAGTGGAATAGATGCCAAAATACAGAGCATGAGAGAGAGCATTGCACTGGGTGAAATAAATATATTTATTTATGTAGGAAAGTTATTCACTGCCGTGGGTCATATTTGACCTAGTGATGATCATTCAGGATGGATGTAACTATCATCCACTTAAAGAATAAGCAGAATACACTATTCAGTGTTTCCCATTAAAACAATCCCTGTAGCATTTACATAGTGCCCATGTATTTTAATGACCAAAAGCTTTTGTGAGCTGTAATTTGTCCACATGGACATTCAGTTATAGAAACAGAGCTATTGAAAGTTTCATTCCAGAACAGCTATTGACTTTTTGACACCTAGAATTTGCACACTTGTGCTTTGCCCAGGATTCTGGGGGAAGTCAGTTTTGGCAGGCAAATCAGAGTTCAGTGGTTCCTAAGTCCAAACAGTGAATATTTGATTACAGTTTATTGCCTCTGAGTGTAACTCCCTTAAATATTAAAACACATTTTCCAGAGTAGGATTATTAGGGGTCTGTTAAGGATAGGAAAGTGTAGGCCCAAATTTACCAAGAGATGAGGTGACTGTGCTGTAGGTAAAGGAGAGTATGAAATATTTACCTGTTAATCCAGAGTGACTGATGAAAGGTAAGCTTGAGAGAGTGTTCTCATGAAACTGTTCCTGTATTGCACTTCTCCACTTTTCCTTTCCTCTCTGCTTACAGTTACAACTGCATTATTTGTCCCTCTGCTAAGATAAACATAAATTCCCCACTTTCGAATCTGTTACAACAAATTTACTAGTTTCACTCAGAAGAAAGTTATATGCTGCTTCTTGATAGCTTCACCACAAAAAGATAAGGGATAGCTGGTAGAAACACTGAGCTTCTCAAAACATTGAGCTTCTCAGAACAACAAATTGGTGGTCAGGAGGCAGGCATATAATGACAAGCTCCTTGTTCCAGGGTAGGCTGTACTCTGCTTGAGGGAAGCTGGGGCAACCGTTATACCATTTCAGCTCTGATGCACCAGAGGTGGCATTTGGAAGGTCATTGCTTCAAGTTGTGTCTGGACCACAAGAAGCAGAGATGGAAAGTTGGGAAAACTGTAAAAAGCTGCAGCCAAGCTGTATCCAAGGAGTGGACAATTGTGAAATGAATAGCAGGTGGCAAGATAGGACATTCAATGGACATCTTAATTTAGACAACAACATGCTATTGCCCTGAACCATCCTGAAAGTCTAGAACAGCTTAATTGTGGCAGGTAGCTTGAACCCTTCTGAATCCACAAACAGTGCAATGACAACAAATGCAATGACATTGAGGGACTCACTCCAGGAAGCAGTCCTGAACACACATGATTTCGTATTATCATGGCCCTGGAAACAACATGACAGCGATCTCAGAAGTGTATTGATGAAGTCAATCTAGAGATCTTCAGGAAACATCTGAATGTGGTCTTGCTCTAGGTAGCCCCACTTGAGAAGGTAGAACCAGATGGACCCAGAGGTCTCTGCTAAGCTCAGTTTGAGATTCTGTAATTAGGGGTCTGGTTTCTGTCATTAGTGTTTGAAGGATGTATTAACCACAGTTTCATTTCTGTTTTTCAGTACCTACACATGCTTCTGTTCATTGGAGTAGAGTATATATGGATGAGAGTGGAGTTTTCACACAGGGTACACAGTTACTCCAAGCAACCTGCAAGGTTATGATGAATAGAAGGACAAGGGGAAATGGCTTTAAATGAAAAGAAGGTTTAGGCTAGATGTTAGGAAGAAATTTTGTGCTTAGAGGGTGTTGAGGCACTGGCATATGCTGCCCAGAAAAGCTGAAGATGGCCCATGCCTGGAGGCATTCAGTGCCAGGTTGGATGGGGCCCTGGGCAACCTTGCACACAGCAGGGATTGGAACTAGATGATCAGTAAGATTCCCCCAAGCCCAAATCATTCTGTGATTCTATGATGATTCTATGAATACGATCCCAAGGACTGCATTTTTCTGAGTACTGCACATTAATAGAGCATTAACCAGGAGAATACTAATTACACGTTATTTTTTCTATTTACTCAAAAGGAATTCAGTATGGCAAAGTTCCATGATAAAGAGGAAGGCAGTGGAACAAATTTATGCTTTTATTACATACATAAATGTCATTTTCATCCTGCCACTGAAGGCTCCACAAGCCCTGCGTGGATTGCAGCTGACTGCCAAGATCTCTGCAGCACCATCAAACACACCCTCAGATGATGGTCCAGTGACTCTGATCACCACTTAATGAGTGCAGGCAGGAAGATTGGAACAAAAACCAAAACACACTCTGGTAACATTTCTAGAATTAAAATCTCCATTCTGAAGAAGCTATAGAGTTGAGCTCTTTTTCTGTTTTAGCCAGGCTTCAACTTCTCAGTGAACATGAGCCAAAACATCTGGGTCTCTGAGTTACCAGTGTGCTGTGAGTGCATGGCTGTCTGATTCTCTGCTCAGTTTCATCCTCAGAGCATCCAATCTTCTTGAGCCCAGGCAGACAAGACAGCATTGTGCAACCCACCCACCCAGTTGTATTCATCCACCCTCCAGGGAAGGAGACAAAGTGGTCAGAGACTACCAGAGATGCCACAGCATGAGGAAACAGCAAATACTCTTCTCAGTTATGGAGGAGTACATTTGGTTTCTGTTCAGACCAGTTGTGTAATTGAACAATGATGGCATCCATCTCCAGGGCACAATGAACAAGATCATATCTATTATCACCACCACTACCAGATGGTTGAATTGCTCTTCAGGACTGCAGAATGACTTGTATTTTCAAATCTATACAAGAGAGGCAGGAAGTTATCTTCAACAGCAAGCTGCTTTACCAAAACAGTATTATTGTTAATTTATGCACATCCCCAGTGTGCAGCCTGGTGTGAGTACTGTGATTTAGGTTAAAGCCACCATCACTGTATGAACTGTGCACAATCACTCGAGATCTTTGCAAACTACAAAATACAGTTTTGCTCTCTTTGCCTGTTCTGCACAGCTTTCATTACAGAAACATCTGTTAGAAGCACTCTAGCTAAGGGTTTGTCAGAGTTTCCGTTATAAACCCCTATATTCAAGGGGTTACTGCAACTCAGCCATAAAAATTTGCTCCAGGCTCAAACTTGGCATAAAAGGTCTCCAGTGGGAGATTTTTTTTCCTTGAAACCAAAATGTTAAAATACATGCAGTTAAACAAAAGAAATTAACTTCCCTCGGAGACTGCCTCTCCCAGATCTGTATTAGGCATACATATACATGTCGTGTATCAGCCATTAACTGTAAGCTATTTATTAATTATTTTATACAGCTATTTATTAACATACAGTTGCTACCCTTGTGAGCTTATTGATTCATTAAAAAAAAAAAAGCAGCCAGATGATTTCCGACAAAAATCAGCAACTACATAGAAAAGAAGATCAATGCATGCTAGAAGGGAAGCACTTTTTCATATTCAGCTGTAACTAACTTTCCTCTTGCAGACAACGTGTTTATCCTGGGCTGCCATTAGGGCCTACTGACCAAAATGACCCAAAGATGAGCAGAGACAATATTTCTTTTAAGAGGCAGCCTGCTCCAGCAGGACGAAGGAGATTAGCAGAAAGATGTTAAGAAGTAGGAAATGTTTAGAGAGGATAAGCAAGGGGGAAGGGTTCCTTGCACTGTACTGATGAAAGCGGGTAAGGTGATCCATGAATAATGGCAGACTCAAAAATCCTCCAGGAAGCCTGGGGTAGACAAAGAGATGGGATCCATAGAAGATTTGAAATAGCTTTGAAGGTGAGGGGAGATCAAGTAAAGTTTATATTCAGGAGATCTTAGAACTGAGGTTTCACGTTTGAGCCTATGAGTAATGGGAATGTTCAGCCAGTGGGGCCTCCTCAGCATTCCCCGAGTTTCAAGCACACGGGAGAGTCAAAAGCCTCCAAGTCCAAAACACTGGGGCAGCAACAACCCTGAACGAGCCAAGCTCCTGTTACACCATTCATTGTGCAACCAGCTGCAGCCGCAGAGCTCAGTGCTGATCCTGCAGGAATTTAAGCCCAGGAGTAATCCCATTTAAATTAATGGGATTGTGCCTCAGAAGTGTAGAGTTAAGCACATGTGTACTCATTTGCTGGAGCAGGCTGTGGGCAGCATGTACACTTTCAGAGTGCTGGGCCTGCAGCAACATTCTGCATGTGTTCATCAGAGTGCTTCCCATTCATCAAGCAGGATGGCTCTGGAGCGAGCATTGAGGTCTCTAAAGAATACCCCCAAACTGAGGGAAGTCATGCAGTGATTCATCTAGTGGCACCCTTTCCTCTGAGTCAGTCCTGAACAAAAGTCTCAGCCTGTCTTAAAGATGGGAAAGTGCTGTTGGATGTGCCGTGCCCCGGAGGAGATGGAAAACAAACATCCTGCCTGTGACTGCCACTTAAGGTCTCAGCAGCTCTCTCAGAATTCAGTTTTTAGCCCTGGTGTTTCTGGCCAAAATCCAGCTGCTGTAATTTCAGCTTTCTGGTTCACACTTCCCACGTGGGCTCCTGTTCTCTCACAGCTTCATCTGGATTTCTGAACACCAATAAGCAGCTACTGCAGCTCTGATGGATGAGGAAAATGCCTCTGGATACACAACAGATGACCTGGGATTAATCAGAGAATGAGCGTGATGTGAAGAAATAACACTACTTACCTCACTTGCATTGAGTACTGCTTTGGTTTACATTAAAATCAGACACTGCTCAGCACACTTGCTTCCAGCAAAATTGCACCCCAGCATTCATTGATGTTGGAATAACTACTGCACTACATATAACAAGTTCCATTTAATCCCCTAAAAATGGTACAGCATCTTGCATGAGTAACACAGGTATTGTGTTCTCCTGCTCATGAATATAAGAGGAAAATTTCTCTGCTGCATTTTGTTGTCAGCACGCACAGTACTTGGGAGGCTTCTGTTTCTTGGGAACTGGCCAGTCTCCTTCAGTGCTCCAGAGTCAACAACGCCATCATTTGATGCCCTTCTGCACAGCCCTACTTAAGCATCAGGATCTCCTCTGGAGGAAAATCTCAGATCAGGAATCAGCCTCTTGAGTCATAGGTTATCTGAAGTTAAGGAACTCATGGCTTCCTTCCTTTTGCCTGTTTTCTGCAGCCCTCATAAATTTTCACCACATTTCTTAGACTAGGAATGCTCTGATGAACTCTCCTCATATTATTAATTATTATTATGAGCTCATGAAAGTCCTTTTAATTGGAGAGAATGTCCCAAATGACAAAGCTTTGACTGGATTACTTCTAGCTTTTGCTTTACTCCAATGATGCAGGTACACATTTGGTTTGATTCAAAAACAGTTCTTGAAAACATAAATCATTTGGATGTGCTCAGGGACATGATTTAGTGGAGGGTTGTTAGACTTAGGGTAGTATGGTTAGGTTGTGGTTTGCCTCGATGGCCTTCAAGGTCTTTTCCAACCTGAGCAATTCTATGATTCTATGATGAATAAATATAAAAATTCTGACAACAAAAATTGACATGAAGTAGTTAGGGATAGACAACAGCTAATAGGAAGTCCCTGCTGTTACTACATGTAATATAGCTCAACATTTAATCGCTGTCACATTATTTTCTTATCCCAGATTGTTCTACGTGGCATCATAGGATCAGACATCTGACAGGCCTAAGGAAGCCTTCTAGAATAGACCAGACATTAAAGATTTGCCTCTGCTGTAAGAAGTGAACAATGTTCACAGAAGTTATAAACATTTCCATGTAGTAAAACATTTTCATAGACAGTCATTACTAATGTCAACTTTGTGTATCATTTTGTTTTGAAATGTCCAACATGCCCATCTCTACAAGTCCTTGAGAAATTGTCCTTTTTTACACATTCCATACATAAATGTATGAAAGTGCTGAATATCATGTGTTTAAAATGAATGGGGGTTGATGTTAATTTGTTATGTTAACAAAAAACAGTTTGGTATTTCCGCATGCAATTTGACTATGTTAATAGTCTACAATCTATCACACCGAGAGATGACAGAAGTAACTTCTTAACTATATAAAAGTGTCAGGGGTTTTGCTAATGCATCTTCTTCAGAAGAAAGATAACTCACACTTCCATCTGGATCCCACTTAGCAACCAGAACAGCAGAAACAGCAGAGTCAGAGTTCAGGTCCCAGTGCCATCCTGTTGTTTCTGTGAGAACAAGGAAAATGATACTGGAAAAATACAGCAGAATACACCAGGAAGAGGAATTACGCTTGGCTGTAAAGCTCTTTCTTAAGTAACCACTGGAGATTTCCACTTTATTTTATTTTGGTAATCAGACATGATCTAGGATTCTGTTAGCACTTTGCATGTCAACTGGAAGATTCACACCAGAGAAGGACTGGGAAGCAGATTCCTGGGCTGTGGTCTATAGCACACTGCTGAGCTCACTGTTCTGTGGTATGCTGGCTTTCATCCTGGACTTCACCTGGGAGGAACAGAGCCAAAAGAAGGATGAGATGAGATCAACAGCAAAAGCAGAAACCATGATCAACTTTTACGAGAAGGTCAATACCTATATTCCTCTAAAGATCCCTTAAAGAGAGGCATAAGTGCTTTTTCAGTGTGGTTTTCCATGTAATGTAAATTGCCACAAGGATGTTACATGATGACTCGGAGGGTAAGTGGCCATGAGGCAATTTCTTTACTGAGATGGAGAGCTCATCACAGAAAAGCTGGAAAACACCTGTAGGCGTGGGAATAAGTTTCTGCTCTTACTGGGATAAAAAAAAAAAGCCCTGGACATGGCACAGGATTTTCAAGGTCTCATCATACAGCATATATTTCTGTATGTTCTCCAAAAGGCCTTTTTTATTTTTTTCACAGATGAAAAAATTGATGTGGATGCTAGCAGAGGAAAAAACACTAAACGGCGCAGTTAAGGTGGCCCACAGTGAAAAGAAACTGAATAATATTAGCAAAACGAGGCAATGAAATGTGTGAAATTCAAGTTTATGCTAATGTATGAAATGCAGCACCAGATTTGGCTCCTAATTCACCAAGCTATTTTTTCCAATGACCATGTTTGTCATTTGCCCACGAATACAATTAAAAGCACAGAACTAAGAGGATTCGGATTGCTGACCTGATCACAGAAGTTGAGGAAGAGTTTCCTGCTGACTCCAGGGGCCTTTGGGTGATGATTTTTGCAGGGTGCACCACTTATTACTAAAATAGTCTCCACCACATCAAAATCCAGAGTAAATTAGTTCGCGAAATGGCATCTACTTGTGTCACATTTTCTACATTAACTCTGTCTGAGGCTGATCTATTTTAAATAGTTATTTCTTCATGGAACTTTAAAAGCTTGAGTCATTCCAGATGATGAAGTTAGAGGGAAAACTCCCTCTCCACCCCCTCTCCCCACCTCCATGTTCCATCCATGAAAAGAACTTGAAGTTTGACAGTAAAATTGTTTTTCAGACAGAGGTGTGCCTTTTGACAGATCTTTGAACACCAGCATAAATGTGCCAAAACTAGGTAATAACAACCCAAATGGCTCAAAGTACTCATGGTACATAGCATTTGCTGGGCACTTGTCTGAGAGCTGCAAAACTCACCTCTGTCAAAGGAAAACCAGGAATGATAGAAGGAGCGAGGAGCACATAACCAACAGGGATGGGAAGAAACTCAGTGGTCAAGATGGGGGAAGAGCTGGGTTTGTAACAGCTCTGCCTGCACAGCTCCAAATGACAGGCCTACTCTCCTCTACAGTGTGGCTGTGATATAGAGTGTTCCACTGCATGCATCGAATCTACATTTATCAGTGCAGATTTTCACAGCCTTTACTTCCTCCTATGGCTTTTACTACCCAAGAAGGAATCATCTTGGAGAGGCAGCACAAAAAGCTGCAAACTAAAGGGAGTGTGGGAGTGAGAGGGTTTATGTGTGCTTTGATTTCAAAGCTTTGGCCTGAAAAGAGATATTTGCATTAGTAGGCTACAGAAAAAGGATGATTTGCTGCACTGAAAAAGTTAGTAGCTCCTGCAACATCAACACAGTTCATTGAAAGTTAGAAGAGGGGGGCGTGTTATTTTTAGGTGCTAAGTAATTCACATTTTGTGTTTAAAATAAAATATTCAGCTTTATCATTATGAGTCATTTCTGCTCAGATAGTTTACTGAAATATTCTCCTTATGTAATACTATCATCCAACTTACCTGGAATCTATATTTTATTATAAAGTTAGCATACATGGGAAAGTCAGCTGATACACTTGTAGTCTTCAGGCTAATAACAAAGCAAAACAATATTTCAGGCATGGTCGCCATTAACAAGTTGTAAAACGTTGACTTCTCTAGCTATATTTTCAAATACTCTGTGTCTTCCCTATTATTGTTTTTCTTCTGCAGTTTATAGTCTATATGCCTGCAGCCAGGAACATGTGTTTCCAATTATCTGAGCTTTCTAAACCAGCTTTGCATTCAATAGCAGCTTCTTTTTTTAAGGTACAGCTCCTCCTCCCGCAGAAGTTAATATTCGTCTCCTTTTTCTCGCAGCAAACAGCAGTGGGTCTTGATTCCAGGCCCATTTTAGAAATCATTTAATTTGGAGCTCCCCCAGACAAGAATGTATTTTTGTTTAGACTTCTTGTACATTTTATGAAACAAAGCCAAGCTTTCATATTGAATGTATACAAAGTGCTGAAGCGAGAAAGGGAAAACTGATGTCATCCAGACTGCCCTATACACATTTTTCTCTAGTTTATTATACAGCAAAGAATCGTTTGACCATTAGAGCAATAATGGTAGGAATGTTAGATAGCATCTCATGCTTATAGTACTTGCTTAGTCCTCACAAATCCCCTTCCTGGAGCACCTGTCCAGCCTGCGTCCTGCAGCATATCGAAGTCATGCATTGTAAGGTCCTACATTGAGATAATTCCCATTTGTCAGTGTAGAATTGAGGCAAACACGTTTGTGCCTCTGTTTTGGCTTAGGGCTCTAGTTTGCATTTGATATTTCTGATCATGTGCATCACAGAGGTGCTGGTCTGCTCTCTGGCTTCAATCTGGTGGAAGACCACAGGCTCACCACCAAGAGAAATTCAGGCTGAAAGGTGTAAATTGAAATGTAGTCCCTACTGACTGTGTGAACATAACCAACATAAAGACATAAGCAGGAAATCAACCTAACCCTGAGGCATAGTTCATAGTGATAAGAGACAGTCAGAGTGACCAGGGCAGAGTGTCCCCTGAGCAGGAGGAATGGGGGAGAGTGTTAGTGCACATCTGGTCTGTTTCTGAGTTAGAAAGAAGTGAAAACATAACTGGACACAAAAGTTTGGAAGTGGCCTGAGGTTTATGAACCTAAATGAAGCCTAGGTGAGGGGCCAAAGGCCAGAAGAAGAAATTGAACTCTTTAATATTCACTAAATAACCACTGAACTCTTCAGCTCCTGAGAAGTGGAGAGGGAGGTGCTGGTCTCTGCTCAGTGGTACCCGATGATAGGATGTGTGAGAGCTGTACGATGTTGCATCAGGGAGTTTCAGACTGCATTAGGAAACATTTGTGGTGAGGGTGCTTGAACTCTGAAACAGGTTTCCAAGAGCCTATGAATGCCTCAAAGCCTGTCAGTGTTCAATTTTACATTTAGATTATATCCCTAATAACATGCTTCAACTTTTGGTTAGACTTCACATGCTCAGGCATTCATTATTTTACCTTTATTGGTCCCTTCCAGCTGAACTATTCTAAATTTCAGTCCATATAAACTGAATCTACTTCCATTGTAAGGAGAGATAACTGGAGAGGGGTAAGAAATGAGAAGCCTTCAAAAACTTATTGACACTGCTGTGGCAGTATGTTCCAGGTCCTAGAGAACAGGAAGTTTGGTTTGAAGGTGTGAAGCTGTTAGGAACAGATTATAAACCCTTGGCCTTTAGTCACTGAGTAACCAAAGATCAAACTGCAGTGCACTCATCTGACTGCCACATGAGGAAAATTGCGTATGTTCTAATTTGTATGAGAAGCACTGCATGAACACTACTGCATGATTGCTTGAGCACCTGGGATATAGGATCCTCCTTCTGAAGCATAAAGCCAGTGGGGTAGTGTGTGCTGAAAAAAAAAAAAAAGAAAAAAGAAAAAAAAAAAAAAAGAAGGTAGAAAAGGAAGATATTTACCTCAAAAAGAGTCAACATTTTCTTGCTCAGCAGAAAACATGTTAACACAGCAGATTGCAGAATGGGATGTAAAGCAGCCAGAAGGAGACTTCATGCATGATATTGTATAGCCCTCCTCCACACATGTGCTATATAGCCCTAAAACAGACGTGCAGCCAGTATAGTACAAACATCAGTGTTTGAAATTGCTGCAGAGTATCAGAGTACAGATGAGACAGAGGTATGTGTTTCAAAATGAGCCAGGATGTACAGTCCAGCCAGCAGACATCCGCAGTGGGCAAGAGAGTGAGATGAGGGCAGCCACTGCCTCCTGCAGACCTGAAGGCATCTCTTTTAAGAACACATGACCAGCCAGAAGAGTGAAGCAATGGGGCTAAGCAGGGAAATGAGACATCTATAGAACATGCTCCTCCTTCGGGGAAAGGGTGCAGTCCTTCCATAACAGTAATGATGGTCATCAACTATTTCCAAATAAAAGCTATAATTGGAAATACATTTATTTTCCTGTGGCCTTTCCTTTCCCAGATCCTACTGACGTTCACTAGGTTAATAGTCTTATACCCAGTCTGTGCCGTATACAGATACGCAGTGTTTGTAGCATGTGAAATTTGTACTGTTTATAGAAGTGTTGACTCTCACATCTTTATGACGAGCCTCATGGCACCCATCCATACTTTCAAATGTACAGCTCGTGATAACAAGAGATCTACAAGTATTTTTAGCACTAATTTCATGTGCCTCTCCTCTCCATTCCTAAAAAAAATATGATTGATTGCTCACATGACTTCCAAAGGCTCAGATCATGATAAATTTATATTTCTCTAGAAGAATTCTCTAATTGCTAAACAAGTCCTGTGATCATCTGGGGCTTTGTCATAGTTTATTCACAAGTTCACATGACGCGTTTGTCATTTTTATGGATATAAGAAAAAAATCATTTGCAGTGAGTGTGGTGAGGCACTGCAAAAGGTTACCTAGAGAGGTGGTGGATGCTTCATCTCTGGAGACATTAAAGGTCATGCTGGATGGTGCACTGAGCAACATTCTCCAGCTGAGCACGTCCCTCTTCACTGCAGAGGCGTTGGACTAGATGGCCTTTAAGAGTCCCTGCCAACTCTAAGTATTCTGTGATTCTAGAAATTTCCTGCCACAAATCAATGACAACATACTGAGGAGCCATCTTTTTCAGCAGTTTTTAGAAATGAAGCTCAGGAAGGCATTGGAGGCAAAGTGAGAGCAACTCAAGCCTGATGAAATGCTCATGGCATCCCAAATATCCTAACGTGGCCCTTTCAGCACAGCTGCCAGCCTGGAGACCTATAGAGAACAATGCAGAGTGACACTCAAAAATTCAGATATCAGCTTTTTACTCATACAGCAGCGTTTAATCGCTACTGGTATGTGTGGTGTATGATTCAGATAGTATCTCAGTATGATCTGGAATTTCCACATAAACGATGGAACCAGCAGCCATGCTCACAAAATGAGAATATATTTAGTGAAAGCTGTTTTCCTTAGTACCTTTTGTTGATTATATTCTATTCTGAGCAGAATGGATTAAAAAGAGGTGTGGGTATTTGTGAATTTGGCTTCAGTATCCCCTTTGTCACTTTGGAAAAACATAAACAGGGTAGAAGACACAGACTGTGAAAAAATTCTCCCTTTTTTGTCATTATAGCAAAGAAGTAAGAATGAAAAGGAAAAGGAAAAAAAAAATGACCTTCTTTTTTTCCTATGAGAAAGAAAACTATTAAAAAAATAAAGAACAACTGAGAATGAAGTGCACACAGCCTTCATGCATTGGTACAGCATATGGTAACCACCATGGGTCAAGTGCTTCTTGCCAAGGCAGTTTCTAATTCCTGGACCTTCTCCTAACGTCAAGAGGTGTTGCTTAATAAATGTGCCCCCAGTAAACGTTGTTAAACCTGTTGCAACACAGCTTCTGCTATATTTCACGGAATGAACAGTGGGGAAAACAGCAATGTCTGTTGTTTAATGTAAGAGCACGTGGCTTGCTGCTGGATGAAGGGGCACAGTGCCTTGGTGGGTGCAGGAATGCCAGCAGGGATGCAGTTCTCAGGAGTAAACCTCCTTGACTGCTTGTTTAGGAAGGAGCAGACCGTAATGAAATGGGCAGGGATCTCCAAGCAAACATTCAAATTGAACAACAGCTCAATCAAAAGGCCAATAGTCTCTAAACTAGCTAATTACTGAAGTTTTGTGAGAAAAACAATGTTTATAGATTATGGGAAGCTGTATCAGTATTAGTGAAATCCTTTTGGTTAGCATTTTCTAACAATTTGTTCTAATGTTTGCTAAGACAAGTATGTTGTTGTAAATCCTCCTGGAGCCCCCAGTACAAGAAAGACAAAGAGCTGTTGGAGAGGGTCCAGAGGAGAGACACAAAGATGATCAGAGGACTGGAGCACCTCCCCTGTGAGGACAGGCTGAGGGAGCTGGGCTTGTTCAGCATGTAGAAAAGAAAGCTGCGGGGTGACCTCATTGCAGCCTTTCAATACCTGAAGGGAGCCTACAGAGGGGAGAGGAATCAACTCTTTGAAAGGATAGATAACTGCAGGACAGGGGGAAATGGTTTTAAGTTGAGGGAGGGGAGATTTAGGTTGCACATCAGGGGGAAATTCTTTACCCAGAGAGTGGTGAGGTGCTGGAACAGGCTGCCCACAGAGGTTGTGGATGCCCCGTCCCTGGAGGTGTTCAAGGCCAGGTTGGATGGGGCCCTGGGCAGCCTGGTCTAGTATTAAATGGGGAGGTTGGTGGCCCTGCATGTGGCAGGGGTTGGAGATTCATGATCCTCGAGGTCCCTTCCAACCCAGGCCATTCTGTGATTCTATGAAATACAGATAGAGTGTGAATATGGATGTCAGTGCAATTGTGCTGCAGTATTTCTCTGACAGTTTCTGATAGCTATCAAAAGATGTGGTATTTCTGAGTGCACAGGGAAAGTCCCCACTCAAAAGGAAAAGTCAATTAGTTTCATGCAAATATATGAAGTCATTTTTTCAAGGGTATAAAGCTGCTACGTGATGGAAGGGTGAAGCTTTTTTTTCTCCAAATGTTTTCATTGTTTTGCTGAAGTCTTCTCCAAATCCAATTAGTTGGGTGGTAGAAGTTAAATAACCGATCTTTGTTTCTACAATTTCACAACTCCTTATAATGATAAGGTTTGTGGTTGAAATACGAAAAATAACAGAGCTTGGGGCTTTGCAGGTTAATGATAACTCATCCACAATCATTCTGCTCATAATGTCAGTTATAATTTCCTGTCCTTTATCTTTCATATACATCGCTAAACCCTTTTAATCCTTAATGAACTGATTTGTCTTAATTCGGTAGCTGTAGAGTTCTTTGTTGAAACAGTGAGAATTTCACTCTCTGCTGTTGGTCTACAGAAAGTTATAGCCCAGGGAAACACAACCAGGGAGCAGGAAGCTCAGCTGCTTCCTGTGGATGCATTAAGGGAGGTTTTTTTAGTTTAAGAGCAAGCATCTCCGCATCTGCATTAGGTAAAGCCACTGCCTTTTTTCTCTGGTGATAGTGGAGATCTTGCAGCTGCTGCGCCCTCTCCGGAATCCCCATCCACTTTTTTAGTTTCGATAACTGCTGGCCTGAGTTTGAAGTTTTCTCTCTACTCTGCTTCTGCCAAATATTTCTGTACAGTTTGTTTCAGGTTTCTTTTTTTTGTTTGTTTGTTTTAGTTTTGCTATTCTACCTACCACATCCCTTTTCTCCTTTTCACTAAGGTACAATACCTTACAATGAAGCTTTTCAAGAGGCATTTGTCACCAAATGATACTTTTCACAGTAAGCACAACCTTTTGTCAACCTTTTCTCTACTAGGAAAGCAAAATTGTAACCACTTTTTGTGGTTCTGCACGAAAGCTGTTGGAACCTTTTAATAAACTGATAGATGCCCATTGAACATAACAAAGAATTTTTTTCCCACTTGGAAATTTTTCAAGACAAAAGCCAGTTTTGCAGCAAGCACTTGCTCTTCTGCTCACAGCTCACTGAAGGTAGCTGGAGGACGCTGGGCTTTTAATTACTGCTTTATCCCTCTCACCTTGACCTAACTGTGTCCTGGCAGGGAATGTTTGCCTACCTTTAACTGATTTACAGCAGATGTTAGTGGTAATAAATTATATCCCACTTCCCTCAGCTCTTTTTTTTTTTTTTTTTTCCCCTAGTACTGCTTGAATGTTTTCAAATGAAAAGTCTCTTCAACTTAAAAAGGCAATTTCTTAAAATATATATTTTGAGGCTTTATAACTATTTTCTCCTTTCTTTTTTTTTCCAGTTAAATTGAAAACAAAGGCAATGCTTTGTTCTTTTCCTCTGTTTTTATTTTCCTTTTGCTACTGGAAAGAGTGGCAATAAAAGGTGATTACAATAGGAAAGGTGAAAAGAAGTGACAGCAGAAGAACTTCTATGGAAATAAGTGAATAACTGAAATAGCTCACTGGCAAAATATGTGGAAAAAAAAGGGGGGGGAAAAAACAACTTCCCCAAGATTTTAATTTTTCCGTTTTTCCAGCAATTCCCTCCTGACATCATCAAGCAACCATTTGGTACTTGTTTCATGTATCATATGATAGGCAAAGGGAATGACTTCATGCCTGCGAAGCAAAACCTTTGTTCTTCTACCAGCCCTGTGCACAGATGCTGCCGCCTGCACTTCAACAAAGTTTGCTGGGGTTGACCTCCACCAGCAGCCTCACACATCCTAGAAAATAGTGGAAGAACAACTAGGAATGAGAGGATCTGTCCCGGATGTCGTGTCCTGACTCAGAACTGGGCTGGTGACCAGAGGATACAGGAGGCAAAGATGTCTCGAAATCCTGTTTCCACCCCAGTTTCACTGCCAGGTTCCCCACAGTATCACCTGGACCATGTATAACCTATCTCAGCAGAGCAGGTGGGATTTCCAAACTTGAACACTTTCAGGGAACACCGTAACCAATGCCTGTGAAATCCTCATCCTGCAAACACTCAGAGCTTTGTTTTGGGTTTTGAAATCCCTATGGACTTCAACGGGACAACTCTCGTGTAAATTTTATTTTATGAATTACATATGTGGGAATGAATGGTCATTTCTACATCTATCTATCTTTAGGTCACTGATTTACACAGGGAGGCACTCAAGAAATTTGTGGATGTGGCACTGAGGGACATGGGTGAGTGGGCACGGTGGGAATGGGCTGACAGTTGGACTAGATAATCTTAACGGTATTTTCCAATCTTAATGATTCTATTATTCTATTTTGATAGGAAGTGCTATTGCTTTCTCTTATTGTTGTAGCTGATAGAGTTTTACATTCGTAGTTTAACCAAGGTAGATTATGTAAATAAATAAAGCAGGTAAAAAGACTAAAAGGAAAAAAAAGTGATGTTCTCAGTGTTACAGAGTGAACCAGAAGACACAAAGATCCAAATCCATAATCCAGAAACAAGCAACAGAACATTTTTCATCTTAATTTTCCTAAGGACTGCAGAGTTTGATCCTAAATTCCTTGACAACATGAGAGTTTTCAAACTCCCCTCCTCCTTTAAGACCTCCCTAATTTTGGGGGTGCTCTTCCCTCCCCTGCACCAGCCCTACAGTAAATCATCACTGGGACCCTCCAGTGTCCCCCAGACAGGCACATCAATCTTCTGTTACAGCCAAAGAGAGAGGGAGAAAGCAGAGGGAGAAGTAAAACCGGTTCAGGAGTCTCAGGTTGACAGCACACAAATGTGTGTGTGCACCCTGAGTGCAACATCACCCCCAGAGGAAGAAACCCTACCTAAAAATCACTACGTAGGAATAAAGAAAGGAAACTATCCCCACCAGGATGTGAGGCTGGAGGCAGCGAGGGGAGGGCTGGGAGCTCCTGGGGCAGCTCAGTGTTTCCAGGCACTGCAGCCAGGACTGCAGCCTGCCACGGGCAGCCGAAGGGTTAACTGGAGAGGCAGCACGTTAGCTGTATCTGTGGAGATTATGGCGTGTTTATCCAGTGTTCAGATTTCCTGTCTGAGTGTTTGGATTTCCTGAAATCCCTGCTATCAGCCCAAGTGCTGTCCACCGAGCAGACCCTTTTCTCTCTCTCTTTTTTTTTTTTTGTTAGAAAAAAACTTCCATTTTTTTTTTTTTTCACTTTGCTCACATGGTTGGCTTTCCTTCCTGCTCTCTTTCCAGTTGTAGTGCCTGTGTCTGCACACCGGTCAGGACATTTATGGATGCAGAGCAACACCCTTAGCCTGCAGAACTCTGGGCTCACCGTGCACTGGATTTCCTCTCTGTTTCTTTGTCGTTTTTTACTTTGGACTTTTATTTTATTTCATCTATTTCTTTTTCGTGGAAATAAAACCCGAAGAAACATGGTCTTTTCCAGAAAAGCACGGGAGAATATTTTTTAGTCTGAGATGGAATAATGGCCTTAGGTCTGAGGAGCACATCTGGCATGGGAATTCAGCCTGCACACATCCCGGTGAGTCGCAGGCGTGGGCTGGGAGGGTGCTGGGTGCCGTGCAGGACAAAGGCTGAGCGGGGCTGCAGAGCTGCAAAAAGTAAATGGGTGAAGCTGAAGGGAAAACTTTTTCAAAAGGAATCACCGAAGTCCATTTTTCGTTCCTAAAATGCACGTTGCTCTACAGCCTAGATAACAGCTAGGTAAGCCTTTACATATCAGGCCAGATTTTGTGAGTCCTTACCCATGTAAGTAACTTTTACTCACATAGAAAACCTCAGTGACTTTAGGAAGAGCTCCATAAGAAAAGTATTGCAGCATTAGGACCACATGTAGTAAACTGCAACTTCTCAACCTCTGTAAAAATCATCTTAAAGAGAATTTTACGAGTGGTATTGTGTGCTTTCTTGGTATTTCATGTTTTATTCTTGATCTACTTTTAAATTTTACAGAAAACTCACGTTACAACTATTCATCCCATTGTCTCTTAACTAAGTTTGCTGGAAATGTATTTCATGCAGCAGTGTGCCGGGAGGCCAGAAAGGGGCTTTTGCTGTAGGAGGGAAAATGCTGAGTGCTGTGCTGCCCTAGCTGGAAAGTTGCATTCAAACACTGGGCTTAACTGAGGTTTTAACTTCATTTTCAAATGTGAGAGCCCCTGGCAGCATTACTGCTAGCCTGAGGTGTTCTCTGTTAAACCATGGCCATGAGCACAATGGTTTGTCTGGTCTCAACATCAGTGAATCAGCATTGAAAAGGAAGAAGATTCTTCTTTTCAGACCTCTTTGGAGCAGATTACGTTGCCAGCACTCCTGGAAGCATTGTGGCAGGATGATGTGGAAGATAAAGCATCATCACTGCTGCAGCTTTTCTTGTGTCCCTTAGCAGGAGGCCATGCTTCCACTACATATTCCTGAGCTGCTCCTTGGACCTGATCCAGGGATTTGGTTCTCTAATTTCAGGGAAAAACTCGATTCAGAAATTGCTTGTATACTCAGAAACACCTATAGGGAAAACAGCCTTTATTTTAGTTCTGATTTTCACTAGACTACTGAAAATGTCCTGATCTGTAGCATATAATATACTGCATCTATGCATACTCAAAAGACTTTAATACTTATTTTTTTTTTATTTAACGGGAGAGAATACCTTACTTTTTCATACCAACAAAGAAAAGGAACCATTTTCCTAATTTTTTTCCAAAGCTTCCAATTTTGAAGTTTTAAACTTAATAATTATCTGGTGTTGCAGATTTCTGCACAATCCTTTGAATGTGGTCTTGCTGCTCTTTTTTAGGATTTTCTTCAGAATTTGCTGAAGGTTTGTATGAGACCAGTCTGGCCAAATCCTTGCCTTTTTTTTACCTGCAAGCCTTCAGGAATTTAGTTATTAACATGGAGCAACACTGAAACTGATGGTTTTTTATGCATTGAAATGTTGGTTCCTGCTGTGTACATAGGTGGGCACACTCTGTGTGCCTCCAAAATGAGCGGCAGGGCAATGAACTCTTTACCTGAGTTAGACTAGACCTAGTGCCCTGCCTGCCCAAGGCTGCAACTGAAGTGGCTAGAGCATGTCTCAAAGATGGCGTAACAGTCAAAGCATCATTAAACGTCAGTTAAGTGCAGAAAACAGTGCACTGATGTGGACAGAAGGGGAAATGTAAAGACTTCTGTAGGTCTTCCCAACTCTAGGTGTGGAAATGTGGTTCACTGAGTGATGAGCCTTGGAATTGGCTCAATTGTTTTTTCCCTCCTTTTTGCAGGACAGTCAGAGCTTTCTGGTTTAAGTCAGGTTGGAAATGCTGTGGGAACAGTTTTTCTGGTGGTATTTTGGTATTTCCTCTTCTGCTCACGCCCAGACCAGGAAGTGCAGAAGCACAACCTTCAGCTCATTGTGTGCAGGTTTCTTTTTATATATGTGAATTCTCTTTCCTCCTTCCCCTCAGTTTTTTTTTTTTTTTTTTTTTTTTTTTTGCCTAATAGCCCTTACAAAGGTTTAAGTCTCACTTAGATTTAGACTATGGGATCTTTTGAACCTCTTTACATATCTGTACCAAGCATTAAATTGTTCTCTGATAAATGATTATCACATTAGTTTGAACCATCTAAATGCAGTATTCCCACCTCAGCTCTCCATGCCCCCAGATTCCTGTGCCAGTGTTCCCCAGCAGCTCTTTCTGTGTTTCTGCTGCCATTCACTCCCATACCTTCAGTAGGATGAGGTCTGCCTGGACATGAATATTTATCTGTCCAGTTGCCAATAGATAAATAGATTAATAGCTACTTTTTGATAACCAACCACACCATTAAACTTTCTAAGATTAGATATGTCCTGTTTTTTCTTTCTCTCATTCTTCTTCCCTTTTCTGCATCACTGAGGAAGTTCAACTGATGCACCTTTCCTCCAAATGTCCAACACACTCATCATCACAACTGCTGGCCCTTCTGCCTTTCATACTGTTGTTGGCATGTGCAAATAAACAGTTATGACAGGAAAAGAGTCCTGCACAGCTAACTTCATGCATGTAGTGATGTTTCTTTGCTCAGAGATAAATGGACCAGAGGAACTAAGCCTCTTTCCCTGAAATTGTTCTGCACACTGTGAGGTTCTAACTCCTTCTTTTCATGTTATTTTCTGGAAAAAGCAAAGAATACAATTTTGTCTTTTATCTGAGCGAGTACAGCAAGTAGATCACTATTGGATTGTTTCTTCAAACCTCTTCTAGACACTTTGTAGGGTGTTTAATCAGCCATTATAAACAAAAATAAACTTTATCATAGAATCACAGAATCGTTTGAATTGGAAGGGACCCTTAAAGGTCATCTAGTCCAACCCCCCTGCTATGAACAGAGACACCTACAGGTCGATCAGGTTGCTCAGAGCCCCATACTGCCTGACCTTGAGTGTCTCCAACTGTGGGGCATCCGCCTCTATGGACAACTTGCTCCAGTGCCTCACCACCCTTTTTGTAAAAAAACTTCTTCCTTATAACCCTCTTCTCTTTTAGTTTGAAACCACTTCCCCTGTTCTGCCACAGCAGACCCTGCTAAAGAGTCTGCCCCCTTCTTTCTTATAGCCTCCTTTATATGCCGAAAGGCCGCTGTGGAGGATCTTGAAGGCACATGGTGAAATAATTATCTGCATTTACATTTGAGTCTGCTCTCATAAGTACTACATGGAACAGATATGCCAATCACATTTGAAAGCTGTCTCAATATGGGACTTAGTTTGTAAGACAATTCCTTCAGTGGCTTCATAGTCCTCAAAAATATGAGGAAATACAAGCAGAGAGCACTTTCATTAAATAATTCTATAAATCAAGAAAACCTAAGTAGAGACAACGGAATTGCCAAGAATTTTAGAGATATAGGCTTGCTTGGAGTATTTGTTTTCCCCTTGCCCTTGGCTTTAAAGTTGGGCTTTGGGTTGCAGTAATATAGAGGGTACCAGGTGAAGAGGGAAGCACTCTTTGTCTCCTTATCCAGGCACTAATTAGTGTGAAGATGGGGAGCAGCAGGGCTCAGCCTGGACTGCATACCATACCAAAACTCTTTGCTTGGTTCCCCTAAACTACAAAGCCTGGCTGAGCTTTCCCTGAGACACAGCGATGTTTTCCCCACATCCTCCCCTATCTCAAGGCTGGAGTTAACAAAACCCATCTGCCTCTGTGAGTCAGCAGAAAAGTATTCAACTTTTATAAGAGTTAAGGGATATGGGATAGGGCAATGTCAAAGTGCAGAAGTCTTCCCCCAGCTTTGGGTTCGCACAGCATGAACTGGGAGGAGGTCGTATTTTCTGTTACCATTCACCAGGCAGGATGATTTACACCAAATTGACGATGCAACCCCCAGTGTTCGGGGCCAGGGCTGTCAAACAAGTCTCTTCTCATCAGCAGGAAATGCGAACAAAAGGGAAAATGCCAACAAGCAGCACGCACCCCAACACAGTGGCTGTGAGCAGCTTGGAGAAGTCAGAAAAAGCTTGATTTTATTCTCATCAAAAATGAAAAGGGGAAGCCTCCCCCACCTCCTCTTCTATCCCCTTTGCTACCACCCTGGTTCAAGCAAGTCAATCTGTAGGTAGTTGTGTGGGGGGTTGTTCTCAGTGGTTAACCACAGAACAATTCAAAGCATGTGGCTAACTCTGAAAAACTGCAGTGGCAGTAGAGAGAGTGGGGGGCTGCAGCAGGAAGTCCTGTACAGCCCGCAGCACAAGGAGGAAAACAAAACAATACTCGTACGTCTTCAAGCCTCCCTGCTGTCACTACATGGCAGCACTGGGCAGATGTCTTCAACAGTGTGCTGGGCAAAGCACCCAGCAGGACACATGAGGCAGAGAAAAGAGGTGTCAACCAAGGAGACAGCATTTCAACCCTCAGCTTTCACATATAAAGCCGGATAAAAAAATAACAAACAAGTTGTGAGCCTTGAGGTGAAGCAGAGCACTCTTAGGAGCATTGGGTGATCTCCAAGAGAAGAGCAGGGCTGAACGATAAGCAAGGTGGCACTGCTGAGGGGCAATAAGGGGCATGGTGTAGGTTGGGGTGGAAAATGCCCCAGTGGAGCTCTGTCTCACAAAACCTGAATCCGTTGGGCAGAGAGGAAGTGCTGGAGGAAGGATTTGCACAGAGCAAATGGGAGCAGTTGAGTGTGTAGTGGAAAGTGGCCCTACGTCTGCATGGTGCCACAGCACAGACTTGGGAGTAACAGCCAGTCTTAAAAGATTTGGTGCTTAAAGAAACCAATACAACTTGAAATTGCTGCACTTCCAACACCAGAGATCTCTGTGAGACACTCTGTGAGTGTTTTGTAGCTCCCTAAAGTTCATGGGCTTTTAATTTCCACTCATTTTCTTTGTACCCCCAGTCTACGGTTAGGGTGGTGAGGCACAGGCTGCCCAGAGAAGCTGTGGATGTCCCATCTCTGGAGATTTTCAAGGCCAGGTGGGGCCCTGGGCAGCCTGGGTGGGTGGCAACTCTGCCAAAGGCAGCGGGCTGGGACGAGATGATCTTTGAGATCCCATCCAACCTAAGCCATCATATAATTCTATATAAAGGAGGACCTCTCTTTGAATACAAACATGCATGTTTCTAAGTGATACCTGTGCAAATAATGTAGTGCAACTAATCTTCACCTAACTGCAAGCCTCATTTGTAATTCAGCAGGTAAAAATAACACATTTGTACCATCACCAGAATCACCCTTAACTTAAGAAGGAAAATAGCATTTCAATTCAAGCTGTTTATTCAGTCTGCTTTGGAGAAAGGGCAAAAAAAGGGCTAGCCTGTTACACTGACTGGAGCAGTGGCTTTGTGGCATGAGGGTGGGGTGAGACTGCATCTGGAAGCCAAACTGCGTCCCCAGGGTCCTGAGAGAGCCTACAACTGCATGCTCTTTGCCATTCATATTTACCACTCTGGGGAAAAAAAGAAGTCAGCTGTTAGCGGTCAAACCACAGCCCACTCTCTTCTCATTCATCCTTGTAGCCAGAAGGGAGCAAGTACGTGAGAAATGAGAGCCACACAGCTGAGGTGCTCCTCAGCACTGCTGGGTCAGAAAGAGGAAGGTGTCTCCTGCCAAGGCTGTTGCAGCTGCATGCTGTTTTTAATGCACTTGGCCAAATGTGTAGAAATCAATTTTGTTCTGGCCAGAAGTGCCAGGCAGAGGCACTGGGACAAGTCTTATGTTATCAAGATTCAGTATAACACCAAGGACTTAGCATCATACTATCGTTCCATATCAGAACATAAAACTGCCCAAGCCAATGCTTCAGGACTCTGTCCCAGTAGTAGATAAAAACTTACGCCTACAAAGCAAGAGCTAAGCAGGACTATATGCGGTGATATTTCCCCAGATGACAATCCCATTTTCCCAGAACCTTGTCTGAAGGACTTCTGGAGTCAGAGATTGTACTTGCACTGTACTTATCCTGGATCGACACTGGCAACATGGATTTGTGTTATTTTTCCCTTAAACTCACAGACATTTTTAGCATCCATGAAAAAACTTGTTTGAGTTCAACATGCAATTAGACACATTCATGGAAGAAATTTTGTCTTGAATTTACAGCTGTTAAATCACTACTAACAGTCAGGGTCCAATCTTTATCTCCTGCCCGATTTATAGTACTATTACAAAGCAAGTTTTGTGGAAATATTCCAGATTTATTTGTGAGTAAATAAGATCTATGCCAGCACCATGGAGTGCATAGATTTATTTTCTCTAATTTAGAGTGTAACTATATTGCTGCTTTCCTTCTGCTTTCCAATCCAAGTTGTTTAATAGTCACACAAATTAGCATACTTACTGATATAATCATTTACCTAATGGTACATTTCCCATAAAATGTGGAATACTGCAATCTCTGCTGGTGTAGGATACTGCCTCCATCCATCTGATCAGTGGCAGGTTATAGTTGCACATCCTTTAATAATTATTTCAGCAGGTGTCCTTTTATTGCTGTTCATAATTAGTAGCTGAGTACTTAGTAAAACTTGCTAGGATCAGAAATTCCTACAGTTCAGAAGTTTTCTATATTCATGAATAAAGAAAATCTTCATTAAGACTCATAGGTACTATAATTATATATAGAATGTACAGTCTTAAAATTATCAGCCACCAAGGCAGAATTTTGATCTTACACTTGTTTTGGATTAATGTCATAATCTGAATCCAGATTTGATCAATGGTGTCAGCCAAAGCCCTAGATCTCATGGGTCATTTCTACTTGATCTTCTTGCTTTCTGTATTGATGAAGTTGTGGAGGAGCCACATGTTCATGTGTTGAATCTACTTGTTGCACAGGATCATCTGTAGCTGGAATTGGACTCAGACAGATCTAATTTCCTTACCATTGAGAATATCAGACTTAAAGGGAAGGACTAAGGATTAGTAGGCGACTGCAAGTCATGTTTGCTCCTGTGTCCAGGAGCCACATGACAACCTACCTGGCTCCTGGTCTGGGCTAGAGAAATCACCTGGTTGCTCGGATTTATCTTTTTCTTCCCAGAGTTCCTGGGAAGCTTAGAATAGTAATTATACTGTTACCTCTATGAGGTAGTAGATGCATGTATGCATATGATCGTAAACTCTTGTGCTTCAATCCTTTTTATACCTTCAAGTGCAAAGAACAGCCTGGCTGTGAGAATGTTCTTCAGCCAAATCCCTCCCTGCTTCATGGATCATTTCTAAGGCTGCTTTTCACCATTTTAAATGTGATTCCTTTCCCAAAAAGACAGAAGAAGCCCTAAGTCCTAAGCAACTCCTTCTCAGGGCTGGGTTATGCAATAGGCTCATGCCGTGAGTCACACTGGGGCTTCCCAAGCAAAGTTGGTCAATCTCTGCAGCTTGAGTAAGAGAGCTGAGTTTACAGACTAATGCCAATGATAGATCTGTTCATTAGGGGGCATAACCCCAACCCATGGCTAAAACAGGAAGTCTTAGACAAGTCTTAGACTTGAGTGATGCTGGATGATGTACAAATTCTCATTTAGAAGAAGAGAATCTTCTTGTTGTCCCTGATGTTCTGAGGAAAAAAAAAGAAAAAAAGAAAAGGAACTTAAATCACAGAAAATGTTGAAATGGAGTTTAAATCATGTGTTAATGAGAAATCATGTGTTAATTAGAAATCTGTAGCATTTGTAGTCTAGTCTCTGCTCACAGGGTTGGGGCAACTGCACCACATGTGTATGCGCCCTTCTGTGACTTTGAGACCTTTCAGTCAATTCTGATGGAGGAACAGAGAACCTGAGTGCTCCTACATATTTTGTAACAACAGGCAAATGGAAAAATACAGTCTGTGACCCCTGACTACCTCCTCCCCAAGAAAAATGCCACCTCTATGAAAGAAATAAAAAGGGAAAAAGAGAGAACTTCCATGGGATTGAATCACTGTGCTTACCTGTGCTGGCTGCCTGGAGTGGACACATTTTGTTTAGGCAAGTGGCACCATAAGACTTTCCTTTGTAGATAAAAGCTTAAATCAGTAACTTTCAGAAGCTTGTTGCCTAAAATTCAGAGCCTCAGATCATACAAAGTCCTGAATAAATTATTTCAAAGTTCTTTTGAAAGTGAGGTCAAGTATTTTAGCTCAGCAATTAGGATTTCAGCAGACAAGGGCACTTCCTCTTGAGTTTCCCAGCGCAGAACAATATAGCTCAGTCTTGAACTGCAGAACATTTGTTTTTGTAATCCAAATCCTTCCTAAATTCATCAGCTGGGCCAGATCACTGAAGATAAGTGAATTTGTGCCTTGGAGACCCTTGGATCCCTCCAGAATGTGAACTTAGAAAGAAAAGCAACAGAAAGCCCCAGAAGGCACACTTAAGTGTTTTTACTCCTTAGCACCTCTGGCTATCTGCAACTTAGTTGACTAGATTTAGCAGGAGATGAGAGCTGGTCACGAAAACCAGAACTGTGGAGCCTCACCCATCTCCCACTCCAGATGCAAACTTCAGGGGTTTTGGTCTGATTCCTACAGGCAGAAGAAAGGAGGATGACAGTGACCAGGCAGCATCTCTGTGAACCTTGGCAACACCCTCAGATTTTGACAGCAGTTATCACGAGAAAATGTGTTTCTGTTTTGTCCTTTCCTGTGTGTGTCAAAAACAAATAAGATATTTGTTGGGATTTCTTCCTGAGGAGGAAATAGGATCATTCTTGAATGCACTAGGCAGATCAGGTTCTTTCAACAATCAGAAGATACGTATGTGGAATTTCAACATTTTTAAGCCTTCCCAGGATATATGTTCAACATTAATTTTTAATATTTGTTACTGTGCTGGTGTTGCAGCAAACAATAGATCTAGTAGATATAAAGAGACTTAGCCTAATTTATGCTGTTAATGTAGTCTTTCTCAGAAGCAGAAGCTATTAACAAGATCATAATTTCCCTCACAGACACTATTTTTAACTGGGGAAGAGTTCTCTCAGAAGAATAATAGACTTATATCTCTGTAGTATTTTCCCAATCAAGAGAAAGAGTTGCTTGAGGATCTGAGCAACTACTTCTTGAAAAAATGATGAACATAGAGCTTTGCAGTAAATCATAATCACAATAAAATTTAAAAAAAAAAAAAAAAATGGCTGGGGATTAATGACTGAAATGTGAGTTACTGAATTAAATTGATTCAGATGTTCCCCAGAAAAAATCTGAGATTCACAATGCTCTTTGGTTTTTGTTTTTTGCAAAGGAAGATTTAGCTTGATTGCTTCAGAACTACTAACAATTTCTAGACCAGTAGAAGTGCTCTTAGCGGCCTGGTCTTGATCAAGCATAGCAGAAACAGAATTCAGTTCCTCCACAATTTCATTATCTGTTAGTGTATGATAGACAACATTAGATATTTATAAGATGTTAGAGGCTTGCTTTGGTTCCTCCATGCAAGGGCAGGTTCATGAGTACGGCTCTGCCACAAAGACAGAGCGCCCTGGATTGCTAAGTCTGCAGTCAAAACCCAGTTGTGCCACTCATGGTCACTGGTAGCTCAGGTGGCTTTTCAATGGGCTTTCTCTGAGAATCTGCTTTCAAGTGTCCAGCCTTCCTTTGGCTCCAAGCTAACATTTGGCTTGGTATTTCAGTCCCAGATTTGTTCGACTCTAATCCTGAGCAACAAAATATTTATGCTTCTAACACAGTTCACTGAAGGGGCAGACTTAAAACTCTAAGCCAGGAACTGGAATTGAATCTTCCAGTTCGTGTTGGTGGCTTTTTTTAATTAGAGATGTCTGTTCTTTTGTCAAGATCCAGACTCAGTTCATGAATATAATGGAGGAAGGAAATCAAAGCTGTGTAAGTCACTGACTGCGTTCAAGATATCAAAACTTTTTCTGCAGTTAATTAATATCGTATGCTGACCCAAAAGTGAAGCAGGTTTATAACCTGGAAGATAAAAAGGCTCAGTCAGGAGGTGCAGTGCTGGAGGTACTGCACATCTGCCTTCTCATCTGTTCTTGGGAACCTGGCAGCAGTGCTTCAGTGGCTCTGCCTTATTCTCTGCTACTTAGGCTTTTGTAAAAAAATGGACCTAACAACAATTGCCTAGAGGCAGGAGAAGAAGAGAAAGGCTGCATTATTAAAATCCAGAATCTAACGCCATTTTGATATTCATCAAAGTTCTCAGAAACGAATTCTCCCAAGATCAAGGACTTAGTCAGCCCAGGTTTCTCCAGCTCATTTAGACAGTTGTCCCTTGAAATAGTTGTCTTTCTCTATCTTCCCCTCTTTTTATTTTTTTAACATTGGCACTTGGCAAGTATTCACTTAGCAGGCAGCTCAGCTCTGCTGCTGCAGAAGAGCAGAAGAAACCTCAAGTTTTCCACCATGTACATCTCCAGTTTCTGCAATGAGAAAAATGTGCACCATGAGTGCATACAAAATATTCATCTCTCTGTCACCCACTGACAAAGTAGCAATACATCAGCCAATTAAACTAATTAATACATTGGTCAAATTTACTTTTCTGTGAAGCGGTTTATTAAGTAATAGGAAAGGCTTAGAGAGGTAATGCATGAGTTACTCAGTATTCTTAACTATCAGAGCCTATCCTTGATGCTTTCCTATCTTCCTGAAAGCTATGTGACTTGATTGCTTCTGTCTCAGCATAAATTCATGCTGTCACTAAAAAAAACAGTACCAGCATAATCGTTTGAGCTGAGAAAGGAAACTGATACAAATGAAAATGAAAAACATGAGGTTTAATTTTCAGCTGCATCATTCTTCTCTCAGTAAAAATATCTAAATGCATATTACAGCGTATGATTTTATTGTATTTTATGTATGAAATTTCTTCTAGACAAAAGAAATCTAAGATTATTAAAAGTTCTCATCAGTTTGCCACTGGCAGGTATGGCAACATTTGTGGTAGCACACCCAACAGATAAAATTATCACAGAATCATTGAACCGTTTGAGTTGAGAGACCCTTAAAGGTCATCTAGTCCAACTCCTCTGCAACAAACATCTACAGCTAAATATTTCCTGGGGGCTTCCATTAAAAGCTTATCATTTAATTTTTGTTGTTGTTGTTTTGGCACCTCTTCTTGAATGTAGGATGAGGGCTATAGTCCTGTATGTGGTCAGAGTATGGCTTGAGCAGAAATAAGAAAACCCTGCCACAATGCGCTTGGGGCATGCAGCACCTTCAGGATAGGTGTCTACCTCTAGGCTTAGCTCCCCACTCTCTCTTTTAGTCAGTAGAATGAAAGAGGCAGTTTAGGCTGTGATTCATCCAACCTTTGTAGATATCTCCTTTAGTATCTATATTTTAAACATCTGCTTTTCCAGCATGAGGTGAGCTGCAACCTATTTTCAGTAACTATAAAGGGAACTTGGGGAGAACAGCCCGGACAAAGGCACTTTGTCAGGGATGTCCCACTTCTGAAGTCTAAAAGTTGAGTCAGAGCTTACTGAAGTGGGTGTAAAGAGCCTCATTTACATGGACTGAGTCTGGATCAAAATTTAAAGACTGTTCAGTCGCTTTGTTTGAGATGATCTCATTTTTCAATGCAAAGAGAACATAACATTTCAAAGGACATGCTCATGGATCTGGGCATGTCTCAGTATAGTTACAGATACACACAAGGAGGAAAATAATAGGATATTTAGGAACATTTTTGTGTTCTTGTTGAGGTTTCCATCTGCCTTGTGTTTTTGGATATTCCACAGAAACGTTTTAATAATTCTATACTTGACAGCACTCAGCTGAAGGACAGAATGACCAGCAGCAGTGCCAGCTAAAGGATGTGACACCGTCACAGGGTTCATAAGTGGGAAATGGTGTTATTTGGTACATGCCAAAGGGGAAGGAAGAACAACCCAGCAGCTTGAAGGAGTCATCCTGCTCAAAGCCTGGCTATGTGCTTGAGACCGAGGTGAACGCATGGGGCTCTGGTTCCTGGCTCAGACACAGACTGTGTGGGACTTGTCTCTGGAGGAGAATAAGCAGTGATCATTTCAGGAGGAAATACATTGATTAAATCTGTGGAGTGTTCAGACAATACCAGATCAGACAAGTGCCTGAATAATCAACAGGCAGCAAGTTGTGTTCTCTGCTCTGCTTGGGAGCTCCCACCGTAGAGCAGAAAAGCCACTATAGAGAGGATGTGGAGAGTTCAGAGGCAGCAGATATTTCATGCAGGGAGAAGTTGATTTTTAACACAGCTACCACAGGTTTAGTTGTTTCTGATTCATATGGTATCACTCCATCCTATAGATACATTTAGCAAGTCATTGATTCTGCCCACCCTCAGTAGCTACTGAGAATGAATGGGGACAGTGACAAGAGGACTCTGATGTAACATTCAATTTATATTATATATCTATTACCCATATTCTCGGTACAGGATTGCTTTGCTGCAAACTTTGTATGAAGTTAATCATTAAACAACTACCAGTCTTGCATAGCAAGTGGGAAACATCCTCATGTCATGAATTTCTCACAGGCTTCAGAAGCATGTTGCAAGTGACTCAAAATCTTGGACTGTGGATGGCAACTTTGTCATCAAACATAAGAAAATGCCCTTGTCAGGATCAGTTGAAAGTTCTCCAGTGGTCTGAAGCTGGGATGCAGACATTCCGATTATCTGCTACTTCCACAAAATGAAAATTCTTCCCTGAGTCCAAGGAGCAGCTGATGGATATCGTAGGAAGTGACAAAAAAAGGTCACTTGTAAGTGAATCCAAGGAGATTTAAGTCACAACACTATTATCCTGAAGCCTTTAGACAAATAACAAAAGACTGGCAGGACTGGAGAGTCCTTCAGTCCAAATACTTATACAAATCTCTATGTCATATACCTGAGTTCTAAAGAAAATCCATCTTTAAATGAGGTTGCAGAAAATTACACAAGAAGTACATTTAAACCCTCTGGTCATGTATAGCAGCGTGTTGTAACATCATATAGAGGTGATACATTACAAAACTTTTGAGCTTTGGAATTATTATCTTTTGCAGTATGAATTTCTAACCCAGATTGATGTTGTCTGATGCAAATTTTTGTAGCCCTTTGCACAGTTCAGATATCATATTGTGGTCATTTCATGATCATAGGAGGACTGTCTCGTTGGACAGGGACAGGTAATGAAATTCCATTCTAACAGCAATGACATCTCCTAAAACTAGATTCTTTTTTAATCAGCTGTTAAAGAATACTGCCCAAGAAGATACTTGAATTTTAAAAGTTGATTTTCATTATTCTCAGTACATGTTCAAACATATGGATATCCCAGGTTGGATGGAAGAGTGCTTTTACTTTGCCAGTGTACTTAAAAGCTCGAAAGAACAACCTGAGGATTAGCAATCCTTTCAACTTGACATCAATTCACCATAAAACACAGGAATGGCTAATTCCAGGCACTATTCATAAAGAATTAGAGAAAAGTAGTGTAATTCATGGCAATCAGGAAATTTATTTTATTTCAAGAAAGCTGTCCTGATATTTTTGAGAGTTTACATTTTCTTGAAAGAAATCAATATTATCGATGTAGTAAGTATGAACTTTAGTAGAGCTTTTAGCACCAAACAGCATTTTGATTAAGAAACAAGGGTTGTCTAAAGACGTCAGTGTAATTATATAACAGATAACTGAGCAATTGACAGTTCACAGAAACCGTTAGATACGGACTCAGAGTATCAGTCAGGTCTTCAGGGCTCTAAGCTATTAGACACTGTGGTCTGTGATTTGTAAGGAACACAGAATTATCACTGGTAAAGTGAGTGGAGTTTGAATGGGGGCACCCCTGAATCCCTACCAGTGCAGGTGGTCTGCAACGATCTGCTCATAAAAAAGGAAGGTAACAGTGCTCAAGGTGATATGAGACCGAAAGACAAGTTGTAGATGTTGTGAGAAGAAATCCGTCCTGAATCATTGTGAGCTCCTGTGGTGTTTGCTGAGAGCTGCTTTCCCTGCCTGGAGCAGTCAGACCAGGCAGTGACCGTGTAACTCATCTTGCCCTTGGCTTCCCAGATGGTAGTTACAGCAATTACAAAAATCCTGTTCAAGACTTCTTGTAAGGATAACTGTGCATGGATATCCAGAGTAAAACAGACTAGTTAAAGAGATATTTGCACAGCCTTGGTTAGTGCAATTCAATGACAGTTTTTCTGTTATTATTTCTTTTGCTATTCAGCTCATACCCATAAGAATGCTAATTCTAGCTGAGTTCTGTGAAAACACTGAAAATACAGCTAATGCATGAGGTCAAGATGGGGTCTTCATTCCTTTGGCTACATTAAAAAGGTCTGAGTTGACATGTCCAGACAAATATCCTCAGATTTCCTCCACTGACGGACATTAGACCACATGCTAACAGTGTTATCCAAATCACGGATTAAAGTGAAACCATAGAACATATGTTTCTCACATCCTGTTTGGATGATAACAACATAGACACAAACAAAAAAACCTTTCAATAGATTTTGGAGTAAAATGAAAGATACTTTCTTTAATCTCATAGTTTATTCAAGAACATATCAGTTATTACATCAATTGAGTAATTTAAGTCTGCATTTTGGTTATGCCAATGGCTTCAATAACCTTTTCAAAATGTGATTTTGAAGATAATCTTTAAATTTATAGGAGAAGATTTTCAACATAGTTTAGATAAGGCAATAAATTGCTTTCCTGTAGTTCAAGTTACCAGCTTAATTATTTCATTTGCAGAAATAAGATTTTTTCTACTTGCTCAGTTTTAAAACTTCTTGGGATATCAAAGCTGCCTGCTCAGTCATTAGCTGTGAATTGCAGAATGAAGCAGTGCCCTACAGCACTTCCAGATGAAGCAGTCTGTTTATACAGAAAGCACAAAAGCTATAATTACTCCATGATCACATTTGTATATCAAGGTCAGAATTCTGTGATTCATGCTATTGTTTGGACATAAAGGGAGTTGATTTTCAGCATAGTGGTGTACAACTACTATTATTGCCACATCAGTGCCTGTAGAAACAATATTAACTTTTGCTTGTTTTTTTTCTAGTTAGGTTAACTCCAGTTCAAACATTCATGAAAACTGGCTGGTTAATATTTCTCCTAAAATATTCATTAGGCATGCAAAATATATACTTATATATATATTCCCCAGGTTGTTCCGACTGTGTGTTCTATTATTAAAGCAAAAATAAATCCTCCAAAGCAAAAAGAAAAGCAAAGTTGGTCATTAAGTGATTTATGCTTGAAATCACACAGAGGTTAAGCAATATCAAACGCAGGTAATTAAAGACTGCAAAAAAGACTCCTGATATTTTCTTCTCATCTGTAAAATACCTACCATAAAATTTTCTTCTTACCTATTATCTATTATACTCAGTAATTTTTATATTCTACTCTGAGAATTGATTGCCTTTTCATGCTCTTTTACTGGTTCTACGATCTTAAAAACATGGAGATTCAACTCTTTATACTACTTAGTCATAAGCTAGGATTAGTCAAGCACTTAGATTTTACCAATTAATTCAATATGATTGTATATATTCATAATCAGGCACAAAAAGAAGTGCTTTCCTCATGTGAGGACTAATAGACCATACTAATGTATTAACACACCTCAGCTGACACCCAGATTTCAAGCGTCTTCAATGTCATCCTGTTCTTTGCTAGGTCTCTTTCTCTTAAGCCCCAGCTAGTCTTTTTCATGTGTAGGTATCCCTAGACAGAAGCACCCCACAGTCAGACTAAACACTCTCATAGATGCAAGGCCTGAGGAATTTGTCATCTGAATGAAGTTCTAGTAACTTGTCCAAGGTCACAGAGATAAGGATTTGAATCTGCTTGAGCACCTTCATCACTAGGCTAACTCTTCTTTGGAGAACCCACATATATTTCCTTCTCATTGTTCTTTCTCATCAGTCACTCCTGATATCTTCAGTCAACTTGATTTCTTTATAAATATTTTTCTGGATTTTTCCATTTTTCTCTTTATTTGCTGATTTAGGACTGAGATGTGCAGAAATGCATAGGAGAACTAGAAAAGAAATCTGAGTGATTTCTGAGCCACTGAGATCTAAACACAAATGTTGACACTATAGAAGGGAGGGACACCACCCACCCTGAGGGACCTGGGCACACTCAAAAAATGGGCACACAAGAATCTAATGAGGTTTAACAAGGCCAAGTGCCTTGGGTAGAGGTAATTCCAGATATGTGTACTGACAGGGAAAAAAGCTCACTGAGATCAGCCCTGCAGAGAAGGACTTGGGGGTCCTGCCCTTGTGAGATCCCATCTGGAGTACTGTATCCAAGTCTGGGTCCCCCAGTTCAGGAAGGATGTGGAGCTGTTGGAGAGGGTCCAGAGGAGGACTATGAAGATGACCAAAGGGCTGGAGAAACTCTCCTGTGAAAAAAAGGTTGAAGGTGTTGGGCTTATTTGACCTGGAGGCTCTGGGGAGACCTCAGTACAGCTTTCCAGTACTTGAAGGGAGCTCACAGGAGGCAGGAGGGGAGCCAGCCTGATAGTGACAGGACAAGGGGGAATGGCTTTTAACTAAAAGAGAGAAGATTTAGGTTAAATGTTAGGAAGAAATTTTTTAATCAGAGGGTGATGAGGCACTGGCTGGTTGGAGCTCTGGGCAGCCTGAGCTGGTAAGTGGAACCCTGCCCATGGCAGGGGACTGGAACTAGGTGATCTTTAAGGTCCCTTCCAACCTAAGCCATTTAATGATTCTATGATTCTACTGAATGCTGTAAAACTGCCTATAACACATGGATAATTAAATAATCTTCAGTTCCTTTTTAGAGCAGAATTAAGGAAATTCTGTGAATTTTTTGGATTTATGAAAAATTGGTTAAATACAAATAAATTACCACAAATTCAAGACATAATCTACTGCAAATCTAATGCAAATTACCTGTGTTCCTACATCAGTGTTTTATTTAAAAAGTATTGAGCCATTCTATTTTCCCTTTTTAACCTAACGCTGTTTAGATTTGAAAGCATGAACTTGCAGTCATGAAGGTGATTGTTTTGCAAAGGAGATGGATAATATTATTAAAATGAACAGATGTGCTGCAGTGTTAAACAACAAACAGACATGTCATTGTGGATTGAGCCAGATCCAAGGTTGCCAGCGGCTGTGATTTTGTTGTAAGATTGGGGGACTCTGTTATTTGCTGGGGGAGGACTTTCCCAGCTCATGAAATAATCGTATCTTCTTCTAATACATTTTTCCATTACATGTAATGTAATATTCAAGCACAATATTCTGAGTAAAAGGTAAATAACTTATACTTTATCTGTTTATAAGTTAGAAGATACCTTACATCCTTGCTTTAGTTTCAAAGAACACACCTCCTCCTTTAAACAATAGCTTAGTCTGATAGAGTTAGGGACAAAGCTGTGACTTTCTTCTCCCTTGCTGCCAAACTGGTGGCATATGTGGATCCATTATGCGTATATGTAAAAATCCCAAATCTGTTTGGGAGTTGCCTTGTCCTCCTAATGGGAAAACAGATTTTGACCACATTATTTGAAAGTGTCATAATGGCTCAGAAACAGAAGGGAAAAGAAAGACAGTAACATTCTATTAAAAAAAAACACGTATGTCGCAATTTTTAATTGAATCCCATATGTTTTGGAGCCTGGGATTATCCTACATTATTTCTAATGTTAAGGATTGGCAGACCTCCAGACCCACATGACAAATTTGGAAACATAAAACAAACAGGACAAAACCCATAAACAAACAACAGCAGCCTCTAGGGAAATAGGTTAACAGCAGTAACAAGACAGCTCTCTCAGTGAGGAAAACAAAAACTGATGGAAGAACTAAGTGGAGTTCTCAGATAGAAATGTGAACTGGAGACATGGGTTGTGGTCGATACTCAGTGTCCCAGTCCTGTCCACCTCCTCCAGAGACTCTGCAGCATCTCTATCGCTTTTCTTCCCCATCAGCCTTAAACTGGAAATAATATGGAACATAGTCGTGGGATGAAAGCTTGATGAAAAGGTTTATGTCCTGGTACAACCACCTTCTGGAAGAAAATAAGGTTATCAACATGGATTCATGAAGGGGAAATCATGCTTGACCACTCTAGTGGCCTTCTACAGTGTCATAACTGTCTAGATAGATGAGGGAAGAAAAGTGGGTGCTGCCTACCGTGATTTCAGCAAAGTGTTTTACACTGTCTCCCATAACATCCTCACAGGTAAGCTTAGAAAGTGTGGGAGAGATGAATGAACAGAGGTGATCTGGGAACTGACTGATTGGCAGTCAAGTCTACTTGAAGGTTTGTAAGTACCTGTATTCGCCAGGGATCAGCACTGGATCTGGTCTTAACACTTTTTCAACAATGTGGAGTGCACCTTCAGCAAGTTTATTGATGGTATGAAGTTGGAAGGAGTGACTGATACACTAGAAGGCTGTGCTGCCATTCAGCAAGAATTCCACAGACTGGGGAGCTGGACAGAGAGGAATTAATAACGTTCAAGAAAGGCAAGTGCAGAGTCCTACACCTGGGTAGGAATAACTACATGCATCAGACTGGGGGCTAACCTACTAGAGAGGAGCTCTGGGGTCCTGCAGCACAGCACTTTGATCAGTGTTATCAATGCGCATAAATATTAAAGGAGTAGAAGCCAAGTGGATGGGATCAGGCTCTTTTTGTTTGTGACAGGACAAAGAGCAATGGGCACAGACTGGAAGATAGGAAGTTTCATATGAACATGAGGAAAAAATTCTTTACTGTGAGGGTGACAGAGCACTGTAACAGGCTGCCCAGAGAGGTTGTGGATTCCTTATCTGGGAAGCCTTTTCTGGAGATACTCAAAACTTGCCTGGATGCTTTACTGTGCAACCTATTGTAGGGAAGCTGCTTTAGCAGGTGGGTTGGACTGGACTAGATGATCTCCAGAGGTCCCTTCCAACCCCTACGATTCTGTGATCTCTCCTCTTCTATTCTTCTACATGCAGGGTTCCTGCCTGTCAATCAACTTTTTCCACCCAAACTCTTTATCCTTCAAATCATATCTCTATCTTCCAAAAAAAAAAAAAAAAAATCAGTCTGATGTATGCACCTGACATGGAAATTTTCAGCCTGAATGGTTGATATGAAGTTATAGCCGAAAACAGGGTCTTCTAGTGAGAAGTGTCAGAGGAGCTGGGCAGGCTGCGCTCCCACTCGGCGCACAGATCAGCCAAGCGAGTACTTGCCACATTTAGTTACACAAAGCGAGTTTTCCTAGTCAGCTAAATGAAGCTCTCACATAGCAGTTTTTAGCAAGGTGTTATTCTCAGAGGATTCCTAATGGGTCTATTTACTCTAATGAAGCTCACAATATCAAATACAGTAATCAAATACTCCATGATAAATCGACATCCCCAAAGAATTAATTAACAAAAATTTTTTTCAAACTGCGAATAAATGACCTTGTCAGTTCACAGCTCTGGACAATTTTATTTACTTGCACCATCTTTTCTCCTCATCTAGGTAGTTTTCTGGTCGTGACAGATGAGACATGAGATCTTCAGCTTCCAGGCTTTCAAGTTTTTCTTCAAGAGATTCATTATGGAATCGGTAAGAAAGAAGAAAGACCAATGTCTAAATAACAGGTTTAAAATATAAAAAGCAGTAAAAAAAAAAAAAAGTGAAAAGCCCTAAATGAATTGTTTTTATCAATTGCAATATGTGCTACTTTGGACATGACCACAGAGGCGTTTATCAGAAAACATCTAACCTATTGATCCTTCCGAGGATCAAAAAATTCAATCAATCAGTAAATCCTTACAGAGCATTGAGTGCCCATACATGCACTGGAGCAAATGATAATACTTATGATGTATTTTGCTTTGCTTTGCTTTCATAAATTTCCAAGTTGGATGGGGAGGGCGGGGTATAAAAAGGACACTTTGTAAGTCCTCTCACGTCATCCAGATCTGGTAACAGATGTTGTTTTAACTTTGCAAACAACACATCTATGAGATTAGCCCAAAAACTCTGTGGCAAGTTTTGTGCGGGGGCTTGAAAGACGAGGGAGTCTCCTCTTCTTGTGATGCAAAACACAGAATAGCACACAGTTGTCTAAATATGCTTTTGTTTATTCAGTCTCTGGATGGTGAGTGCTCTTGTTTTAAAGTTTTTGCTGTATTTTATTGAGCCACTAGAATGACATTTGGATTGCCTGACTTGAACTCCCTACAACAACACTGGCAGTACAGGCAATGGTTTGCTTTGTACCTGGTGCTCTGGATGGAGCTCTCCTGGCACAGGTCACTGCTCTCTACCCAGCAGCGTGAGTCTTTCATCTTCTCTTCTTCCCTGGGAAAAGGGTTGACCATACTGCACTCCAGTCCTGCCAAGGGGGGTGAATCATTGCTGCCGATCTGAAAATTGAATAAATCTTCCATTGGTGTGTTTGCTTTTTCACATGGTTATGCATGTTTTCGCTTTTTAAGCCCAGGATGCCTGAATAAGCGAGAGTCCAGATGTCAGACAATTATCTTTTGAAAAGTATGAAGCAATTAAGCTGGGTATTTCCACTTGATTTTGAAACAAGATTTAGGTTTTTATGTCCTACTGCTCTTGAAGGAATAAAACAAAGCACAGCCACCAACAAACAAATTAGTGGTAAAATCACTGAAATGAATGAAACCTTATTTCCTGAGTATTTGTCTTGACTAAAGCTCCTGTGAAGGTTCAAAACATCAGTGGGGCATCTACAGCGTCTTCTTCCTACACTCATTCTCTTGATAAAGAGCAAAATGAGGGCAAAGCTTTTTTTGTCCATGAGGGCAATAAGCATCTTTTTCCACTGCACATTTTTATCTTCCCACAAAACTTGTGTAACTACAGCATTTTGACAGCTTTCTTGCTTTTCTATTGAATTGTCAGGCATTGGCAATGTATTAAAAAATTATAAGGATGTATCATCTTCTACTGTAGTCAATGGAAAACCAGTTAACTTAGGAAGTGGCAAGCTCATTTTCAGTGGCCTAAAATGGTTAAAAATAGAAACAAATGACTATCCAGAGAGAAGAGACGCTATGATGAAATTCTAGACTGATCTTCTGAAGCTCTTTATTTCATTTAGCATCAATTGAACACAGACCTGATAGACTAGGTCCATATGGCAAAACCAATTTCCAAAAGCTTCCAGACTCTTTCAGCTGTCTTGAGATTTAAGAGAACCCCACAACTATGACAATCAAATGTCTGATTTAAAAGACAGACAGACCCTAATTTTAAAATGGAGGCATTTTTGCTTCATGCTTTGACCTTTAAAGCAAGTAAAATATTTCGAAAACTAAAGAACTAATAATATTTATTCAACACTATAAGCCAGCCTTTGAACCTCAGCTCGGTAGATCCAAACACGTGCGCATTTATAAGACTATCTTAGAAAAGATGTGGCAAGGTCTCGGTCTCACTTCTTCCACTAGACAGTGTTCAAGTGCTGGCAAATTCATAAGAGATAGATGGGTAAAAACAAACAAACAAACAAACAAAAAAAAAAAACCTAACAACCAAATCTCTGTCCTTTATATCTTCATCTTCATATCATGAACAACTAGCAGAAAGTCCTCTTATTTGCTTTCCAAACCTTTTTTTTTTTTTTCTATCCAATAAAATGCTGATTAAATTGTTTGGCCTGAAAGGCCTTCTTATCCTTTAGCTTTTTTTTAAAACTCACACAATAAAATATACAGTAAAAACACTTTTTCCTGCTATAGCACTAGTCAGTTGGGGATCCCAGTGTGCTTTCACCCAGAAAAACAAATGTAATTGTCTGCATTCCACAGATAGAGAAACAAAGCACATAGCAATAAAATGCCATGTCACACCTGTGAATGGCAGCTTAGAACAAGATACCAGGTCTACAATAACTTTATTTAGTTTTCAAACTTCTTCCCAGGTTCATTTTGCTCTGAGCCATCAGTTTCACTTCAGGCAAGATGCATACTGCTATCAGCATATATCTAGCAGCTTAGCTGGATGTAGCTTAGAACCAGAAATGTGCCTGGAGAATGAGAAAGCCATGTCATTTGCAGAGGGAAAAAGAAAATATTGAAATGTTTGCAGTACGGGTTGAGGCTTTATTTCATTCTCTTTTTGTTTTTGGAGAGCCTGCTATGCCAGCTGCTCTGCAACATGTTCATTTTTGCAGTATCAGTTACTGATCTTAGTCATTGCCATTTTCTATATTAGAAAAAAAATATATTCAGCTACTACTGATTCCTACTTTATAATTTCTCCCATCTTGAACTTAGATTGGCCACAGCAGAATAAGAAATCCTTTTACAAATATATCAATAGCAAGAGAAAAACCAAGGATAATCTCTATCCTTTAATTGATGCGGCGGGGAATGTGACCACAGATGACAAGGAGAAGGCTGAGGTCCTCAACGCCTTCTTTACATCTGCCTTTAATAGTCAGACCAGCTATCTTCAGGGCACTTTGTGCCCTGATCTGGATATCTGGGCTGACACGCAGAATGTCTCCCCGGAGATCGAGGTGGAGACAGTTAGAGAGCTCCTCCTCCATTTGGACAGTCACAAGTCCATGGGACCGGATGGGCTTCATCCTAGGGTGCTGAGGGAGTTGGCGGGGGTGATCGCTAAGCCGCTCTCGGCTATCTACCAGCGCTCCTGGTTGACTGGAGAGGTTCCAGAGGATTGGAGGCTTGCTGATGTGACGCCCATCTACAAGAAGGGCCGTAAGGAGGATCCGGGAAACTACAGGCCTGTCAGCCTGACATCAGTGGCAGGGAAGGTCATGGAACAAATCCTCCTGGGAGAGATCACACGGCTCGTGTGCGACGTTCACGGGATCAGGCCCAGCCAGCATGGGTTCATGAAAGGCAGGTTGTGTTTGACCAACCTCATCTCCTTCTACGACTGGGTGACCAGACTGGTAGATGAGGGAAAGGCAGTTGATGTAGTCTACCTAGACTTCAGCAAAGCCTTTGACATGGTCTCTCACAGTATCCTTTTGCGGAAACTGCTGCCCGTGGCTTGGACAGTTTTACCCTCCGTTGGATAAGGAACTGGCTGGAGGGCCGTGCTCGATGGGTGGTGGTCAATGGAGTGAAGTCTAGCTGGAGACCTGTTACAAGTGGTGTCCCCCAGGGGTCGGTACTGGGGCCCATCCTGTTTAATATCTTCATTGACGACTTAGATGAAGGGATTGAGTGTACCCTGAGTAAGTTTGCAGATGACACCAAGTTGGGAGGTGGTGTCAATCTGCCTGAGGGCAGGGAGGCCCTGCAGAGGGATCTAGATAAGCTGGATCGCTGGGCTGAGGTGAATGGGATGAGGTTTAACGAGGCCAAGTGTCGGGTTCTGCACTTTGGCCACAACAACCCCATGCAGCGTTACAGGCCTGGGGATGAGTGGTTGGATGAGTGTGAAGAGGAAAGGGACCTGGGGGTGTTGGTTGATGCTCGGCTGAACATGAGTCGACAGTGTGCCCAGGTGGCCAAGAGGGCCAGCAGCATCCTGGCCTGCATTAGAAATAGTGTGGCCAGCAGGAGCAGGGAGGTGTTCATCCCCCTGTACTCAGCACTGGTGAGACCGCACCTCGAGTACTGTGTTCAGTTTTGGGCCCCTCACTACAAGAAAGACATTAAGGCCCTGGAGCGTGTCCAGAGAAGGGCAACGAAACTGGTGAGGGGTCTGGAGCACAAACCTTATGAGGAGCAGCTGAGGGAGCTGGGATTGTTCAGTCTGGAGAAGAGGAGGCTCAGGGGAGACCTCATTGCACTGTACAACATCCTGAAGGGAGGTTGTGGTGCAAAAGGGTCTGGCTTCTTCTCCCAGGCAAATAGTAGGACCCGAGGAAACGGCCAGAAGTTGTACCAGAGGAGGTTTAGGTTGGATATTAGGAGAAACTTTTTCTCTCAAAGGGTGGTCAGGCACTGGAATGGCTGCCCAGGGAGGTGGTGGAGTCGCCATCCCTGGTAGTGTTCAAGAGATGCCTGGATGAGGAGCTACAAGATATGTTTTAGTGCTTGTGGTACTAATAGGAATGGGAGGGTGGTTGGACTAGGTGATCTTGCAGGTCGTTTCCAACCTTGTGATTCTGTGATTCTGTGATTCTGTAAGTTTAATCACGGAGTACTCCTTCATGCTACTTTGGTCTTGTCTTGCTCTTTGCAGCCCCTTCTCTCCTGCCAACCAACATTTAACTCCTCTGGTTTCCTTCAAATATTTCTGTCACGCTCTTCCCAGTGATCTTGCAAGCACTCAGACCATGGATAACCAGGAGAACCACTCACAGCATCAGTGGGTGATACTGGGCCATCAGCAAGCAACAGGCTAATGCTTGCACCACAGGCAAGGGTTAGATTTACCAGAGGTTTCTATGATGTTCCCAAGAGTTTGACCTCTTTCAGAGCTCCAAAATATAGTACTTATAGAAGAATATGCTGCTATTTTTAATTTTTTTTTTTTATATTAAGATCTCTTAAATGAGACCCTGCCTGAAATAAAAGCACTAAATTTATCACATCTGCATCAAAAAGCAAGCATGTCTCCTGTCACCAGCCCGCTGCCCCTTGCTGCAGGCTGATGTTTTGCTGTTTTTCTCGTTGGAGGATGCAGAGGTTTCAGGGCCACTCTTGCTGTTGTTACTGCGAGCCAGGAATGCCATTATGTGTTTGTCCATATGGCTCTTGATCTTGCATGACAAAACCAAATCAACAAAGGCAAAACTGAATCAGCAATTTAGTTGGCTTAATCTTGTGTAACTCAATGCTCTACTCTGTTTTCAGTGTTGTTTTCAGCTGGCCTTTGAGATAACTGTTTGGGCTTACTCATCACTCAGCTAAGCTCCTTGCACAGAACATTCAAAATATATCATTTAGTTCTGTGCTTCTAAAATTTTGGTTTCTCATTTGGTACATACAGTGTTAAAAATGCAAATGTTACCAACATGTCACTTCCAATGAGAACACAATGGATTCTCTTATTGCTATCATATTAATATTAAAAGAATGCAAAAAGAACCTTTTGTTTAAGCCAATGTTGCTAGTGCTAAAAGGGTATTAAATGAATACTGTAGTTTCTAAGGCAGCTTCTTATGTTTTCTTAACTAATTTCAAATACCAGATGAAGAAAAATGCTTTGAAATGCCAGTATGAAAATTGAAATCAGCTGATTCTTTTATTCAAAACAGTCACAGTGGTAACAGAAATTGTTGATGCAGCTCATCTATTTCATGAGCCTTACTGCTAGATACTGTAGCTTAAAAACACAGAGTTGCAACCAGTACATTTGCTGGATATGGATATTGGCTTTCTTCACGCAGAGAAATTATTTAGATATGAATGGTTTACCTTGCCTGGAAATTTACATTACTTTCTGTCCAAATAACATAATCATTTTAAAAATTTGTTTGCAAATGTCAAATCCAACTGCATTCTTGTCCCGCTCCAATTTATAGGAGGGAGATGAGGTTCTTTAATATCTGTATACCCGGTGTGAGATTAAAGTCCATCGGTGTTCCCAGCAAACTTTGAGACACAGAAATTAACAGAATAATCTCTTACAATTCTTTCTCAAGTAAAACAGTTTTGCAGTTTACCATGCAAATTCCCTTCAGCAAGTTAGCGCCAGTCACAATGTGTGATGTAGGTTTTGCTGTTTAAAATAGACTTCACCTTTTCCTGTGCGTACATCATACATTTATGTGATATTAAAAGCTCAAACATGCTGCAGGTTAGAATATGTAGCTTTTACATTCCATAGAAGGTTCAGTGAGCTGATGGGACTGTCCTCTGAGGATGAAGGTCCTCCTGGTTGAATGTTTCCAGCAGCAGCATGAAGGAGTGGTACTCCACATCCTTATATAAATTGGGTGGTTCTGTTAAATATAACAAAGCTATGGGAGTTCCATTAACAAAAAAGGTTTCCTGACTTTCAGCACAGGAGCTATTTCAAAATGAGCAGCCAAACTCATTCTGCTAAGATTTTTGTTAATTTGAAGCTCCTTTTATCTTCTAAACTCATCACTCATCTCAAAGGAGAAGAGTTGAATAGGAAACATTTGTGCGTGTTATAATATGTAATGCTATAAATCTAAATGAGCTTTTCTCATTAATTTTGTCAGAAGTCGCCTGAAAATAAACTTACAGAAATATAAGAACAGCAATGGGCATGTATATGTTTTCCCAGGGAAGCTCAATCCGACAGAACAAATGCATTCTTCTGGGAGATCAAACTCCACAGCTGCCTTGTGCCCCATAGAGCTCCCATACAGTAGGTTCTGATCTACACCAGTTTTTTCCACAGTAACAGCCAAGACGGGAGACTCAGAAGTAAAGAAAAGAATGTAGTGCAAAGTGCAATGACCTCTTTGAGGAAAAAAAAGAAAAAAAAAATATCATGAGGTCCTGGCATGGTGATGTCCATACTGACAAGGGAGAGAAATCCGTAGCAACCATCCACACAGCCATTTCCTTCCCACCTCACAGCTCACTCCCCTGCCCCGTAGCAGTTCGCATGTTGTGTGGGTGGCAGCTTGCCTGAGCATGTCTGGCACCACTTTTGTGCCTGGACGTGGTCACACTAGGTTCCCAAAACCAAAAGGCAGTCACACCTGAGGTGCCTGTGAGCCTGGGTGGCTGCAGCAGTGTCTGAGGCCTCAGGGCCTGGGGCTGCTCTGTGCGGGATGCCTGAATTAGGAAAGCAGGGCCACAATCTCCCCTATTTGTCTCCTGGTCTCCAGTGGACAAATAATTCTTCCATTCAGTCTCGCACAGCTGTTTGTGGGGCTGAAGCCGTAAGGAGCTGTGTGAGCTGCTCACCCCTGGCCCAGATGGGTGGTGGTTGAAAGTTGGCAGTGTTGACGAGTCATCGTCACCTGATGACGAGTGCTTGGCTCATGTGAATGAACTGTTGATCTCAATCTAAATATAAGATGACTGGAGTACTATAAAACGAAAAATGCCATGGTTGCTACTCAGCTGATTGCAAAACACCTGTGTTAGTAATTTCTGCTGCTGTTGCTATGCTCACCAGCCTCTCCCTGAGCACGGTATCACAAATGCTGCAGAAATGCTACCAACTTGCTGAGGTGCAATCGCTGTAATTAACTCTCCTGTTGGCAAACACAGTAAGGAAGGCCAAGGGAATCAAACGGTTTTGTGGACTGAATCACTGGGTGGGATGGAAATCAGAACAACTTCCTTAACTGCAATGCATTATCAGTCAACAGCCGTGTTTCCAGGGCTGCTTGCACCCTGCTTCCCCATTCCAGCGCATCCAAGGATGGACACAGCAATGCCTTTCCCTCTCCAACTGGGAGAGAAGCACAAGGAGAGGTAGCACAGCCGCCCCAGCCCAGGCACAGGCATCCTGAGAGCAGAAGCTGTGAAAGAGAACTTTCACATCCTGCTGATTATTCTACACCATTTGTGATGCAAAACAGTGATTTCAGTTAGTGACAATTTATAGAGAGGAGCATCTTACACGTTTAGAAGTGAATCTCAAATGCTCAAAACAGGAAACGTGGTTAAATCTGAAATCTGCTATGCCAGCTGAAACAGTTATATAATTTGACTAGTTAAAATGCAAGCAAGCACATTTTGATAGGCAAGTTGCATCTTTTTTATTATTATTATCATGACATTAATTAGCTAATCCCTCTTCCAGTGAGTTTAAATGGAGATAATGTAAGCCTAAAGAGGTCATGCCCATGGGGTTATTTTCTGTATCAGCATTTGTACAGGGAAAGATCAAATGCTGCTTCAAAGCAGCAGAACTGTGTACCATGTTCCCTTTAATAAAGTGAACAATTTAAGAACTATCAAAAAATCAGACTAACATGCAGTTATGATCGGTAGCATCTGATCTTCCTTTTTCATCTCTTAGCTCTGTTGTCTTTATTTCCTGCATTCATTCTACTTTTTATATAGTTGGTATTACATTTTAGAAGACTTTTTTTTTTCCTGATAAGGAAACGTATGCTTAGTGGTGGTTGCCCAGCCATGCCTTCAGTTTGCCATTCTTGGCCGCTCCAGTTTCTCTGCCCATCTTCTTCCCTCCTATGTTGAGAATGTTCTTTGACTCTGCAGTTCACATTTTCTCTAAATAGTATTAGAAAGAACCTATCCTCACTGCAATCTGTCCACACTCTTCATGTCAGAAATCATTTTCATCTCCTTGCTCTCTCTTCCTCCTCCACCGCACTTAAGAACACGATCATCAATTGATTTTCTTCCTACCTTCTCCATTTGCTCTCTCAATCTTCTTTTTTCCTCTTGCTCCATTTTTTCAGTGCAACTCCTACACACTTCTTTTCTCAGCAACCTCCTCCTCCTGCCCACTCTACCTCGAGTCTCCCAGCATGCAGTACTGGCCAGCCCTGAAATCTGGCTCCTACGAAGCAGGATGCATCCTATTCCTAACCCTATCTCTATTCCTATCCTTGTCCCCACTCTTATCCCCATCTCCATCCCTATCTCCATCCTCATCCCTATCCCCATTCCTAATTAAATTCCTATTCCCACACATAATAATCCCTATCCCAATCCCTGTCCTTATCCCCAACCCCATCCCTGTCCTAATCCCCATCCCCAACCCCATCCCTATCCCTATCCCTATCCCTATCCCTATCCCTATCCCTATCCCTATCCCTATTCCTATTCACCCCTACCCAGCAACGTGCAGGCAGCACCATATCTGGGGAGCGCTGGTCATGTTTTTGCTGACAGGGCTGCATGCAAATTCTGCTAAGGAAACCATTTGTATGGGTATACACAAAGCAGGTCTCTCCTTTTAATGCTTCCTCAAGCATCGCAACATTTTACTGGTATATTAAACTAGTACTGAGAGCTTTGTCACAGTGACATGTACAGGGTGCTGAAGTACAGGAGTAGGTGCTGACACACAGAGCCTTGGGCTGGACACATCCATATTACATCGCTCATTTTCAGCTGTTCTGATGTCAGAGTCATGAAATTCAGGGCTTTTGTGGAGAGAATCCCTAAGACAAAGAGAAGGAAAACCCACAGTAAGGCTCAGTAAATCAGGCTGAACTGACCACAATAACTTGAGCCTCTTGAGACCCAACCGCATCTGAAAAGGCACATATGGGCCCCAACAATCAAGCATTAAAAAAAAAAAAAAAAAAAAAAAAAAAAAAGTCGAAGGAAAAAAACCCCTCATTATTGCTATCTGTCAGTTCTCAGAGTTGTATGATGCAGTGATGAATAAAGGGTAGTTCCAGTTATGAATCAGTGCTGCTTTGGAAGGATGTGGCATTGGTTAGAACGGGTTGATCTTCAGGTTCCCTTCCGGCCCATTGAATGAGTGGCACCTAGGGAGGAGCCGGGGCAGATGGGGGCTACGGGGTCTCTGTGCCGGCCATGAAGTGGGGCAGCAGTGCGGTGCGGGAAGCGCGTGTTGGTGCTGAGCCAAGGCAGGGGTTCTGATGTGTTACTTGGGTATGGGGAAGGTGAAAATAGCTGCTTGCATGGATGGCTCTGATCCGTAATGCCGTACGGTACGCGATATCCTCACGCTTTGTGTCACACGGTGCTTGGGGGATGAGGACTTGCGTGTGCCAAAAGGCTGAAAAACCCAAAGCCTGGGGCGTCGGATGTCACCCACCGTGACGACAGCTATTCGCTTATTTACTTCTTTAACCACCACTGTTTACTTCTTCCATATTTTTTTATAGTTGGAAACCCACCACTCGCCGACCTTGTGCGCTTCCACCAAAGTGCCCCCCCTTGCTCTGCGGTGTTTTTTTTTTGTTGTTGTTGTTTGCTTTTTAAAAACACACATTTTTCAGTTCTAATTCGAGTTCACGGCTAATTCTCACCGTACCGGCCACCGCAATTTTCCAGCAGGCCGCGCCCCGCAGCCCCGTTCCCGCGCTGCCGCCCTCTCCCGGGACAGGGGAGGGGGCGCGAGGCCGAGGAGGGGGCGGCACCGCCGGGGAGCGAGGAGAGGGAGAGGCGGCGGCGGCGCATGCGCGCGGCACTTCCTCGTTGGCCCACGTAACAGCTGCGGGCGGGCGCCGGGCAGCGCGTGTCACTCCGCGGTGACTGTCAGCGGCGGCGGCTCAGCCCCCGCCAGCCCCGGCCTCCCCCGGCCCCTTTCCGTCCTATCCCCGCGGCCGGGGGGCGCAGCCGGAGCCCGCCCAAGTGCGTGCTGAGCTCGGTGGGGTCGGGGACGGCTGGAGGGGGATACGGAGGCGGCGGCGGCGGCTGGGGGCTCCTCCCCGCCCTCCCTCTCTCCGTGAGCTCGCGGCGGGGCCGGGCCGGGCTGCTCGGAGGCGGCTCCGTCCCCGCAGCCGTCGGGGGCCGAAGGAGCGCTCCCCAGCGGCGGGGCGAGGGGCGGCCGCGCCCCCTCCACCTCCCGGCCCGGCGTTCGGATGCTGCGGGGCTGCGCTGCGCTGCCTGCTAACGTCTGCCCTCTGCTTCTTTTTTTCCCCTCAAACCGCTCGGCTTACTCCGCTCTGGGCTCTCCCTCGGGCCAGGATCATGCCGGACCAGATCACCGTCTCGGAGTTCATCGCCGAGACTACGGAGGATTACAACTCGCCCACCACCTCCAGCTTCACCACTCGGCTGCAGAACTGCAGGAACACGGTCACGCTGCTGGAAGAGGTACGGTCGGCCCTGTTCGTTCCCTTTTCTTTACGTTAGCTTTGAGAAAGAGCATCGGGGAGCCCGGAGCTGGAGGCGTTAGCATGTGTGTAATTTGTGGTGTGTTAACTGTGGGACTTGAAGCATGTTGGAGAAAGCTCTCCTGCTCTGAAGGTTGGTGCCTGGAGCTGGGACCAACATTGCGCTTCTAAGTGATTTTGGTGGTTGTTGCGGTAGGAAAAACTGTGGATGTTGGGTTTTGAGAGAGAGGATGGAGACTGTCGTGTCTGGGAGCGGTAGCAGAGGTTTCCCCACTCGTTAGATCAGGGCAGTGCTGAGTTCTGGCTGCAGGAAGCTGCTGGGGAAGCTCTCTTCTGAATTGAGGTGAGGACAGCTAAAATTTGCAAGATTTGCACTGAGGAAAATAACGTCGAAACAGAATAGCTGTTGGAAGGAGAGCGAGGTAATGCTCTGGAAGTAGTCACATTGTCTCATTGTCTCAACCTTGAAGCCTCAGTGCTGTGTTTCTCTTAGTGCTTGTTGTTACCATCATTTAAATACTCATCCTGTTTCACATCAAGAAACAAACGAGTCAGAATGGATCAGGTTACGGAGCTGGATTCTATAGGGTACCACTCATTGCATCCTACCTGAGGTTTCAGTGTGATTTCTTACGGATGAGATCAGCAGTTATAAGAAAATGCCTTTCCAAAGGCTTTTAAAAAAGAAAGTATAGCTCATTTTTTACCCTGTACTTGGTTGAAGGTGCATCGTGACGTTTACAGGCAGATTTTGTTTCGCAGATAACGATTTGTGGTGGACTTGGATTATGCTCTTAGTTTCATGAATATCTGGCAGTACTTGAGCAGCCAGTGCTTACGTCAGAGATGGATTTCAGAGATTCTTCTTAGTTTTGCTGAACTGTTGGTGTGAGGAAAGCATTTGGTATACAAGTCATGGCCTTCTAATGGATTGGAATAAGGCAAATCTGATTTCATACGTGACTTAGCATTGAGTTAGTAGAGAAGATGTCCACGTTCAAAATATTTGCAGCACTGATGAGGTAGTGGAATGGTTATTAGATTACATTTAAAATTATGTACTTTATGTAACTTTCAATAATTTCTGCAACACTTCCATAATGCTAGCTGCTTTTTCTGATTGTTTTTTCCCCTGTAAGCCATGGTAGGTTCATAAGGAATCAACCTGTTTTGTTTTGTGTTTGGCAGTATTGCTGCCCCCTGGTCTTAGCTGTGTGCAGTAGCTGCAGCCATTGCGTGTTTATTAGGAGAAATGACAGCATTCGTAGAGTTAAATAACAATACGTGTTGTCCCATCACTGGTGATTTCCAGGGTAAGGGTGCAGCTTTTGTGGCTTGGGATGTACGCTCAGAGTGCACAAATGTAGTAATGCTCTTCCAAATAAAACCAAATTAGGGTGGTTTAATTCTAGAAGATAAACGTACAGTTTTCTGCACCATTTTTGTAGATTGTGCATGTTTTCAAAGTTTAATATCCCTTTTGACAGTAATAAATTTGTGTAATAGAAATAATATGCGCTTCTAGTGCTTATGTTGCTGTTTCTTGAATTTCTTTTCTGTAACTGTTCCGCATACTCCACTTAGCGTGTTTGACACTTACATTGATTTTGGAATTGTTTTTTTTTTTTATCTGTCAATATAGGAAAGCTTTGCTTAATGGGAAACGATGCAGATATACTGCAGAAGGTCTGCAGCTCTCTCAATTTGATCTTTATTAATTTGCATGAAGAAATGCAAATAGTTGGAACATGGCAAGTGATGTGCTCCCTCAGTCTTTGCGTCCTTATGCTTTTATGCACAGCTCTCCTGCTCCAATGTTAAAGCTCTCTTGGTTTTTGTACATCTGCTTACCCAAAGCTGTGATTCATACGAATCAGTGGATGGAAATTGAATGGTTGAAGTGCCTGTTACATGGTTCTTATTGCAGCTGCTATTATCCCTGCACTGTGGATGACTGAAGAGCTCTTGAAGCAGCTCCTGAGCTTCAATTCTGACCCCCTTGTATTAATGCAAATGGGATGATCCTGTCCTTGCAAACTTTTAATTTTTACACTAATGTTGCTTGTGGGTTGGAGCCCTCAGTGGGCTCTGCAGACAGTATCAAACTGTGCTGTTAGGGCTCTGCAGCCCAAACTATCTTAGCTGGTTATTGTACAGTGAACTTAGCTCAAAACAAGCTGTGCCTACCTCAGTGACTGTGAGGTGGTTTGTGGATAAACTAAGTATTTTCTGTATTATGGAGTAAATCTGTTTTCTGAACAGAAGCAGTAGGGGAATGAAAATTATCAAAAGTTAGATCTGTTTCATTGCTTCTCAGTCTGATGCTATTCCTGCTGGAGCTAGGGTAGTGGCTAGATCAGAGTTGCCTTTTCATTAAGAATGCAGCAAAAAAGAAATAGGGGTGTGTATGTGTGTGTGTGTGTGTGTGTGTGTGTGTCTGTATCTAGTTCCATGAGAGCTTTACAGAACTGTGAATTTACTGTTCCTTAATCACAATTTAAAAGTTTTATGAAATAATAAACTATGGAATCACTTGCTTTTTTTTTTTTTTTTTTTTTTTTTTTTTTTTTTTTTTTTTTTCCCCAATTTATTTTCTTCCTATAAAAGTAGAGTTTATTCAGCTAAGTGGATAAATGCAAATCCTCTCTTAGTCATGACTCCTCAGATATGATTATTTTGTGAGAAAACTTGGGATGCCAATAGATGCAATTAGATTCGGGTAAAATATTAGTGCAAGTATTTTTACTGCTTAAGGCGACTTCACTTTTGTAAGTTGTTGATGGAAGGCCCAACAAAATGCTAAGGAACAGCTCAAACAATCAGAAGCTCAGGAAAGATCTGGTTAAGGGACTCACGTGAGTTATTTTTAAATAGTAAAACTAAACTTTATTCAAGCCTGTAATGTTATCAAATGAGAGGAGAAGTATATCCTAGTAGGTAGCAGTTCATTGACTAGAAAGCTTTGTTCATGCTATTTAAATCTGTGGAAGCTTGCAGGTTAAAAACTCACGCTCTGAAAAGACAGAACTCACGCTTTTTGTTATCAGTTTGTGCCAGAACAGCAAAAAGACCTGTAGCTAGGCTTAGGAGCTTACCACCTGAGTTTTTTCCAGAGAAATGTCCGAATTTTTTTTTTTATAAAACTCTTTTTTTTTTCTTTTTTTTTTTTTTTCAGTTATCTAATGGCTATCAGTAAACACAGATTCTTAAGTTCATGTTTTCTAAAGCCAAAATAATAAGTTTTTTCAAACTCCAAGGGAAGGGAACAAAACCATGTATTGTGTTCTAGTTCAGGAGAATTTGTAATTTGTATTCCTTTCTATGTTGTTTTCTGTGGTGTTACAGTCATGCAGTGAAGACATTTTTTAACTTCCCATTTCTGTATAAAACTGGGAGAAGTTTTACTAATGCCATTCACATGAAGAGGTGATTAATACACGTGGAAGTGGATCATTGATGACTTAGGGTTTCGACAATTTCTCTTTGAAGTGGTGTGGACATATCACTGATACAGTATCTTAAGAAGACAGCTGAGGATGCCTTCTAAGAAACTCGCTTTTGTAGTTACAGTATCTCCCTGATCCGTTACTTAAACAGATTTTGGGGAAGTTGATTTTAATCCCGGAATTGCTGCTGTTGCAGGAACCAGTTTTAATTCCTAGATAATGATGATTTCTGTTCAGAGAGTATGCGCTGTGCACGAGGGGTCTCCACACAGCACTCTTGATTACCAGTCTGTTGTGTCCTTTCAGCTGGAGATGGGACAACTTTGCTCTGAAGGGACAAATAACTGAGTTATTGTGACCAGGCAGTTCTAAGGCAATTGCTTGGTAGCATTGTTCTGAAATACAGGTTAAAGCTTAAATTCCCTTTTAGGCGTTCAGGCTCGATAAGAAGAGGCACTACCTGGGTCACTTGGAAGCTGATGATCAAGAAATAGTCACGGTTGTTTCTGATGCCCATTTTACTGTTAAGCTCCTGTACTACTTCAGCATTTTCAGTTATTAATGTTATTTTACTCCTCATTGAGGAGTTGCAAACTCAAAACATGCTTTCTGACAATTAGATTTTGTCAGATACTTTTTAAAGAAACGTTTACTGATGAGCGGGGTAGAAGATATGGCTGCAGATATATTATAAAAAAAAAAAAATATCCTGCAATGGCTGTCGTTCATTTTGTTATTCATTGTGCTGATCTGCCAGAATTGAAAGGTCTGTTGGTGGTAGGCTGGTCCTGTGACAGATACACGTGTTGCATCAGTGAGATAACTGCATTAGCTGAGCAGGAGCCAAATGCTCAATTCTTTTTGTTTGCAATGCAACTTGAAGGGAGAAAATTTTTTTTCAAGTGTTCTTGTTGATCATGTCATGGGTGGTTCTCTAAGGTTAGAGTTGGGAAAGTGTTCTTGTTTGTGTGTAGGGTTGGTTGTTTTTTTTTTTGTTTTTTTTTTTCGCTTGTTTGTTTTCAGGGTAGCAAAGATTTTTCATTGTTTCTAATGAGTACCTTTCCCTTAGTTTCTGTACTGAGATTTGCTTATTCTACTACATGGAGGGACTTCAAGGACAAGGGTAAGGCAACCAGGTTTTTGCCTGCTTGTGACTTCAGAACTTGTGTAGGACTATTAGCATTAAAACTGCCATACAGTCAGTTCGTCTACAGTGATTGCATGTGTGTTTCTGTCATAAGATTCTTTTCAAGTGAAAAGGTATTCTATCTAGGGAGGCAGAAAAAACCATGCAAGAGAACAGGAGCACTTTGTTTCTAAACCAACTTTCTGTTTTAGTTGGCAATATGCTCGAGATTTAGTTCACTGGCCTGTGCTGTGAAAACTCATGCGATCTGTTTTGTGTGTTTGGAGTGAAATATTTTTTTCTGTGATTATTCTCTTCATTTCCATTGAAGTATCATCTGCGTATAATTGTAACAGATAAATCACAGCATCACAGAATCACAGAATGGCCAGGGTTGGAAGGGACCTCAAGGATCATGAATCTCCAACCCCCCTGCCATATGCAGGGCCACGAACCTCCACATTTAATGCTAAACCAGGCTGCCCAGGGCCCCATCCAACCTGGCCTTGAACACCTCCAGGGACGGGGCATCCATAGCCTCTCTGGGCAGCCTGTTCCACACCTCACCACTCTCTGGGTAAAGAATGTCTCACCCTGATGTCTGACGTAAATCTCCCCTCCCTCAACTTAAAACCATTTCCCCTCGTCCTACACATATCAACCCTTTCGAAGAGTTGGTTCCTCTCCCCTCTGTAGGCTCCCTTTAGGTACTGAAAGGCTGCAATGAGGTCACCCCGCAGCCTTCTTTTCTCCATGCTGAACAAGCCCAGCTCCCTCAGCCTGTCTTCATAGGGGAGGTGCTCCAGTCCCCTGATCACCATTGCGTCTCTCCTCTGGACCCTCTCCAACAGCTCCCTGTCTTTTTTGTACAGTATCCTAGTTGTTCTTCTGATTGTTATAAAACTAAAAAAAAGGAGAGGGAATCTGGGAGACTCCAGCAGCACTAGACCCAAAGCCAGCTTTTCCTAACCCGTAGCTTGTTACATATAGCGGTTAGGAAGCCTTGCACTGTGGAGAGCTTCATACTTGAGGACGGATTCTTATGTAACTGATCACAAGCAACCTTCAGTTTGATAAGAAGTATGCTTTTAGTAGCAGAGCATCCTGAGAAAAACACAAGAGAAGCTTCTTTTTCAAAAAATGAACATTAGGATAATTACTGCTGTTCTTACATTGAACGACAGATTGCACCAAAGAAGGAAAAATAAGAACAGAAGCCACAGTAATAGGTTATGGGGTTTGACTTCTGATCAGGCTACTGAAAATGTGAAGAAAGAGAATGGACAGCAGTATCATATATTTATAATAGCATGTTTCACAACAAATATTGTTGTAAATGCTCTTATGTTTACACAGTCATAGAGTATCCCAAGCTGGAAGGGAGCCACAACGATCACTGACTCCAGCCCTTCACACGGCTTCACTTGGGACCACCCAAACCTCATGTCTGAGAGCACTGTCCAAGTACTCCTTGAACTCCAGCAGCGTGAGGCTGTGATCACTGCCCTGGGGAGCCCGTTCCATGTCCCTCTAGAGAAGAAACTATTGCTGACCCCCACCCGCCCCTCCCCTGCACAGCTCCATGCCGTTCCCTGGGCCCTGTCGCTGTCACACAGAGCAGAGCTCAGTGCTGCCCCTCCGTCCCTGTGAGGAGCTGCAGCCACCATCAGGCCTCCCCTCAGCTCCTCTGCTCTGGGCTGCACAAACCCAGGGCCCTCAGCTGATCCTCATATGTCTTGTCCACCAGACCTTTCCCCATCTTTGTAGCCCTCCTTTGGACAGTCCCTAATTCTAGCATTCCAAGGCACACACAGCCCTTTGCAGCTCTTGTCCCATTCAGGTGTTTGACATCACTCTGTCTTAACGCTGTACAGTTCCTTTTCATGTGGCATGAAATCAGTTTTGCCCTTCATTCAGCAGTAATTGAAATGACTGTTGCAAGCAAGCAATCTCCTTTTGCAGATTTGTGACTGATGTGAGTTAAAAACAGGAAAATACTCTTTATCTCTCTAAATCTTGGTCATGGCATGTTATTTAGCTTTGCATTCTGATAACCTGTATTCATTTTAGGTATGCTTTTGTAAGTATTTACATCTTCGTGTAGCTCATAGGTTTTAAAGAAGGCTTTTGTTTCTTTGTTGAACCCTCAACAAAAATCTTCATGTTTGCTCATCACAGAATGGCCCGGGTTGGAAGGGACCTCAAGGAGCATAAATCTCCAACCCCCCTGCCACAGGCAGGGCCACCAACCTCCCCATGCAATACTAGACCAGACTGCCCTGTGCCTCATCCAATCTGGCCTTGAACACCTCCAGGGACGGGGCATCCACAACCTGGCAACAGGGCAGCCTGTTCCAGCACCTCACCACTCTCTCTGTAAAGAACTTCCCCCTGACATCCAACTTAAAACTATTTCCCCCTGTCCTGCAGTTATCCACCCTTTCAAAGAGTTGATTCCCTTCCTGTTTGTAGGCTCCCTTTAGGTACTGAAAGGCTGCAATGAGGTCACCCCGCAGCCTTCTTTTCTCCAGGCTGAACAAGCCCAGCTCCCTCAGCCTGTCTTCATAGGGGAGGTGCTCTAGCCTTCTAATCATCTTAGTGGCTCTCCTCTGGACTCTGTCCAACAGCTCTCTGTCTTTCTTGTACTGGGGGCTCCAGGCCTGGACTCAGTACTCTAGATGGGGCCTCACAAGGGCAGAGTAGAGGGGGACAGTCACCTCCCTGTCCCTGCTGGCCATCCCTCTTCTGATGGAGCCCAGGACACCATTTGCTTTCCAGGCTGCAGTTAGGAAACTGTGGAAGTGCTTTGTGGTGCCCCATTTGCTGTTTGGATAGATCACAATAGAAGGTATAGCACATCATGGGAATTTGGGCTCTACATAAGCCCTCATCATCAAGGGAAAGACTCTTAACATTATATGACTTAAAGTTAGTTCTGGTATATAAGTCGGTGAAGATGTTCTGTTGCTGGTGTGTAAGAAGGAAAACTCCTCAGATAACCACAGAGATTTTATTTCCTGCAGGAATGCAGCTGAAGGTGCTGCTTGAGAATGAAACAAGCAGTTTATACTCTATTTCTAAAGAGATGGTATTGATCTTCATTGTATATATTGGTTTTTGAATATCTGCGGGCTGATGCTGAGGTTTTGTATAAGCAATATCACAGCATTTTTGAAAAGGCCAATAGATTTAATTGTGTTGAGTGAGAAACTTCTCCTTTAAGGCTTCTGGGGAAAAACCGTGCTGGGACCACATGGCCCTCTACAGTTACTCTTTCAGCCTCAGTGAAAGGACAATCTTGAAGCTGTGTTGTTCCTATGGTTAAGCCAGATGTTGTATGCTTTTTTTTTTCTTTTTTTTTGCTGTTTGTTTTTAATCATCACCTCTACCTTGACCTTACTTATTTTTACCCTCCTTTTTGCATTTGCTGTTGAGGGAAATACAGCAGTCTTTTTGGTGCAGAAATTATTAGTGACTCAGTAAGGTAATGGAGTCTTTAGCTTATTAACCTAGAAACATTTCTACTATATAAGCACAGGGAATCTTTTTGTTTTCTTCCTTGTGTAAGAACTAACGACCCAGTTATTGTTGTCTTCTGTATTTCTTAATTGTGTGTCTGATGATCAGTTGTATGGAGAGGCTGGGGATGTTGAAAACTCAACTTGATGGTAAAAGCTGTTGTCCTTACAATGGGGCTGCATCATTGAATCTTTTTAAAGATATGCAGGCAGAGTAAATCAGTTATTTAGTTTCATTAATGCATTTTTGTGTTTGTCAGCTAAAAGTTTGTACTGGGCTTGTTCTTGGCAAAACAAACAAACAAACAAAAAAAAAAAAAAACAGCACATCTAAGCCCAACGAAACTACTGGAAGCCAAGTTGATAACTTCCTCCTTCAGTGAAAAAGTTATTCTCCTTTTTAAATAGAGGAAATGAGATATTATGGGATCGTATTTCTACAAAGCTGTTTTTCAAAAAGTTTATGAAACTTGCGGGTTTGTATGTTATATTTTAGGAGTAATTTGGTTACTGAGTGTTTGGCTCAGGCATGTGTTTCTTTTTTTTAATTTTTTTTTCCCTGAATAATCAACCTGCATCTCTAGGAAGTCAACTGCTTTATCCTTCAGTGATCATTGCAGCTTAACTGTCTCTGCAATTTTAACTTGGCTTGCACAAGGAGAATGATGTGAACTTTGGATTCTACAGCATCCATATTGAAATTAGTGCTCTGTTTTATTGTGTTATAGTTTGTTTTTCAGGTAAAATGCCTTTTTGATTTTTGGGGTTCACGAAGTTTCAATTTGGAGCTTAGAAGAGGAAAATTCTTGAAGTGTTCCTGTTAGGAAACTTAGTATTTTCCATAGCATTTCAGAGAAGTTTCACATAGGTGGAGAGTAAGAGAGAATAAATTGTAGCCAGTTGTTTGCCAGGGTAGCTGTGAGCTTGTTAAGAAACCACTGGTGTTTAACCTGTTTTGGATTTGATTCTTAAGACTCCATCTCCTTAAAGAAGACTGAAACTCTTTAATAGATTACATGTGACTCATTTAACTCTAAGACTCTAACTCATAAGACACTTTGCCTTTTAGTTAATTAAGGCTATTTTTGGCCAAGCAATATTTAGGTTCTTACATACCGCCTGGAAAAGTGATACTTTTGCTATGCTTAATTTGGATGGCATGGCTTTTTTTTTTTTTTTTTTTTTTGTAGAGTTCTTGGTGGTGGTGGTTAGTCATGAAATGGTACATGGGGTTGCATAGAGACAAGCAGTGTTCTTAATGCTGAGTGGACATTGTAAGTGGTTGAGCTGTTGTGTTGTCTCATGTGTCAGGGGAGGTAAGACAGCTATTAGAGAAGTGGAAGCAGTGAGGTTAACACAAACTCCAATGTTTCTGTTCAGTGTTGACGGTGTGCCTGCTTATGACCTTCAAAAACAATTTGTTAATTATCACTGCAATGAGCCAGCTTATGAAACTGTTGAATTTTAATAATGTTGAATGAGGCTGGGAATTCAAAGTCCCTTGACTTGCTGAACAAACCATTCTGCACTGGGATTGTTGTCTGGGAACTTGAGAAAGGAACTCTAGGAAGTTTAACAGAATGTGCAAGCCTGTGCTGCACTGAACAGTGCTTGGGACTGTGGTTGTCTGTTCCTGTATTCTTAATGTAGCACACAGCGTTGCTGGTAAGTGGTCTTGGAAATGAGCAGAAATGGAGTGACTTCTAATTAAGAGTCTATAAGGAGGCGGTTTAAATATAAGATATACCAACGTGTTAACTTCCTTATAATGCTTTGATTTTTTTCTTCCCTCACTAAGTGGGGTCAATAGAAAATTATATGTCAATACAGAAGCCTATAAGAGGGATGGTGCTATGCGAGTGGAGTATCCTAAGTCTGTTGTCTAATCCAACCTCTCATCTTTGAAGAATGTATATACTATCTCTTGGTCACAAAGACGGGACTCAGTAACTAAATCATAGGTGAAGGTGCCTAATTAACAAGACAACAGCTCACATGATCTTAAGAGTTCTGCCGATTTTAAAAAGAAAGTTGAATGAAGTTGCCTTGAATGTTTTGACCAAGTAGTTTGTTTTTACTGTAATGCTCGTCTTGAATACTGTGTTTTCTCAACCTTGTAAGCAGTGCTTTCATTTCTCTTACAAATATTTCTTGTTATAAAGTCTTGCAAAAAAAGAAAAAAAAAAATCTGTTTTGGGATTTTTTTTTTTTTTTGGTGTATTGTCATTTTTGCAGCAGCTTCACTGCCCTTCTAGGGAACTTTTGTATTATTTTTTTTTTTTTTTTTTTTTTTTTTTTTTAATTTCCATTTTGAAGGGATGGAAGAAGCCTACAAAAGCTCTTTGATGTGAAAAAACTATTCATTTTTAGTGTTAAGATACCAGTGCTCTCTGAACAGACTTCTTCGGGGAATAAAGTATGTATATTGGATTTCAGTAGCTGTTGTATCTTCAGCATACAGGATAAATAGCATCTCTCTGGGAGAGTCACCCGCAGAGCCCTGTATACCACAACAAGTGCAGCTGTAGGTAAGACGGTACTAGTTCTCTCTTAAAACTTGCATTTTAAGAAATGTCTGTAATCCTTTGGTGGCAGTATTGTTGCCAAGCTAGTACTGCTGTCACAGAAAGTGCTTGGAAGGAGCCACTCTATAAGCTGGCAAAGAAAACATTAAGAAAAAATTCAGTTTGTTTCTTTGCTGATGCTTTAGGGGTAATTAAGCTCTCTGTTGTGCTACTGGCTTAAATCCTCAGATTGGCTGCCTGACCTTTTTTGTGCATCCAATTTGACTTTGAATGTTTCCTTGCTTGCTTTATTCCACCATGTCTACAACAGCTTCTTCAAAAATGCTTTTTCTCAGTGCGTGTGGTAGGTTCTGGTTGAAGTGTCTGTAACTGTGTTGCTGGAGTCTGCAAAGCCCAGTCTGTTTGCTGAACTCATTTGTAGTTCAGTGCAGCTTCCTGTTTTTGTCATCTCATTTAATTGGGCAACAAGTTCCAGCAAAGCAGCTTCCTTCAAATTGAATCAGTGGATATCGTGCATATTCTAAATAAGGAAGCAGCTACTGTCTTCTTGACTTTTGCAACATTTGTTGACATTGTTTTATCTCTTTATTCTTGCGGAAGGCCAAACCCAGGTATAGATATTATTCTCCTTTGTGTATTGCCTTCCAACTTCATTGGATATATTCTCACTCTCTGTTGCTGACTTCTGGTAGAAAAAAGAAGGATAGCTCTTTATTATTGCTGTCATTTATTCTTTCAAGTAATTGTGCTACTTCATTGAGTGCAGATGTGTGCACTGCTGGAATAGTCTAAGATAATCATGAAATAAAATCGACATGCAGAAGTATTTATTAAAATTATCCTGTTTGTTTTGCAGTGAGCATTGCATAGTGTGGTTAGTTTTTTATAGTGTAGTTATGTTTTTTATGTATATTTCTCTGAAACACTTTTCTTCAAGGCAGAGGAACATACAAAGGGAAATAGGAAGAGTAAGTACAAAGAATCTGGTCAGAGTGCAGAGCACAGTCTTGCCTCAGTTTAAGTGTGAACTGACTCAGGGATTAGTATGTAGTCACTGATCTCATGATTCAGGCTGTAAGGATGCACTACTAAATGGAGGAATGATTCTCTGCTGAATGGCAATGATATTTGGATGGATACCTCCTCCCTGATAGAAAAATTTTTCTGAGTTTAAACATCCAGACTGGACCTTTGTTCACATGCCAACAGTTAAAGCAGGAGGTTGTGATTTATGACTTAACAGGGCATTTTGAGTGTCTTCCATCTACTATCCTGTGATCTGTGCTAGAGTGAGAAAACCTGAACTTGTTGGATGTACAGCAGTGTGAAGCAGAGCTGGAGCTTTGCTCAAGGTTTTAGAAGTACATGGAAGTACCCGTAGAAAATGCATTCGGTGCAAAAGATGTGATGGCTGTTAGTGATCCCTGAGCTCTGGAGTTCAAAAGTGTCATCTAGTTCAGGGCTTGAAGGACTTCCCAGCCAGCGTGAGCGTGCCCTGAGCTAGCAGCCTGTTGAGGAACTCCACCAAGTGGAGAGTTCCTAGTGCTTCTGTTGGAGTAATTTATGCAGGAAGTTACAGCTTGATGATCATTGAAAAATTTTAAAATCTTGATTAGATCACCCTAAAACCAGGTTTAGATAAACTAAGCTAGGTTTACCCCTAGGTTTTGATAGGGGGAATCTTAAACTATTGTGAAACTTTTTAGTGTTGTTTGCTTTCTGGCCTTAAAAACTGTATATGAAGTTATTGGGGAAGAATAAACGAATATTTCTTGATTTTTTTTAAATCAATCAAATGCTGGAGAACTTGGTTTGGATAACGAACCTGCCTAAGATGTTAGAAAACTCATGTAAACAATATATTTTCCAAGTGATCAGTGGTTGGTTTTTCTTATGTCTGAGAACTCCCTTTGAGATTGAGTGGTCTACTTGAATGGGCAGAATATTGAGGTGGAGGCCTGAAGGCAGCTGAATATATTCATTGAATGCATAAAATCATATGGAAAGCCTGTTTACAGGACGCTTAAAGTTAATGGAAGCTTTTAACTCTAATCTGTTGTCAAAAACAAGAAGACAGGAGTGCAGGCAGTTCCAGTCATACAGTAGGCACGCAAAAGTGTAAGAGAATGCTTAAGATTTGTTTTCTGAGCTGGTTTTGAATAAGAAGTGTGACCTTCTAACTGGAAGAGAGGAGACGGCAAGCCCAAATGTGTATGATCATGGTAGATGGAAAATGCTTAAAAACAAAACAAAGCCCACAAACCTGTTCATTCACTTACCACCCAGCCTATCTATACAAAATGGGCCAGTGCCAGGTTAAAATAAGATACATGGTCTCTTAGTGACTGTGTATGTGTGTTACATGGTAATGAGTACCATGTGAATGGAGTCTGCCATCAGGCATCTGTGTTCTTTAACCTTATTGTTTACCTCTATTGTGTGAGTGGGAAAAAAAAAAAAAACCAACAAAAAAAACCCCCACAAACACGCATGCATCAGTACAGAACTACTGTCTGAATGGAGCTGCTGTTTCTGGCCTGTGAAGCAAGGCAAATGTAGCATGTAGAGAAACAGTGCTTTTTCTTGGGTGGTGTAAGTATTTTGTTTGAATCAAGCTGATATGTGAAGACTAAGTGTTGCCAGAGGGATTTTACTTCCTTCCTAGAACTGAAGGACAGTCTGTCAGTTTGGGGTGGTGCTCTGGTTCATTGGATGATGCTGTGGGCACAGGTGGACTTGAAGTAATCAGTAGTTTTATTTGTGTCGACTTTGGATGTTATGTATTCACCTTCACATCCATTTTCAGCCTTTCTAGGTAACTTCCAGTTGATTCTGAAGCCCAGTTTTGTTGCTAAACACAAATGTGGCTAAATGCATACTTTGTGTGTTTTGGATTAGCCTGATTTGGATGAACTGTTTGGCCACATCAGGTTTGCAGCCTTTGAAGCGTATCTTTTTTTTTTTTTTTTTTTTTTTTTAATAATAGAGTTGGCAAAGTGGAACAGGAGAAAATGTGATCTGAACAGAAAATTCAGGTGGGGCAGTGACAGATCAAAGGCAGATCAAGTGATGTGCTGCTGAAGTGTTTATGATATATTTCTATAATGGATTTTACGATCTTGAATTCCAAAAAGTAAAATGGCATGATGTGTATGGTGGAATATAATGCAAAAACTAGATAATAAAACAACATGGTCATGTTCCAGGAACTGCTGGGGACTATATAGAGCTAAGTACTATCTGAGCTGAAGCATCATGCTATTCTCTGTAATGTCAGAGGGGGAGAAAAAAATTAATTTCAGCTGAGGAAAAGGAAGCTGTATTTGAAAGACTTGACCAGTATTTAACTTGAGCATTCCTTCATATTAAATTGCTTCATATTAAAATATTAAATTCCTTCATATTAAAATGCTGTGAAGTTCTTCTCTGACATGGAGCAGCACCCTTGAGTGAATGTGAAGGAAGGATCTGACTAGAGCTTTTGGATGGTACCAATTTGTGGGCAATAGTAAACAGTTTCATTTCAGATATGAGATTTATGTAAGATATAAATAGATCTGCTACTAAGTGTAGAAGTCAAATTCTTACAGGGAGGAATATTCTTTCTTTTGCTGACTTAGTTTTACACTGTTGTGAATGTTTTTCACCCAGCTTTCCTTCCTTCTCTTGTACTTTTTGTCTTCTCCTTTTTGAAGAGAAGTCTGATGTTGAGTGATACCAAATCTACATTGAAGGCTGATTTGAAATGCTGTAGTGCTAACAGCAGGAACTCCAAAAGATTTGCTTGACTGTTTTTTATTTAAAAACATACTTTAATTTGCAGGTAGTTTAAAAAAAAAAATAATCTAATTCATAACTTTGCAGAGCCTGTTTTGCTGCTTTGTTTGTTCTGGCAGTCAGTTCAGTCCCTCCAAATTATAGTAGTTTTTACTGTTTTCCGTTTTTCAAATCTGCTTCAACAAAAAGAACTTAAAACTCACTGACTTGCATGCATACGATCGCCTGCATTAAATAACTAGGCAGGTGAATTGACAGAATAAAATACTGCTTGTCTGCTGAGAAACGTATTTGAACTGTTATGATTGAAGCAATAAAATCTTTGTTTGCACAAGATATTTGTAACAGTTTTCCAGGTTGTTTTTTTTTTTTTACTAGAAACAACTGTCTTGTTCACTCAAACTCCAAGCTTACCTGTCTCAGCATTCTGCCTCTTGACAGTCAGCGATCAATAGCAGTGCAGTGGGAGGAGTGCAAAGAGCAGATAGATTTACTTTGATACTATTCTAAAAAAAAATTCTCCTCAGATAACTCCTTAGCTGAAAGTGCTAAGGTATTAAGCACTGAGGTATCTTGGATTTCTCTGTCTGTTTGCTTGAGTTCAGAAAGAATTCGTTAGCATCTGTGGCAATCTATATTTCACAGTTTAGCTGGGTGGGGGAAAATGCAGCCTTTTAAATGAAGCCTGAATCTCAATGATAAAACTTGAAGTCTCTAGTTCTTGTAGTTTGAGAAAGTGTGTGATTGTTCCCTCTTTGTTTCTTCTATTCTTTCCAGATTCTTTCCACCTCTTTTGTTCGACATCTCTTCTGGAGACTAAAGAATCTTAGAATATGTATGTTTAAATCCTCCTCTCTTAGGAAATGTCACTGTAGTTTAGGTCACTGTAGCTGCCTTCCTTTAATCTCTTTTTATGTTTGCCTTTTTAAGATGAAAAGAACAAAAGGCAGGTCTGCTGTGAACTTGCTTGTTGGTATAATGATCCCCTTTGTGCTGCTCTTTCCATCCCTAATGACTTGTAGTATTCTGATTTGATGTCTTTACTCATTAATATTCAAGGAATAGTTCAGGAAAACTTTTCCTTAAGTCATAGAACGGTTTGGGTTGGAAGAGATCCAACCCAAACTCTGCAGTTCCAACCCTCTGCCATGGGCTGGTTGCTACCCTCCAGATCAGACTGTGCAGAGTCCCATCCGACCTGGCCTTGAGCACCTCCAGGGATGGGGCATCCACAGCTTCTCTGGGTAGCGTGTGTCAGGGCCTTACCTCCCTCTGTTTGAAGAATTTTTTTCCTAATGTCTAACATAAACTTTCCCTCTTTCAAGGAATTACCCCTTGTCTTACCACAATACTCCCTAATAGAATCCCTTTCTAAGTTCCCTGTAGGCTCCCATTTGGTATTGAAAGGCTGCAATGAGGTCTCCCCACAGCTTTCTCTTCTCCAGGCTGAACTAGAAGAACAGGCTTTCTTCTGAGCCTCTGACCATCTTTGTGGCCCTCTTCTGGGCCTGCTTCAATCACTCTATGTCTGTCTTGTACGTGGAGTCCCAGGTCTGGATGCAGTACTCCAGATGAGGCCTCACAAGGGCAGAGTAGGAGGGGAACAGTTCCCTTTCCCTGCTGACCACTCCTCTTTTGATGTAGCCCAGGATGTGATTTGTTTCCTGGACTGCAGGAGAACACTGCTGGCTCATGGAGACGTTGGCTGGTGAGAAGCTCAGCAAGTCTTTCTCTGCAGGGCCGGGCTGTATTTGTGCTGGGACTTGCTCTGACCCTAGTGCAGCACCTTGCACTTGACGTTATTGAATATTCTGAGATCAATACTGAAGTATCTCTTTGTCTACTTGGTAGTGGTGGGTAAAGGTTCAGAGACATGCATTGTATATACAAATTTACAGAAACATATTTCCCCCATGCATTGCTTGTGTGTGTATATGTATATATTTATCTACTGTCTTAATGGGCAACTAACTAGGGTTTGTGATGTTATCTGCTACCACTCACGGATAGTTTTGCAGGTTCTTTTTTTTAACTGGAACTGTTTATATTGTTAGCAAGCTTTGTCACCTCACTACTCACAGCCTTTTCTGGAATATTTGTGAATAAACTGGGCTGCACCGATGATAGAACTACTTCCTGATGACTTCCCTTGAATGACAAAATTAATAATTTATTCCTAGTTGACTTCCTTTTTGCCTAAACAATTACTGCTCCAGAGGAATGGTTTCCTCTCGTTTCCTGTCAATTTATTTATTTTTTTTCAAGACCCTTCACTGATAATGTTGTTACGTTTTTTGGAAATTCAAATAATTTTTCAAGAAGGTTGCCAGTCAACCAGTGGATGAGACATATTAAGTGACTTGAATCTCGAGAAATCCCTTTACAGAACTCATGGTTTGGTATTTAATGTATTGGTCCAAGACTCCCCATTTGAAGTGGGAGATGATGCACAGAAGAATTAAGGCTGTGCATCATCATTACTTTTCCTATTAATGTTTGGAAAGTACACTAGTATTTTGGAGGATTGTTATTTTAAATTTCCTGTTAGTGGATTGATTTTGATTTTTATTGTTTAATTTGCAGATGCTTATATAATCTATTTGTTTTCTCACCATTTTTATTTGTTGAATAGTACTTTCTTTTAGTAGCCTTCTTTGCTGGCTCTTTTGTCATTGTCATCTTTCTGAAAGTGTATATTTTTGAAATGACAACCATTCATTTTCTTAGATACATTCACTTACCATATTGTTGTCAATCAGAGAGAAAGGGAAACAGTCTCCTTCAGCATATCTTCCTGAAACACTGTCATATTGAAAATTACACCTGAGCACCAATTTGGTATTAAATATCTAAACTGACTAAACTAAACACTTGTACTATTTCAGTAGGAATTTCATTTAGCACTAAGCTTAACTTTCATGTGCTTCCAAAAAGTTTGTCTAATTATAGTGTAACAGTGGGGTTAATGCCATGCTGGTACATCTTCAAGGAAAAAAAAAAGATCATCTTAATCCACAAGACTATGGTGCAGGGCTGGGATGCTTATTTAAGAATTTTATCATACAAGTACACTGTAGAGATCAACGTCTACATTTCCTTTTATTATTTATGTGAAAAGCATCTGTCATCCATCTTCAGAACGGGATGAGGGAACATGCTTTCCTTATGTTGTCCCTGTCCATTGAGCTGATAATCAGAATGCCAGCAAACTTCCTGTGCTTTCCCTGTGGAAAATTAGATAGCGCTTCTGTTATTAGAATATCCTGGTACAGAAAAAATGGTCTGAGAGTCAGGTGCTTAAATAAACAATAGTTCTTCAAGATGATGAAGTCAGTTTGGTAAAATGGGAAATGAAGTTCACGCTGTAGCTGTTTTTTTTTTTCTCTTAGCTACTTAAATGAGTTGAATTCAAAAAAGAAAAAAAAAAAAAACAAAAAACAAAAAAGCCCACAACAACAAAACTTCTGTTGTTCCCAGTGTTTTCTTTGCTTTACCTAGTATACTGTACTCGTTTCTTCCCCTCCTCATCTCAGCACCTGCCTGTCTTTAACTCTTGCTCTGCTAGGGCTGCAGCAGCTGCACCAGTGCAGGAAATGGGACCTTTCACACGTGCACCACAGAAGACACGGGTTGTGTGGGTGGTACTGCTGCTGTGAATCTCGTGAATCTTGGCCTTGTGACAGGAAGAAGGTGCCTGCTCTGCTCCTGAGCAGCGCTGATCGGGTAGGATGGTTTGGTTAAACCTTGAAATGGAGATGACTTTTTGGCGTGTAAAAATAACTTAACCAACTCTCACTGAGTCATAAAAAGGGTGATTTTGGTTTCTCGTATTCCCTTTGTGCATTTTTTTGTGTTGTTGATCTAGAAGAAGTCAAATATCCTCCAAACTTAACGTGTTAGCCAGTGCCTTTCTTCCTTCTTTGTAACAGCACAAATTCTGATATCAGAGGATTGGCGAGCTGCTATGCTGGTTTGACAGAGTTTTCCTGTATCTAGCAGTGGTCATGTGTCTACTGCCTTTCTTCCCCAGTCTACTATTGCTGACTTGCTGTGATGCCTGCAGAGGGAATGGGCAGTACTGCTCAGTGCAGTTGCAAGGGCCAGCTCCTCTGCCCTTGCTGCTGAAGATTTCCTGCCTCTCCTTGTGTTTGTTCCTGATGACTGGATGCATGCAGCTCTCTTCCAGTAGAGTATCTGTATCCTGAAGCAAATATTTTGACTGCCAATTTTAAAGCATATAGGAAAATACCAAGAAGCACACTCTACCCCTTAAGTGCTATTGTGCTGGAAATGTGGAGTAGTGCATTTCTGGGAAACAAAAAAGGGAGAAGGGATGAAAAGGGAACTGGAGTTCCTTATGCTTCCATGTTATCTTCAGTATGTGGTTTTCCTTATCTTGTTTTTACTGTACAGAGAAAGCAAAATGTATCATAGATTTAACTAGGAATTTGTGCTTGGCCTGAAGGTACTGAAAGCATTGCCTTTTGGGGAACCTTTGATGTTCATTAGGGAGTAGTTCTGTTTCTGTGCCAGGCAGTGTTTGCTTTATCTGGTTGCTTTTGTCATTTCCTTTACGAACTACAGTCTTACTGTCTTTTAATTTCTTCTTTAACTGTTAATGTTTTTTGTTTACTTTTTCTTTTTCGGACAGGCTACAATGTATTAGAAAATTTGATAATCTAGCTTATGTAAATTAAAAATGGATTTTTTTTTTATGGTATTAGTGTTATTTCAGTTTCTTTCAAGGGACTGCATTGACAGCATGGTAGTACTTAAGTTGCATATAGGTGGATGGATTATTCACTTATTTTAAATGCTGGCTTTGTAACCATATTATAGTCTTGATGTCTTGCTCTGTGCTCGTGTTATTTTTTTTTTCTTATGATAGCTAGTAAACTTTAGATGAATGTTATTTACTCTCATGTTCTGAATATTTCAGGGTTTGACTTTCAAGTGTTCTTAAAGATCTGCTCTTAGGTATAATGGATTTGCTTCAGAGTTTTAAGCTTTTCTTTTTCTTTTCTTTTTTTTTTCTTTTTTTTTTCTTTTTTTTTTTTTCTTTTTTTGTAAAATTAGCTGACCTTAACATTTCATGACATATTTAAACTAAATTGTAATTTAGGAAGAAAATTTTAGACGAGTTATTCCTAGCAATTTGACAACAAATAGAAACTTCATTATTTTTAGCTTGCACAAATTTGCATGGTTATTTGGTTTTTGTCCTGTACTCATCTCAGCATTTGCCCTTCTCCAGGGGCAATCCTCGGATTTCAAACTTTTGTATCTGGTGCTATGGGTATGCTGTCACTGCAGCCAGGTGCCAAGTGTGCTTACTAAGCAGATTAAAGGAAGCTGAAATAGAAAAATGAGCTTTCATAGAAGGTCACAGTATTGCAGTAACATGAGTGAAACATGACTGTGTCTGTAGGAAGTTACCAGGTTTCATCTTAGGACCGAAAGCAGAGGAAACATTCATATCAAGTTTACTTTGTGTGACTGACAGGTTTGCTGCTTTAAGATTGATGAATAACCTTGCCCACAGCAGGGGACTGGAGCCTGATGATCTTTAAGGTCCCTTTCAGCCGAAGCCATTCCATGATTGATCAAGGAAATTCCTAGCTCTTTTCACGTTATGAGCCAGGGTGGCCTTAACAGGTCACAAGGAACAACTGGGGTAACTGAGAACAGTGGTGTTCCTCCAGTCAGAAATGTGTTGTTAGAGAGATGTCTTTGAAGGATTCTTGTTAGCCTTTCATTTTTTTTTTTTTTTTTTTTTTATAATGGATAGCAGTTACTGATTGCTGCCACAGTTTGGTGTTGTAATGCTTTTTATAAGACTAATGTGAAATTGTGTGCAAGTATTTGCCAGAAACTAGTTTTGCTGAGAAGAGTATTTAAATGGCATTTAAGTCAGTTCTCAAAGTTACTGTAAAAGTAACAAGTTTGAGAGTTTTGAAGATTATGGCTTTTTGTAGGAATTGGTCTGCAAATGTATAATAAAAGTAGTGCTTGAAGGAGTTACAGCCCTCCTTTGGGAATATTATTGTTTTATGTCCTTGTATAAGGTGGTGCCCAAACCTGCACACATTGCTCAAACTGAGGCTGACCATGGGTGACATTGAGTCACAAAATCTTTGGAAATCTGGACAGCTGCAGAAGAACCTGAATTTGTGTGGACACAGCTTTAGAGTTCTTCAGAGTTCCTCATCCTGTGTACCATTTTGCTGCCTGCACTCTCAGCTGAAATGCAACTTGTGTGTTTCTGTTAACCCTTTGCATACTCTGAAGGATCCAGTAGGAAGCTGGAGTGTGCTCTTCTTTTGTAATTGCTGCATGGTGAAATGAGAAACTTACTGCTACTTATTTACCTGAAAACAACGCTTTATTCGATTAAGAGTGAAGTGCAAACTTTAAAACATTTAGTCGTGACTAAGACAAAAAAATATTACAGATGTTTCCGAACAATGTGTGTAAAATAAATGATACAGAGTGACATTTAATCATGTTGTGGCAGCCTTCACTTAGTGCTTTTTCCCTCTTTCCTGTGCTAGCACAGTGCATCAGCGTGTGCCTCTCCTGGATTCTGCCTTTCATCTTAGCTGCTGCTGCACCTGGAGGAGCACACAGGACAGCCAGTCAATGCAGAGTTGTGGGCATGGTATATTATAGCCTTGAAATCCTGGGTAGAAAAGGGGGAGGGTGTCTCACCTTTTAATCTTCTTCCAGATTTTTCTTTCTTTCTTGGAGATACACATATGGGTCAGGGTACCCTGCAAACTAACCTGTTGTATAGCTAATTAACAAATGTCTGCCTGAGAGTGGAGTAAAATTTTCCTGCCTCTGTTTGGTGAATTGCTACAAGCGTGCTACATTGCAGATATTTTTTTGATTGAACGTTGTATTCTGTGCTGACCATAATTAATGCCAGTGATTAATTGAAATAAATACGTATTGTTACTGGCACTGAATTAATTCCAGCCTCAATGAAATCTGTAGCTTTAGGAAGTAATAGACTGCCAGCTTTTTTTCTGGAGCTCAAGACAAAGGTGGGCAGTAACCCATACCTGCTCATCAAGTATGAAGGGAGCTGTGGAATGACCTATCTCTTGGGTTTGACTAAACAAAATCATTTGCTTTCAACCGTCGTTGTCTATTTTCTCTCAGGATCACATGTATCCTGTTCTTTTAGTGCAACTTTAATAAGAGCATGGTCTTAAAAATGAGTAATTCATTCAAAAATTCTCATACTCTGAAGGTACTTTATACAATAAGGTGCGAAATTCAGGAGGAAAAAAATATATTAATAAACATTTTATTGAATGATAAAATGGCCTGGGTTGAAAAGGACCACAACGATCATTTAGTTTCAACCCCCTGCCGCAGGCAGGGTCACCAATCGCTAAAGCAGGCTGCACAGAGCCTCATCCAGCCTGGCCTTGAATGCCTCCAGGGATGGGGCATCCACAACCAGTATAGAGAATATTCCTGATCTCGTGTCATTTTTGATGAATGAATTATAGTACAAACTTTTAAAACAGTTATTCCTTTATGTTTGCTGATACCAATGTTAATTTTTATTTTTTTACTGAAAAAGAAACCCCCCCAAATCATGACCAGCAATGTCCTCTCTGATGTTCAGACCAAATAGATGTGTTTAAGACACCTCAGATGATAGTATTTACAGGGGAGGCAAATCAGTGGCCCTCTGGTTTTATATCCCCTTCTACCAGCAGCTTCGCTCAATCTGGCTCCAAGCTGACAATTATCTTTCGTCTTCAGAGAGCGTGAAAGATACCTTTAGGGCATATACATTTCAGTTCTGTCATGGTATTTCTTGAAAATAATAACAGTTGAGTTGCCTGGGAGCTGCTGGGAGATTTAGAAAGTGTGATTTCTGGTTATAATGCTCCTTTGTCATCTGTGGTGCAGATGTAGTTAAGTCCTCTAAGGTAGTTGCATTTGACTGTGTGGTGGTGTTAATGCAAAGGAACCTGTGAAAATATGGGCTGAGCTACTTTGTGTTTGCTTCAGGCTGGGAGTGTACAGGGATTGTTAGTAACAGTTCGGTTTGTTTTTGCAAAGCACTGTATGTTGGTTATGTGTCTAAGGTTTCCTTTTTAAAAAAAAATAAAATCACAAAACCACCTAACTTGCACTGTATGGAAATGCATACAATATTAGTAAGTTACTGGTTTTCAGGACTTGCTCTTATTTTGATTGGGATGAATGAATTCTACAGGAGTTGATTTTTTTGTGATGCAGAGAATCAAAACATTTTGAAAACTGCTGCTCATGCAAATAAACAACAGAAAGCTTTATACTGGCTTGAGGCATGAGCAGAATAAAGGTCTCAAATGAGCATGTGACTGTTCAGGCATAACACAAAGTTGGTTGAATAGCTTGTTGGTTTTTTTTCTTCTTACATAGTAACAACCTTGCCAAGACATCTGTGTTCTATAAGACATTAAGGGGAGAATTTGGTTTTTAAGTAGTGTTATTTCTGTATACCAAGTAGTGGTAGGTTTTTGTACAGATCCCTTACTCAAAAGCAAGTCTGTCAAGTTTCCATAGTAGAAAGGCACGGTGCCATGGCTGTCCCTTCCACTGGGATTGTTCCAATTTGCAAAATGGTTTAATAAGACTATTTTAATTTGAAGTGTCAGTTTTATATCAACCATTTCTTACCAAACAGAAATGCATTTAGGATTCATTATGTTAATAGAACCAGCCCTGAGTTTTGCCCTCAGAGAATCAGGAAAAAACATCTTTTTGTTTTTCAGATTAGCTGTTGAACTGTAAAACTGAGAGATGTGCAAGACATTTGATTTTTAGCTGCAAGTTTCAGAAATGGGTACTGGTTGCTTCTTGCAAAATCTTTGCTACAGTAGAAAATTGCCTCCAGCTGAATATTTTAGTCTATTTATTTTTTCAGCTTCACATAAGCTTCTTATAAGAATAAGGATTCTCTGCATTATCTGAACATAGCTGAAGTATGTTGATGCTTCATCACAGCAATAACACTTCATACATTCAGTATCCTAGACAAAATAAGGCTGCATAGTACTACAAACTGCACAGGAAGTTTTACTTTAGTCTTTCTAGCTTTTCACAGAGGAAGTTTCTATAGGATCTGCTCTTGTAGTATGAAGCACCATGACTGGCTGAAGTTGAAGGGAGTTTGTGCTGGCACTGAGTTGCACAATCCTGCCTGCCTTTGAGCACCTGGCTGCAAGTTCTGCTGTGCACATGGAAGCAAGAGTGAGCAGCAGTGTGGTTTCAGGTTGGCCAAGTTGAAAACCATTTCTTCAAAAAAAATAGGAAATTTTGAAGAAGTTTTGCATTTTCCCTTTAACTTACTAATTATGCTGGGTCTCTAATGATACCTAGGGAACACTGAATTTTTAACTAGAGTTGTAGGTAAAGGCTTCTATTGTATTATATTCATTATATACTCAAAGACTAACCATTATGTTTTGTTAGTCTTTGAGAACGTAACTTCATGGAATAGTTTGCAATTCTCTTGGATACATGTGTTAATTGTCACTTAGCTGGTATTCAGGGGAATTAATGTGGGAAAATCGTTTTTGGAAGGATTTTCACTGAATTCTCAGTCAGACCTTTGTAACCAAATGTGTTTTGTAACACGCTGGTAATTCTTAAACAGAGGGAGAAGATGGGAGTAATAATGAAATCCTAAAAGTGGGAGGAAGAGGAGGACTGGAGAAAGACTGTGCATGCTGTGGTTATTTGGATGGTTATTTGGACAGGTTTTAGGTTTTAAAAAAAGTGGAAAACCTCAAAAGGATAGGTGGAGAAGACTGCACAGGATTATGTGAGTGGACTGGATCTTGCAGGTCAGCAAGTTAAAAGGTTTATCACCAAAGGTGGTGAATTTTGAATGACATGCAAGGAGGCAGGCGGGAGGAAACTGTGGTACTTAGTGCTTGGAGAGGTGTGTGACGTGCAGAAACTTGAGTCTGTGGGTCGTGCTGAGGTCTGGCTATAGCAAGAGTGGGAATCTCTGCTTTTCCAGGGATTTCTAAGGAGACTTTTTTTATCCAGTCCTTTGCATATGTACTGGTCTGTGAGATACAGATGAAGAAACGTGCTTTATCTTGAAGATTGTTCTCATGAGAAATTAGTGTCTCATGATTCTTATAAAATAGCTGCGGTAGCCTGTATAAACATTTTCAGCTGTGTGGGTTTTTGTTGTTTTTTTTTTTTTTTTTTTTTCAGAGGGAGGAGTATTCTTAGAGCTTTTACTTTTTCTTATTGCCTTGTACTTGCTGACTTGTGCCTATCCTTAATTCTAGCCACATTTGCGTGTAGACTTAAAAGAACTTTCTTTGACTTCTGTGATACCTGCTATGTTTGCTAGGAACTCCCTATAGCTCGCTCTGATGTTACATATTTCTCTTTCATGATGTCAGAAGAAACTTGAAAAGACTTCTGTCTGTAGTGCTTGTACTCCTCTTTTATGTCAGAAACTGTATTCATTTTCTTTCATGTGTTGCAATTGTCTGATCAGAGCCTTTGTTCAGTGGTTGCAAGGTTTTTGAACCCAAAGATGGTTCACTTGTGATTGGATACTTTGCTAGTATGAGAGAATACTCCAGCCTTTCCCAAAGCTGATAATTTTGCTATTTTTTAAATTATTATACTACACCATCTATGGAATAACATTCATTATCATGTAATGGGACAGAGCAAGTCTTTATCCCATTGCAAATTAATTTGACTTCAGGTTTTTTTTTTTTTTTTTTTTTTTTTTTTTTTTTTTTAAGGGTGTCTGGAATGTCATGTACATTCTAGTAAGGTTCTGAATTGATTTCTGGGTTTTAAAATAAGTACTTGTTTCATATCACAGCACCATAATGTCTGAGTATTTCAGGTACAAAGCGTACAATAGTGCAGTTTGTCTGGCTTTAACCTTAGTGGAGATAATGGTAGGTTATGTGATAAGACTCATCTCCACAAACACAAAGGGAGTCAGAGGAACTATAAAGCAAGTGGGGGAATCTTACTAATTGCAGAAATGGAACCTCCTGACCTGATTCCTCCTGAGTCTGTTACAGAAAAATTGATAGCTCTTATTGTCCAGGTGTCAGACCCCCTCAAGATGAATCAAAAGCTCATCACCTTACAGACTGTACTGTATGTCATGAGTCTCATTGGATGGGGAGGAAAAGCAACACAGGATTGTAAAGATATAATGGAATTTTTAGGGGAAGGATCAAAGTTAGGGAAAGGGAAGATTTGAGGTGGTTTGGGGTGAGACAAGCATAGGAAAATAGAAGGGTAAGGGGATAAAGGGTCTGGTCACATGTAAAAAGGATTGCTAGTTAGCATGCATTTCTGGCCATGCCTGCCCTATGTTTCAACAGTACAGTCCATCCGTCATCTTATTAAACTTAAATTCGAACTATTTCCCTAGGTGAGGGGGCCCTCTTCTTTGTGCTCTTTTGTAAGTGCCAGTGCTGGACTTTTGTCCATGGGACCTGTATGCTTTGGGGTGTCAGTGACTGGAGTGCATGCACACTGTGTATACTGTTATGCAAATCAGCCTTCAATATTAAGTTAACAAATCCAAAGAAGGGCTATTATTAAGCTTTGGATAGATAAGATGCTTGGAAGACAGGTATTGAAGCATCCATAAGTGAGACTGGGACCTGAAGGTCTGCTAGCTGGCTGCTGAAGCAACCAGCAGGTAGAAGCCAACTGCAGAGGCACCATAAGGTCTCAGGATTTCTTGTAAGACTCATTTGCATGTGCCTGTCTCTGCAAGAGGCATGTTATACCGCAGAAATACACTTTTTGTTCCCTCAGCTGTAGGGGAGAGCAGGATGGGGCTGTTGTTGCTGTTTGCACCATGTGGGAATTATGTGTTCAGCCTCGGTACTGCCTCGACCTGAGAATGCTGAGCTACAGCAGCTTCGGCCTTGTCAAGCTGCTGCAATCAACAACCTATAAGCCATTTGGATGGAGTTTGTATGTATGACTTTCGTTTTCTTCTACTTTCTTTTGGGTGTAGGTGAAAAGTAGAATGTGGTAGATTCTTGGGTTGTTGCCAGCGTGTCAATGAAGCTAGTTAGAAAATTTGATTCAAATGAAGCTTGTTTAGAGTTAGAGATACTAAATTATGCTTAAATGCAACAAGAGTCACCTGTAGCTTTCGTGGTGGGTTGGTTTGGTTTGGTGTTGTTGGATAGTATCTAGTGCCAAAAGGAGATCTTGCCTTGCCCTAGGGTAGCCTGGTGATTGTAGACCTTTTCAGTGCAGCTGATATATAGCCCACAGTTTGCACTTTCAAGGAGCGTTGAATTTACAAAATGAGCAGAAACTTAATGAACTAGAGAATGAGTAAGCATATGGTAGTCTATCATCTGAAAATCACATTCATCTGACAAGAAATCTTGGCGATCTCAATTTTCAGCACTGTGAACTGTGTTCATGTTTGGAGCCTGAGTGTTGTTTTGAAGCAAATTTCCTAGTTATCCCTCCTGCTGTGCCGTGTCTCATGTCATGGAACAATTTTATAGTAGACAAAACCGGATTGCTTTGAGTAAAAATAAACTGGATAATGCAGTGCTAGTACAGATCATGCAATCTACAGAGCAGATTTTGATGCATGTCAGGTTTCTTCCAGATCAGATCTAATATGCTCAGTCAGTGGTATAAATATATATTTTATTTTACGTAGCGCAGCTCAAATGTGTGCGCTGTGTTTTTGTTTTTCATCCACTCCTTGAAAGTGCAGCAAAGCTTCACCTCGGAGTTGCTTCCCTCTCTAAGGCAGCTTTGTATTTGTGCACTCTCCTGAAAAGGGAGCTGCATGTGAAAAATACAACTTGAAAAGGCTCTGGATTGCAAATTTTCTCCTTCGTCATTTTCTTATTATGGTGCATATTTAAATACTTTACCACTGTGCTGCTTATTTTTATTCACTGTGTAATTTTCCTAACAACAGTTTTTTTTCTCAGTGCCTGTGACTTTCAGTTCAAAATCAGTAGAAGACTCCCTCGTTAATGGCCCTCAATTTCTTTCATCTTCTGGTAACTATTATGAAATGTACCATACAATCACATCCACCATGGGAGATACAGTTGCTGTTGCCTACTGTACTGTGACTTTAATTTCTATTTGTGTGTATAACACAAGCTTTGCAACATTGGCATTAAATCAGCCTATATCCGAATTTTGGTACGCTCTAATTTTGCGATCAGCAAATGTTACCTTCCATGTTAACTAAATATATAACTGAAGTTTGAATATGTTCCAAGTGCTTAGAAAAATAGTTCTTTACTGAACTGTCTATTTATATTCCTTATTTGAATGAGCTGGAGGTTTTCTTACTTTCTTCCTCTTATTCAGGCAGAATACAAATCAGCGATAGGATTTTTTGCATCATTGCACACAGCTTCCTTTTCTCCTGCTCTGGTCTATTTGTGTCCTGCTCAAATGCAGCCTTTAGCATTCTGTGCACTGCTTAGAGTCAGACAATGCAACATTCATGAAAAGCTTGAAGGACTGCAGTTGCCAGGTATAGGATTTACTCTGTGCTCCCTAACTAGTGGCAACTTCTAATAAGCTAAGACAAAAATAAAGTCCTGCAATATCCTTGTGTGAATTGCAAGGAAAGACTTATGGTCATGTGAATTTAAATACCTTTGCTTGTTAGATCTGTCACTGTCCCTAACAGAGGTGAGAAATAGATACATATGGAAAGAAGATGGGAGACAGTATGCAGTGATACTTGTGTTCCTATTCTGTTCTGTTGTTTTGAGCTGGAGTTCCATAAAAGGTGTTGTGGATTGAGCTAGAACTTTGACTTAAAGGCAATATCTTGGTACTACTTACCTTCTCCTATTACTATCTCTGTTTTCCCTCACCTTCATCTCATCCAAACCTGCAATTATGTAAATTGGAGTATTGTCATGATTTTCTTGGTAGATTATTAATCACCAATAACTTTTTATGTTGTTGTTAAAGTAGTCTGTGTGACAAGGAGGTTCCTTTTCACATGCCATGCTTTGTTGTGGTCCATGGGAAGGACATTTCACCTCAATAAAGGACTCAATAAAGGAAGTCAGCATGATTATTCTCTTCAGTGGTGGATGCACCAAGATTCTTCCCAAGGCGATATACATATAAAGAAAATCTATATTATAAAAATGGTGTTCTACAAAGGCTAGGAGCCAGCAGCCAGCTTAATGATAGTCAGTTTGTTTTTCTGGAAAGGATTATGGATTTTAGCAAAACAAAATGGCTTGCCCGAAAGATTTTCCATGTGCTTAGAGTTTCAGTTGAATGCATTAGTTCAGTGAGTTTCCTTTCAAAGATGGGATGGTGTGAAATAACATAAAGTTAATTGACAGTGAGTCTTAGTGCAAAAAATGCCCTATCAAACAGCTGTCCTTGTTAAGACTGGCAATAAATCAGAGCTATGGTTCTTGTTTTTGTATGACTGTAAAAGCAAACATTCCTCATTCTGTATGTGAAACAAAATAGGCTTTCATTCTTCTTTTGAATTTGACATGCTGTAAGATAGGAAATGGAAACTTGAACAAATTGTTTACTCTCTTTTGAGCTTATTCATCTGATTTTGCTCAAGCACATCAGTGTAACTTGTGAAATACATAATGGCTGTGTATGTTTAAAAACCAACATGTATGCAGTGTTTCAGTAATCCAGTGAACAAATTTTCTCACTTAATATCTTTCTGCAGAACTATTGCTAGTCCCCTCAGAAAACCTCCTTCTCTCTGTGCTTAAATACCTTTCCTTGGGATTTTGC
>NW_024884253.1:8207854-8331302 GCF_019232065.1 Centrocercus urophasianus
AAAAAAAAAAAAAAAAAAAAAAAAAAAAACAAAAAAAAAAGAGAAAACAAAAAAAAAAAAAAAAAAAAAACAAAACAGAAAAAAAAAAAGTTTGTGCTAGTGCTTTTTTTGTTGTTTTGGTTTTTATTTTTGTTCTTCTCTTGCTCTCTCCAGTTTTTGTGGTTTGTTTGTTGCTTTTCTTTTTTTTTTTTTTTTTTTTTTTTAATTGATGCTTGTCTGTCGCTTAGTGGTGTGCTTTTATATAGTTATCTTCTGATGAATTCCTTTCATTACAGCATATGTAACAACAATACCATTACTGAGTGGAGGTGCAGCTGTGCTGGGATAGACCAGGAGCTGATAAAAGCCCAGGATCTTATCTGACACAGCCCATAGCAAACAGCAAGGGAACAGGGCAGGGGCGCAAAGAAACCTTAGAAACAAACGCTCTTTGCCCTTTGGGATTTGTGTAGGCCTCTGAGGCCCGGCAGTGCTGGGCCTTGGCCTTGCCTTGTGCTCTGTGGGGTGCCCTAACAGGGCAGCGGGGAGCTCCGTCGAGGGAAACTCCTCGCTTCTACAGTTCATGTACTGAGTGAATGACAGAGCCCGTGGGAAGTTGCATAGTGTGCTTTTCAGATGGTGCTCGATTGGTGTTTTCAAGAGCAGTTACTCTCTGTGTGTCACTGCAGGTTTAAAGCTTCACTCTATACCTTGGTAATGGTTTATGTGCTTCTGAAGATCGTCATCTTCAGCAATTCCAAAAATTGCTGAAGATTCCAAAATGAAGATGAAAAATCATCAGCAATTCCAGTGAGCACTCTGGTTTAAGTAACTGAGTGTCTAAGGGATACAACCATTTTCAAATCAGGCGAAGGAACGTGAGATTAGAACAGGAAAGCTGTAGCCTGAGTCACCCCTGCGAGCAAAGGAGAAAGATGTATCTTTTACCTTCATGTAACAGATCCTTAGAAATCGGCTCTGTGAGAAAGGAGCAAAGCGTTACAATTTCAATGTGCATTTTCATGATTCCGATGTACATGGATTGCAAGGGAAGCAATATCATTTGGAACAGTTCTGAATTTAAGTGAAATGTTTAATATTAGTGTCTTCTCAGTTTATGGTCACATGGGGATTTTAATCTGGTACACACATATTTGCTGGCCCTAACTGAGACAGGGGGGCTAGAGCTTGATGATCCCTAAGGTCCCTTCTAACCCAAGCCATTCTATGATTCTATATTTCAGGTTGAATATTAGGAAAAAAATTATTCCCCTAAAGAGTGGTGAGGCATTAGAACAGGCTGCCTGGGGAGGTGGTGGAGTCACTGTCCCTGCAGTTCAAGGAATGTGGAGAGGAACATGGCTGAGTGGTAGGGTGGGACGGGTTGACAGTAGGACCGGATCATCTCAGTGGTCTTATCCAACCTCTGTGATTCTTTGTATGCAGATTTAAAGGGGCAGAGTTATGTGTAGCTGTTCTGCTTTGTGCTGGCAGTAATGCAACAGAAGGGCTATTTTCTTATGATTTCCCGACTTAGTGACTTTTTGAACGTTAGCCTGCTGGTAGTATGTGGTAATGGCAGTGAGTTGGCAGAAGGAAACAGAAAAATATCTCCTTCAGATATCTGCTGAGCAAGTGAGTTCTGCAACTTCTCACAGAAATTTGTAGGCATGCTGCTGACCTTTTTCTTCTGTTGTAGTACACCATCTAGAATATGGGATAATTGACATCATACTATTGATTTTTAGCTTTCATTTTCTTTAAGCATTTCATCTTTCCTGTCTAAATTTTGTCATTACCATTTTCTCTATACATCCATTCTGCATTCTAGAGAGACTCTTTTAACCTTACACATACACGTAGTGTTTATTCAAAGATATGAATTGTATTTTGAATATGTAATTTGACTTTGTAATTATATGTATTTCATATATTCAAAATATGAAATGGTAAAATTATTTTTATTTCCTAAGGAAAGTTAAAAAAAAAAATAAATAAAAAAAATCTATCCTCATATTTATATGCTCTACCAAACTAAATTCTTTGGGCATTTTACATTTTTAGTAAACAAGTTTTTGAACTTAAAGGGCATGGGGGGGGGGGGTGGGGGAAAGAAGTCCCTTTCTAGCCAAGTATAAGTGGTCACGAAAATGTAATGCATTTATTGGTGGTATTATTGTATCATATCCAGCATCATTTAAGTCTAAGGATGTTTGAGAATAGACTATAAATATAGAAGTTAATGCTCTGTTCATAGTTGCTTTTTTAATCTTTGTGAGAGTTTATTTGACATAATGCAGTTTCAAAATGTTGCACTCTATTAATCTACTCTTGTTTTAGAAGTTTCATTTCACTTAAAAGTTTAATGGGCCAGTAGACTGAGCTTTTTGTGTACCTTTAAGGCTGAAGTTAGATGTTACATTTATTTAAGCACTAACTACTTTCATTAGGATTAACTGATACAATTTTTGAGTGAGCTGGAATTAAGAAATCATCTTTGATAAACAAGGTAACTTTTAGATAAATTAATGATTTTTGGTGTTAGTCTTAGTTTTGTCCTTCAGAAAGGTTTGTGTTGGGGGAGACAAATCATGCACAGAAAATAATGTAGAAACATTTGGTCAATATATGAGTAACTTGGTATCAAGCTACATATATTTTATTATGTAATTATGTCTATTTTGAGTGGGCTTTAAACTGTGCCATTGATTCATCCTATGCTGAAGCTTAATGTGTGTTTTCTATTTACACATTGGACAAGAATGAAAAACTATTTGGCAATGATCAGCTTTGCCCGCACAAAAGCAGTGTTAGGACTCCTGGTTTTCATCATCTTCCCCAGATGACTTTTTCAATTCTGAATCATATTCCCCATTTTAGGGAAAGGAGTACTGCCAACCTGTTCTCTTTTGAAGTACTATATATTCTCTTCAGCTGTAAGGCTGCTGTTTGAAAAATGTAGTAACTAAAAAAAGCCTATAGTATTTTCCTTTTAACTACTGTTTTCTCATTCTTTCTTTACCCAGATATTTTATTTACAATTTTGCCCTTAGAGCTTTAATTTATATTTGAGCCAATTGTGCTGGAAATGCCATATAGTGATTTACTAAATCCAATTCTACTTTCACCTTGCTTGCTTCTTGTTACAGGAAAGGTAGTCCAGGGTCTGTGTTTTAGATGCTCTTAAATAAGAAGCAACTTTCTGAAGAAGTGATGTAAAAAAAAAAAAAACAAAAAAAAAAAAAAAAACAAAAAAAAAACAAAAAACACCTCTTCTGAAAGGTTAGAGGAGAATAAAGAGACTGAAAACCTAGCATTAGAATGAAGTGATAAAATAGGGATATTTCTTAGTTTCTTTCATTTTCTATTTTTTTCTTCCAAGTAATAAACGAAAAATAAGTAGCTGCAGCTAGGATATGGTTGTTATGGAATAAACTTCCGTTGCCATTTAGTAGAGCAAGAATTTTGGTTTCCAGGATGTTAATACTACTGTATCTGAGTATCTTATGCCTATGATTTACTATCTGTGAGTTATCTAGAAAGTTTGTTGCCTGGGAACCTAGTGCAAAAATCTGTGTAATTTTCAGGGAGGTGGGGATGGCTCTGTGTGATGTGGTCTTTTCTACATCCTGTGAATTTGAACCTGGTACTTGGGTGCTGCATATGTTTTTTTTTGTTTTTTTTTGTTTTTTGAGAAATTCTTCTTTGAAACTTGCAGAATCTGAATGCTTTAGAAGCCCTAGCTCATCAGACGCCTCCTATCACAAGCTGCTTCATAATACTTCCCAAAGTGATTAAACTGGTTGAAAAGCATCATAAAACTGTGACTTATTTGGGGAGGGGGAGGATATTAAGTATTGCCTGACAAAATATTTATTGTTCAGTACTGACACAACAATATGCTTATGTGGGGCATTACTTACGTTACTAATATTCAGTTAAATTTGTGATAAGACAATAAAAGCGTTTTCTAAATGGAATATAATGCAATTATTATGTCTGACGTTTGATATTCTTAAGAAAATATATAAAATATTTGGTAAGAGTGTCTGTTTTTAAAAGAAAAATGGGATAGCACTGTTTTTACTGAAACACAATACTGTAAAAAATGGCTATGAAATAAGTAATAGGTTGCAAAGAACTCCATGCTGTTTCCTACCATACTAGAAGCGTTACTGCTAAATTTCTTTAAGTTCTATTGTGGATTTAAAACAATTACTCTAAAAACAAAAACTAACCATGTTCTACACCCTTCCTATGGAAGGAATAAGGGTAGCTTCTGTGTCATCCAAACAACTTTTTCAGGTTATACATAAAGTTTAAGCAACTCTGCCCTGCAAGGATTTTATACTACTTCACGCTGTAGGATTTCAGCATTGTTATTATACCCTTTTCTTTCATCCTTGATTATAGCTTAATGTGTATGAACAGAAGACTTGAATTCCTTCCTAAATGCCTTTCTAAACTTAGCAAGTTTTCCAGTGAACATAATATATGCTGTTGTCTCCAAATAAGATTTCAGAGAATATAACTGGATGGTAGGTCTTCATTTTGGCTTGGATATTCTTTCTCATTTCACTGCATCTTGCCTGAGAATGAGATCTACTTTCTCAATATTGTTGTATATAGAATTATTCTGTTAATTAAAGTTTATATTCTTACATATGTATTCCACAAATTTTGTGCCATACATTGCTCTTAGAAGTCTCTTTAGGTTTTCTGATGCCTAAGTGAAAGTTAGATGCACATCTTAGTTGTCATGTACACTTATGCTATTTTTGCATGTTAATCGAAGGAAACAAAAGCCAATCTAGAAGAGCATCTTTTAAAATGACTTTTATTAAAATGACTATTCTAGTTATCATGTCTCCTATTGCCTAACTTTCCTTACAAAGCTAAATATATTCAGTGAATATGTTTGTTATCAATAAACCATAGAATCCTTAGGATTGGAAAGGACCTTTAAGGATCATGTATTCCAACTCCCAACAATGAACAGGGGCACCTACAGCTAGATCAGGGTGCTTGGAGCCCTGTCTAGCCTGACCTTGAGTGTCTCTACCACCTCTCTGGGCAGCCTGTTCCTGTTTTTCACTATCCTGTATTGTGAAGGAAACTTTTTCCTTATGTCCAGTCTAAGACTCCTGTAAGCGTGACATGATATGAACATGACATTGAAATTGAGAACTTCACATCTGACTTCTACATGTACTCTTCCCTTCTTCTATAAGTGAAAACTCCAAGTCCTTTGAGAGTGTTTTGTAAGTAATCTCAAGCCAGTCTAATAATCATGATTAGAAACACAGCTGCTGTTACATGTTGCAAAACTTAACCTACAAGTACCTTGTTTGTTTTGTGATTTTATTTTTGTTTGTTACTGAAATGTGGCCTTACATCCCAACTGTTTCTAGACTTATTATGCCCCTACAAGTGTTGCTGCATGTCGTATGTGGCACCAATCAGCATTGGCTGGTGGAATATTCCGGTTGATAATTTGAGTGTAGCTCAAGTGTAGACGTAATAAGTTGTGGTGGCCACAGGTTTACATGGTATAAGGTGAAATCATATTGAATCTTGTCTTTTAGCCCTCTCCAGCAACAAAATCAAACTGAGCCATGTCCCAGAACTCAAGTCTGTGCTGTAATGGGAACACTGTTTTCTTTCTTTTCAATCTCTTGAAATCTGTGATTTGGAACAAGTCAAAATATTTCAAAATATATCAAAATACCTTTTCTATATATAGCAATTGTTACAAACCTGCTTTTCTTCTCAGTGTTGAAATAGAATCGTGCATCAGTGTCTTCAAGGATGGGAGAAGACAACCAAACAACATGGGTTGTTTTCGTTCTGAAGCAAGGGGGGAAAAAGACTGGATGATGCAGCTTTATTTACAAGAGGAAAAGAGGTGTGCAGCATTAGCAGTAACATTTTGAAATAGCTTGGTCTACAGTGAATGTGTCCTTCATACCTCTGCTGCTGGTTGGTACCAGCACATAATAGATATCAGCAAATAATAACCCTGATTCAGATTTATAGAGCTTGGAGCTGGAAGTGTACTGAATAATTTCAACAACACTGTGATGCTGATGATGGCTGAAAGAGTGTGTACTTTATACATCCCTGAATGTCATTTTTGAGCTGCTAAAAAAAAAAATAAAAAAATTGTAGTGTCTCTGTATGACATTTGAAGAATTTTCCTGCCTGAGAAGGTGGCAATAGCCATAACTCATGAGTCCTGATCTAGTTCCCCTTGCCTCCTTTGCTAAGTGATAGCCATGAGTTACTGGCGTAGCAAATACAAAGCATGCTGCAAAATATTTTGTGGCTTGAAAAGAAGAAAGAGAAGAGCTAACACAGGAGGAAAATATTTTGTGGTATTTAACTGTGGCGTGGCAACTGAAGGACTCTCCTGGGAAATTTGCAGTCAAGTGTGGTGGAGGGGGAGCAACTGGGGACTTCTGTATATTTTTTTTCCAATTTGAGTTGCAAAGAGTCATTTTTATAATATTTGTCAGCTATCACATCAGTTCTGTGATAGTGTTTTTGCATTTGTGCTGTTTGCATGCAGTCTTCTATTTGGCTTGCTTACTTTTGAAAGACCTTACCTCAACTATTGGATATCATCTCACATATTTTCCGATATTTTTAGAAAACAATCTTGTTCCATTTGGAACTGTTTTGAGTAGCATTTAGTTAGGCCTTTTAAAATGAGATGGCACTATTCAGAGTATTGGGCTTGTGCTTACAACCTGGGAGAATCTTGAACAATGAATTTGGGTCCTGAAGGTTGGTGAGCTCTAACCATACTTTACCCTGTGCATCATGGTACTGTTTTCTTCTGGTGTTGGAGTATGAATAAGTAAGACTACTGCAGCGCTGTGAAAACTGCCAATTTTTCTTCATTGTTCTTGCTGTCTTAGGTTTGTAATGGGTTGCAATAAAGCTGATGAGTATAATGAAATGAGTTTGGATATTGTGAGTGACAGTAGAGATGTTGAGACTGATGTCATTAGTCTACATCCAAAGGCATGTAGTTGCCTCTATAAAGGCAAGAACATTTGTTGCCAGGATTACTGTATGCCCAGGATCAGATGTTTTACTGCTTATAGGGAAATTTTGTGCTTGTGACTGGACATTTTCAAGTGCTGTCACTAGGAGTGGTCATTTGAGCATCTCTTACATAGCAGAAGTTGGAAGGTGGATCTGAGCTGTCTCATTGTATCTGGAAACATCTCTATTTTCCAGTTAACTCTAAATGTACTTTATGCACAAAATTAGCTAAATTTGTGTTAGCTAGAAGTGATCATAAGTAGACAACAATTAGCAGCTGCATTTGTGCTGCTGCAGCCAAGGCGTCTGGGTAAGAGTGTGATTGCCTGGAGGAATCCAAAGGGCAATTGTCAAGATGAATTAAAATTTAGCTATACTGGACTTTTTAGAGAGATTTTATAAGCAGTCTCTGCTATGCTGCCATTTGAGAAGTACTTGAGTAATTTAGTGGCTATTTTTTGCAGTTCTTTTTAGAGAGTAGACAAATGAGTTGCTCGTATGATGTGACCTTTACAGCTCCAAAAGGCTGCGACTTTTCTCACATTCACCGGGATGGAGAGTGGCCGTTGTGTGGCCTGATGCAGTGCTGTCAGCTGTGCTGAGAGGGAGGTGCAGCTGATGGATGTCTGTCAAGCTTTGCATTAATTGAAAAAATATTTTCTGAAGTTTTTTTTTTTTTTTTTTTTTTTTTTTTTTGCTTGTTTGTGATTAAATGCTTTTCTGAAAATGGGAAACTTCAAGTAAACTGCACTATCTCCTTTTATAGAAGATTATCTTGGTCTTATCTTGGTCTTATTTTGGGAATAGCTGATAAATAACAGTGTACTAAATTGTAGGTGGTATCTTTTGCAGTGATAAGTGCTCAGTGATATATTTATTTTATCTCTCATTTGGACCCTTTGAACTTGTACATAATTCAGAATGAGTTTGAACATGCCCTTCTGTACCCAGCTTTTATACAGAGGCTTAAATGTCTCCCCTATTGTTGTCATTTAGGCATGCTGAGAACAGCAATTGGAAACAGGCTTCAAGCTTGTGGTTGATGGGGGCAGAGCACAGGCTGGGTGTGGGAAGCAAGAGGGCGTTTCCCATGCACAAGGTAAATGAGTTTTGGGGTCTGCCCCTATCTGGATGTGTAGGTTTCAGGATACCAGCCCTTGATGTTTGGTTAGTTTTCTCAGGGGAAATTGCTAGGGCTTGATCTGTTGGTGAATGCTATGGCTGTTATTTTGACATAGTTACATGGATATCACAGCTGGGACTGGAGCAGGCAGGAGCCATATGTCCTATTACAAACAGCAGTAATGTCAGTCACATTAGTGCCAGGCTTAGGGTAATGTATTGGTTGCTGAGTGAAAGACTGATTGCTTTGCTTTTTTTTTTTTTTTTCAGTGTTTCATCCTGTGTATTTTCTGAGAAATAGTTCAATCTCAATGGAACATGCACATGACTATCAAACACTCACTATTCCCTTTTAGATGTATAACTTGAAAGATTTTATATCTTGCTTGGATTATTCTATATATGAAAGTAATTTCTTACAGTACATGGAGTGTTTTGTTTTCACAAATACAGGAATTGTGCATTTTCAGGTGACCTTCAGGCTTCTGTCGTGGGTTTGTCTTGAGGTACTGGAGTTGTTTAAAATGTTTTAGGTTCAGTGTATTATTTTTGCAGGTGGGCTTTAGGCATAAACATTTTTGGGGTTAACTTTCTGAAAACAGAGTGCAATTCTAAACCTCCTGTGGTGCACAGATGAGCAGATTGTTCCAGTTGGAAAAAGCATTTCCTCTGGATAGCATCTAATTGAAATGATGAATAATGTTTGCAGACATACACATGTGATTGTCACTGTCATGAGCCTCTCATCTTTTCATTACTGTAAACTTAAACCAAATCAATTTTGTTTTTCTCTTCCAACTGTAAAGGTTTGTGAAGCACAGAAAAAAAACCACGTGAGGCTTTAGTGGCTTTATGGGACTGCAGCACTCTGTGCTGATGTGTGGTTTTTGGGCAATGCTGATTTCTAGCAGAGCACGAAACACTAGCATGTTCTAGCATGGAACACTTTTGTGATGAGTGTCTGTAGCAGTTTATACTTTAGTCAAGGAAGGATTGTGTTGATCAAACCATGTTTTCATATTTGTTAGGAATAAGTACATCAAATGTTTTTAATGATGTTCTTTAGTATCTAACCTTACATACAGATCTGTATCTATATGCACACAAGCATGTGTATGTTTGTACGTGTGTGTATGTACATATGTGGAGAGTTTAAAAGCGTGAGCTTATAAATAAGCAATTAGTGGCCTTTCTAAATGCACATTTGGCAGTTGTTGGTATGTCAAAAGTAGAAATCCATCACTTGACATACTGTGTGGTAGTGTAACTTCTGTTTTAAATTCAGTAGTCACTATAATAAGATTTGGTCCAAAAATGAAATACTGTTTGTTGAGAAGAGATGAGGTCCTGGGGGGTTGAAGAGAGTCAAAAGCAGTGCCTGTGTGGAATGCAGGAAGATTAAACCTTGGCAGGACACGTCATGCATAACAGTACAATAAAAAAAAAAAAAGTGATTTTCCCTTCAAAGAGGTGTATTTTTATTTTTTTTTAAAGTAGAGTGTTTATATTACTTTGAATGAAGATGACTTGTTTCCTAGATGACCTGGCATGGAGAAACAACAAGGATATAGGAAACCGATGCTGCGGGTACTTGTAGAGGAGTTTTTGTCATCTCAAAATGAGGAAAAGTACTCGGAGGATAAGAAAATGTTCTCCCAGGGAAGGTTTCTGTCATACAAGGAGAGGAAGAAGTACTTTGCAGGATTGGAGGTGGTGTTGAGGAACAGTTCAGGTTTGTAGCAGCATAGGAAGGAGTGCATCTGAATACTTTCGTTCTCAGAGAATCCTTGGATCTCGTCAGACATCTTGCTTTATAATGGTATTAATGTACGTCACTTCTATTGGAACATCATCTCTTGTGTTTTCCATTAGAGGAAATAAAAACATCTAATATTCTACAGACTTCAAAATAAAATGAAATGATATTGTGAAAGTGTGATTTCATGTAACTGAGGAAAGCAAGGCTGCTTCTTCCTAGTTTAATGTATTTGAAAGGTAATAAAAATTGTGCATTGAGTGCAGCAAAGTGCTTTGGCAGCAGAATGCTGCTATAAGTTACCAGCACAAGTCATTTGAGGAGAATGTAATGTATTTAGAAACAAAATGACTGCATTTATATTTATGTGTAATCGTGTAAACAAGTATGAAAAATATTAAATAATAGGTTTTTCATGTCTAGAATTGGATGTAGTTTTGGGTTCTGTCTTTGGAAGGGTTTTTCTGCTTTGCTCTGATATATAATTGCAAAAGCTTTTGGATTTGTTTTAGTCAGCCAGAATTTGGGATTGTGACAAACTAGTTCACTGAAAGGTTGTATTTGCTAATATAAAACTAAAAACTTGAGCTGCAGTGTCATTCTGATTTAGGTCTCTGTCTCCTTCAGGCAGTGGATGTCATCTCTGTACATGGCTTTGTTCAATGACTGCTCTCAAAGTAATGAATGTTCCCCTTCTTTTCCACCCCATACTAGTGCTAAATTTAATTGAATATCAAAATCCAGTTTGCAAGATTTTTCTTGCCTATTCGTTCAGTTTTTTCCTGATCTGTATCTTTAGGAAGCAAGTGATATCTTTCTTGCCTTTTTTGTTTTCTACTGAGTGTCCAGCCTGCTTTGGTATTAAAACATCATGGCAAGTTTAACTTCTGAATCTCATCAACCTTAACAATTGTCCATTCACAAGTGTTGATTGCAGCTTCTTAACCTGGTGTTCAAACTCCTAATAAACAAGTGAGTCATATGATCTCTTTTGGTAGATGAAGGTGGGAGAAAACTTCAGTGGAAATATATGGTAGCAACTGTCTGGCATAGCACACAGGCAGAAGCAAAAGCTTTTGACAGATTTTGCAATGTAATCTAAGAAGAATCGCGTGCTGTGCACTGACTTGAAAAGGAACAAAGAGTTCCTAATATTTTATTAAATATGAAATGTTTAATTCTTTCTGTGAAGATGCAAGTCAAGTAGAAGCCAGCAGTGTATTGTGGAGCAAAAGAAACAAATCTTTCTTATTCTGAAATTTTGGATCTGCTGTTCTGCTGCAAATGAAAATGGGGTAAAGAGCTTTAGAAAACATTTATGTCAATTCTGTTTCTGAACATTCTGATTTTAGCTACTGCAGAATTGTTTGTTGGTGAAGGACATGATGGTTTTCAACTGCATGTTAAAGAGCAGAAATACTGCATTTCTTTTTGTTTCAGACTCTTGTGATTGTGTATTTGTATTTTAGATGTAAGAAAAAACTTTTGCTCTCAGAGAGTGGTCAGGCACTGGAATGGCTGCCCAGGGAGGTGGTGGAGTCACCGTCCCTGGCAGTGTTCAAGAGGCGCCTGGATGAGGAGCTACAAGACATGGTTTAGTGCTTGTGGTAGCAATGGTAATGGGAGGACGGTTGGACTAAATGATCTTGCACGTCGTTTCCAACCTTGTGATTCTATGATTCTGTGATGGTAATACTTGGTTTGGTTAAAAGTGAACTGCTCTACAATAGAGCTGAGAGACTTTGATAAGTCTCTGTCTCTGTGGGTTCATAATGTAAATGCATGTACACAGAAACTTTCAGTGTTGTAAATTTACCCTCGAGCCTCGTGGAGAATCAAGTTGTGCATCGGTCTGCCTGTCTTCAGATAGCAAACCCACAGGAGAATTAAACTTTGTGCTGTTTCCTCCAGCAAATAATATTGGCTGCCCAAGCATCTCTGCAGTGTGAGATTTGTGGTCTGCTCCAGCAAACAGATTAGCTGTGCTGCTGTCCTGACAAAAATTCTAAGCATAAGTTATCCAATCTTTGGTGATTTGAGTGTATGGTAAACACTGCAACTTCACTGAAGATTGAGATGACTGATCTAGCATTACTTCCATGGAATTGGCTATGGCCTAAATGGAAAAACAAACAAACAAACAGAAAAAGAAACAACACAGAAACATTTAAATTATTTCTTACATGTTCCCAGTGTGTAGCAGCAACTGTGCTAAATGTGTTCTGAATGCAGAATGTCCAAAGCTCACATGTAAGTGAAATTAAATTAACTGGAACACTGCACGTGATAGCAGTACTTGTAAAGATCTTTGCTCTACAAGCCTAGACTACTGCTTGCTTGGCTTTTATTTATTGCTTCATTGTAACGGTTCTTTTTAATGTGAGCTCAGTTTCTTACATCAGATTGCAAGAGGGGTGGGGAGAAGCTCAGTCGCTTACAAAGATGAAAGTACCAAGAAATATAATCCTAAACTCATCCTTTTTTTTTTTTTTTTTTGCTTACATTTACATATTTTTTACATGCTTATATATGAGAATCTATCATGTGTCTCCAGGTTGAAGAAGACTAGCGTGACTAACCCGTAGAAATAAGCCAGCAGCTTAGTTATAGTACAACCTATAGGGCTATAGTGGAAGATTCTGTTTATTACTGTTGCTCAGTTCTGTGTAAAATATATTACATCTTAAATACTTTGTCCCATTACAAAACTGGTATTTTTTTCTCAGCTCTGTCAGTGCTGCTCTGTTCTGCCTTCAGACCATTTTCAGATCAGTTCTTCAATTCAACTTGAAGGGGCTGACTGACCTGAGACCTTCCTGCAGGCTGAATGTATTGACAGTCTTATCCAACTTGTGAAACTATGTATTTTTGTGTTCTTCAATATTGTGTGGTGTTCTGATCAATGAAGCAGATATTTAAAGTTTCTTTTATTGTCCTTTTAGGCATTGGATCAAGATAGAACTGCACTACAGAAAGTAAAGAAATCCGTGAAAGCAATATATAATTCGGGGCAAGGTAAGGCGTTGTTTCCAATTTGATTATGTAACATTTCACTTTGTTTGAAAAGCATCTTGCAGTTTGTTCTGTTGAAGTATACAGCATCAGAGATGCTTATCTGTTTACCACTGTTGGGGTTAAATGTGTAACAACTTCCTTTCATTGCTGATTTTACATCAAATTACTGTGTTCTTTGATTCTTTCACCCACATAGGCTTTCTAGGAGAATTCTCCTGCTGCCATGGAAAAAAAAGCAGCTACATTGGACTAGACCAGATTGAGGGCAGAGTCCTAGGTGGTATCCTCGACTGAATTTATGGAGTGCACTTCTAGGTGAAATCAGGAGGATAGCTTGCTAAAACCTTTTAGTAAAAACAAAATCTACGTTTACTCTCTCCTAGTAATACATATAATAAAAATTGCCTATCTCCAATATTAGCTAAAATAAGGTTTATTTTCCTCATTTGCAGACTCGGTTGTATTGAGGCTATAGTAACAACTTTGATGGGAAGGTAGGCAGCTGAAGGATGAACTGATTATTTTGAGTTCACTAACAAGTGATGATCAAATGTAAACCAAAATACAGATTGTTTTTTAAAGTTGCCAAAAGTATGCTAGCAGAGTTGTAGAGCTTCGGATAACCAATTACATAGTTGTAAATACGGGGTTTTAGAAAATTCCTGTTCCCCAGCAGAAATAATCAGTTTAGCAAGGATTTTCCTTGTGCAAAGCCACTTCTTAGTGACCTTAGTTTAAAAACAAGACTGTTTGTGTTGCTTTTAGTGGAGTGTTTGCTGCCTCATTACCTCCAGCTTACAGTGGATTGTAGGTTCTTAATTTGTCTGCCAGTCACTAACATTGTTGCTCTACACTTACCCTCAACTTTGCTTAATGATTTTTTTTTTTTCCCCCCAATGAATCACAGAATGACCAGGGTTGGAAGGGACCTCAAGGATCATGTATTTCCAGCCCCCCTGCCCATGCAGGGCCACCAACCTCCCCATTCAATACTAGACCAGGCTGCCCAGGGCCCCATCCAGTCTTGCCTTGAACACCTCCAGGGACAGGGCATCCACAACCTTTCTGGGCAGCCTGTTCCACACCTCACCACTCTCTCTGTAAAGAACTTCCACCTGACATCCAACCTAAATCCCCCCTTCCCCCCCCAACTTAAAACCATTTCCCCTTGTTCTGCAATTATCTGTTATGTTATGCTGTTATCTACCCTTTCAAAGAGTTGACTCCCTTCCTGTTCATAGGCTCCCTTTAGGTACCAAAAGGCTGCAATGAGCTCACCCCACAGCCTTCTTTTCTCCAGGCTGAACAAGCCCAGCTCCCTCAGCCTGTCTTCGTAGGGGAGGTGCTCCAGCCCCCTGATCATGTTTGTGTCTCTCCTCTGGACCCTCTCCAACAGCTCCCTGTCTTTCTTGTACTGGGGGCTCCAACCTGGATACAGTAACTCCAGTCACCTCCCTGTCCCTGCTGGCCACCCCTCTTCTGATGGAGCCCAGGACACCATTTGCTTTCCAGGCTGCAAGGGCATGTTGCTGGCTCGTGTTAAGCTTTTCATCCATAAGGACCTCCAGGTCCTTCTCCTCAGGGCTGCTCTCAAGGACCACTCCTTCCAGTCTGTATGGATGCCTGGGATTCCTCTGGCCCAAGTGCAGACCTCTGCACTTTGCCATGTTGAACCTCATCAGGTTCACCCAGGCCCACTTTTGCAGTCTGTTGAGGTCCCTCTCGATGGCATCCCTTCCTTGCGCCGTGTCACCGCACCACTCAGCTCGGTGTTGTCAGCGAACTTGCTGAGGGTGCACTCAATTCCACCATCGCTGTCATTGATAAAGATGTTAAAGAGCACTGATCCCAAGACAGACCCCTGGGGGGTGTCACTCGTTACCAGCTTCTACCTGGAGATAGAAGCATTAATCACCACCCTCTGTCTGCAGCCTTTCAACCAATTTCTTATCCATCGACTGGTCTAGTATTTGCTTAAAGCACAGATTTATTATGCTTTTAAATGCATTCCGATGTTACCACTCTTTCTATTTGATAGTTTCTACTTACTGAATTTCAAAGCTGCTTAAAGATCATAGAAGTTTTTTTCATGTTTTGAAATAGGTGAAATCTAAAGAATCATTATGTATCATTTGATTTGAGTTTGTAATAAAGTTTTATTTTAAATGTTTGTAAGTAGCTCATTCTGTATTATGAACTTGTATTGTGTAAAAGTCATAGGAAGTTAGTCAGTAGCTTTAGTTGGCTGTTGTAGTACTTAAAAGGAACCACAGATAATTAAGCAGCTGCTTTTCTCTTTTTTTAATAAGTATGCTATCAAAAGCCACGGATAGTATGAATTGTTTTGATAAAGAATGCTCCATACCTAATACTCTAGCTCCCTCTTCAGAAAGATTTTGTAATAGCCCACACTGTTCTTTGCAGAGGTGTGCAGGCAGCAATTCAACAGTAATTGATATCCTAGGATTAGTAGGAACAAAAGTGAAAGCCTCTGAATTTTGAGAAAATGAATTTGGAATTTTGTTTTATAAACAGTGTTTGCTAGAAGATGAGACCATGTTTACTTGTAGGAATACTTTCCATTGCTCCCCTGCTTCCTAATCTCCTTTGAGAACACGAGCCAGAGTAGTGAATGCTTATTCAGGAATAATACATTTTTTTTCTCTCTTGAGATCAGTAAAATGATTCATATTCTACTGAAAGTCAGGGAGAGAATTTTAGCAGGTCACAGCATTGTTTTTGTTTGTTTGTTTTTGATAGTTTTTGTTTTTTTTTTCCTCTGAAGTAACACTTAGTGCTATTCATTTAATATATCTCATACACAGCTCTTCAGAAAAGCTTACACCCCAGCCCGCTGGTGTGTTTACTCTGTGCTATATTATGAACCTCTCTTATTGAGAGAATTTAACTGTCACCCTCCTGCATCTGTCAGATTTAGATTTGGACCTATTGCAGTGGAAATGAAAGCACAGAAATGTGGAAATCCCATAGAAAAGTCCCATGCTATTTTTTCTTAAAAGAAAGTACTGATGTACTTTTTTTTTTTTTTTTTTTTATGAAACCTAGACACCCAAATGCGTATATTTTTCATACTCCCTCTTTCTTACATAGCTTGCTCTTTATTTCTGTCATGATACATTGAATCTGTAGATAGGATCTTGTCTTATATGACTGGTGCCTGAATTTAATGTAGAATCTGTTTCGACTAACTTTCCCACAGTATTTTGATCTGAATTCTAACAGCAGTAGGTTGTACAATTGGTTTTGCTGTGTGTTCTCAATAGTTGTTTTATTTGTCCACTGGTATAACTTCCAGATTAAAAAAAAATTTATATTTTTTTTAGGATTATATTTGTCTGTTTAAAGTCATGAAATCCATGCACGGCCATAAGTACTGGATTGAGACCAGTAGTGCCCCTGGTCTGCTACAGTTATAAATGGAAGAGACTCGAAGGGAAAGAACAGTGCAAAGATGCAAAGATGGAATAATTTTTTTTTCCAATTTGCAGTTATATGAAGGTCTAGAATTACCAAAGCCAGGGATGATTCTGTGGTGTTCGATACTTAAACTTTTTAGATTATTTTTCTACATTTTCTACAAAATACATTAATGTAAATGTTTAGCTTGTAAAGTCCAATATCAGTCTCAAGTCCTCTGAGAAGAAAATTGGTCTTGTGCATGTCTCATATGACTATTTTGGTGTCAGACTGGGGACTCTCCACATTCAGGCACAGTATCTCATGTCTGAGCTCAGCAGCCCTAGTCTGTTTTTAATTCATTATTACAGAAACTGTCACGTGCATTCAGTCATCTTTATTGTCTTTTTCCAAAATGGCAGCATAGCCTTTCCTTTTTGCAGAGAGTCTAAAGGGTATTCAGGATGTGTATTCAGGATGTGAGCATACTATGATGTTTTATGCTGCTCCGTTGCATCTTCTTTCTTCTCATTTCTAATGTTCACCTTTGTTATGCTTGGTTACTGAATACTGAGGTGATGTAACACCAGGACTTGGTTTTCTTTATAACATACTTGTGTGCTGTGTTGCCTCATGCACAGCTTCATCTGTTGTTCAACACATCGGAATGGGGAGTTGTGGGATGAGCCTCAGCGGATTTACTGAGCATTCATGTTAGGATGAGCTGAACTGTAACTCCTTCTCTACTGGGCATGAAGAAAAGGGTATACCTCGAATTGCAATATGGGTATTTTTGTTGTAGATATCTCTGATTTGGAGTCTGCTTTTGTTTCTGCTGCTCTGAATAAGCTTAGCAGTGCTGTGAAGCTTTTTTCCTAGCTCATTAAATGCTGTTAAGTAATGTCAGCCTTATCATGAAGTGCTTCATTGGTGAACTCCTTTTAAGAAAAGTAACTGCATTGCTTCCTTTCCCCCTACCTCATCTATTTGAGTGGCTGGTTCTGTATGTGGGGCTCATCCCTGTTACACAGTTTGCTTTGTTCCTGTTGGGGTTTTGGTGAAGGATGCACCTTTTCAGATTCAGCACGGTTCAATTTCCAATTTTCCCCCTCCTGTTGATTTTGTGTGAGAAAAATAGTTTTTGAAGTAGAACTCCACGACGTGAAACCTGTTTCTTGTTTAGCATTTTGTATTTATCCGCGTTATCCACCAATTCTCTTCTGCCCTGTAATTCTTACAACTCTGCCTGAGGAGGAATATGTCAGCATTGCTGCTCTGGCAATGTGTACTTGAATTCTCAGTCTTTCTCTGGAGCTCCTGTTAAAAACAGTGTCTTGTTTTCCATGCTGTACTGAGGCTGCCATAAATGAGATTTGACAATTTATAATTTACTTTTCTATTACTTGTTGCTCTTTTTTTTTTTTTTTTTTTTTTTCCCAGCTCTTATGACTTCAGCTCTTAGCATCTCTATGTGTTCTGAAGCAATGTTGACAGAAATTCTTTACGTGAGAACTTCTTTAAACGTGTTAGTGATGAACACAGGTGTGAAGGTCATTTACTTTTCTGGTTTAGCTTGTCTTCTCCCATAATGTCAGATCTAGGGAACCTATGACTCAGATGCACATTGTTCTCAGTGACTTTAAAAGAGACTTTTGTAACCTTTGTTTCCAACAATCTCATTCCAGAAGCAAAGAAAAGAATGTGATGGTCCAGGACTTTATTTTCTATTTCTTTCTCTTCAGCTTTTTTGAGGGATGGAGATAAAGCATGCTTTACTTCAAATGTTGTCTTTTGCTGTTCTCTTTAACCTTGCCAGCTTTCTCAGCTTCTTGTTCTTTTGTGTCTTTTTCATGTGTGTATTTTTCCATTCATAAATGTGGCTTGGCTCTGACCTTCATTTTTTCTTTTTTTTTTTTTTTTTTTTTTTTTTTTCCCCTTGGCTGCTCAGAGAACAAATCACTTCTAAAGTACAACTTAAGAACAGTGTCAGGTTAACCAAGATTGTGAACTGTGATTCTTCTTTGTCAGACTTAATCAGATATGCCAAAGTAGTTGTCAGTAAATCAATGTCTGCAAGGAGTTGCTGTGTTTGTGTGTTTTCCTTCTGTAAACTATTTAGCTCCTTTTCTGTTCTTCAGTATTTGCAGGTTTGTAAGTCAGAATTAAACTGTTTAAGATGAGGGGAAGTTACGGCTTTAATTGTCAGGTTCCACTGGGGAGGGCATTGTCATGGAACCTGTCTCGCTGTGATGGGAGCAAAGCCTGATGTCTGTTTTCCTGGTACCTCTCTGGGAGATGCTGAAGAAGGAAGATGTCTGGGGAAGCTGATATATCTTCACTACAGTGCTGGGCTTTCCTCGTGATGATAAGAAGATATGAACCAGTTTTCAAAGGAAAATATCATTAGTTGTATGCTGCTGTCAGTATTAGTGTCTCTCCAGGTTTATTGAAGTCCTCCCTGCAGTACTTGTATCTAAGGAAGTGAGCATCAAGTTGTGCATGTCACACCTTTCTTTATCCAAAGGAAATTGTTAGGACACTGGGAACTCACTTCTGTGTTTGTGTGAGGTGCCTATGGGGAGCTCAAGACATACTTGATGCTGAAAGAATGCTGGATTTTCCTATGTTCCATTTTAGAATAGCTCTCAATGAAGATTTAATTTTCCATCTGCATCTTTAAAGTCACATACAGAGCTACAGTGCCTCTTCATAAATTGAAAATATTTCTGCTCCTTTTACAAGGCTTGTGTTGATACTTATGGAAAAATTGAAAATATTTCATTATTACACAGAACTTCAATGTTTTTTATATGAGTTTGCTGATTACAAAGTGAAAGGAATACATCTGTCATAAGTTTCATGTCAAGATTTAGTGATCTGTAATATGGGATTCCAAAGAACTTAATCATAGAATCCTTAGAGTTGGAAGGGACCTTTAAGAGTCATTTAGTTCAGCTTCCCTGCAATGAGCAGGGACAGCTAAATCAGGTTGCTCAGGGTAACTTCCTATGGATTGTTCCAGGACAACGGTCTACTTCCTTTTTCTGAATGGGAATATCTTTTCCCTTTCTACAGATAAAGAAAATAGCCTTGAGCTTGTTCTTCTTTATTCTCTTTCAGTAGTTATTCTTGGATGTCTCTTATGCTCTATGAAACAATGTGGCACTTAAAATCAAACTGCTAGGAAATATACTGGAGTTAGAAGTGCTGCACTGTGACCGAAACAGGGACTTCGTGATCTAACAGGCTTCTTTCTTTGTTCCGTTATCCTTCCCTTCCCTCAGAACGGTAGGGTACTCTTCAGCTTTATTAGCTCAGAACTATGTGAGCCAGAGCTCCTTCTTAGCTCAAGTCTTCTGTATACATTTATGCAGCAGCTTTTGCATCAAAACAAAATGCGTGTTTTGTTATTATATAGCAGCTTCCTTGGTTTTAATGCTAAGCTATTTGATTACAACCATATGCTTTGAAACAGTTCTATTATAAAACGCATACTGTTCAAGCTACAATTCCGTATTGATATGTGATTAAATATTTGGTCTTTTGAAAACCGTGGTGTTAATGACTGGTGTTAGAATGTTGCTCTGTCATCATGGGGATTGTTAAGTTGGCAGTTCCATTGTTTGGTGGTATTGTTGTGTTTGTTGCTTCTAATTCCAGTAGGAGGTTCACTTTTCTTTTTCCGCTGGTCCCTTAGTGGTCTATTTTGGGTATCTGTAAAACCTCTGAAGTGTTCTTTATCTCTTAACCAGTTCTTAGTTAATGTTAATGTAGATCCACTTATTGTGGAACATTATCCACAAGCCTGATTTTGAAGCTTGTGCTATTAATTTTGTTTTTCTTGTTTTCAGTTTGAATTAAAAGTAAAAACAAATGCTCTCCAGCATTACAGCAACTTGAAGAAAATACAGTTTTGAAGGACTGCTGGGGAAAAACAGAATACCTATTGACAACTGATTTCTATATAAAACATTTTTGTGTTTTTATGTAGTTTAAGTATAGTTTTTATAAATATATTTATTTTCTTTCACTGAAGGAATGTGCAATTGTTGGAACAGCTCTGTGTTTTTGTGTCTGTGGCTTACAGAACAAAATGTAGACTGGGAATCTTGTTGAAGTTAAATGTTTACCTAACACCAAAATTTTCCATAGAGAGATGGATGTGATAAAATCAGCTTCAAATAGCTCAAGTGGTAGATTGTCATTTTACAGACACTGAAATGCAAGGGGGAAAAAAAAAAAAAAAGGCAGGGATACCAAAAAGGAAGGTAAAAGAAGCAGCAAAAGCATTTCCAGCACAATGATCTGTAGTTCAGAGTTTCCTTCATCCTTGAGTTAAGAATTTTGCCTGTTTATATTGGCTTCAATTTCATCTTCTTGGTTCTGTCCTCTCTCACTGTCCAATTGACTGTGTATTGAAACGAGTGTTTGGCTGTATGCTAACAGACATTCCATTCTGTGGGGGTAACTCAAACTGTTTTACAAACAGGTGAAAAGGGAATGTTTTCCTGTAAGACAAATTTCTTCTCGGAAACTTGCAGTCTGATTCACATCAGTTTTGCTTAATTATATCTGATGCCATTGACTTCTTGTTCTGTTGAAGTAGCCCTATTACAAGCAGTAATGCTTACATCAAAGTATGTACAACTATGAACTCCTGTGTCACTTACACAGCACAAAATGTTGTTTGATCTTTATTACTGTTTACAGAGCTTTTTAATGCAACTACTCCCAAGCAATCCAAGTGGCTGATTTGTTTATCTATTTGTTAAATCATTTTTAATATTAAAATGACTTTAGCTTTTAGTAAATGCATTACGCTGTGGCTTTTCTTTAAATACTGCTGTCTGTTTTGTTAATATTTCACGGTATATTGCAGTAGCATAAAGTAATGGACTGCAAGAAAGAAACTTCCTGACTCTCAATTTTTTTCTTTGCAGATCATGTTCAAAATGAAGAAAACTATGCACAAGTGCTGGACAAATTTGGAAGCAATTTTTTAAGTCGGGATAATCCAGATCTTGGCACAGCGTTTGTAAAATTTTCCACGCTTACTAAAGAGTTGTCAACACTGCTGAAGAACCTGGTGAGGAGTTTCAATTTTTCTCAATTTAATTTTTCCAAAATAAATAGCAAAACCTTCTTGCACACTGTATTTCACATTCCTTATGATTAATGATAATTGTAAAGATGCTTAAAGTTTTTTTCAGAAACTGACATAATGCTGTCTCAGAGGCTGTCTGTAAAAAGGGTGTTATTCCAAACTTGCTGTGTTTCCTTTTTAGTTGTCAGTTGAGAGGACAAAGATGAAAATGTTGAGATGGCAACTGAGGTCTAATTCTGAAGTGATTGAAGGTGTTCTACAGAACTTAATTCCAAGTCATTCCCTGACTTGAAATCTTTCCAGTTAAAAATTCAATGCCATTAGTTACAGTTGTCTTCTCTTCAAAAGGAGGAGCTTTCACCTTTCGGAGAAAACTTAATGATTTGGGGATGTCGGTAGTCCCTTTTCCCTGTGACTTGCAGGATATCTGTTGCTTAACTAGTAGGCTTATGAAGATGTTTTAAAGCTTTTCCTCTTTTTATTTTTCTATTTTTTATAAAAAGGAAGTTTTCTTTCTCATCTGAAGTTAGTCTCAAGTCTTTTACTTCAGATGAGAGCAGCAAGCAGATCTTTGAACACTGAAACTAATTTCTTGATACACATTTCTTATAAATATGTATTTCATGGGTTTAAATGCCATTATGTTCAGAAAGGGGAAAGATCAGTTTCATATTTTTCTTAGCTTGGTTTCTCTCTGAGCTTATTGGTGTGTAAAGTATTAAGCAATGTTACACACTTTCTTTTAGCTGTAAAACCTCTGGGATCTTTCTTGGCATCACTGAAGGCATTCCTGTCATGTTCCAGGGATTTCAGCAACTTAAACTAGTGGAAGTTGTCCTTGCCGAGAGTGACTGAAAATAGATCATCTTTAAAGTTCCTTTCCAACCAAAATGATTCTGTGATTTCTATGAGTAACTCTTTGGTCAGATAGGATCAGCAGTCTTGGCGGTATGTCCTACAAACTTCTTCAGCTTCTCTGGCCTTTACTTGGCATAAGAACTTCTCATGAATGCTAAGCCACTGGTGTGTAATCAACAGCACGTTTTATCATAAATCTGAAACATGGCACCCTAAGAGCTACTGTGAATAAAACTGTCCCACCATAGGCAAGTGCAAATAAGCTGGTGTCTTTGTGACAAACAAGCAGATAGTTCATTGTGGGTGATTTGATCTTGCTTATTTCTTCAGAATTCTGTATCTTCACAAATGAACTCCCGTGTTATTTTCTATTCTTCCATTATTTCTTGAATGAGAGACCTTCAACTGCTGTAAAAGCAGAATTGCATGAAAGCCAGTCCCTCCCTTAGCCCACACAGTGCTTGATGAGTGCTTCTGCTTCAGATATCTGAAGGCCCCCAGCACAAATGCTTGTGCTTGTTTCTGCTTTGAGTCTCGTCTTCATCACCTGCAATATATCAGAATTGAAGTTAAGGTCCAGTGGAAAAACAGCTGAGAGTGCCACTACACTTCAGTGGGCTGTCGTCCAAAACCAGCCTGTATCAGAGCCACTGAAGTAGAGTGACCTGTTTTTCTTCCTTCTGAGATCATTGAAACATAGTCTGTTTGGAGTTGGAAGGGACCCACAATGATCATCAAGTCCAATTACTGACTCCACACAGCTCCACTCAAGATTCAAACCCTTTATCTGAGGTGTCCTGGCAGCTTGGGCCATAACAACTGCCTGGGAAACCTGTTCCATCCCCACCACCCTCTGGTGCCGAACCTCTCCTAACACCCAATCTGATCTTCCTTAATGCAACTCCATACTATTCTCTCTGGTCCTGTTGCTGTCACCAGAGAGTGTAACCATCTGCTCCACTCATGGTGAACCTGTAGAATTAGCAAGGAGCTGGAAAGTATCTTTGGAAGAAGCGAACGGAGTGGTGGAATAGGAAATGAATAAGCTTTTGTTGTGGGTGCTACATTACAGCAATGTCAATAGACATCTCCTTCCTATCATCCTGATTTTTCAGTGTTTATAGACACGTCTGCATATGTTCAAATAGGAACACAGTGGCAGATTTTTCTACCCTCATTGACACAGAAAAAAATGAACATTTCTAAACTTGGCAGGGGCTGAATAGCATGAAATTTAAACTACTAAGAGTTAGAATAGATGCCAAGTTTCCACACCAGGTGAGAAGAACAGATTTCTCTAGTAGTTAGGAGCAGCCACAGAGCTGATGACTCAGTGCAACTGCTGCTCATAGGTGAGTCAACACATGCCTTGCACGTTGCCTGAGTGTGGCATAGCAGGTCCTTGCCTCACGTTCAGGAACCTATAAGAAACATTTATTCATAAAAACCTGATTATGCAGCATTCAACTACGTGCTTAGAAGAGATTGAAGGTTACCCTGATTGCGTTTCCAGAACTTTTCTTGTGTGCTATTTTTAAAATTAAATATTTATATTGCCCTAAATATCTAGAGGGCAATGGTAATGCTTTTCTATCTGATTTGTGTGAAAGTATATTAATTCTTTCCAGACTTGTATTTACTATTAATTTAGGAAATCTGAGATGGTTACAACTTCATTAGTGAAGTTATAAGGCATATTGGCAATGTTTTGATAAAATCAGAAGGAATATTTTAAATGCTAACAGTATTGTAATTTTTCTTTTTCAGCTCCAGGGCTTAAGCCACAATGTTATTTTCACCCTGGATTCTCTCTTAAAAGGAGACCTAAAAGGTGTTAAAGGGGTAAGTGTTGATAATAGTATTAATGGAAATGATTTTCAACTTTCTTATGGCTTTTCCATTTGCCATGAGACATTTTCTTCTGTTGGCATCTATTATTATCTATTTATATAAATTGTCTGAAGAAAAAACTCGAAATTCAAGTGATTGCAATTTCAAATGCTGATGTAGAATTTCATTCCAAGTTCTTGTCTTAAGATGCACAGGAAGACAATATTTCAAAAAAAAAAAAAAAAAAAAAAGGTTTTTTTTTCTAATAGCTATTTGAAAAATGTTAGTTAAAAAGAAATTATTTTGTTGCCACTTACAATGTTATCTTACCTTTAAAGTTTTAAAAAATGCTTTAAGGACATTTTGTTTGTTTGTTTGTTTCTGAAGGACCTCAAAAAGCCTTTTGACAAAGCCTGGAAGGATTATGAGACCAAATTGTAAGTGTTTTCATATTCATAAAATCATAAAATCACTCAGGTTGGAAAAGACCTTAAAGATCATTTCTCGCTCCATCTCTCTTTACCTGCCCTGTTCCTCCTGGCTCCTAACTATGTACTTTATCTGTGGATGTAAAACTAAAGATGTGAAAGGCAGCTGTGTTGTTTTGTTGTTGTTGTTGTTTTTTTTGTTTTTTTTTTTTAATTTATTTTGTATTGTGGTCTCTCTTTACTACTTGAAAATGAAGTGTTTTATCCTATGTGAAATACTGAGTGCTCAGTACTTGTTTAGTGTAAGGAAGGTGTTTAATGCTTAGTGAATTTTGTACAATGAATTGTGGGGATTTCAGATGGCATTTATGCAAACTTATAAACATATGTGTAAGATGTATTGATAATTTAAAAAAGAAAAATGGAAAAATATCTCTGGATTTAAAAAATATTTTCTCACTGTGACGCCTTTTGAGACCTGAAGTTTATTCAGACCAAGAAGGAGGGACATATGACAATTAAAATTTCCAGAGAACATTTATTTCCCAAAATTTGTTTGAAGTCAAATTGTCCAACCAAGTTTATTGATAGCCTTAAAATTGAAGAGTGTTTTGTTATACGTGCAAACTTCCTGCCTTTCTTATCTGGGAGGGGAAAAAAGAAAACCAAAACCTTTCTTTTGCAATTTTTTCAGTGTATCAGTGAAAGAAATACGGAGTTTTCATTGCTTAATGGTCAAAGTTCAGCAAGCAAACAAATCCTTTTCTTTTTTTTTTTCTTTCTTCTCTCTTACACCAGTCTGAGAGCGCCAGTCTGAAACACAAAATGCTTCATCGGGTTCATAGAACTGTAAAATGGGTTGGGTTGGAAGGGATCCTAAAGCTCCTCCACTTCCAGTCCCCTGCCATGGGCAGGGTTACCAACCGCGAAGTCAGGCGCTTGGGCCCTCGGTGACCTGACCATCCAACATGGGTTTGGATTGCCTCATCCCTGGGAGCATTCACTTTTCTGGGCAACCTGTTCTAGCACCACTCTCTGAGTGAAAACTTTTCCTTCAGAATCTAACGTAGTTCTCCCCTCTTCCAGTTTAAAACCATTCACTATTGACCTATCACTTTGTGCCCATGCTATAAATTCCTTTTAAGTACTCAAGGGCCACAATGAGGTATTTCTGGAGCTTTCTTCAAGCTAAACAAGTCCAACATCTTCAACTGTTCTTCACAGGAGAAGGGCTCCAGCCCTCTGATGATGTTGAAGGCCCTCCTCTGGACCCGCTCCAACAGCTCTGCACCTTTCTTATGCTGGGAGCCCCATGCTTGGACGCAGTACTCCAGATGGGGCCTCACAAGGGCAGAATAGAGGACAATCACCTCCCTCTCCCTGCTGGCCACCCCTTTTTTTAATGCACACTGCTGGCTCACGTCCAGCTTTTCATCCACCAGTACCCTCCTGTCCTTCTCTGCAGAGCTGCTGTTCAGGTGTTTTCTCCCAGTCTATACACATCTGCAATTGCCTTGTCTGAAGTGCAACTCCTTGCACTTGACCTTGTTGAATTTGATCAGGATTTGTATCTTGGAAAGGCTGATAGATAGGAAAAACACATTGTTTCGGTTTTTCTATTCTGGTTTGAGAAATACAGAGCAACAGTAGAGAAACTGCTCTGAAATCCAAGTAAGGAAGTGATGCTATAACGCTACGATTAAGAAGTTGCAGGATGACTTCTTAGTTCCTTATTTGTATTCCACTGTTTTGTACTCACTTTCAGCATTGACTTTCTCTTAAAATGTAATGATGGAAGTCAAACCATTTAGTACATGTGATAAACTTCATATGCTGCCTTCTTACTTTTCTTAAGACTTATATTTCCTAAAGTAGGAATTGTTTGGTTTAGATATTTTGCCATTTTCCAGTCAAGTCAGTAGGTTCTGATATGTATGATTTATACTGCAGTATATAGAGATGACAGCTATGGGGAACATGATGTTGAAAAAACAGATTCCCCTTTCCCTCTTCACAGCATACAAACTACAGGAAAGAGTTAAAGAACTGAAGGCAAGAAGGGCAACTTCATAACTGTTACTACCAGACACATTTTTAAGAAGGGAGGGGGAGGGGGGAGTAGAAGGAAAATTTGATATCATAGAGGAATCATCTTCTTTAATACTTTGTTTTTTTCTTAAAAAAAAATTATATATATATATATATATATATATATATATCACATAATAGAAGAAATTCTCTAAAATCTGTTCTAACTCATTTCAGTACAAAAATTGAAAAGGAAAAAAGAGAACATGCAAAACAACATGGGATGATACGAACTGAAATTACAGGAGCTGAGATTGCAGAAGAAATGGAGAAGGAAAGGCGACTGTTTCAGCTGCAGATGTGTGAAGTAAGGCAGAAGTTTAATCCTCTAATTTTGACATTAGAACATACAGAGTGCTTTGTGAGTCTTAAATAGTGATAAAATGTACCTTATTGTTTGGAGAAAAGAGGCAGGAAATTATTTCCATGTAACATAATACAGCAACACAGGGATAATTTTTTTAGTGACTCCGTAAAACTGGGCTTCCATTTGTTTTTTTCTTTTCCTTTAATATAGTAAGGTTTGTGGGCTGAGAATCCACCTTAGAGAGATTTCTTATTTTTCAGAAATTGTATTTAATATCTTTCTTTCTACTTATTTTTTGAAGTTTCTAAATTCTGAATAAACTGACAAGTGACGTGGTACTTTAGTTTTGTAGAACTGCTTTTTGTGTTAATAGTTATCCTTATTCCATTTTAATGGCAATTGCTTTAAATTGCACTGTAATTGTAATTACTGAAGATCTACAAATACCGTAGTGGCATTTAAAAAGGAGGTGTCTTTGTATAGGTGTGAAAAATGAAACCATTTCCTGTATTTGGTGGTTTTTAATTTTTTAGCAGTGTTCATAGAAACTGCTGCCTAGTTCATACTGTGCTTAACTGTGCTGGACTTGTGTTGACTCACAAACTACAAGTTAAACACGGTGATAATTGATTGATTCATTAAGCAAATGATATTGTATTGTTTGAAAATAGTTGAATGCTGTAATGTATGATAATCAGCATGTTTTTCACTATCTGCAGTATCTTATTAAGGTTAATGAAATCAAGACGAAAAAAGGTGTGGACCTTCTGCAGAATCTCATTAAATATTATCATGCACAGTGCAAGTAAGTGCAGTAGTTTTAAGCTTTATTTATAGTATTTCATTTACACAAGTGTTTTTTTCCTCATTGCTTTGAGTTTGTTCTGATGACATTGGGAGTACTTTTCATAATTGTGATCTGTTAGGTCACTTGTTACAACTCAAATGATTCTATGATTCTAAGGGGCCTTTTTAAGGTTACATGTCCAGCTCCTCTGGACATCTACTGCTACATCAAGTTGCTCAGTCTCTCAGAAATGAGTATGAAAACAAGTTGTGGCAGGGAGAGAAGAGGGGAGCAATGAAGAGAGAGGCCTAGGAAAAAACCCAGCATGTTGCATACAAAGTTCCTGAGTCCTTAATGCAGACCAGAGACCCACCAGCATTGTTCACTTTCTCTGTTTTGCACACTGCGTAGTGTCTAGGTAGAACCTCTGGAGGCTGACTGGTTCCACCTGCATGTGGCAAAGTTTTTAGCCTTTCCTTGGATTTTACAGGATCTAAGAGGACATAAAGATTAAATGAGGTGGACGCTGTCTACACACCTTGCTTCCCCCTGGGTTATGACCCTCACCTCTCTCTTCAGTGTTGCTGTTTCAAAAGGAAATAATACAGTGCATTGCTACAGCTTTTTTTGTAAATACTTTTGCATAACTTAGAGAGAGACTTTAAATTTGAAGTCAGCTTGTGATTTAGTCATCAGATAGCAAGCCTTGAGTGTTAAAGCTATTTCTTTGTTACCCACTTGGGTACCACAGTGGGTAAAAAGGGGAGGGTTGGATTGGATATCAGGAAAAGGTTCTTCAACAGAGAGTAGTGGGCATAGAACAGGCTTCCCAGAGCTGCCAGTAATCAAGGAGAGTGTGGACATGGGGTCTGAATTTTGGGTGGTCCTATGTGGGGCCAGGAGTTGGGATCAATGACCCTTGTGGGTCCCTTCCAACTTGGGATATTCTATGATTCTTGAGGCATAGATCTAGAATATAACTTTAGAATTAGTTTATTGTTTATTCAATTAAATAGTCTCATGTAAATTTAAAAATCATTGTGAAAGCCAGTAATTTCTTTGAAATCCATTGAGGAGAAACAATTAAGTTATGAACTTGTCATTAATCGTCAAGGCAAACATGGGAATTTCACCTGAGGTATTTTAAATACAGGAATTAGACTTCAGCTAGAGAAGCATGTAGGCTAGCAGTGATTTAAAATAAGCCAGAATATGTTCTCTCTAATTTATCTCTTGAAGTTACAATGGAGTAGCTCCATTTCTGGAAGGCACAGTACTTAGAAAACTATTGCAAACAGTTTTTAAAACAAACAAACAAACAAAAAAATGCAACCTGGTCTAGAGGGAGGTGTCCCTGCCTATAAGATGGGAGTTGGAACTTGGTGATCTTAAGGGTCCATTCCAACCCAAACCACTCCATGAAATTTTCAGAGACAAGTATCAAATTCCTCCATATATGCAATTGAAAGTAAGTACTTGAGGATAGAAGTCAGACTTCTGTTTATCTCCAGTAGCATGTGTGCCTTGTAATGAACTTCTAAGTAGTGATTTCAGCAGTGCTGTTAATTTGAATGTGTGGTACATATAGCATTTTACAAGGCTAATGGTCAAACGTTTACTAGTATTAACTGGCAAGACTTGCGTATATTCTGGGTGTTGTCACTTCATATACTAACATATGAAATTCTTCTTTAGCTCATTATATTTTTATATGGTGAAGCTGAAGTCTGCAAAGTAAATAAAATGTTTCTGGACTCAATCTGAAGTGTATCATTGTTAGAGGAATGTGAGCTCTACCCATCTGATGATAGCTGACTGATAGTAAAACTGTTTGAACTGAGTCAGGTTTGTTTTGCTCTGAACATGGCAAGAGTTGTAAACGTTTTATTGTCTTTGGGGAAGGTAGAGTGAAGCAAAGCCAGATTACTTTGTTATGAATTATTTGTATTCTTGATGAATCACAGGTCTTTTTTCATTGCAGTTTCTTCCAAGATGGCTTGAAAACAGCTGATAAACTTAAACAGTATATTGAAAAGTTGGCTGCTGACTTATATAATGTAAGTTGACTTGTAAATATTTTAATGTCTAAAAATGGAATTTTTATCTTCATCTAGATATTGAATACAAATATCTTTTTAAATTAGAAGTGTATTCATTGAAACTTTGTATGCAGTTAAAATGAAGAAATGCATCTTGTCTCTATTTTACACCTTCTACTCTGTTGGTATAGTTGTAAGGAAAAGCATCTGTCAATCTACTACTGGTTTAATGGTGGACTGAAATAAGCGTAGCTTAGTACAGGAGGCTTTAAGTTCTATTACTTTACTAGCTCCAATTTTGGCTGCCCCTTTTTTTTTTTTTTTTTTTTTTTTTTTTTTTTTTACAATCTGCTTGATAGCATCACAGTTTGAGTTAATTAACTTGGCTGTGGTGTTAATGGGAGGCATGTAATAATGTAAAATCAAACTTCATTTGTCACTCAAGTGCTTTTTTGTTCTATAATCAGAATTACAGTAATTCTATTTGATGTTCTAGTTGGTAGTGAGATTAAACAGTATATTCATTCCTTAAGTAATTGTCGGGCTTACCGAGTTAATAAATTAATATTTCAGTGACTGACTTAGTTACATTTGGTATAATGAACCACTAACGTCTAACAGAGAAAGGTATACAGAACTGTGTATTCTTTCTAGCTTGCTTTTGAATTAATACTTGTGTAGAAGGTGAACGCATTATGAGAAACTAATTTATGAAAACAAACTGATGTATTAAGTTGCTCAGAACGCTATAATAATGTATTAGAATGCATAGCAACTTTAAGTAGCATCTAGAGTATAATATTCTTTTTCTATAGATAAAGCAGACACAAGATGAAGAAAAGAAACAACTTACTGCTCTTCGTGATTTGATAAAATCTTCTCTGCAGCTTGACCAGAAGGAGGTAAATAATTTAGATGTTTTATTTTTGGAGATAATGTGAATTCTGAATTCAGAAAATAATTCATACTTCATGATAATTGCAAAACTGATATTTAGAATTTTGGTCTGCATTTCAAGAGACAGTGTGAAAATACAAAAATGCATGTTTCTTTGAGGCATACTTTTTAGCTTACTTCAACAATTGTTATGATCAGATAAATAGTTAACCTAGTCCAGTGTCCTGTCCTTGTCAGTGATCAAGAATAAGCATCCAGGAAAAAATATAAATTGGTTATGGGTACTGGTGGATCGCAAGCTGGACTTGAGCCAGCCATGCGCCCAGAAAGCCAAGCAAATCCTGGGCTGCATCAAAAGTAGTGTGGTCAACAGGGTGAGGGAGGTGATCGTGGCCCTCTGTGCTGGAGCCTCATCTGGAGTACTGTGTCCAGATGCGGAGTCCTCAGTGCAGGAGAGATGTTGATCTGTTGGAGCGTGTCCAGAGAAGGGCCGCAGAAATGATCCGTGGAATGGAACATCTGTCCTGTGAGGACAGGTTGAGGGAACTGGGGCTGTTCAGCCTGGAGAAGAGAAGGCTCCAGGGAGACCTGAGGATGGCGTTTCAGTAACTAAAGGGGACTACAAGAAAGAAAGAACTGACTCTTTAGCAGGGACTGCTGTGGTAAGACAAAGGGAAATGATTTCAAACTTCGAGTGGCGATTGAAGTTGGATATATGGAAAGCCTTTTACAGTGAGGGTGGTGAGGCACTGGCAGAGATGCAGTTGATGCACCATCTCTGGTGATTTTCAAGGTGAGGCTGGATCAGGCCCTGGGCAACCTGACATAGCAGTGGATGTTGCTGTTTGTTGCAGGGGAGTTGGACAAGATGTACTTTTAGGTCCCTTCTAACTCAAGCAAAATCTGTGAAGTTGAAGCTCTGGCTGTGTGTGACTTTGTGTAAGAAGAAAGTCTTGAACTTGTGATTCCCACCCAGATTATAAATTATGCTGCTGTTAATCTCTCTGGAGTTCTCATTAGATAAATGAGACTTCCTACTCATCATCTCAAACTGACTTTCCATCACGGATTTCAGGAGAGATCGGTGCATGGCTGTTGAATCTACTGAAGCATTCAGAATCATTTTGATTTCATCTCGTATGAAAAAGCTGATACTCATACTGTACTTTATTTGGAAGAACCACTCATGCCTTAAGTGATTACCTTGTTCCCTGCTCTTTCAAGATCATAATGCAGCACTTCTTTTTACTTTTGCTCATATTCAAGGCGTTCATGTGGTGTTACATCTGTGAGGCTCTTAGAGACTTTGCTGGTATGCCTGTCCCTTGCATCAGTGAGAATTTGTTATTGCCATGCATGGAATTACCTGCTTCTTGGGAGCATCTTAACAGCCTTTGTGTATGGAGTTGTGCAGAAGCACCAGTGTTGTAGCTTCACAAATAATAAGTAAAATTACCTATGACTCTGCTACATAGAAAGTCTCATTTTGCTACAGCATTTTGGTAACAAATTTATGTAATTTTGCACAAGAAATAGCTGATTTTGTAAAATGACTATGGTTTCAATTTTTTGGTTAAAAAAAATCTTAAGTGATAATATAATTATGGGAAGTAGTTATTTGATGTGCTAAAAATGCTTATACTTTAAAAACTTAAGTTTTAAAGGAAAGCAAACCTTTAATGCACATTTGTTGGTATTCTCACAGCTCAACTGTTTTTACAAATGCAGCTGACAGCTTTACTTTCAGTTTAGCTAATTTTTACATTCATGTTTCATACCTGCTTCTTGATGCTTTATTTCTTTAACTCTTCATTTTTTAAGCATAACCTATGCTAACATCAATAGAACCCTCATTTCAGTGGGGGTTCAAAATTGGTTTAAAACAAATCAGCTGCTTACTGTGATGGTGCAAACACTTACTGATGGCATTGCACTGTATGCAGTGTTCTTCATGCTGCTTCCAACTGCCACAACTACAGTTCTACCAAATCACTTCTTTCTAAACTCATGTTTATTGCAGAAAAACAAAACAGAACATGTTTGTAAGGACACAGTATAAGATTTGAGAGTGCAATCTTCAATATTTATTGAATGTAGGATTTAAAACACTGAGAAATATTGCCAGGAAAGTAATTTGATTTCCATTCTGTTGGTGCTGGTGGTGGTTTGTTTGGTTTTGTTCTTTGGAATTTTTGTCAGATGCTTTGTGAGAGGACAGTTTTGCAGTCTCATTTAGAATAGTATATCCTTTATTATATTTCTTTTGCAAATATTTAAAACTAATTTTTGTCTTGATCTTTAATAGAAATTCAGAATTAATTTCGGTTTCATGAATGATACAATATAGCTTTCATTTTAGACATTTTGAAGACTGGATGGTATTTATTAACATTTGATCCTGCAGTTGTTTTAATTGCTTCTATGAAGCCAATGTCATACATGCAGTGTTGTACAGAATTTTGTTCTTTTATCAATTTTGTACTTGATGAGCCATTTAAAGAGTTCTTTCCTTATTTGTAGTAGTGCCTTTAGAAAGGATAATTGTCTTTTTAGGTGTGAGGATTATAAAATTTGTGTTCAAGATGTATATTTCTATATAAAATAATTCATGTTTTAAATTATTTGCATTTTCTTTTTCTTCTGTTTTTGCCTTTCGTGATTGAAGTCTAGGAGAGTAAGTCACTGTTTCAATGAACTTCTGTGGGCTTTTTCAGATACATTTATAATGTGTTTATTCATTTCACTCTTGTTTCACTGAATCAAAAAAAAAAAAACTATCAGTTGACTTCGTTGACTAAAACTCATGCGAACACTGCGTATATCTTTAGTTGGATAGAAATGATCATTGCCGTTTGTTTTTATTGGGTAAATTTGTGTATAGCTGCATGCTTTGTGTTGCTTTCTATTTGAAATTTGCTATCAGCATTTTATTATTTGTTTATAAGATTATGCAGCTTTAATCTTCTGTATTTTAAAAAGGTGCTATGTTTAGGTGGGTATTTGCCATTCGTAGTGTACTCAAAACTCCTTATGAAGTAATGGTCTTGAACATGCAGTTAACTTTACATCAGTTGATGTAAAAGCAAACTCTGATGTAGGTGTAAAACATGCATTAGAAGTTTTTTTTTGTTAATAATATGTGAGGTTTTGGTAGAGGTATTGCGTAATGATGAGGCAAACATACTGTGCATTTTAGGAAATGTTAATGGTGTTTTTGTTTTGTTCTAGGATTCACAGAGCAGGCAAGGAGGATATAGTATGCATCAACTTCAGGGGAATAAGGAATATGGCAGTGAGAAGAAAGGTTATCTTTTAAAGAAGAGTGATGGGTATGTTCCCAAAGTGCATAACTGGGAGCTCTTACTGTGTTTAGTCACTGCTTTTAACTGCTTTGTATCATGGACTACTAAGGCACACTGTCCTAATGCATGTGCTACAAATACTTGAGACTTGCTATCAGAAAATGGGTATGAAATTAGTCTAATAAATATAATACAAAAAGATAAAAACCAAAATCCTTTGTCAAATTAAAAAAAAAACAAACCCTGTCTTTATAAATCTCTAAAAACTGATTAAGACCTGTCATAAATCTCCAGCATCTGTTAAGATGTTTGGTAACTTTGTCTGTTACTGTTTCCTAGGACAGTCTTCTTACAAATTTCATGACATGAAAATGTGTTTTTAAATTTGTCTAGCTACTGATTGTTGTTGTTGTTGTTGATATTCTTGTGTAGATTAAGGAAAGTATGGCAAAGAAGAAAGTGCACTGTTAAAAATGGAATTCTAACCATATCACATGCAACGGTAAGTTATTTTTATACCTCTTCGTTAAAATAGTAAATAATGTTTTCACAGTGGATCTGTTGGTGCCAATATCTGCTCTTGCAAAACAAGATGCTGCTGCTTCCAGCTGTTAAAGTTCTGTGGTTTACCAAAAGTTGGAGTTTGACTTAAGGAAATATTGCAATACTTGTTGCTCTCATGGTAGTGTTTTTGTCTGTTAATGATCACTAGGGAACAGTGATTCTAGCTGTTACGTGTACAGGAAGGCTGGTAACTTGCTCATCTGTATTGCAGATATTTCACTTCAACATAGGACGCATTTAAATGCACACACATTTATTTTGTTTAAAAAAATAAAGCAATCACCCAGCTGATAAGTGTGACTTGAAAAGAGTCGTTTGAAATTTTTTTAAATTCTTTTTTAAGTGATTTGATTTCCTTTGATAAAGAAATGACAAATACATCAATTGCTTTTAAGAAAACGTGGTTGCTTTTATTTAAAATTAAAAACTTCTTTCCCCTGTTACTATTGTTAAAGGAGATGGATCCATTTCATCACACTTCCTTTATCTTCTATCAAATTCCACTGACCAAGACTATCAGTGCCTAAAGATAACTTCATTTTCTCAAATTACTTGAGATTGGTTAGCAGTTCTTAGGTTGGTTATGGTTCAGTTATCAGCATTTTAAAAAATATGTTTTTCAAACTTATGTCTTGTCAATTTAGAATTCTTTGAATTGCATAGTTGGCTATAGTTTTCCTTTTCTTGTTTGTAACTGTTTAAAAGCAGTGCCCAATGGAAAGTAATATTCTTGTTTGTAATTATGAAAGGTTCAGGTCATGACAATCTGTTACTCCTTGAGTGTTAGAAATACTGTGGTGATGAGCTGGTTCTGCCAAACAAGCTTGACTGTGGGAAATACTTTTGTAGATATTTTTGTCTTATTGCTTTGGCACTACTTAGCACTTGCTTATGCAGCTTCTAACATGAACAACTTCCAAAACTCTGTTCAGGAGTATTTCCTGATAAGTGTCACGTCTCCTGTTTAGTTTGTATCTGCCAGCTATGATAAATTTAATTCAGTATCTGTATAGATTTTCACGAGTTTATATATATCCAGAATATTTTACTCATATTTAGCCTATTACGCCTTAAAATCTATGCTGTATTTAAATTATTTTAGTAGGTGTAGTTACTCAAAGTTCTGAAACTCCAAATCTCCGGCTTCCCACTTCCTTAAAAATTTTTAGGATTATTTATATATTAAAAAAAAAAAAAAGCCTAATAACATGAGCATTGTTTATGAAACAAACGAAAAAAAAAAAAAGTAGCATATTCTAAACTAAGGCTTTGTTCCTTGAAGGCCTTTCAAGCAGTCCAGAGTTGCCATGAAGATTTTAGCTTTGTTTTGCATCTGGTCATTCAATCAGACCAAATCTGTGTCATGCTACTCTCCAGTGTTTTGAGGGTCTACACGTCTTCATGTCCAAAGTTTAAACTAATATCACACATGCACATTCCACAGAATGAAAAAGTAATCCTAAATTAAGACCTTTTTAAAGTAAAATAATTTTTTTTTTCAGTCCAACAGGCAGCCAGCCAAACTGAATTTATTAACCTGCCAGGTGAAGCCAAATGCTGAAGATAAGAAGTCTTTTGATCTAATATCACGTATGTGGCAATTTTAGTACTGTCTTACATTATATATAGGATTTCTAACAATGTTTTGAAGCCATGTAATTACAAGACATTTTCCTTAAAAATAGGACTGCAGTTGAACATTTGCATCTATGTCCAGATATATGCAGTGTCTCATGAGCTTTAGAGTGATTCTAATTTTGAAGACAGGATGAAGAGACAAATGAATATAGAACCTCTATTTTGTGTGTGACATTAATACTGTTAATCTGTGACAAGCTATGAAATGCCTGTTTCCCTAAGTTTGGAGAGATGTTTAAGAGCTTAGAGTGATGTCCATAAACTATATTCACCAGGAAATGGAGAAGATGCTTGGACTCTAATTTGTTGTCTGTTCTGTTTATTGAGTATTATTTAATAATCAAATGGGAAGCGAGGGGGTAGAAGACACAAAGACACCAATTTCTCTTGTTCTCTTATCCTCCTTGCAAAATATTCATTGTTTTCTCTAAAATTGATAGTGATTTATATTTTCTCAGCATTAGAGCGTCAGTGATTTATCTTCTCCCTCTTTTGGTCTTGGATTTTAAAACCATTTTTGAAGTAGGGTAGGTCAATGTAATGTTATCAGTCTTTGCAAGAAAAATATTCAATAGCAAGCAGTACCAGTATTATGTATTTGTAAGAACAGTCTTTGAAACCTTTAAACATGAGGTTTAACACCCAGTTCTATTTCATTCTTCAGTTAGCACATAAGTTTTTTTAACTCAAACAGCAGGAAAACTTGTATATAAATATTAACACACAATAACAGAATAAACATTTTCTGCAGCTTACACTTGGTATTTGTCTTCAGAAGAGTTTGTGGAACAGTTTGATTCATGTGCTTATTACTTAGTATATCAAAGCCTAGAACTACATATATTTAATGTGAATCAATCTTCACAACTTCATCTTTCTTTGCTTTATGTATCAATGTCACAGGCTAAGAGAAATTGATCTTAGACTTCAGGGTTGAATAGGCATAGTAACAGCTGTGTGATATTAAATTTTCACGTGCTAAATGAAAAGATGTATTTATTTATTACAGATAACAGAACATACCATTTTCAAGCAGAAGATGAACAAGAATACGTAGCGTAAGAATGCTTACTTTCTTTTTCAAGCTTTTGTCTGTAGATGCATTTATGAAATCATTTATAGCAATGAAATTTAGCTTTCTCACTTCATGCAAAAGTAGTGCCCACTGTTTTTTCTGTTGTTGTGAATGTGTAAATGTAAGCTATTTGTGTTTGCATTTACATTTCTACAAGGTGCCTTGAAAACCCTGTAACACTGAAAATACAAAAACGATTGGTTGGAAACCCATTTGGATTGTGTACCTCTCTAGTACGTTTTTCATGTGCGGATGCTTGGTGCAATGCAGATGAGGCTATTAGGGTACAAATGAAATATTTTGAAATTCTCATCTTCCTTATTTCTGTAGTTACTAACTCTTTTGTAGTTACTGCCTTCCCTCCTGATCCTATCTTTTTCTCTATGTTAAAAATAACAATTAAAGACCTCCATTTAACATAGAGAAATTTAGAGGTAATATATCTTTTCTACTATGGGCTTAGAAATGAGCAACATAGCATATTTGAATGACTACTTCAGAACCAGTAACTTGCTTCATTAATGCACATTTCCCAACAGACAATTTCCTGTAAAACAGTCTTCCTTCCTGCTCTGCACCCTGATACACATTGTCCCAAGAACCTTGTGCCATTCTTTTTTTTCCATTTGAATATTGCTTTCAGTCATCAAATTGTGTTGTGGAGAACATCACTATTCAGTATTTGTGATCTGACAGGACTACGAAAAAATGAAGTAGTAAGTGCAGTAAGCAAGCCAGAACCTTCCAGGATGGCTTGTTCTTCAGGACTTGTACTTTTTGTCACACGTCTGTCTTCTACTGGAAGGCTGAGTTGTTACTTCTCTATTTTTGAAATGACATGGAATATTTGTACTATATTCAAGTTGTTAGGTAGTGCTGAGAGACAGCAATGGTGACAACTCATCATTGCAGGTACAGATGAAGTGAGAAGGTTGGAGAGTTTTGTCATGTGCTGAGGTCCTTGCAGTGGCTTCCATGGCAATATGTTAGCTGAATGCTAAGTTGTCAGGGGTGCTATAAGTTATGAGTGCAATACTGGCTCGCCCAGACATGCTTATTGCATTCTTTCAGAAACTTAACTGTTCCAGTAAGCTTTGTAGTAAAGAACAAAATACTATTACTTCTCATTGCTAATGCACTTGATGAACAGTATGGCAGAGATTTTTGTGTTTCTGCCATAAGTTAGCTTTTATTATATTTGTTGGTTTAAAAGGGGAAGATTTTTTTTGAGTAAGATGCGTGTGAGGGAGAATGCATTAGTAAAATAATACTTATTATTGACAGGTCAATAAACCCAGTTTAGCTGGCTGCCTTTGAACTGTTTTGGAATTCCAAGCTGGTTTTGTTTCCCGTTACAATTATAGTTCCCATCTGCTTTGTACTGGAGTCTGGATTATCACTTCAAAATCAGGCAGCTGAAAAAATAGCTTGCGGCAACATTAAAAAATATTCCAGAACGTGTTTTAAAATTCCTGTTTAGGTAAAGAGACATTAGTTGTGTCCCAGTGATGGGATACATGTTGACAAACTAATGTAAGCAAAGGGTATTTTGCCAGGTGTTTTGGCAGTATAGGCTAGGAACAAAAAGGTGCTGTTGTGCTACACAGTCTGTTTCATCGTTTTCCTCCACCTTGTTGCATTTTGTCCTAGTTTTGGTGCTGCCTCTGGTGCTACCTCTTTTTTTTTTTTTCCTCTGTGTGCCAACTGATAAATAAATGTGGAAGTAGATTTTCCGTTCCCTTCCAGCCTCACATCTAAATGAAGAGCAAATCAAAATGTTTCTTTATCCTCTAGTTTAAATTACATTGTACACTTTTTCCCAGTGATCATTTGGAACTGCTTCCAGAGAGCTACTAAATACCTAAATAAGAATGGCAGACCCTTTAAAACACAAATCACTGATGCCTACATCCTGTTGCAGGTCTGTTACTACATCCCTCTAACAGTTCCCTTAGCTCAGTGTGTTTCTTGATTCTTACCCAACCAGTTGTCTTTTGACCTTTAATTAGTGCTCAGCTGTATGTCAGTCTTCTTTGTGAGCTGTTAGTTTCTCCAGTAGGTAAAGCTCAGTGTTTACAGAGTGGAGGTAAATGTGTGTATTTCATTGTGAGTGTTAAAAGAAACATACATGCAGACCTCTTAAAAAAAAAAAAAAAAAAAAAAAAAAAAAAGTTTTTTTTAACACATAATCGTAGATGGTTTCTACTTTGTGATAATTGTGGATAGGGCCAAAGATACTGTGGATGTGACTTTTTAGTTTTCTTTATATCTCATTTTATTGGATGTCAAGTGTATATCTGTTTGTGTAGGAAAATACTGAACTAAATAAAGCCAGATTTAGGAATTGCACTACCATGCAATACCATCCCAATTCAGTCTGGTGTTGAGCAATGGTTGTCAGAGGGCTTTTAGTTTTCATTTTTATTTTGTTGTTGTTGTTGTTGTTGTTTGTTTTCTTGAGAAGACTGGGTAGGAAAGTCTTTCATGTTCTCTGTTCCTTGTTCCATATTTAAAAAAAAAAGGTTGTGGCTGGAAGTTTGATAGCTACCATGTTAAGGTTTACGTGTTTACCTGCAGTATTGCAGTAGAAATTTTCATAAGAGAGGGTTATACTGTGAAGACTCTTGTTGGCTACAAATACTGAAGAAATAAGTGTGATCTGAGTATGAGTCTCTTCTACCTGCAGTTAAAGAATACTTCTGCTTCCTTCTTTGGAGTCAAGGTTTACCCATGGTATCTCATTTTTGTTCAGCCACACGAGTTCGTTGGGAATCCAACAAACTGAATGCATTAAAAGACCTTGGAGGAATAGCTGAGATCCAGAAAAAGTGCAGTAGAAGACTGGACAGCACGTTGTATTGTGTTAGATTGAAGACAAGGCAATTACATGAGACTTGAGTAACTGAAAAATTATTTTGAAGGACACTATGAAATATTAACATAAGCTTTTCCACTACTAGATTAATGTTGGTATATTGTAAAAGAAAACAAATGTACTCAAGGGAAAAAAAGCAGTGGGGAAGGGTGCTAAAAATGAATGTGTGTGGTACAGATAAAAGGAAGAGCAGCAGTGAGGGAGCTTTTCTTTTACTGACTCTGAATTAATATGACACACTGATTTGAATTTTTTAATGGAAAGTATGCCAGGAAGTCACCAACTGGGAGCCTCTTGAATAATTGGCATTAGCCATTTGAATATGGCCATGCTTGTGTTTGTGTTAACTCAACTGCTAATGGTGTCGTCTCAGACGAGCTGACGCTGTGGTGTCTTTGACTGACCCACAGATAACACTGCAGATGTAGTCTTCAGCAGTAGGTTCCTTTTAGCTGAAATAATACCAAAATAATTTGTAGCTCTTACGAGTTTGGAAGCTTTTAATATGGGAATCTGTGTCAAACTAACAGCTGGCTCAGTCATGTCATGTTTATTTTAATTGCATCTCATGGTTCTTTTGTTACTGCGCAAATGAGTTTTATTCAAATTCTTCCTTTTCAACAAATTGATGACATTGTAACCTTGAAAAGAAATGCCAATGGAAGTTGGGATAAATGTTGCTTCTCTGAATTTAATAATTATTTTGCACTATGTGTTTAACACAACATCAGTGTATCATTGGAAGCAAGGCGTTGCCTCCCCTGTATGTGAGTAACAAGACATTTAGTCAGAAAAATGGCAGAAGGGTGCCATCTAGTGTGGATTCTTACATTGCATCATGTAACTGGAAAGAGGAATTTATGTAAATGTGTTTTTTTCAACATATAAACTATAAGGTATTTTTATTTCCCAATATTTCAGTTTCATTTAAAGACAGACTTTTTTTTTTTCCACCAATCTTAAAGCATTTTCTTTTAGGTACAGTGGTTCTCAACTCATAAATGTTTTATGAAGCATATGTAAATTATATATATAATATACACTGCCCATGCACTAGTTCAGGTTCTGAATCTGCATTGCAACACTACATTTATAAGTTTGCCTCTGAAATCCTTCAAAATTTCTGTTATTATTTCAAGAAGAGATTGTAAACATCAGCCTGAACTTTTCTCAATGTGTTTAGATGAGCACAGCCATTTTAGCTCATTTCAGGAAACTGACTGTTTTAATACTGTACACAGGAAGAACACTGCTAAACTATTTCTGTGCAAAATGTTTATTTGCAGTGGTGCTAAAAACATCTGAAATTGTTATAATCGAGAGGATTTTTATTTGCTCTTCTCCTCTTCAACCTTAAGGCAGCAACCAGAGAGTTTTATTTTTTGTTAATTTAAACATAACTGTGTACTCAAAAACTGATAAGAGTGTCTGGGTGGGGGAAGGCTAATGCCTGTCATACCACTAAGGAATTTTGATTTCTTATGGGTGACAAGTGCTCTTGAAATTTTGTTAACTGCTGGTATTGCTACTCTCTTATTATCTTCTCTTCTGGAACTCCTTGCCCCATTTGTTGCCCTGGCTGTTTTCATTAATTCAGATACTGCTCAACTCCAGTTAGAGCACTCAGACTGGCATTTTGAAAGGCAATCAGGCACGCTCACACTTTGTGAAATGCACTTGCTTTCTCCTGTGCAAGGAGTGGTGCACATGTGAGAAAGTAGTGGTTATAATTTCCTCTACTAACAGATTTTAGGATGATCTTAGACACTTATTTCTAAGGTAGCCGTATTAACAGGAGCTTGATTGCACATTTTCTCTTCCACAGCTTCTGCTTTTTTAAGGAGCCCAAGAACTGTATTGCTTTGACTTGAAATTTGTTTGCCAAAGCAACAGCAGAATTAAGACTTTCCTTCTTTTTTTCCATTCTTACTTTTTCTGAATTCTTTGCCTTTCTCTTGCCTTTTTCCTACTTGCTTTGCCTCACAATGGTTCTTCCCTATATTCCCACTAATATTTTGTTCCTGGCATTTTTCTACAGTTTATAGATAAACTTGTATTTGCAAATGCAGATCTTCATTAAGGTCTTTATCTTGTGCTAGATGGATATCAGTATTGACTAACAGCAAAGAAGAAGCATTAAATATGGCATTCCGTGGAGAGCAGAGCACAGGGGAGAACAGTTTAGAGGATCTGACAAAAGCCATTATTGATGACATACAGAGATTACCCGGAAATGAAGTCTGTTGTGATTGTGGCTCACCAGGTATCTCAATTTGTTCATGTCATCAACTTCTTGTTGTGAGCACAGTGATTTCTTTAGAGGTGTTTGTAGAGTGCAAACTAATTTTTAAGCAATATATTGATCAGTCTTCAAGCTGCTTTTAAAAGAACAAATATTGACTTTCATACATTAGTTCTGTTTAATTCACTAAAATATTTTTGTGTGTTGTCTGTGCTTACTTCCAGCAGTTCAAGCCCCTCTGGAGTTTGAACTGTTCTTGTTGCACTGTCTCTAGATGCTTGTTGCACTTGAATGGAAGTTGCTTGGCATCACTGATCCTGTGCATGCTACTAAGTAGAAGTGAGTAATGCTTAGACAATGACTGTGGAAAAATTGACCTGGCCCGGATCGTACTCTGAGGTTTTGTCTTGGTATGAGACTACTGGGATTTCAGTATCAAAAATCCTCATAGAGTAAGTAGTCTTGTGCTAAGAAGACCCAGAGTTAGAATCCTATCAGATTGTATCTTCAGAAGTGCAGGTCAGTTACATGTTATATCTTGAGAAGAATCAACTTGTCATTGAACTACTGAATTGACAAGGTAGTTGAGAGCTGTTGCAGCTTTCAGATCTAAAGAGATTCCTCAAGAAGACGATGTTCATGGGAAACTGAGTAGACATCTCCAATGTATCTTGGAGATGCTTACTGATTCAGAACTGATCCAAATAAGAAAATTCTAGATAAAAGTATAAAGTAGAATATTGCAAAATCACTATGTCAAGTCCTGGAAATGATTTGTTCTATTATTTTGGGTTAATTTATGTATGTGAAGCTGCAGCAACTTTGTACTAGTTTTCATTCATCTCCTAATTAATGGTGAAGTTTCAAGCTTCTTTATCCCAGCTTGCAGCTTTAAAGTCTTGACTTTGTCAGCTACTATGTAAGATGAGGAAGAGATTTATTTGAAAATATGTATACAAAATATGTATGCATTCACTTATTTTCTTCAAAAGACTGATCATGTTCCTTATATAGTATTTGTAATGTAAAAATGCAGATCTACTCTGACAGTGCATTTAAAAAAAAAAAAAATTCAAACTAACTTCTTAGTTCCTCATATTCTCCACGTATTACTGTTTTTATGTTGCAATATGTTATCATCAATTTTTAATGAAAAAAGACTATTTAAGAAATAAATACTAAAACTAAGATTTAGTTCTTAAGATTTCTTAAGTATTTAAGAAATAAATACTAAAGTTGTCAGTAGTGGGAATATAAGAAGTACGTTGATTTTTAAAAACAAGAAATAAAAGCCTGTTTTCCATCTAGAAGAAACAAACCTTGAATGCATTCAGTCTGGTCATTCAGTGTGGATTTAGAATTCTAAGTTCAGTGCCATTGTGGCTGTTACTAAATCTGAAAAACTGAATTCTGTTGGTAGCAATGCGTCGCTTGTGCTGCAGTTTGGAGAAAAGTGTGAGATATACTTGGTTCGTTTCCATTTGTTAAATATGAAATAAGGAATTACTTCAGATTGCACTGCATTTCTTACCACCACTGAAAACTTCCTCTAACTTCTTTAACTATTTTGTTTATCAATTTCACAGATCCAACATGGCTATCGACTAACTTGGGCATTTTAACCTGCATAGAGTGTTCTGGGATACACAGAGAAATGGGTGTCCATATTTCTCGAATCCAGTCTTTGGAATTAGATAAATTAGGAACGTCTGAACTCTTGGTAAGTTTCTTACATTATGTATATGTTAAACATTGTGTTTAATTACATGTTGGCTATTAGGTTGGATATTAGGAAAAAAAATATTCTCAGGAAGATTGGTGAGACATTGGAACAGGCTGCCCAGGGAGGTGGTAGAATCACCATCTTTGCAAGTATTCAAGAAATGTGGAGATGTAGTGCTGAGGAGAATGGTTTGGTGAACGTGGTAAAGATGGGTTGATGGTTGGACTAGATGATCTTTCTGGTCTTTTCCACCATAAATGATTCTATGTTGACCTGTAATAGAATCCTTTAAATTCAACGCCTGAACTTTTCAATATATAAGTTTTGCAGAATATTTTATTCATATGTTTGTGAGGTTTTCTACTATTCTGTATTGTTGATACATCTGTCTGTTAGTCATTTCTATTCATTTCCCAAGGCTTTACAGAATGAATATTAATATCTGCTGTGAATAGTGACGTTAGAATCTTACCTTTTACTTGCTGATCTTGACTCTAAATCAAGATAAAAATGTCTTGTGAATCTAACTTAACAATTGAGAATGACTAATGCTATTTATGACAGGAAAATATTGGATGAATCTTTTCAATTTCATAGAAGGAAATCCTTTAACATTTATGATCCTTTCATGTTATTAAATGTGGAGGTTGGTGGCCCTGCGCGTGGCAGGGGGTTGGAGATTCGTGATCCTTCAGGTCCCTTCCAACCGGGGCCATTCTGTGATTGTGTGATTCTGTGCAAGAAATTGTAAGGATAACTATTAATAACTGACAGGTTTATGCCACAATCTGTGCTTGACCTGTGAGAAGACTTACTGCAGAAATGTTGTGAAATATTAGTAATTCAAAAACTTCTTGAAATACTGAGTTGCTCACAAACATACTATAATTATTTTTTTACATGGGAAGTTCTGAGTGTGACTTTCCAATAGGTCTGAGCTGTTTTCCAGAGGTGACTGTCTGATAAAGGTATCTGATTAGGGTACAAGCACTATTACGGTGTCCTGTTGCTAGTTAGTACATCTGTTTTTTGTATCTGAGGTAATTAAACTTGAAATGTGAGTAATAAGCTGTGGTTGTGAAGCCTGTTTTACAACAAATTCTGGGCTGATAGAATTCACATTTGAAAATATTTGGTGACTTTCAATTTCAATGTAGTTACTGTGCTTCATTTTTTTAACCTGATGTGTTATTGTTAGATAGCAGAGAGCAAAATGCATATTAATAGTTCAGGTTTTAGTTTACTGATGGTCGGTGGTTGGAAAAACTCCCTTTTATGCTTTTTTTTTTTTTTTTTTTTTTTTGCAGCTGGCCAAGAATGTAGGAAACAATAGTTTTAATGATATTATGGAAGGGAATTTACCTAGTCCCTCACCTAAACCCAGTCCATCGAGTGATATGTAAGTTGTGAATATCTTAAGTTTTTCAATATTAAGTTTAATATGAAATATACTTGTGATGGAAAATGCCTGAAGATAAAGAGCCAGAGGTAGACTAGGATGACAGAACACTTTTTATTCAAACTCCAAAATGGAGTTTCTTAAAAGTTCAGTCTTACCCCCTCCAGTCACATTTTAGCTACTTCATCTTCTCAGTGTAGAAAACTGTGTATCTGGTTTCTTTAGAGCATGCTGCTGAATCTTGCAAGCTTTTCATTTCTTCTAATATGCCATCAGGTGATAAAACTGTTGGACTAAATGGACATTAAATTCAGTACCGTCTTGATATCATGACGAATTTTCTCTTCCTTTTTCTGGCACAGGAGTTGTGCAGAAAGCATAACAGATGTGATTTTGCTAGAAGACATTCTAATCTATTATGTGTTTTATGTGTTCCTGTAGCTTCTTTGGTACTGTTATTTTTTTAATCCTGTTTTTAACTTTTTTTTCATGCTTATCTTTATAACACGTAGGTACATTTTCACAAGAGACCACGTTTCAGGCTGTATTTTATCTTTATTTTCAGAGTCAAAGAGTTTACAAACTTTTGTTTGCAACAAGAAGACATAGTGCAATTGAAGGAGTATCTTACTTGGAACTCGCTTGAGAGGAAAAAAAAAAAGCATGCATTATAGTAATAAGCTTTTATCTGATAATTTTCCTCCTAACTTCTGAGTTCAAGTTAGATAACGTGATATTAAATTATTGACCTATTTTTTCTTAAAACATTTAAACCAAGGTCTATTTTCATACCCCACAGGACTGCGCGTAAAGAATTTATAACTGCTAAGTATGTAGATCATAAGTTCTCCAGGAAGACTTGTGCATCTGCAGCAGCTAAACTGAATGAATTACTTGAGGCTGTCAAATCCAGGGATTTACTTGCACTAATTCAAGTCTATGCAGAGGGAGTAGAGCTAATGGAGCCACTGTTAGAGCCTGGACAGGTAAGCCTATCAGGTAAACAGGATTGAGTATTTTAAGTAAAGTGTATCTGTATAATGTCAACTACCACAGGCTGTTATCTTTAATACTTAAGAGAAAAAACAGATTAATATGATTTAAAAAATGCTTTCCCTGATTTGGCATCCTTCAGGGGGGAGAAAGGGAGACCATATATGTTGCCAGCGGTTAATCTGAAGAAGAGTGAAATGCAACAGTACTATGATACACTGTTCTAATTGCAGCTATTTTATGTTGAAAAGCACCTGTTCTGCAGCATGCTCCTTTTAGAAAAAGGACCTGAGATAGCTGAATTTGCTAACCTAGGGTCATCTGATACCATAGATAGTATCATGTCTGCTTTTAAAGTAGCTGCCAAAGGGACACATCACCTACTGTACACAAGTCTCTGCATGCTGTATGAAGAAGCAGCAAAGGTGGTGCTTTCACAGACCGTGGTGAAACATTTACAAAAGTGCAGTTTTTCATTCAGGACAAGAATTGTGGCTTTGAATTGGTATTAATAATGTGCTGAATATTTCCAGTTCCTCCTGAAAATCTGTAGCAGGTTTTCTGAAAATAAGTCCTGTTTCATCTAAAGTATCCATGTAGAAACATTGCTCCAGAGCAATGTAATCTAGTTTTGTAAAGAACCAATGCTGTGTAGCCACTTGGTCAGCAATATTTTTTCTTTCTACTTTAAAATCCAACCTAGAGAGATCTCAGAGAGTTTTCAGTAAGATGTATGAAAACAGCCATTTTGGCAAAGGCTTGTCTGTGTGGAGTGGAGGAGTTCAGTCTCAGCACTTGAGATATCACAGAGTGCTGGTCATGGAAGCACTTCACAGATCCTCTGACTATGGGCTTAACTTTGTGTCAGCTGTAAGGAGAACCAAAGAATTAGCCCTTAGTGTTTCACAGCTTCTGTAGTCAGTAATATGTTTGAATACCAATTGAAATGTGCTCTGCAGTTAGGATGTTTGTAACAGCAGTTTCCCATGTAAATCCTCTACTTAACAAATTTTAATTCTAATATATTTTCATTTAAGTTTTTAAAATGCACTTAATGATTCATAGGAGTTGTTAAAATTTGGTTTTAGAGTAATTTCTCATGCACATTTTAATCTGAATTGTTCTCATTTACATGTATCAAGACAAAAGTTATACATAGGAAATAAAACATGATTCTATTTGAGATAATCTAACTTCTGTTTACATGTGTTTAGGAGCCAGGTGAAACAGCGCTTCATTTAGCAGTCCGGACTGCTGACCAAACCTCTCTCCATCTGGTTGACTTCCTTGTACAAAACTGGTATGGATTGCATATTTTTGTTCAGTTTAGAATGAAAAATGAAGATGTTCAAAGCTGTCATTTCAACGTGTTGGGTTGTTTCTTCATCGCTTGTAATCATTCTCCTTAGATATGTTTCAGAGAAGCATAATTTAATACCTTGAGTTGACCTTTGTGCTTGTAGTCACTAGAGAGTGGGGAAATAAGATATGGAATGTAGTTTCTCCTTTAATGTTATTTTTAATTAATGTGGAACAAAAAATATTGGTATAGAACATAGATATAAAACATAAGAAAATGTGAAACAATGCAAACGAAAAACAAATCATTCAGATAAAGAAGAAACTGCAAGAATGGAGAACTTTTTATCAGAAAATGATAAATAGAAGATGCATTAACTTTGGAAGAGATGTTGTAGTAGTTTGGAAACTGTGCTGAAGCTGTTGAGAGCGTAGTCTTTTTAACTGGAAATTTTTAGCATCTAGTTTATTGGCTGAGCTGTTCTTTGTTGTCAAGAAATGTTCACAGGAGTAAAATAATACATATATATACTTTCTTAATGAATGATCTAGTGGTACATTGTTAGCTTTTATTTATGTCACAATGTAGGTAATGATGAAATGAAATAGATTCCAGTCCACTCCTAGCATGCTCTTAAGTGAAAGAGGCATCCCTTGCTTGCTTTCTCAGAGTGAGGGGATCACTTTTGCAGAGGGATGAGAGAGGAGGTGTGGGGTGTTTGGTTTGAGGAATAATTTCCTGCTGAGCATATGAAATCAACATACCTATTATTTGAAAATCAGTGGAAAGAATACTTACTTTTTTTCTTTCCTCTCTCTGACTGTATATAGAATGCTGCATTTAGGCAGTGTTAGGGAGGAAGTTTTGTCTGCTGGTAACAGTAGACCTGGAGTAAGTGTTTGTGTCACCATCTCTGGCACTGTGCAGACAAGCTGCATAACCTTCATATCACTTAAACCTCATTGTCACTACTCCGTGAAGTGGAATGTTGACCATAATAAAAGTATTACTTAAAAAACAAACAAGCAAACAAAAAAAAAACAACCCAGCTATATGTAAGCCATTTGATTCTGTAATTGTGCAGAGTATTACATTTTTCTTGATTGACTTCTATTTTTTTTTTTTTTTTTACATAGTGGAAACCTGGATAAGCAAACAGCATTGGGTAATACAGTTCTACACTACTGCAGTATATATAATAAGCCTGAGTGTTTGAAGTTGCTTTTGAGGGGGAAGCCAACTATTGATGTAGGTAAGTGAATTAATTAACACTAGGAAATAAAAATTTCCTAACATTTCATTTTTTAACCACTTCTGTTTATATCCTACTTTATTAATTGAGCTTTTCTTAAGGAAAAATAAAAACTGTGTATTAGAAAGATGAAGGTTTCCTCATTAACAAGCCTAAAAGAAACATTAAAATATTGAACTTAACAACAACAATAAAAAAAAGTAGAAAAACTAATTGATAATCCCTAGTTTTTCTTCGGTGTTACGTCTTGCATGTTGTGAATGTACTGGATTTTAGATTTGTTGTTTGTAACATAAAATTCATCCCGTGCTTGTATGTTAAAATGCTTCAAATGACTTACATTAAGTACATTGTAGATGCGTTTGGGCTTTCTGTACAGAACAGTTAATTTTATTTTTATTGTGAATGTTAGTTGGCACTGTGGTTTTACTCAGCACTTCCAGTACACCACTGTAGGTGATGAGGGAAGAGATTCACTTTGAGATGCCTTTCCTTCTCTAATTACAGTCTTCATTTGTGTGATGTAAGACTTTCTGTACCTGCATCAGTCCATTTTTCATCATGTCTTAGCAGAAGTCTTCATTAAAAGTGGAAACTCTGCAAACTGTTTACTCACACTTGATATAATCTGTTATTTACCAGATATTCTTTTTCCTGTCTCAGAGTGTGGCAGGCAGTATATTCTGAATCTCGCTTGTTAGGCTGAGGAGCTGTGTCATCATGTCCATAGAGTTTTGCTCTCTGTCAGTTTTGGTGTAAGAGGGAAGTTTCCTTCATAGCGCAAGCTAGAGAGTATGCACTTCTGTTTCTCTTTTTTTTCCTCAATGCCATCATTTCCATCATTTTTTTTCCCTGTTGGCCGGGCTACAGACTGTTCCAAAGTTCAGTTCTTATCTCATTGGCAGAATTCATTGGTTTTCTTCACCTTTACGTACACCCTTAAATTATTATTTTGATATTCTAATATTAACATGCCAGAGACCTTGATGTGGTGGTTTTTTTTAGCAGATATGTCCCTAATGAATAGAGAGAGAAAACTATCTGCACTGAATTGAACGTGTATATTGGCCATTCTGTGGAACTCTCTCCAGGCAGATGTCAGAAGTCTGTTTTTAACTTTTAGAATCGCTTTCCCCATCTCCACACTTTGATCTGCCGAATAGGAGCAGCACTTCTTAGGCCTTGAAGCATCATGTTGCATCTGAAATTTTGGAATGTATGTAGTCTTGTCATCTACACGTGTTAAGAAATACTCATGTTCTCATTTCTCTTTATGATAAACCTATCATTCCACGGGGAGGTTAATACGGAACGTTTTTCTTTCTTCCAGAGATTGTAATTCCTTGACATTTGTAGAAATCCTTGTTGAACTTGTATTTATTTAAAGTGGCCTTTGTATGACTGCTTTCTATTTTATGTATATTCTACTCTAATACACACCAACATGTCTGCCTGTGAGAGCTCAGTTTGACTATTTTCATTGCTCAGTCACCAAAACGTTTCACCATCTGAATATGGTGTAAACAAAACTTGTACTCTGTTCAAGCTCCACAGCATTTTCAGAGATACCATAAGAATAATCTTTACCAAGGGTTTGTTCACAAAAGATTATAGGCTGTGATAGTTTGCGTTTCGTTTTACGAGAATTTCTCCTGGACGTCTAGAAAGGACCTCACTAGACGTGCTAAAAGACCTTCTGGAGGGCTCGGCACCTTCTGCCTGCCTGCTCAAGAATCATTGTAAACTGTAAAAGATATTATAGTCTTTGTAAGGATAACACAGCTGGAAAGGTTGTCAGTGATTCTTGTCATCTTTAGAATAGAACTTGTCTTCACATTCAGACTTCAAATACCTATATATTAATCACTTAAAGTAAAATGTGCTTGGATCAACGGTATGCGTCTTACACTGTCTGCTTGCTTCTGCTTACTGTAGGTTTTACTGGCAGAGGAGTTGAGTGAAGGATTAAATGATGTATTTCTTTATATTCTCTCCTAGAATAATTAGGAGGGTTAGGGGATTTGGGAATTGTCCTACCAGGTGCTGCTGTTCAGAAAGAACCTGATGACATGTTAAATGCATGAATACTTGAAGTTCTTCAAGATGCAGGTGCTTCTAGTGTAAATAGATGTTTTTGATCAATTTTAGAAGTTACTCTGCTAAGAACAGTGAAACACAGTGAATTAATTCTGTAAGCATCTCAATTATTATTCTTTTTATTGTTGATTTTTGTAGTTAATCAAGCTGGCGAGACGGCTCTAGACACAGCAAAAAGACTGAAAGCTGTCCAGTGTGAGGAACTGGTAAGAATGGGGTGAGCCGGGGAAAGCTTACATCTTTAAAGGTCTACGTAATGTATCCCTTCCATGGTACCTCAGACACAAGGTTCTGTAGGAATTTGTCCCTCTACTGAACACGGTCAAAACAAACCTTTTTTGGAATTCTCAGAACTTATGAATCAACACTCAAGAAAATCACTGGAGTTTGAGGAAATAAAGGTTTTAAAGGATTTTTTCAATTATTCTTCTGGAGCTGATAGCCAGGAATAAGATTTCCAGGTCGGAGAAACAGGCATGTTTGTTCTTAGCCCTCTAAAGTGCTGTAGACCAACGTGTTTAGTAGACAAGTGAATTCAAGTACTATCAGTGGATTTGAAAAGTTAAAGTAATCTATGTGATAAGCAAAACAAAGCCAGAAGAATTTGCAAAAGTGGTAGACGTTTACTGCTTTATTCTATTTCTCAGAACTTTCCTGTCTCATTTTAACAAACCCAAAAAGGTATTTACTATTTCTGTGGTGAATTTAATGTTTTATTTAACAACTGAAAGTTCTTGTCATGTATTAGTATGGAATCAGAAGAGCTTATCCTCCATAGTTCAGAATCATTTTTCTTAGTTCTTGGAATGCAAGTGCACTTTTTCCCAGGGCTGGCAGGCAGGCAGTGCTCTCGCTCTCTCCTGTGTGTGCTGTAAGTACTGTTTCCAGTTCAATCTTTTGAGTATTCCAGCAGCTGAAAAGCAGGTCAGCTGTACAACATGAGATTGGAATGCATTTTATTTGTAGGGTATACTTAATAAGGTAACATTTGCCATTAGTGTGGACCAGCTGATTGTGGTAAAGAACAAAAAAATAGGATGCTACCAGTGAGCTTATCTACCAGTTAATTGCTTTAATTATTGTAAATGAAATTCTGTGAATGCCTAACTTCGGTAAAGTTACCTAAAGGAATGAGAGCATTTACAACATTTCCATATTTTCTGTTCTTGAAGAGGAAAATGTTTACGTTTTTGGTCCAAAGGGGCAATGAAATGAGGGGAGGATGAAATAAATATCTAAATGCTTGCAGTATCACAGGCATACTGATTTCTGTTGCTTGGAGTCTTAAGTATATAATTGCATTCAGTTTCAACTAAATTAATTTCTCATAGATAATTATTCATAGTTACATAACATTGTAAATAGTTTTCTTCTAAATTTTATTTAGGGGAGATCTCATTTGGTTACAGACACTCCTGAGTCAGCCTGGCTCAGTAGCCTGCACCTCAAAGGATGGGATGGAATAAATAATGATGGGATATAAAAGCATTGAATATGAGAATGCTTTTGTGCACATATCTTTTCTTCATACCACAGCATTTTCAAATGCTTGTCAAACATGCCGACTTCTATCCATTTTGATAAAATCTTCTCTTTTTGGCTTGTAGCAGTTCTCTTCCACAAATAGAAGGAGACTTTTGTGATTGTCTTAAAATTTTACTTGTAATGCCTGGAAAACTTTAAAACTAATTATTTCTAGTAATTTCTTGCTATTACAAAACTAACTTCAGAGGCAGTGAAGGAAGAGCAGGTATGCCAATGAGAATTCTTATTGTTTCAGCTTTCTCAAGCCAAGGCTGGAAAGCTAAATCCACATGTCCACGTAGAGTATGAATGGAATCTTCGGCAGGAAGAAATTGATGAAAGTGATGATGACTTAGATGATAAGGTAAGCATGAAGTCCTTGTGTAGCCTTCAAACAAAATGTAAACTCCACATGTGTATTAATTTCTTTTTCTTGTATCAAAAATAGCAGGGAGAGAGCTAGTTTCAAGTTCTGTTTGAAGACTGACAAAGCGCTTTTTGAATACACTTTTTTTAACCTAGTTATTACAGAATGGAGTTTCAGAAGTTCTACTTCACTGAGACATACATGATGATACAAATCGGTAAACGTAGATTACTTGTGGTCATTTTTTTCCTTACCGAATTCTTGGCTTTGCATTTCTAGCTGAAGGAAATCCAGAGATAACATACTCAGTTCTTTCATAGTTTAATTAAAATCCTAGTTATCAAATTAGTAACTTGATGTATTTCTCCAGAACTATGCTGTGCATTTTATTCCCGATTGAAAAAGAGGTAATGGAAAGGCAACACTTGAGGGCATAGAATAATTGTCATTTGAGATGATGTGAAAACTTAGCTTCAGTGTCCTACTTTAGCTGAGATAATTTTTCTGTGCTGTCTTTCTGTAGTAAATGGAAAAACACATCTCGTATTTTCCATGAGTGCTGTAGAAAGAAATGTGGTCAGCTTTATTATCTGTGACATTTAGGGCTGAAAAATCTAGAATCCCAAATAATTTACATATCCTCAAGGACCGTAGAGAACGAAATGATTATCAGTGCAAGGAACCTCAGGAGAATATGTAATACTATATTGGAGGTAATAAAGCCTGCCTGATCCAGAACTACAATGGGACAGATTGTGTAGCTCTACTTGTAGCTATTATATGCATTTAAAAGATGAGCTGTACGACTGAATGTGTTGTAGGTTCAGTAAACAAACCTGATATGTCAGAAGTGGTTAGTTAATTTTTAGTACTTATTAATGAGGTATTTTGATCTTTGAAGGCATCTTGTTTAAGTGCTATTTGAACTGAAAAATTACCCTTAGTTTCTGAAAACTCCCAGGTTTTGGTTTATACTATTTTGTATATTGTATATCTATTACTTTAAAAATGAATCCAACTATGTGAGTATACTGACTTGATGCTACAGTCTTTAATTTTCAGTTACAGAGGAGAGGTTTGGTCCTGAGCAGGAGAGGAATGAGGTTATTTTGTATGCTTGTGTCTAATAGAATATGTTCTATTTTATTCTTTCCCAACCATATGAACTATATCTAGTGTTTAGACAGCCATATAATACATGTCCTTTTATTCACAGCCTAGTCCTATAAAAAAAGAAAGATCTCCAAGACCCCAAAGTTTTTGTCACTCTTCAAGTATTTCCCCCCAAGACAAAATGACTCTTCCTGGATTTAGCACTCCTAGAGACAAACAGAGACTCTCCTACGGAGCTTTTACCAATCAGATTTTTGCTTCTACAAGCACAGATTCACCCACTTCTCCAACTGCAGATGCTCCTCCTCTTCCTCCTCGAAATGCTGGCAAAGGTAAGTCTGTTTTGAAAGTGAGGTGCAAGCGGCAATTCTTCTCAATTGTCCTTTCTTTCAAGTGTATTATATTTAAGATGTATAGTTTTCTTACTATACTGATGTTTTAATGTGGTCCAATGCATGTTCTCATAATTAGAAGAAAAGAAACAAAGAGTGGGTGCTTTGTAACAGGTTTTCATTCATAACAGTATATGTGAACTGATTACAGATTATAAAATAAAACTGACAAATAAAAGTTGATTCATTTTACGCAGAAATTTCTCCAAAATGTAAGCAGAATCTTGTAAATCAGTTTTCATTGCAAATCCATGAATCTTTTAGAAGAATGTTGCTGGTATGTAATGCTGTAGGATGACGTGTAGTGTCTGCCATAGGGCCAAAAAGCATTGAAGAAAAGGAGATGCAAGATAGCATTGGTGCACAAAGAAAGGCCGGGCAATTGATGTCATTAATTGGACATGTGCAAGGCCTTTGACATGGTCCTGCACTACGTCCTTATCTCTAAATTGAGGAGATGGATTTCAAGACTGAACTGTTAGGTGTTTAAGGAATTGGTTGGATGATGATAGCCAGAGAGTTGTTGTCAGTGACTCTGTGTCCAGGTAGAGGCTGGTCACGAGTGGTGTCCCCCACAGGGTCTGTCTTGGGACCAGTGCTCTTTAACATCTTTATCAGTGACATAGACAGTGGGATTGTATGTACCTTCAGCAAGTTTGCTGATGACACCAAGCTGAGTGGTACAGATGACAGAATAGAAGGGAGAGATACCAGGCAGAGAGACCTGGATACTCAAAAAGTGGGCACGTGAGAATGAAATGAAGTTTAGCAAGGCCAAGTGCAAGGTGTTGTACTGGGGTCAAGGCAATCCCAGATTTGAATACAGACTGGGAGAAGGACTCACTGAGAACAGCCTTTCAGAGAAGGACTTGAGGATGTGTGCTTGCAGCCCAGATGACCAATGGTATCCTGGGCTGCTTCAAAAGAGGGGTGGACAGCAGGGAGAGGGAGGTGATTGTTTTGAACTGCTCTGTACTTGTGAAGCTCCATCTGGAGTACTGTGCCCAGACCTGAGGCCTCCAGTACAGGAAAGATGCAGAGCTGTTGGGGTGGCTCCAGAGGAGGGCCACGAAGATGATCAGAGGGCTGAAGCACCCCTCCTGTGAAGAAATGTTGAGGGAGGTGGGCTTGTTTAGCTTGGAAGAGAAGGCTTTGGGGAGATCTCATTGCAGCTTTCCAGTACTTGAAGTACTCCAGTACTTACAGACAGGGAGGGCATAGACTTTTTATGTGGTCTCCTAGTGATAGGATAACAGGGAATGGCTTTAAACTAAAAGACAGGAGATTTAGGTTAGATGTTAGGAGGAATTTTTTTTTTTTACTCAGAGGGTGGCGAGGCACTGGCACAGGTTTCCCAGAGAGGCTTTGGAGGCTCCTTGTCTCTGGAGGCATCCAAATCCAAGTTCGGATGGGACCCTGGGCTGCCTGACCTCGTGATTGGCAAACCTACCCATGGCAGGGGGGTTAGAACTGGATGATCTTTAAGGTCCCCTCCAACCTAAGCCATTCTGTGATTCTGTGATATGATTCAAGAAGACTCCCTCTCCTTGCAGTCACTGTGTGGATAAAGAAAAAAATACCAGAATGACCTGGGAAGAGCTAAGCAGGTTGGTATGAAAGTTTGTTCCCTCTCTACATCAAGACATTCCTTTTTCATCTTGATGAGCGCTTTAGAAGTGTGAATAATGTCAGAGAAAAAATACTATTTAAAAAAAAATACTAAAAAATACACTCTATTGCCAGATACTTAATGAGTGACATATTGAGAAGCTAAATGAAATGTCACCCATTCTTCCCTGAGAGAAACAACAGTTATGGTCTTGTAGAATTACCTCTAAGGAAAATATGTGCTACAAGTTGATGGATTTAGAAATATATGTTCACTCAATAATTTTTTATTCTGTGACTAAAAACACTTTTGGTAGTGCTTGAAAGGGAAGTGAACTGCTTTTACAAGGCTTTATTTTGCAGCTGTAACGGACAATGGCTCTGTAATCTGAATATAAGCTTTGAAATTAGAGGACATACATGTGAAATGAAACCTGTTGCTGTAATATAATTTCTGCAAATTTAGCTTGAGAATGACAAAAAAAAAAATGCATTTCTTCATTTTTTCCCTCAACTTAATTTAGGAATAACCTAATTGTGAAAAAATTATTTGTTATGAAGGCTACAATGTAGTTTAATGCTTTAATGGTTGTAAGTTCTTGTTTAATTTCTTCAACTTGTAATTGACTTTGTTGTTAGAAATAATGGTGAAGAGCTCTCAATAAGACATAAGGGTTAAAAGGGACGGAACAGAATCTGTTGACATCAGGTATCTGCTTTTACACTATGCAGGTGCTGTGTTTAAGAGCTACTGTTCCATTGTCTGTTTTTGCTGTGTTCTGGCAACTTCAGAATCCCTTAACCCTTAGTTAAAAATGCTTGTTTTCCTCTAAAAGACAAAGCAGAGTATAGTTTCTTTGTAAGATTTCACGATCTGAGCTTGGTTGTACCAGTTTAATTTGGATGTCACTTGTATTGCTTGTGACTTCACTCTGTTGACCTTCCTGTTGGCATCTAAGATAGGCTAAATTTTCTTTTCTTTCTGTATGGTTCTATGTTTTGGATTTAGGGCAAGTTGATGTTGTTAACACTGACATTTCAGTTGTTGCATAAGAGCAGGGCTTACTCTGAGTTAGAGATTTTCTACCTTCGCAAGTTCATTTTGGTAGCTATCTGTATGATTTAAATTTATGTAAAAACATAGCAGAGTATTTTGCCATATCGATTCTGTATTAGAAAAGTTATGAACAAGATGGGGACTGACTTTACGTGGTTTGATAGTGATAGGACAAGGAAAAACTGCTTGCTTCTACAAGAGAAGAGATTTATGTTACATGTTAGGAGCAAATTATTTACTCAGAGAACAATTAGGCACAGGGACAGGTTGCCGTTCTATGATTCTGTGACTAGATTTCCTAGTTTGATAACCATTACTTTAAAAAATGCCTGAGCCAAGATGATTTATCTTTGGGTTTATTTATCTTCTTAAAGCAGTGAGCCATAATAATTGATTTGTTACATCATAAGCGTTTGGTATCAGGTCTCAAGTGAAGGTTCTTCCAGCAATGGAGTTAGAGGTGTACCTGCCCACCTGCTTATCTTCTGAAGAGGCAGATGAGCGAGCCTGAGCTGATAAGGGATGTGGGTTCAATATTATGATAGTGTATTGTACACTACAGCAACTCATTTGTGGACACGTTACTTGTCACCCCTGGATTTAGTTAATTCTAACAGAATAAAGAGTGCAGAGTGACTACAATCACTGCATAAGCTGCCATGGCTGTGCCTCTTCCAGCAGTTTATCTAACATTATTCGGGTTCAGCTTGTAAGTCCAGTCTTGGGAGTTTAACAGCCTGAAAATCATATTTTTCATTAAACTCTCCAGTTTACATCTGTTTTATGTCTTTAAGTAGTTGTATGACTAAACAGTATCTAGATAAAGACTTGCACAAACTTAATTGCAAATCCGAAGTGAGGGCTAGATTTGTGGAAGGATTAGGCAATCTAAACCAGGATTCCTTAATTTTAAGTGAAAGTTAATTATCTTCAGTGATCCTGCCTGTTATTCTCATAGGGGATGAATATGGTGGTCAAGGATCAATTGCATGTTGAAAGTTGAGTTTAGATCTTTACTAATTAAAAGCTTGCAAATTTTGTGCTAACAGCTCTAAGAATAAATGCAGAAAACCAGAGGACTCCTCCATCGCAGTTCCTTCCATTGCAGCTGCAGATACCAGGTTGGTCCAGCCTTGACAGTTGGACTGGGTGATCTTGTAGGTCTTTTCCTACCTTGGTGATTCTATGATTCTGTGTCAGATAATCTGCTGTGTTACTTGATCAAACTCCATTTCTACACAAAATAGCTAACTTTCCTTTACTCATGACTTCTGAAAGTGGTCAGACTGCATTGCTCACAGGATCAGAAATCTTCCAAAGTCCAATAAATTGCTTTGTTCATGTAACATCAGCATTCAGTGATTATTTTTTTCTGCCATTGGTCCCTGTATTTAGGTGCTCCCTGGAGAGCAATCATGTAGGTCTTTTTTCTTAACTACACAAAATAAACCTTTTTTTTTTTTTTTAAATGGAGTATTTTAATTTTGCGTCACTCGAGTTTCTTTTCATTGTACTATAACCCTTCTTTGTACTTTGCTGTTTAAATCACCTTTCTGGCATACATGTAACTGGAAGTTCAAGAAGGTTTCTTAGTCTGGAATTTTAACACTGTATATAATCTTGTGTTCTTACTTCTGCCTTCGAGGTCATCCACTTTCTTCTGTTTATTTTGTATGCTGTTAGGATTCTACAGCTCTCTTGCGTATACTTAGACTTGTTTTTTTTTTTTTTTACATATTCTTATAAATTTGGTGCATATTTTAGTAAACAGTGCTACTAATCGCAGTCCAGCTCTGTATGTTATGGTGCTGTAATAGGAAGAGGAGGGTAGCTGACAACCATTAGTTTTCATGTAGTTATATTTGTGCTACAACCCAAAATACATAATTGCTTAATATGAATATTGGCACTTTTTTCAAACAGGATTTTTTTAACAGTAATTATGGAATGTTCTTTATATGCTAATATTGATTCAATTTGTTTTCCTAGCTTTCTTATGTGGAATGACTGATCAGCTTCTTTGATTATGGTTTTATTTTCAGTACCAAAGATGTATTCTCTACAGTAATGAAGTACAAAATGAAGATGGCTATTGGTAGTATCTGCAGAAAGTGTCATCATTATAAGTGGGAAAAATAGCAGTAACTTTTGTTAATGAAAATATTATTTTTAATATAAACTTACTTTCCTTTGCAGTACCTGTTCTACCATTAACTGGAATACTGGTTCTTCCATATCTCTCATTAAGTGGTAAAAAATACATACAAATGTGAGGCTTTTACACTATAAAACCACAATTTAAGTGGATGGGAACAGCTTTGCATGTTTTCTTCACTAGTACACAAATTAATATACTAACTGCACAAAAGCCAAAATGCAGAAATGCACTGTTAATTGCAGATATTTTCTAGTTATTTACCATAGTACTGTAAGTTTGAGATGATTAGGTCTGCTCATACATGAAATTGTGATCTTTACAGTGAGTAAAAGTGATGAAAGATGGAAATAGCTTGTATTTTGTATAGAAAGCACCTGTTGCCCAGCTAAATAAAGAAAAAAGAGCCCAATGGATGCAGAGTTCAATGTTAAGGTGTTTTTGGGTTGTATTTTTCTATGCTTATTTGAGGGGGGGGAGTGGAATGTTCTTCCTAAAATGTGAAATTCATAATGATGTGATAAAACAACATTAAGATGACTGCGGCAAAAAAATGGCTGACTGACTTGCTGCCTGGTTAGAATTGCACAAGACTTTTGATCTAGAAAACTGCTCTGATTATTACTAGAAACACCTACCTAGATTTGTATATCGAAAGAAAAGAAAGTAGCAGTTTTTTGAGACTTCACATAATACAGAGTATTTTAGAATAATTTTACCAGCAACTAATACAGCATCAGATCTTTATATTGTTTCATCAGCTATTTGTGTGGACTGATTCAAATTTTAGAACATTTCCCACGTTTGCTCTGTTCAGTCATGTGACTTACACCTTTCTCTGAAAAGATGCTTTGAAGTTTTCCCTTATTTGCTGTTTATTTGAAAGTAAATTTTGTGTTTCAGCCATCCAATCATTAGTGCATGTCTTACAAGCTGTTCTTTATTCATTCCATTTAAGTGCCTTTGAAATTAATGCAGGAATGTGTGCCAGGAGTCAGAAAACCTGCATTGTTTTTAATACCTTGTTGCCTTTTCCCCGTAATTGCAGTACACCATGTGAACTCTTCAATTCTATGAGGGAATAATGCTTTTAAACTCTGTTGTCTGGAGACATACTACTGGTACATGAAGTATGAAATACTTCATTATGATCATAAAACTTAGTAGGATTAAAAACTCTGTAGAGAAGAAATCTCACTTCTGTTAGCAATAAGAAGCACAAGTTCTACTTATTTCTGAAGTTTGATTAGCAATAAGTGTAAATAGTATTTTACATTTCCAACACTTCAAGCAAAGTTGGTGTTATTTGCAACTCGTGGGGAGGGGAAGGCTGTGCTGGTGAGGCTGTAGTGCAATTCACCCACAGGGCACTAGGTGGTGGCACACCAGAATCCATGGGCCGTTGCCACTTGCAGACATTTCAAAGTGTGGAATATACTATCGAGTATGTCTGATCCATTCCGACATACCATTTATGTTTTCTACATTCTTTTAAAATGATGTTATTATTAAGATTGTATTTCTACTTCTTTTAATAGGATCATAGATTCGTAGAATTGCTCAGGTTGGAAAAGACCTTAAAGATTATCAAGTCCAACCACAAATACCAGTAGGCTGCGCTGCTATTCAACAGGGCCTGGTCGGGCTGGGTAGAGAGGAACATATTAAGGTTGAACAAAAGCAAATGTTGAATCCTGCACCTGGGAATAACCACAGCCATCAGTACAGATTAGGGTATGTGCTGCTGGAGAGGAGCTCTGTGTTCTTCTGGACAGCAGGTTGGCCCTGAGCCAGTAGTGTGCCCTGGTGGCCAAGAAAGCCAATGGTATTTGAGAATGTATTAAAAAGAGCGTGGCCAGCAAGTTGAGGGAGGTTCTCCTCCCCCTCTAGTCTGCCCTGCTGAGGTCACATCTGGAATAATGTGTCCATTTCTGGGTTCATCAGTTCAAGACTGGGTACTTCTGTAAAAATTCCAGCGGAGGGCGACAGAAGTAAAGGGGCTGGAGCGTCTCTATTATGAGGAAGGCTGAGTTACCTGGATCTGTTTGGCCTGAGGAAAAGAAGGCTGGGAGGGCATCTGATCAATGTTCATAAACATCTAAAGTGCGGGAGGCAATGGGATGAGGCCAGACTCTTCAGTGGTGTGTAGTGATAGAACAAAGAGCTATGGCCAAAACTGGAACGTGGGAACTTACACACAAATATGCAGAGGAACTTCTTTACAGTGAGTGTGATGTAGCACTGTAACAGGCTGCCTAGAGAAGTTGTGGAGTCTCCATTGGAGATATTCAAGACCTGCCTGGCCGCCTTCCTATGCAACCTACTATAGAGAACCTGCTTTTGTAGGGGATTTAGATGCAGTCATCTCTAGAGATCCCTCCCAACCCCTGTGATTAATAATTTGATTCACAAATAATGGAAAGCCAAGATCTAAATTTTTGCTGGCGTTGTGATTGAGGGATTCTGCTAAGTGACAAAAAGCTTTGAATCTGGAAGAGATGAGACTGATGGCGAGCTCCCTACAGGCAGTCTGATTAATCTTTTCTTTTGGGTGAAGAGGAGAGGTCATCACCTTAGAATGTTTGGCAAATGCGTGCATGTTTATGTGTAACTGAATCATTTTTTTATTTTTTTTTTCAATGTTCAGTATTTTACCTAAGGAACTTTAGCAAAGACTCTTCTTTACCAATTTTCATGCTTCTATGATATGTATTTGGGAAGGCACGCAGAATTAAGTACTTTTCTATCTAGAAGAAAGCAACAAGGAATTAAACCTTTTGAAGATGCAGATTCTGTTCTGTTTGCACGTTAGGGTACATGCTGATTAACAAAATGAAATCTTGTCTTCAATTCCATTCAAATAAGCTGTGTTTCCAGAAATAGTATATTCTGTAGTGCTACAAAATAGTTGATGTTAGAAATGAAATTTCAGGTATAAATAAACTTTGCTTTTAAAACTGTATGGTTAGTGTTCTTCATTTACCCAGCCTGTGATGACAAAGCTCTCTTACATTCAAAACTTAATGTAAGATCGTGAGTGCAGTAAGATGTTGCCAGATGAGGAGATTAAAAGATGAATGAACTTTAGCCTAATCTAAACTAACATAAAATTAATTTAAATAAGTCTCACAAATCATGTACTTTGGCAGTAATGGTGGCTGACTCAAGCAGTTGTCTCCTCACTGCATGTTTGTGTGCAGCACTGCCTGCTTTCTTAACTTCCTGCAGTGACATTTGGGAAGGTGAATGATGAAGTTGATAGGGAAAACTCATTTTCCCCTGTGGTAACTGTTCCTTTTAACCAGTATTTGTTCCCATGTTCTGTAAAGTACGTGTTGTGTTGAACGATGCCCGTGCCAACGTTGATTCAGGGGAAATACAGGGTTTAGGATAAAGGTGACTACAGAAACTGCTAGAAGCACTTCAAATAATCTCAGACAGATAAAGGGCCTGTCTAATGTTTATTTTATATATGCAGCATACACAATTTGCATTGCTGTACAGATGTGTCTTCTGGTGTATTTAGATGAAAATTGAAATGGAAAGTAACTATGGAAAATTTTCCGTAGTTTATTTCCAAAACACAAAGCAAAGAAAATATGGAGATATGTATTTCTACAACCCCTTCCAATTTACTAACAGAATTGATATAGCATAGAGGAAAACAAACCCAAAAAACAGCCATGTAATTGAACGTCTGGAAAGCTATTTCATTCAGATGTGAAATAGTGATTAAAAACCCAACTGCTAAATGTTACTTAAAATTAAGATTTCTTTTTAAACACCTAAAATTAAAAATCCTGGAGTGATTAATCCTGTATTTTTAAACGGTATGTGTGTCATCCTATTGTCAAGCTGCTTATAATCCCACAGCTGAACAGGTTAAAAATGTGGTGAACATGTTGTTTAATTCCAACAGTGTTTTGGCATGGCTTGTCTTTTGATTTTTTTCACTGCACTTCACTGTGGTCTGACTGTGATTTCTTTTTTTTTTTTTTTGTGCTGCTTTGCCATTGATGCACATGTATTTGTAAGAAGGTTGTTTGTTATCTTGCAGGCCCACCTTCAACCCTCCCTCTAAGCACTCAACCCTCTAGTGGCAGCTCCACTCTTTCCAAGAAGAGACCACCTCCCCCACCCCCAGGACACAAAAGAACCCTCTCTGACCCACCAAGCCCACTACCTCACGGACCCCAGAATAAGGGCCCAGTTCCTTGGGGTGAGTTTTTCAGACAAAAGGGCAGGGGCAAACCTTAATGATGATATATATAATATATATATAAAATCTTTTGTTTCTTTTACCTGCTGCTTGCTTTCCTGCAGCTTGATGTGATGTCAACTTAGAGAAATCAACAGTCTGTCTCTGTCACTGTAGCTTCCAGGTTTCTATGTCTCACTTGAGAAAACTGAAAATAATCCACACTTCCCTGGGCCCCCGTTCAGTTTCTCTGCCACCTCCCTCTCTCTGCCCTAGCTTCCCAGACTGCTTCACCCTCATTTGCTGCATCCTCCCTGCATCTTTTCCCTCAGCCCTGCTGCTGTTCTGAGCAGTTCACTGATCTGGATGGATCTTGGTTTGGGGCAGATGTGCCTCAGTGAGTGTGTGCAGTTCACCCAGTTCCCAGAACTGCTCATCTCCTTGGGCTCTGCTCCAAATTTCCCCTCTGAAGTACTCACAGCTGACTGGTGGGATGTGTTGTCTTTATGTTTTCAGGTTGTGTGATGGTATCTGTGCACGTGCAAGGACTGATAGGTTTGCATCCTTATATCAGCAGAAGTTATAAAGAAACAGTGCTTTATTTTATTTTTATTTTTTTTAACAGGATACCTTTCTGACAGAAGCTTGTTAGGAAATGTTTTCTGTTCTACTCAAATCCTTCCTTTTTGCATCCATCTCTTCTCTATGCATGCAACTTCTCCCTGCAGCTGTGAATCTTGGGCCCTTGTAACTTTCTGTAATTCTAGTTTTGTTGGCAGAATTTTCCTAAATCCATAAACTGAAGTCTAATACTTACATATAGGGGTCATCCATATACTAGTTATATCTTAAGGCTATTTTCTTTTTGTTCTAGTGTAGACATAACATAGGAGATCAAGCCTAAAAGCACTTTTTCCCCCAGCAAGTTCAGTTACGTGTCAAGTCATGTAGTGCACATGTGTAGAATGTGTGATTTGATAAAGTGCATGATTTGAAAAGAATGGAGTTGAATGTGTAGCCTTTTTCTCAAGAAATTTCAGTTACCTACTTTTTCAGATACATGGGAAGAAATGTTTCCTACAACAGTTCTGTACTGCTGCAGAGGCAGTAAAAACATTGGACTTCAAAGATTTTTTTTGTTGTTTTTCTAACTGTTAAGTCCAAATCAGCACCTAAAATACTATGATAGATGTTATATAATGTGACTCTAGCAGAACAAAAGGTGTGGTGGAAGCTGAGAAGTTTGTGGCAACTGTTATTTGAAAATCCTATGTAATAGTTGAAGGACAGGAAGGTGCAAGTGTCGAGCTACCTTGTGCTGAGTTTTCAAACAGAACAATCTTCAGCTTGTGTGTAAGCAAATTATTACTTTACATATGTTTTAGAAATGTCTTTTATATTATTTTGGATTTCCTTGGCAACCATGAGATTTTCCTTTCGTGCACAGGACCTACATGGGAAAGGTCTATTGTCTGTTTCAGTCTTAATTTTATTTTTCTACTTTTTCATTTTTTTTTTTCATACAAAAGTATTTTAGGAAGGCTCAGTATTAGCCTTCTCTGCTGTTTCATTTAGACTTCAGCACAAAGAATGATATCTAGCAAGATATGTTATTCTTTTGTTTAGGAAGCATTTTGCATGCTTGAATCATTAAATGTCACTTCAGTAAATTTTATCTCTGAGATGGATATAATGTTTATGAGTTTGATTCAAAGACTCTTTGATGAACTAGGGAAGAGGGAATGATCAAGGCCCTAAAAGAGGAATTAACTGATATGTGAAAATATTCTTTTGGTGTTGGGTTGGCAGTCGGACGAGATGATCTTAGGGATCTTTTTCAACCTTCAAGATTCCATGAAGGAGTTCAGAATCACTTGGGTTTGCATTTTGATACCTTTTTATAAAGTTGAATATACCTAGGCTCTTGTGTTTACCAGAAGTTAATGTTTATGGTAACTTTATGGTAACAAGGCTTGAATGATAGCCTTTGCTGATTTAATGACTGTTCAATAAAATAGCAGCGCTCAAAAACTTGAATTTGATTTTATTCACAAAAATAATTACTTAGAAAGATGCTTGTTGTGTTACAAGGCACATCTACCATAAATACCTTCAGACACTTGCCTGCAGTGTCTCCCATTCAGAGTAAATTGAAACACTATATTCAAAACAAGTGCCCTGCAGCAGAAACTCAGCAATGTAATTCAGTCTTCCCTTGCCAGCAGATGTGAGCTACCAGTGAATTCTGAAACGTGTTATATGAAAGGTCAGGTTGGATTATTATGGTCCCTGTGGCTTTTTCAGTTACAAAGTTGTTAGTGAAGAATGATCTTTAAAATCTTCAGACATGTCATGTAGGGTGCACTTGAAAGGCTGTGGACTTAGCACACCTTCTGCTGATGATATTTCAGTTACCATAATGTTCAGTTACCCTAATGTTCATTTTTTTTAATTGTTTTTTTCATTTCAGGTAATGATTTGGGCCCACCTTCAACTAAGGCTGCAAACAAATTTGAGGGGATGTCACAGCAGTCAAGGTAAAAGTCTGTATATGTGAAAGTGAAGGTGAAAACTTATTTGGATGTGACTAATTTGTGAATTAGAAAAAATTGCCCTTCATATGAAGAAAAACTCTAGCAAAGTTTCTTCATTAGTTTCCTGCGTGTATTACTGCTGTACAAATACTCTGGCTTCACTGATCCTCCTATGCTTCATTTATAGCTTTCCATGCACAACTTCTTTGAACAGGTTGGACAAAATGATTTGTACCAGAATCTGCCAGGGCTCCTACAGAAGTCAGGTCTGAGCTAGAGAATGCTATCTCACACTTCTGTCCAGCAAGACAGAAGTTTAATTTTCATGCCTCCTGGCATTTCATTTTAGCTACTTTAATGAGAAATCTGTAACTGCAGGGAAACAAAACATTTCAGTGTCAATTTTGGCATAGCTATCCGTAGAAGCTAGTTCTGTAGCAGAGAACTAGGCAGGCAGTTCCAAAGTCCTTAGGTTCAGTGCAAGGTAATGGTGATAAACATGCCTCAAGCAACATGGTGGTGTACCTGTCTGACCATGTGCATGTGTGAGATCAGGGCATAACTGGAGGTGGATGCAAATCACACGTGTATGGAGCTTCTGGACATCCTCAGTGTGTGCTTCGCTTTGTCTGCAGAGGCTGTGGGGGCGTTCCTGGTGGCACAGCTGGTTTGCCTCATCTGAATCCATTCCAGTATCATTTGGTATAGAAAGAAAAAGGTGGTGATGTTCTGTGCCACAGAGCTGCTGCCATACTTGACATTTACAAGTGGAGAGAAAATGTGCAAATCTGATTCTTGATGGTAGTAGTGAAAAGCCTGGGTAATTATATATTAAAGATTCAGTTTGGCTGTTCTTCCAGTTTTATGTCATGATGCATTTTAACTTCTAAAAAAAAGCACGGAGATTAAGCTTTAGTGTTTCATAATACTCATATTGAAAAGTTAACTTCAGAGAAAAATAGTACTGGAATCAGGGCTGCTGATACAGCAGAACACTCTCTCCTTTGAACATATTCTGACAAGCTCATCACTTTTTTCCTTATTTTTGGAGTAATTTTTCAGAAATAATACTTTATTTTACTCACTGAGTTTTCATGCCTTGATTCTCCCTGTTTGTAACTTTTTAAGACTGTTGGTATGAGCCTAAATATCTCCCCAAGAAGCAGAGCTAGTAATCATCACCTGTGCTTTAAGAGCCTCCCAATGAGAAGAACTGGAGTTCCCTTAGCAAAACATTCAGAAAGCTGGAGTCCAAAGGCACAGATCTCCTCAGAGCTGTAATTCACAAAAGCAGAATAACCTGCCATCGTTTTCTCTTTTATGTGGCGTTGTTAAATGGTGCCAGGCCAGATGGTAGTTGAGGATTAAATTGAGTTAAGGAAGCAAGTATCTTATGAGATTGCTTGTTTGAGGAAACAGATGTCACTCTTGTGCCGAACATTTTCAACAAATAGCTAATTTTCTTAATGATCAGTTCTTTCGAGCTTTAAAATGAAATTTTAGAGTAAGTAGAACTCTTGTGGAGCCTCTTTCTTACTGAGTACAGAAAGTAAAATGAATTGCAACCATTTATACATATTCGTAACTGATATTTTCAAAGCCTCTTAGATTAAGCTTAAGATAGAGTAGTGTGTGTCCAAAGGAGAGCTACCTGTGACATGCATTGACCTACCTGTTGGCAACAAATTATGGCAGTACTATTCAGTATCTAATTAATGCATTAAAATGCGCTTTTTGGAGATATGCAAATTAACCAAATTAAAATTGGATTTTTACTAGAAGATTCCAAGCTGTCTTTCAAGATGTGGTCATCTTATGAACATCGTCTCTATGTTTCTTACTCTATAGTGCAAGAATGGTTCCAAAATACTCCTGTCTTACTTGTGTTGTTGTGTACCATGGTGAATAGCTTATCCTACTGTAACACAGCTTAACAGGGTGAAGCATGTTGCTTGCCACGGCTGTCTGTGTTTCCCCTGGAGCAGCAGAAACTCTGTCTCCTGATGCAGTTGCAGACTGTGTGTTGTAAAACTCACACGAGGCAACGGCTCAATCCTGGAAAACTTCAAATCCTTGGCTTAAAAGCCAGAGGATGTTTTGAATGATTCAGGGTAGTTATCTTAATTTTTAAAGAGCAGAATTTCTTTTAAGTTCAGGATCTGCCCACTGAGCTGGTCTTTCAGCTTCATCCATTTTCGGAGTATGTTTTTGCACGCAGTTCACTTTGCAGAATGAAAGCTGTTGTGGGGTTCATAAATCTCTTCCTGTTTGAAAAAATGGTCTGTTCTTACAAGAGCATTGAGTTTTTTTACATTGAGCATTGAGGGCTTGATGCACAGACTAGATAAGTTGATTATACAAAAGAAACAAATGCGGATTTCTCTAAATTGTGGATGTGTAGAGGGAAAAAAAAGGGAAAGAATAGGTACACTTAGTAACAACTGTAAGCACTAACAACCACATCTGTTGATTTAGCACTGGGACTGCAAAGACTGCACTTGGCCCTAGAGTTCTTCCCAAACTACCTCAGAAAGGTAAGTGATTTCTTTTTTTTTTTTTGGGTGTTTTCATAATTCTCCTTAAGTGCATGAGAGAATAAATACTTTGTTTTCAGCAGGTTTCATTTTTAAGTTACCCCCAACGGTGACACTTCAGCAAAACTGAAAGAATTTTTGAAATCAGGAGACTTTTTAATTAAACTAAAAAGGAGTGAGACCTACAGAATGTAGTGAAGGGGAAAAAAAAAGAAGTCATAGAAGTTGAAGGAGAGCTCATGAGGCCATCTGGTCCAATCTGCCCCTCAGAATGGGGCTAACGTAGTAATCGTGTTTTGGAAGTCTTGGTGGATAACCTCTCTGGGCTCCTGTTTCATCTCTGACCAATCTCATTGGTACTTTTTTTTTCTTGATAACCACGTGTCCAATTTTTTAATATCTTTAAATTGTGTCCATCATCATGTTCAGGAAACAGGCTTGTACTTTTGACAGTACTTGATTCCTTTCAAGTAGTTAGATGCTTACTTAAATATATTAGTGACTTGCTGAGACCATCATCCCTCCTCAGTGTTCTTTTATTTTTAGAAATGGCTTTAGCCTCTCTTAAATAAAACCTGCCTTATGAGTTCAAAGGCTTTTTGCATTTCATCATCAGTAGACTACAAAATAGTAAGCAGACCTGCATACACATATGTGTTCACTTCCTTTCCTCCTCAACATTTTACAGATACCAATACTGAGACCTGATCTTTTTTATATGAAGTTCAATTGTGTGTACGTAAAAGTAACCGGCATTCGCGAGAATTTTCAGTCACGTCGATGGGCTGATGAGGCTTTTCTGTAAAATGCATCTTTTCTTAGTGTGTTATGTTTGTTCAGTCTAAAAAGCAATCACGCTGTTTCACCCTCGGCAGCTTGTCTTTGAATTGATGTGTCTCAGTTCTGTAATGTTTAAAGGAGGTTGTGAATAAACTTCTTTCTTTTTGTTTTAGTGGCACTAAGAAAAATAGAAACCAGTCATCATCTTTCAATAGATAAATCCAATCAGCACACGGAAATGTTTAAGCCCTCTCTGTCCATCGATATACCACAGAAACCACAACCTGGAGATTTGCCCCCGAAGCCTCTGCCTCTGGAACTAACTCAGAAGCCTCAAGTAGGAGAATTACCCCCAAAGCCTGGAGAACTGCCCCCCAAACCTCAGCTAGGAGACTTGCCACCAAAACCGCAACTTGGAGACTTACCTCCAAAGCCGCAAATAAAGGACCTTCCTCCAAAACCTCAGCTGGGAGAGCTGTTGGCTAAAACACAAGGTGGAGAAGCATCACCAAAGCCTCAGCCCTCAGAGGCAAATCAGAAATCTCACTCCTTAGATCTTTCTCCAAACGTACAATCTAGAGACACCGTCCAAAAGCAGGCATCTGAAGAGTCTAATGACGTAACACACACCCTGCCAGAAACCCCTGTGCCGCTTCCCAGGAAGATAAATATGGTAGGTATTATCGCAGCTACTTCAACATTTCCATGCAAGGCTTTGAAGTTACTCTAGGACTGTCTGTGCAAAAAGAAGCCCTTGAGCTGTGCGAACAAAACAGTAATGTTATGGGCTAGGATGGGGAACTTTGTTCTTTCTGTGCATCCAAGTAGCTTCAGCAAATACTTGGTGTTTACAAGACCTCTAGCCTGCTGACACAAGGACATAACGCCAAATGATAGTCTTGGGGGAATGCTGGTGTGTTTGAATTTACCAGAGTATTTGGCCATCTTTGTGTATGCCAGTCATACTTCTAAATTAATAGGCGTTTTCCTCTCTTGACTTTGTTGCTTTATAGATTACTAGAATATTTGTTTGATTCTATTTTAAAGTGTTAGGAAAGGGTGCTAGATCCTATTACTGCTAACCTGCTGGTCAGTAGGTAAAAATGTAGATTCTAGGTCAACTGTGACAAATGGGTGAACATTCCTGTCCTGAATATTTAATGCTGGTGTTCTTAAGTAGTTGGCAAAGGTTTGGATATATTGCTTGATTGGCAAAATTAATGTTGCTGTGTGTTGTGTAGTAACAGAGCTGGGAATATAACTAGACTCCAAGACTACTTGTTCAATCCCCAGTTCATCTAGCTATTTATCTTGTGAGCCAGTGTAATTTCCATCCAATAGCGGTTTCTTCATGCATATGTATATTGAAATCATTTTATGAAACTCCGGAGTGCTCTCAGGATTTCTCATCATTAAGAATACATCAAAAAGGAGATGTTTTTGCTTGTCAAATTGGCTATGCAAAGCACTTATGTGAAAGGAAATGTGACTTCCGTTCTGGTAGTGAAAGCAAAGGGTGAGTTTCTCCTTTCTTGTGCTTGTCTGAGAAAGAACACTTTCTGCAGAGCCATTATTCTGCTTGGCTTCTGTGATTGACTCCTCTGTATGTTCGTATTGGAACAGAGAATGAGAGTTGTTGCTTGAATTTCCTGATTGTTGTAGAGATTGGGTGAAAGAAAGCATGAAGATCAAAAGGTGTCTGCAACTGCAATTTTTTATGTACTTGAATATAAGGAAGCAAATGACACTGGGCATTCTCAGCTATTGCTTCCTTCTGACTGAGTGAAAGAGAGCAAACAGTGGATTTTGTTTTTTTTTTTTATATTGTTTAAACTCTTCCCCTATTTTGTGCAGAAAAATCATGAGTAAAAATTCATTGAGCCACTTTCGTATATGCAGCAAATTAAATAATTTCACAGCTTGGAAAAAGTGATCAAAATTATGATGTATCCATGATAATTATTGCAATTTTTTACATATCATTGTGTGCACGCTTGTTTGCTGCAGTCTTCTCAAGCAGTAATGTGAAGGTGTTCATCTTAAACATGTTGTGTTTGCACTTTCAGCCTGTCGCTGTGTCCTCTCAGCACAAACTGATGAAATGCTGTGTCACAATGCATTAAGCACTGTGACAACAGCCAGCATTGCCTGCGGTACTGCAGGCTTGATTTTGATAGCCACTGGAAAAAGAAAGAAAGAAAGAAAAAGGGAAAAAAATGGCATAAATTCCTGCACTAGAATTTGTAGGTCAGTTACCTAAAATTATTAGGTATAAGTACTAGTACGGGTATGGTGGTGTGTGTGTATGTATATACATATACACATACTGGTCCTATATAGGGAATTCAAAGGATATTTTTGTAGAAATTGATTCTGAGAGCTTGTGAAATGTCACTGAACACCTGAGTGGGGTTTTTTTTTTTTTTTTTCACAGAATCACAGAATAATAGGGGTTGGAAGGGACTAAGAAGGAGATAAAATACTTCTTTTTAAACACTGAGCCTAAATAGGAATGTGGAGGGATTGTTTAAAAACCACAGCAACTGACTATTATTTGGTCTTGGACAAAAAATGTGCTGTTGAATGGGTACTAATATTTAGATGCAAAATTGTGAGGGATTTTTTGTTATTACTTCTGTGAGTTTGTTTATAATTCCAAATGAGATGTTCTGTATTTGCTTTCATTTTACTTTTTACACACCATTGCCCCAGCTTCTATTCTGGTAAACTTATACTTCCTTCAGCTTCATCCTTCTGTGAACCTTTCCAAGGTTAATAGCAGCCCAGGCTTGAGTTCTCCTTTCTCCTAGGTGAAAGAGACAGAATATTAAACCTTCATCTGTGGCACTAATCGGAGCCAAGAGGAACTGCAGGCATTTTTTGTGTTCTTATGAGCTGAGTTGCCTACAGTCCTCCAAGGTTAGGTTAGAGGAATATTACTTTCTTCACACTCCTGACTGCAGGAAAACTTCTGTGAGGCAGAAATTGTTTCCCTTCATCGCTGGAGCATCGACTGGAAGTTCTCTTAGCTTGCAAAGCTTCTCTGGAGTTGAAAGCAGGGACTGGTTCCAAGCATCTATATTAATATTGCATTCCAGTCCCTTGTGATAGTTGAGATTTTTGTTCACATTATCTGAATTTGTTTAAAAAAAAAAAAAAAAAAAGAAAGGAAAAAAAGAAGAAGAAAGCATTCTTTGAAGTAACTTGCTGCAGTAATTCCTTGCTGGGGAAAAAAAAAAAAGGACAAAAAAAAGTCCTTTGATCTCATACAAATTTCACCTAAGGTATTTCTGTTCATTTTGTCTCAATAGTACATTTTTCCCATCTCATGTAGCGTTAACTGCATCGCCCTTACATATGTAATTGTTATTTTCTGTAACTTGACTTCAATGTGGTGCTCCTTGCTGCGTGCCTGCTCTGCTGCTGAGCTGCAGGCGCTTTTCTCCTGGAACATGGAGGTGTTTCAATGGGAAGGTAACAGTGAAGAGAAGACTCCCTAGGAAATTTCCTCTGTCAAGTTACTTCTGGCACAAATCCCTCTAAACCTGCTGACTTTTCCTTCATACCCTCCTGCTTCTCATCTCCTTCTGCTCCTCTTGTTTGTGTTCTTGTTATCTGACTACCTCTGTTCAAAGAGGAACTGTAGTTATTGAAGAAGCATGCAGTATAAAAATACAGGAATATGAGGCAGCAGTGCATTTCAGTGAGTATGAAGCAGCAGCATATTTCAGTTAGCGTTGCTTACTTACTCTATTTGGAAATAATTTACAGCATTTTTCCGGCCATGAGAAACATATGTTTGGGAGGAGTCCATGGCTCAGGCTTTCTTATGTGAATTAGCAGTGTGCAGCAAAATATGACCTAGAAAACACTTGGATGCAGAATAGCGGAGTTGTGAGAATTTTGTGATGACAAATCATAATAAATAGTGTACTGCCATCTGAAGTTAAGAATTATTTAGTAAGAAATGGCTGACACTCTGGATTTAAAGTCATTCAGAAAATAATTTCCTGATACATTCCTGTAAGCACATCTGAAATCAAAGAACACTGCGTTTTCCTGGTAGATCCCAAAATTGCAAGGAACACTGGGATTTCAATGTGGCATTTTCCTCAGCCTTTACCTCTCTTAGTGCTCGAAGGAGATTGGATTTCAGTTTGTTCATGTGGTGGTGGTGTTTTTGTTTGTTTTTTGTTTGTTTTTTGTTGAGGTTTCGTGTTTGGCTTTTCTTTGTTTAATCATGTATGATGGGAGAAAGAAGGTGGGTGGTGGTGGATTGGAGTAACGTAAAGACATTATTTAAGCTTTGATGGAGGAGGTGTAAGAAACTTAAGCAGTGTGATTACTACTGAATTTTCTTGTGAGTTCTGAATCCTTTTAAAAAAAAAAAACAAAACTGGACTTGTATAGATCTTTTCCTTTCACTCTTGTTTTTTAATCCTTGAAGTGGATGTTTTTATTTTATACCTTGACTGAGAAAAAGGAAATTCGGTTGTCTTCTCCTTTTTGTAAAATAGAACTAGAAGGCAGAATTCATATGATATGTTTCCTGTCTCCTTCATGTCTTCCATCTAAAACTTTGCTGTATTTTTAGGGAAAGAACAAGGTTAGGCGAGTGAAGACAATTTATGACTGCCAGGCAGATAATGATGATGAGCTCACCTTTGTTGAAGGAGAAGTAATTATTGTAACTGGGGAAGAGGACCAAGAGTGGTGGGTATGTATCTTTTGCTTTTATAGTTCCACATCACTTCTTTACAACTCTTAAAGGAAAGCCTCTTTTTTTTCCAATTTTTATTTTTTTTTATTTTTTTTCTTGTTTATTCAGGGGAGAGGGAAGAGTTTGTATGAACTAATATCCAGCCTTGAAATTCTTACTAGAGGAGACATCCTTTTTAGGGTCTTCCTCTTCTGAGGAGTCTGCTAGCCCCATCCTGGCTGGATTTGGCTTCACTGCTGGGTGACAGTAACACATTTGTATTTATGTTCAGGCAGTGATGCACCTTGGCCTTCCATCGAATAGAGAGATGGTGTCATATCATCCCTCCATTTAGCATGCTTATATACTTTCCATGCAAAATGAGTTGTGTAATTATCTCCAGCACTGCAGAAATGTTAAATTTTAACTGTAGAGGCTGCTGGGAGTCTGAAAAACTTTGTAATTAGCGCCGTAAGCTGCTGATTTTCTTCCCTAAATGAGAGGCAGTTAATCAACGTTTTTGTCCCTCCTGTGGCATAGTTTTGTATCATAGCCATCCCTTCTCTAGACTGCATATTGTGTTTGGTTCTTGAAGTGCAAGCCTCAGGCTTTCTCAGCCCTGCTTGGAGGCTCCAGTCCTCCCTTGACAGTCTGCGTGCTGCCTCCTGCCTCATGCTTCCCTACCTAAGAGCTGTTACTGTGGAAAAACAGACAGATTTAATTCAGATTGGATTAAAACAAATTCTTATTGCAATGCTGCCTACCAATTCTTAATGTAAGTGCAATGCAACCCTTGCTGCTGTGGTCCCAGTTTCCTTCCATTCATCAGCAGGGCATTTAAGTGCGGAAAAGCTTTGGCTGAAAAGATGGTATCAAAAGAGCAGCGTGCAGTGAAAAGCTGCTGTATTAGCAACGTTATCCAATCCTTGATTATACTTTCATTAGTTGCTGAATCTGTTTGTGAAGTACCCAGGTATTTTAAAAAGCCACGTGCCTGACAAATTCCATGAAGTGCTTCAGTTCGAGTGTTTCTGTGAAGGGAAATGAGGGCTGTTGACTCATTTGCTTCAAAAATTTGGCTTTACAAGAGGAAATGGCCAGCCCTGCACGCTTCCCCTTCCCATTCTGTTAGCTCGTGGCAGAGGAAGGAGGTACATTATTGTGGAAGTAGTGAGCAGTGCCGCGGCAGGACAGGAGTGGACAGCCAAGTCCAGTGCTGTCAGTTGGACAGTTGTTGATAATAAGGCTTTTTAAAAATGGAAAGTTCATATAGAAAGCACCACTTTTGTTAGAGATTGCTTGGATATTTCCTTATAAATGGCTATTACGTGAAGTGCTTAAGAAATTGTATGTGGAGAATGCTTAATCAAACAGTGCTGTTATTTGTTGTAAGCACTGGTATGCACATAAATCATTAGAAGTCATAGGAATTGATTGAGGAAAACAGTTGGGTCTGTAACACTTGGAGTGAAATGTTTTCTAGGATTTCTCCTGTCCAGCCATGCAGTTCATCAAAAGTAACTTCACAGCCATAAGCTGACACATGAGATGTTTATGATTTACACAGTTAACTAAGATGAATGGTTTTGAGAGGGGTGTGACCTGTTGCTGCAAGTCAGTCCATGGATGAAAGAAAGTCAGGCTTTTGTTGTGGGGAGATTCTTGAAATGCAGTGGTGTGTATTGCTTTTGTAGGTTTCTGAATTCAACTGTAGCTGCTTTGTTCTCTTTGGATGCAGTTGCTTTGTCTTATAAGTTTGTAGGATTTTATTTTGTTCACTTACACAAACTCAAATGTTAACTGAGGATGCCTTAAGCTGTCAAAAAACTTGCAGAGTTCCCATTGCATCTGTGCAATTCTGCTGGTTTTGAATAGAGTTAATGCTATCTGTGAATCTTCTGTGCGTGTATGGACACTTATTTGTCTGTTTGTTTCTCCTGTGTTGCAGATTGGACACATTGAAGGACAGCCAGAGAGGAAAGGGGTCTTTCCAGTGTCCTTTGTGCACATTCTGTCAGACTAGTGAAAACAAATAAAAATCCCCAAACTTGAGCATTGCACATTCTTCATGCAAGACGGGCTTTTTAGCAAAAGCGAACGCTGCTGCCTCCCTGTAATCCTGTGCACAATTGTATATATAGCTGCTGTTACAAATTAAGAATTCATTTAAGTTTCACCTCATGAGGTTGAGTTATATGTATTGTAAATATACGGTGTTATTCTGCCTTTGCCAGTATTATGGTAGCCTTGGAACCTGGCACGCCTTATTGGGTTTGTTGAAGCCATCCTCGGCATCTAGCACTTACACCTCTGTCTATGCTGTTCAAAATACGTGTGAACTGCCAGCTTCCCAAACATAGGTGATCTCCATCAGCCGTGTAACTGTACAGAAATGACTGTTCCTAATAACTCGGTATTCTCAATATACAATTAGCAGAAAGTTAGAATGAGTGAATGGTTTTGGGCAATTTATAAATCAGTCTGCAGTTTATAAGTGTATGCAGTTTACAGCTATGAAACCCACTTTGTTATTTATTTAATATAGTGCTCAGTTAAGTGTAATTACGAAGACAAATATTCACTGACTTTACAGATAACAGTAATGTTTTATGGTGTGCATACAGCATTTCATGTTTATATTATGTGGACCTATGCCAAACTGTGATTGCAGTTCCCCTGTGATATTACCTCACTATGAAAAGTTACAAAATTATTTCACTCAAAAACTTATTTTAATGAGAATTAGTCATATTGTACTTTAGTAGGTATATGTGAAATTTGCTGGTTTCTTTCACGGAATCCTTAGTAACCAAGGACTTATATAAAACGTTGACTGTTGACATTATGCATGCATTTAGATGCTTACTTGAAACCTGCCTTTGTACAAAAGTAGTACTGTAGTCATATAGCTACATTTGAAGAAAAAAACATTTTAACTTAATTGTTATTCAGATTAATGTGAGCTTGCAACCGTATTTGTTCATAGCTAAATTGGCTCTTTGAAAATGATTTGTGGTTCTTTTTCCTCTGTCTTCAACCTCACTAGAAGTCAGTTATCTGAATAAAATTTCTTACATGGTGGTATAAGGATAAATTTAAAATATTTTTAATTGCTTTAAGAAGTGGAAGTTAATATGACCTTTTGTGCATTTGATCAGGCCGTTAGGCTATAACTCAGATTACAGCTATCGAGTTGTTGTTAGGAGAGTTCACCAAGCAGTAGCTGTAGTAGTTTCAATTCAAAGCACCAGCTAGCAAACATTATTATTACTGTTAGAAAGCTAATTTATAGAAAAATCATTAAAGGCTGCATTTGACCTGAGGTTTCTTGAAAGTTGATACAAGTTGCATTGCCAGAAAACACTTAAACATATTACCAAAAATGTTCATTTCCTGTGTTACTTTCAACATTATAATTATTTTTTTTTTTACCTTCGAAGCATAATGCAATTGTGCGTTGTTCCATAGTCTGTCTGTACCCAGTTCCATAACGTTCATATGTAGCTTTGCATTACTTGTGTTAAACGTTACGTTGGCTTCAGCACCTGGCCCTGTTATTTCAAAGCAGATTGTCTTGGCTGCATGGAAAGGTTTTCATTTCATAAAAGCACATTTCAGGCTTTCTGAGAGCTTTCAGTTTTAATTCAGTTTTACTAGACTGTAGTCAGTGAATATTTAATTCTGTTTGTGGTTAATATGGAAGCAAATAACAGTCCAAACCCCAAATGGAGAAAATGGAAACAAATATATCAGCTGTTAATGGTTTTATCATTCAATGCAAAAGCTTATTAAAAAATAGAAATAAAGAAATTGCACAAGGAGTGAGCGAGCCTGCTGGCATCTAAGCTTCAGTATTACCAGTTCCAGTATTTCAGACTCTACTCTGTTTTCTATGGAAAGGAAGTCAGGATTAGCATTTATTTAGCATTCCATTCTATCCATTAATACAATGTTTTAAGTTGCATTAAAGAACAAAACCTATTCACTTTTGTGGTCAATTGTATTTTTAAATGATCTTGAAATAAACTGATGAAAGCAAACCATATAAAGAAAATCTAGGCATGTAAAATTATGTAGAATCAAATGTCTATTCTTTTCTACGCTCTTTAAAATAGTATACATATGCATTTTATAAACTTAAATGCGTTCCATCGGGAACAATAGTTCTGTTTATTCTGGCTTATTGTGGGTCATAAGAAATCTGAAAATGTATGATATTGACTGAGTTTAAGTACAGTATTATATTTGAACTCAATGAGCCACTGTCTGCAATTTTGTATATGACATAGTATTTGGAAAGTCTAAATCTCTATGGAAAACTAGCTGATAAGGGGCTGGGGGGTGGGCAGGGGAAGGTGCCCCCCGAGGGGGAAGTATGCTCTGCAGATGATGTCTTATTTACTGTTGAACAACAGTTGCTATTTATTTTTTTATTGCATAGTACATCAACATGTACAGAAATCAGATCTGGTTGTGCCACTAGTTAAAATCTTGACTTCTCACTGAATGTTAAGGTAAAACATCAGTACACATGTCTATTCACATGTATTTAATGTGACAGTTTTTCGAGTACTGTATGTGTTAATTTCTACTTTTTTAATATTTAAAATTGCTTTTAAATAAATGTATTCAGTTGATCCTAGATATCTGAACAAGGCCCTTTTGTCAACTGGAATATCGTCCAGGGAGAAAGTCTGGATTCCACGCAGGTAGAACTTCAACACTTGAAATGTTTTTTCTTGAATATAAAGCACCCCTTATATAATGCAATTAAATGTGTTTAACAGTTGTTAAATATGGATGCAGTTGCCTTTATCTGGAAAACTTTACTTGCTGAATTTAGCACCAAAGCACTTTGTCCACGGATTTCCGCATGCTTTCATGTGGCTCTGGCAGGCGCTGCGTGAAGCCCGCTGTGCTGGTGTGGCCCTTCAGCTTGGGGGGAGCTGCCCAGCGTGGCCCTTGGCTGCGCTGCCTTCCGACTCCGTGGCATGGTTTGGTGATGGAGTTGGAGCGTTACGCTAATGGTCGGACTTGATGATCTTAAGGGTTTTTTGCAATGTAAGTGATTCTGCCATTCTGCAGTCAGATAACTCTGGCACTGGGAAATCAGAACGTGATGGGTGCAAATGTCCCCTTCAAATATGAAGTTCAGCTTCAGACCTCAGTTTCTTACAGACAACTGAGTGGCTCACTCTTGAGTTTAAAGCTGTTGGAGATGCTTTTATGAGACACTTATTTTAGCCCTACTAAAACACAGACAGAAGCTTTTCAGATCACTATAGAACGCACACAGGACTGCAAGATATTCTCATCTATATAGCTGTAAGCCAAAAATTTTATCTAATACAAACTATTTCAAGTTGTGCTAATGATACTTTCAGGGCTACAGAGAAAATGACTGAAAGTGATTTAGAGCTCAGCCATCTGCTGAGAGAGCGCTCGAGTTTCTTCTTAGAGAAGCTGGCTGCTGTTTGTCAACTTGTCCTTCAGCTCACAGCCCCCTGCACTGCGTTCGTGGGACCTGTGAGTTTGGGCTGGTTCTCATCAGCTGGCATTCAAGCAGCACAAAAAAACAGATAGTGTGTCAGTGCACAGGCTTTGCCTTGTTCCTCTGTGGATCACAGAACAGACCCCAGTGTATGCAGTGAGGCAGGCGTCTGCTTCGGTCCTTTGTAGTGGTGGGGGTGAGGGACAAACAATTAGTGATGGCCATCACATCTGCCAGTCTCACTAGAGCAAAGGAGCAGCTATTCAATGGTGTGCTGTCCTGCCTGACAGCTGAGTGTTTGGAATAAGCTGCAGACTTACCTGGGACTTGAAATCCAGTTAGCGCAGCTGTGCGGTTCCTGCCTGTCTGGTCTTGGTTCAGGCATTGTGTGACTAGAAACCTCCTCTCCCTTAACCCTTGTTACTTCGTGCTAAAGATCCTTTGCTTGTTACTTGTGTGTAGACCCTTTTCTTCTTGCACTTTTCCCTGAGGCCTGAAGGTGTTTCAGTTACCACCAAAAATTCAGAAATCTGATTTTCTTTTGTAGTCATATTGTGTAAATGATTCACCCTTGAGCACTCAAGGCTGCCCTAGAATGGCTGCACACAGACATTACTTCAATATATCTACCTCAGTCCACACGGTAGCATTAACCTGGTTGTTTTGGTAACTAATTTCCTCAGCCTGATTCCCAGGAAATACTGTATGGAGAACTTATTACAGCTGTCTGTAAACTTAGAACAACGAGGAGTAGCGTGCTACAGCTTCAAGTCTGAGGCTGTTCTCAAACCCAGCTTAGTAATGGTTTTTGTCCCTCCCTTCCTCCACGTCCGTGCTGAGTGCGCACATGCCCCTGAGCTGGAGGTGGCCAAGCAGTAAGCAAGCTACAACTCCTTCCCAAAACTGCCCACCATGTTTCAGCTGAGACATCTTATTGTGTGGAGAAAGGTGTGTAGTGCAACTCGTGGAACATCGTGCTAGAAAGGCAGATTGATGATCCAGGAAATTCCTTAGTCTTTGTCTTCCTATAAGGAAGTCAAGCAACCTCTGTAGAAAGCCACCAGAGAGGAAATGCTTAAACTGCCTCTATCAAATGCTGAGCTTTGGAGGGAATCTTAGCGTTTAGGACAGCAGGAGAGCAAGGAGCTTCCAGCGTTGAGCTTTGCATGAACCGAAGTTGGGGACTTCTAAGACTTCTGCAGTTGATTAGAAGAAATCGAATTGCTTTGTGTGCAGCAGAGGGTAGTGTACAAGAGTAGAAGGGCTGGAGGGAAGGAGTACAAGCATGACCCTGGACCCTTCTGAAAAATCAGGACTCCATCACTGACATGAGGATTAGTGAAAGGGGTGGGCAGTTCTCTTCTGAGCACTGCCTTTAGGTGGGTTGGCGACCCTGCACATAGCAGGGGGGTTGAAACTACATGATCACTGTGGTCCTTTTCAACCCAAGCCATTCTGTGATTATACTCACCTAGAGCTCAACTGCTCTGTGAGCGATGAGAAGTGCAGGTCTGCTGTCTGGGAGAAGCAATAAGACTTTCAGTAGCAGTAACACCGGTCAGACCATCAGAGCAGCTGCTACAGCTGAGCACCGTGAGGGAGCAGAAGGCACCTGAGGTGGTGTGTGAGGTGGGGGCTGTATGGAAGGAGGTGCTGCTGCTGTACACAGCCCACATTGGGGCTAAGTCATAGAAGTGGCGTCTCTGTCCTTCCACATGACTTCACAGCCTTCAAAACTATTATATGTGAGGCACAGAGCCCAGCTCTGCTCCGTACCTGCTTTACTATATGGGGTTCTGTAAACTGCTGCCTCGAGGGTAGGAGTGGAACATTTGCCTTACTTAAAGCTGGATTTTTCTCAGGTTCATCCAGCTCCGCACCGGTGTTCCTGCCAGGTCTGACTGAGTGAGATGCTACCAAGTCCAGTAGAAAAGCCTCTCCTGTCCTTTCTCCCTGCCTGCATGCAAAGGAAATGGCTGAAAAGCAGAATAAATTTTGGGGTGAAAGAACCCCTCTACTTCAACACATCTGTCACAACAGACCTTCCTAAAAAGTCTGCAACTCTGCTTCTAGCCTTGTTGCTGCCTTTCAATCTGCTGTGGATGATATTCAGGATTTGTAGCCATTGTGGACGTTGCCATGTGAGAGCCATGTGCCACAGCACAAAGCCTTGCTGAAGCTGCTAGGCAAGAGAACCCTTGGCAAACTGCTGCCAGTAAAGCCAGGCAGAAAAACGCCATTTAAAGAAATTACCTTAAGAGGCGTTAGCCCCTCTAATCCCTGTCCCTTTCTGAATTGGATTGGTGGCCCAGGAGAACAACAGCATCTGTTGCTGGAGGGAAATCTCATGTGCACCCTGAACAGCTATTCCCGTGGTCAGTGGGGATAGAGGTGGCTGGCTCCTAGGTGAGTCCTCCCTACTGCAAGCAAGATGCAATCCACAGTTGGCATAAAGCCAAGGAGAAACTAAGGTGCCTCAGGGACGTTACAATCACAGAATCATTAAGTTTGGAAAAGGCCACTAACATCATCTGGCCCAACCACCGCTCCCTCCCCACCACGCCCACTAAACCGTGTCTCAGTGTCTACATGGCTCTTGAGTCATCATCCCTCCAGGGATAACGACTCCACCACCTCCCTAGGCAGCCTGTTCCAGCACCTCACTACTCTTTAGAGAAGAAATCTTTCCTAACATCCAATCTGAATCTCCTCTGGCACAACTTGAGGCCACTGCCTTTAGTTCTATACTGTTGTTACCTGGGAGAAGAGGCTGATCCCACCTCGCCACAACCTCTTTTCAGGGAGTTGTAGAGAGCAATAAGGTCTCCTCCGAGCCTCCTCCAAGCCCCAGTTCTGCCAGCCATCATAGGAATTGTGCTCCAGACCCTTTACATCTTCATTGCCTTATTTGAACACGCTCTAGGGCCTCAATGTCTTTTTTGTAATGAGGAAGCCCAAATCACACACAGCACTCAAGCTGTGGCCTCACAAGAGCTCAGTAAAGGGGAACAATCATCTCCCTGCTCATGCTGGCTGCACTATTTCTGATACAAGCCAGGATGCCATTGGCCCTCTTGGCTACCTGGGCACACTGCTGGCTCAGTGAGTTCAGCCAGTTGTCAACATCCCCAGGTTCTTTCTCTCTGTGCAGCTTTCCATCTGCTGCATCCCGAGCCTGTAGCTATGTATGGGATTGTTGTCACTAAAATGAAGTACCTGGTACTTGGTCCTGTTAAAGCTCATACAATCACCCTCAACCCATCCATCCAGCCTGTCCAGATCTTGATCCATTCTATCCGCATCAAAATGCCTGAGCAGCTCCAGAGACTAAAGGAGCAGTCTGGGTTTGAAGGAAGAGTTCAGCTTTGGTTAAGTTTTGATAGGTGAGGAGGATCAGGCTCAAAGACATCACTGAGGTGCTTCATGGGCCAGCACAGCTGGTAGGTACTGGATGGCTTTGCTTGCCTCCACATTCAGTGGTGCTCCAGAGCTGCCGGCTGCCCTGGTGTTCTCTGGAGCAGCGGGACAAGGCTGGGACCGAGCCCAGCGTCCTGGCCGGGAAGCCGAGCAGCCTCATGGCGACGCGGTCAGGTCAGGACTTTGGGGCCGCGCCCCAGCCCGGGCACCTCAGGCCCCTCAGGCCCTGCCTCCTCCCGGCCCCATTTCAGCGCCTTTCCTAGGAGCAGCTCCGGGCCGAGGTGCCGCCGCAGGACCTCTGCGGCACGGAGCGGCTCCCGGGGAGACCCGCTGCCCCACGGCTGCGACGCGGCCCCGGGGACCGAGCCGCCCGCTGAGGCCGCGCCCCATCCGGGCGCTCGCGTCGCCCATCGTGCCGGGGGGCTTCGCAGTCCCTCCTCGCCGGGCCGAGGCAGGTGCGAGGGCGGCGGGGAAGCGGGCCGGGCGGCGGAGCGAGGTGCCGGGACCTCCTCTTCCTCCCCCCCGCACCGCTTCCTTTTATAGCGATGCGGCACGGCGCTCGCAGCCCGCCGCCGGCAGCCAACCTGTGGCAGTGACGCCGGCAGCCGAGGCGGAAGGCCGGGCTGCGAGCTGGGCTGCCCCGCTCCAGGTAGGCACCGGCCGCGGGCTGAGGGGAGCGGCCCTCGGGGGGCGCCGAGGGACGGGGCGGGGGGCTGTGCTCCGCGGGGGGCTGTGCGCCCGGGTCCGCCGCTCCCCGGGCGTCGTGGGGCGCCGAGCCTTCCGCTGCGGTGAGTGCCGGGCGGCCGCGAGGCCGCGCCGAGGGGCTCGTGTGCGTGACGGGCAGAGCGCGGGGCTGAGCCCGCGGCGGCCGCGCGTCGGAAGGGACAAACTCCGGCCCGGCAGCCCCACCGTTCCCAGGCGTTAGGAAGCCAAGCGTGTGCTGCGGCGGAGCGGCACCGAGCCGCGCTGCGCGGCGCTGGGAGGAGGCCACGGCGCGGTGGCCCATCCTGCACCTGCGATGGATGCCGGCTGGGCTCCGAGCGGCGGCCGTGGCCTCGTTTGGCTGCCGATGCGTCGGGTTCGGTTATGCCTTTCTGCGGGGCGGGGGCCGGGCTGCGGGCTTCGCGGTCGCCGTCGTTCATGCAAATGTCGCACCTGTCGCCCAGCGCGGAGCCGGGCTGAGGGGATCCGCGGCGGGGACGCGGCGCCCCCCGGTCCGGTGCGCGGCGGGAGCGGGGCTGTGCGAAAACCGCCCCCGCTCGTAGGAAATGGTGGCGTTTCAAAAGCGTTCGTGGTGAAATCGAGAGGAAGCGGCACAAAGCAGCCCCCAGCCCGTGACTCTAACCGGCGGCGGGGCGCCGAGCTGCAGCACCCCCCCGTTATTCAGAAATCTCTGATGAGCGAATCGTTCTTTCACGTAGACGACCCCAGAAACGCGCAGGGGTGCGGCCGACGAGGTGCTTCCTTAGGCGGGTGGCTACAGCGGGAAAGACGCTGCCTTTTCACCCGAAACCCGAACCGAGCAGCGTTCTGAAGAGATGTGAGGTTCCGTGGGAAGGTCTTTGTTTCAGTGCTTGGCCCAAACCCGCGTTACTGAGAGAACTGGGAGGGTGCTGGGCCCAGAGCCCCGTGCTGCTGGGCGCAGAGGAGCTGTGTGGGGCATTGCCTCCTTAACCGAGATCAATAGCGCGGCTTGTTCAGCAAGCAGCACGTACCATGGATTTTCAATAACGTACACAGTGGTGCTTGAGGAGAAAAAATAATTAGGCTTCATTCTGGGGCTCTGAATGTTGCAGCAGCATGAGGAGGTGATGTGCTGAGGGCCTCCTTAACAGCACTTGGGGTGTGCAGGGCATGGCTGCTCTTTGCTGTTGCTTTTACTCAGAGGTGTCAGGGCTCACAAGAATAAAGGCTGCTGTTCAGCTGAAACACTTCCTGTGCTTGTTGGGGAAGAACATGAGAATTTTGAAAGCACAAGCTTATTTCCTGTGAAGAACTTCTGCTGAAGTGAGGGGTAAAAGCACTTTGGAGGGGCAGCTGTGGGATTCAGACAGCATCATTGGCACCTGGCGAAGGGACCGAGAGCTGCCTGTCCAAACCTGTGCTGGAGAGCACCGTGTGCTCTTGGTTCACCCAGAGCAGGAGGAGAGTTCTTTTCCATCTGCTGCAAACAGCGCTTGGTCAGCACACAGCTGGGCTGCTCTGCAGGCACAGACTGGCTGAGGCTGCATGTCTGCTCCAGAGGGTCTCCTGTCCACCCAAGCAAAGGGTGTTCAGGAGTTTAGTCCTACCGTGGTGCTGCTCTTGTAAGCTGAAGGTCATTCTTACAGTGTCTGTCCCTGAGGCTAACTCCATCTGAGATCTATCTTCCTGATCACCTGGTTTAGGTTTTCCTTTAATGCTTACTGTGGCTGTGAACTCGCTTATCAGCTGCATCACTGCAGGCATGCAGAGCTGCAGCCCACCCTGGAGCTGAACCAGGCTTCCAAGCGCTGTGCAGCCTCGCTCCTTCCAGTGTCTGACAGGAGGCTATAGGAAAGAAGGGGATGTGCTCTGTAGCATGTTGTGATAGGACACAGGGGAGTGGTTTTACACTAAGAGATGGGACTTTTAGGTTGAACATAAGGAAGAAGTTCAGTTTGATAAGGGTAGTGAAGCACTGAAACAGGTTGCCCGGAGAAGTGGTGGATGCCTCAGTGCCCCATCCCTGGAGATGTTCAAGGTCAGGCTGGATGTGGCACTGAGCACCTGCTCTAGTTATAGGTGTCCCTGTTCAGTGCAGGAGAGTTGGACCAGATGGCCTTTAAGGGTCCCTTCCAACTCAAATGGCTCTGTGATTCTGCAGGAGAGTGGCTGTGGGTGCAGAGGTGGCTTTGGAGCAGCACAGGTTTCTGCATTGCAGCTGTTGGAGCAGGAATTTCCCACCTGCAGCCAGGCTGTGCTTTGTGATGGGTAGGGAGCACACTGCACAGTGCCTGCAGTTGCCCAGCTCTTCAGAACCATTTGTTTTGCCCTGCTCTGTGTGGGTCTGGATGTAGCATGGGTTTTCTTTTGGATCCTGAGCTGTTTCATCATCCGCGCATGGTGTGTTTTTGAAAACTCTTTCACCCTGTGTTTATTTATTTATTCATGTATTTGTTTGGGATTTTCAATACAGGACACGTGAATTTATTTCCTTAATTTTCTTTCTTTCTGCACTGGAGTATGCTTAGAGGGAGTATGCACGACCTTGTAGATTGAGGTGGGTTAAATGTAGCAGATAGCTTTGGTTTCCATTCCCATCATTTTTTTATGTGGTACAGAAGTTTTTCCATCATAAAAAAAAAAAAAAAAAAAGCGTTAAAAACCAAAACAAAACACAAAAATGCTGCTTTTCATATCTGCTCTGCAGAAATGCTGTAAGATCTTCCCCAGGGTATCTAGTGAACAAACTCTTGTTTTCTCAAAGGCCTGCTAGGTGGAAAGGAAGACTGTCAAACCTCCCAACTGCAGTGGTGGAAGAGGAGTTTTGTGAGTGTCAGTAGGACAAGTCTTTGTCTCAGCCTGAACCGGGGGGGCCCTGTTTCCAATCCTGAGCTCAAACCTCTCGGCTGCAGCTCTATTTAAGAAAAAATCAGAGGCAGTAGATGTAATCTGCACTATGAAAATCTAATCTGTGACCTAATTTGTTGTGATACCATGAAGAACCTGTCAGGAGCAATCACTGTAACCCGCGGAGCAGACGCTGCTTTCCAAGAGCTCTCTGTGTAGCAGCCTTGGAGGCAGCAGTGCCGGGTCGAGCGTGTATGACTGAAATCCTCCACTCCCAGATTTTAGGGTTAATACACAGACAATGCTCAGCTCACTTCTGTTACTCTTTTAAAATGAAAGTGGTGCAGGCTGCCTTCCTGTGTGTGGAACAACCTCTCGTGCAGGCAATCCCTGCAGATCTGACTGCTTTGAGATATGAGGAAGAAAATGAGCTCCAACCAGAGCTGGACAATTCTGTGTGCGTGCCATTATTGCTGTTTACCTGGTGGTTGTTCCTTCTGCTCAGCTTGGCACCCAAGCAGCTGGTTTGGTGGGTGGTTAGAAGTGTGACTTGTGGGACTGACCGCTCACCTTTCATGGGCTGATCTCAGAGATCGTTCTGGGCCAAGGTTTGGCTGTCCCTTCTAGTCCAGTTTGTTATTCTCCAAGGGGAGAAAAAAAAAAAACCACAAAAAAAGAGCTGCTATGGTGTGCTTTCATTTATTTACTAATTTGGTTGTTTATGGTTGGCTAGAAAAATTAGTCCACTTTCTGTAATGTTTTTCTTTTCCTTTATTGCATTTCTTGTGAGTATTGCTACAGGTAGCAGCAACAGGATGAGAGGTAATGGCCTCAAGTGGCATTTAGGTTGGATATTAAGAAAAAAATTTTCTCTGAAAGAGAGTTCAAACATTGGCACAGGCTGCCCAGGGAGGTGGTGGAGTCACTGTCCCTGGAGGTATTCAAGAAACATGGAGATGTGGCACTGAGCAGTGATTGAGCGGGCACAGTGGGGATGGGTTGATGGTTGGAGGTGATGACCTTAGCAGTCTTTTCCAGCCTTGATGGTTCTATGATTCTATTCTGTGATTCTCTGTGTTACTGAAACTGTAGCACTGAAAATCTGGTTCCACAAGGACAAGGAAGGAAGGTTTTACAGGTTGGGAACACGTGAGGAATAGGCTGATATGTTGAAAATGGTGTCCCTAGGTCTGAACGCTGCTCCATCAGACTGGGAGAAGGCTTAACTGAGGAACTGCTGCTCTATCAATAACAGACAGCAGAGCTGGGCTTCCTGTTTGATTGTTCTAGAAATAACAGTTCCCTTTTTTAAAAATATTATCTTTAAAGTTCTTTACTTGAAAGTACTAAATTAAAACGTACAGGGGCAGTCCATTAATAACAGCTAAAATTTGTGTCTGTGCTCAGTGAGATGGCATCATTCCACTGGGGCTTGGAGAGCCTCCTGGTTCCTAGCATCCGTTAGACATATGTCTGTGTAGACTACACGTATTTGCATAGTATTTTGTAAGTTCTGTGCCCTTTCACCCATGCTGGGCACTCAGTGCTCATGTTTCAGTGTATTATTTGTTTATTTTTGTTCACTTCAGACTTTTCCCTCCACCCGCTTGCTTCCTCTCCCAAACATTTTGCCGTTAGTTTTTCACATACTCTTTATGTGCAGAACTGCTGCCTCTTCAGGTGGGCTCAGCACTTTGCCATCCACTCACTCCTACAGGAGAGGGGAAATGGATCTGTGGGTGAGAGGAGGAACAGAGGCAGGAAGAAGATACCTGCACTTGTCAGGGGGGATCCTTTCCCCACTGCTCAGCCCTGCTGAGGCTGAAGAGTGCTGTGTCCGGTGCTGGCACCTCCAGTACGGGCAAGAGACCTGGATGTACTAAAGGGAGTCCAGTGTTGGGTCACCAAGATGGTCAAAGGACTGGAACATCTCTTCTGTGAGGAAAGGCTGAGAAGGCTGGGACTGTTCAGCCTGGAGAAGAGGAGGCTCAGTGAGATTTCATCAGTGTCTATAGATATTTGAAAGGAGTCAAGAGACTCCTGACAAAGAAGTCAGAAACAGGTTCTTGTCAGTAGTGCCAGGACAAGAGACAGTGGGCACAAACTGGAACACAGCAGGTTCCATCAGAGCACAGGGAAGCATTTCCTCACTGTGCAGGTGACAGAGCCCTGGCACAGGTTGCCCAGAGGCCGTGGGGTCTTCTCTTTGGAGAAGACCAAAAGCTGCCTGGATGTAGTCCTGAACACCCTGCTCTGCATGTGCCTGCTTGAGCAAGGGGTAGACCAGATGGACCCAGAGCTCCCTACCAGCCTCAACCACGCTGTAATTTTCGGAAGGTGAGCAGCAGGGAGAGGAGATGTGGGTTGCCTTTGCTCCTCTTGCCCTAAAACAGACCTTGCCCTAAAGTGATGGGAAGCAGGACAGAGGGAATGAAAATAGCAGAGGAAGGATAGCAGTGTGTGAGTTCACATCACATGTGTATGCATGCAGCTGTGGAAGGCAGGGCAGTAGGCTGGCTTGTGTGCAGAATGTGGGAGTGCATGCACCAGCCCCAGGCACCTAGCAGAGTGCAGCCAGGCTGGAGGCCTCACTCCCTTCCTTAGCTCAGCACATTGCAGCTTGATAGCATGTTTTAATGGGTAATTTTTTTCCATTTCCTTATTTCTAACAAAAGTTTCCCGCCTCTCCTTGGACAGGACCAATTTCTCAACTATGCAGGGTGCATATAGCAGTTAACAATCCATCAGAAAGAGAAGAAAACCCCATGAAAATAGCATGCCTGTAGGTTTAAATTAGACAAAGGCTAAAATTAGAAGGAACAGGCCTATCTGCGGCTATGCAAATAAGCTGAGAATTAATATTCAGCTGACTGCTGAAGAGGGCAGGCAGAGGTTTGCAGCTTGCACTTCCCTTGGCTTGTCCCTCTTGTGTCCTTGCTGTCTCTCCTCTGCAGAGCACTGCCAGTAGTTAATGGAGAGCTACACAAAAGCTGCTAACACTGTGCCAAAGCGAAGGTTAGCAGTGACTGGTGTTTTTGCCACTCCAATTTATTTGCCTGAGTGCCATGAACGGATGCACACACAGGGTCACTCATTGCCAGAGCCCATACGGGGCCTGGCTCTACCTCCCGTTTCCTGGGCGAGAAGCGTCCCCCCACACGCTCGCTCTTCTTTCATTTCCCCAGATGTGGTTCACTTTCCACCACTGTAACTGTGTTGCTATTAATGGGGCTGCAGTATAAACCCATTGCTGAAATAATTCACGTTACAAGAATAACTCTCGGTCTGCTTGGTTCCTGGCAGGTTCTCTTTTCACTTTACCTCCTGCCATCATTTTCACTTGCAGCGTGAGCCATCCAAACAGTTTCATTTGCACGGGTTAGGAGGCAATAGACTGGTAGAAAAGAGTGGAAGCTTCCCAGTGGAGGGAAAGATGATAAAAAAAAAGGGATCTTGATTGCTGGGGAGGGAGCTGTAGTGGTGAGGAGGTGGTGAAGTTATTTGGTGCTTCTGGTAGAAGTGACATATGGCTCATATGGTGTCAGTGTGTGTGTTTGAGTGTTGGGGGGGGTTGTGTATAGGCTTGAGGCAGGGAGATCTTGAAACCCAAAGCCAGGAGAGCTGCAGTTAGTCTGCAACTGTATTAATCTGAAATAAAGACAGGGCTCAGTGACTGATCTGTGCTGGGGGGCAGCGGGAAGCTGTTACACAGAGCTGCAAGCAGGCAGCGAGAACTCTGGCCAGGAGGTGAAACTCTTGGGAGTGGATGCTCTGCCTTCCCTCCAAGTGAAGTGGAGATCAGTTGGAAATCAAAATTAAACAATGCCTTACTGCAGCTTTGAAAAGTTTACTCAAGGCGCTGGCGTTGTTCCAGCACAGTTAAACCAAAGAGCCGCGCACGGAGCAGCTCAAGGCGGTTCAGCCACCGACAGTCCGACGCGCAAGGCCTGCTCCTGCTCTGTCACCTTGCTGCCACTAAGACACATAGACTGCAGGAGCAGGCAGGGCTGCATTGCACGCCCCACAGCCTGCCCCATGTCTGGCAGTGATGGAGGCTTGTGACAGGCCTGGGCAGTGCTGAGGGACCGTCCCAAAGTGGCACCCACCATTCATTGTGTTGCAGGCTGCCCTAGGCCTGTGTCTCTCTGCAGCCCTGTGCCCTGCCAGAGACATAGGATGATGGGTTTGGGTTTTCGTGGTGACAGGTCTGAACGAATCAGAAAAAGTTAGAGGAGTGAAAAGAAATAGCAGCACCCAAATCCTATGAATGGTTGTAAAGTAAAAAGATGAGATTTATATTAGATGTTAGGAAGAAATTCTTTATTCAGAGGTGGTGAGGAACTGGTGCAGGCTTCCCAGAGCAGCTGTGGGTGCCCCATCCCTGGAGGGATTCAAGGCCAGATTGGATGAGGCCCTGGGCAGCCTGAGCTGGTGGATGGTGACCAGCCCACAGCAGGAGGTTGGAGCTAGGTGATCTTTAAGGTCTCTTCCAACCTAAGCCATTTGATGATGTTATGACGTCCTGTTTTGTCCATCACGGAACTGAATAGGGCAAGTACTCCTCCCCTTGAAAGCTAAGGTGGCGACCTCCCTCTGAAGTACTGACTGAATGACCAGATATGATCTGCCGTGCATCAACGTTTGGCATCCTGCTTACATTCAAGCGTTAGAAAGTATTTACTGTATGTGTCAGTGTTCTCTTTTTAGTGTGCTCAGAGTGTTGCAGAGATCTGCTGGCAGTGGCCTACATCAGCCTGTCAGATGGGAACGTTGGTCAAATTTCCTGTGAATGAAGAAGCCATACAAATCTCTTAGAGTTGGGACCAGGTTTCTTTTCTGCTTTGAAAGGACGTGCTTTATTTTAGGAGTGTGTTGTCATGCTTCTGCAGAGTGCTCTCGGGAGATGGTGCAGCTGATGCAGGACCAGCAAATGTTTCTCCTGCAGAGCCTAGCAGCACAGCAGCCAGTCTCAGGCAGCAAGAGAAGGAGTGTCAAGGTCCTGGAGGAAAATACTGTGCTCAGGTGAGCACGTCATGTCTTGTGGGAAAGGTCTGATTTTGTCAGCTTTGTACCTCTGCCCACGCCAGCGGTGTGCTGAAGTGCAGGAAGCCCATGGCTTGTCCCTTGGAGATGTTATACAAAGCCACCATAAAGATGGTGGGCGATCAGTTACGCACCACTGCACAGGGTTGGGGTTGTTCCTGGGCAGTTGTTTTCATAGAGCTGAATAAGGTCATTTGCATATTGCATAGGGTTTGGGGCTTTTCCACTTCCTCTTGACTGTGCTGGGTGCTGCTGTTTGTATGTCTGTGAGGAAAGTATTGTTCTCAGTTACAGCCTGAATTTGTGCAACTTCCTCTGAGCAGCAGCTCCCAGAAATGCAACCACCTTTGGGGAAAGGGACCTCGGAGGGGAACTTACGGAGTGCTTATTCTCCTCTGCTGGCTCCTCATAGGCAAGATCGTAGCCTTTTCTCTCCCCCTGTGTGCTGGAAAACGAGCCCTGTGTTCTGCCCCCAGCTCGCCTGTTGTGCAGCTGTGCCAGTTCAGTCCACACACTGGTCAAAGCAAGGTGCTGGTAGTTGGTTCAGCCAGTTGACCAGGTCTCCTAGGCTGTCCTCCACTCTTCTGCAGGATGGAGCCCAAACCAATGCTCAAGTGTCAGAAGGTGAAGTTAATTACATTTTGAGCTACTAGGAACTCACTGTCTGTGAGTCAGTTGTGGATCTGTCCTAAATGTCTGTTTAGATTGTCTTTTGCACAGTGTGCTGAATAATGGCTGTGCTGGAAGAGTGGCCAGAGCCCTGCCTGGGACCCAGATGAGCTTCCCCCTCTTGGTACACTTTGTTTTGGTTTGTGCACTGGTTTTTTCTGGGCTCCAGTCCTGGAGTGGATTGCACTGAATTAGCAAAACACTGCCAAAACCCCCAGGTGTTGCTCAGCAGGATCAGGGATCTTTAGAGATAAAAACATGCAAAAGAGGTATTTTTTAGAGGTCGCTAAAACTCAATCCTTTATCTCGAAGTTTTCTTTTGCCCTAAACACCACTACTGCAAGTAAAATAGATGAATTTAGGTTCAAGCCTCATCTGAAGATGCACCAGTAAATACAGAGAACTTCAGAAATTGCTCTTGCTTTCTCTGATGTTGCTTTAAACCTTTGAGTATACAGACATTAAAAGACACTTGATGAATGTACTAAACATTCCTCGCACACTTCTCTTCCAGCACCCAGCTGACCTCAGATCCTGAATGAAATGAATTTGCATTTGTTTTTAAAAATGTCTCATTTTGTGAATCAAAATGTCAACACTTCTGAAAACAGTCCCACAAGAGACGTTTGTATCTCTTGAGTTTAAATTGCTGGATCAATTTCCCATTAATACTAAGGGTGTTTAAAGGACAAATTCTCTGCCTACTGCAGTGAAAATTTACCCCGAGGTATGACATTTCACCTGCCATCAAGTGCAAGATAATTGATTATAATGGACTGGAATAGCTAGATGTGCACATACGGGTAACAAAAGAGGGTGAGCATCATGGAAAACCTTGTCTTTCCTCATATTTGCTTTTTTTTTTTTTTTTTTTTTTTTGCCATGGAAACTTGCATGCTCTTTGCAGTTTGTATTACTGCACTGCTCAGAAGCCACTGCATGAATCTGAGCACAGTTTAATTACGTGCCATAGAAGTGCAGAGTGAGCCCTGAAGAGTTTCCACTCAAAAAGGTGTAAAGAAACCGGAGCATCAGGGCATGTCTGAGGTTTTGTAGCTGAGCAGCAGCCACAGCACCCAGTTCCAGCTTTTCCCGTTCCTGTGCTGGACCACAGAGCTGTGAGCCTGATCATGTGTTCTTTTGCTTGCAGCTGTGCTGATGGCCCACAGGGCTTCACCACAGCTAATCTGTGCAACTCAGCACAGCTCTGTCTTGTGTTAGAAAAAGGGAGGGGGACAACTGGCAAACTTCAGTCCTCTCCTTCTCGTATGAAACATGGAGGTGACTGCAATGAGCTATCAGCCAGCTAAGGTAGAAAGTGTGGCTACAGATTATTTGAACCCAGGGGCATAGTGGATCTGAGCCTGCACTAAGGCATGTTTACGTGAGTTAGTGCCAGCATAGCCTAGGAGAACACACCATAGAGTTGCACTGCGATGTCCCTCCCATGCGCTATCACAGAAAACAAATGCCAGGATGGTGAGCACCAGGAGCTGAATAAAAGAGCTTCGGTGTCAGAGAGCCTTACTCAGTTCCCTGTCTTCTGCTGTAGGCCATCTATGTTTCCCAGAATTCCCTGTGCTCTTGCCAGTTCCCATCGATAGTTTGTGGTTGTAAAGCTCAGCATTTGTCTCCTCTGTGCAGGGAGACCTGCATCAGTGTATGACAGTTCTGAAGTCCCAGGCCTCCCAGAGCAGCCCTCCGAGCATGAAATCAAATTCTTCTTTATACTGTTATCTTCCCTGAGATCTGAGATGCTGCAGGTGTGGGTTTGCAAGTCTTCTGAGTCCTTCTGATGGGGTTTGTGAGAAAAGGTTCTGACAAATAGTCATGGCTGCCAGGCAAATTCCGTGGTAACTGGAAGAAGGGAAACATCATTCCCATATTCAAGAAGGGGAGAAAGGAAGGTCTAGGGAGCTGCAGGCTGATGAGGCTTACATCTGTGCCTGGAAGGTTGTGGAGCAGATCCTCCTGGAAGATATGTTAAGGCACATGGGAGGTGAGGAGGTGACCTGAGGCAGTCAGCATAGCTTCAGCAAGGGCAGGTTGTGCCTGACCAATCTGGTGGTCTTCTACAAAGGTGTGATGGCATCAGTGGAGAAAGGAAGGGTAACTGATGTTGTCTATCTGGACTTGTGCAAGGCCTTTGACATGGTCTCACACCACATCCTTATCTCTAAGTTGGTGAGAAATGGAGAGATGGATATGAAGGCTGGACTGTTAGGTGCATAAAGAATTAGCTGGGTGGTCTCAGCTAGAGAATAGTGGTCAGTGTCTCTGTGTCCAAATGGAGGCTGGCCACAAGCGGCATTCCCCAAGGGTCAGTCTTGGGACCAGAGCTTTTCAACATCTTTATCAATGACATAGCGGGATTCAGTTCAATCTCAGCATGTTTAAGGATGACACCAAGCTGGGTGGTGTAGTTGACGCAATAGAAGGAAGGGGTGCCATCCAGAGTGACCTGGTCAGGCTTGAAAAATGGGCCCTCAGGAACCCAGTGAGGTGGACGGTTGGACTGGATGATCTTGTAAGGCCTTTTCCAACCTTGGTGATTCTGTGATGCCAAGTGCAAGGTGTTCAACTTGGAGAAGGCTGTGGGGAAACCTCATTGTGACCTTCCAGTATTTCAAGGGAGCTTATTAACAGGAGGGAGATCAACTTTTTACACAGGTGAATGGCAGGATAAGGGAGAATGGCTTTGAACTAAAAGAGGGGAGATCTAAGTTAAATATTAGGCAGAAATTCTGCATTCAGGGGATGTTGAGGCACTGGAACAGGCTGCCTAGAGAAGTTGTGGATTCCATCTCAGGAGGTGTTCAAGGCCACGGTGGGGTGGTAGTAAATCTACCAGCCCAGATGAAGCCTACTTTCTGTGTTTTGCAGCTGGAGCATTCTTCAATCTGCCTTTCTTTTTTTTTTTTTTTTTTTTTTTCCCCAGATAGAATCATTCAGTTCCTGTCTCTGTGTATTTTTTTTTAAATTGCAGTTTGAGTAGGAGCGACTCCAAGATGTAAGTAAGTGTTTGATAGGAATGCCACTCCCTGCTTTAGGAGGCCCCAGAAGTTCATTAGATGTTTAATAGCTTCCAGTCAGAGCTGTGCTCGATGGATCTGAACTGGTGACCGAGAGGGGAAAGGTTCCCTCGCACATTTACAAACCCTGAGGCATCTGTTCCCCAGACACAGATTTGTCCAATTTCCCTACACCGCTGATGACCTGCCCTGAAATGATACTCGCATTCCCTTAGGAAATCCCTTGGGTTGATATCAAGTAGATAGTTATTTTTGGGTCCTTTCCCAGAGAGAGAGTGCGCTGTATTGCTCCGATCCCTGCGCACCAAATAAATACATCATCAGACTGTAGTAAAGGACCAAAAAGCTTTATTGAAGGGGAAACAGATGATTAATAATTGAGGATAGTTCACTGTATTGTTTTTGAGCCAAGTAAAGCTAATAGAGCTTTTCTATAGCAGAGATAAAAGAGTTAGAGTATCAAGAGTGAATTGATTGCAGCATTTAATGGGAACATAAAATTCAATTAATGAATTACAATGGTTAAATCTGCATTAAAGTGAAACAGGCATCTCCCAAACAGTGTATTAAGCATTTTTAAAGATTACATAAAGTAAACAGAAAACAACAACAACTCCACACCTTAGTGACTTCTAAATATCTGTATATTTCCTTTTTCCCTGGGGAAGAACCTCGTGTGATCGGATTTTAATCCATTTATCCTAAAGCTCTGGGTGCATGTGTATGCATGTGCTTTTCCCTCAGCACCTCTCAGAATTAAACAAAGCCTTTCCAAGACGTTGATCAGTGACTAATTCTAACAACATTCTCTGGTGTCTGTCTGCGGTGTTTTGTTGCAGGGAGGGTTATAGTGCAGAGAGAACAGGGTCCACAGATGTGTTTGTGATAAAGGTTCTGAAGGAGGAGAGTCCCCAGCTGCTAGGTGGCTGAACGTTACCCACCCCATGTGCAGCTTCCTAATTTATATGTATATTCTCTATTTCTCTACAATAACAGAAGAACATACAGTATTGAAAAGGGAATACTGAATCATTGGAAAGAATAACTGAAATTCTGGTGGGTGGGGAAGGTCTTAAAATGTTCTGTATTGAATAACTTAAAGGTTTATTGCAGAATAACCAGCAGCCATTCCTTCTCAGTGACAGTCATTATGTTCTAATGTTTTCTCCCTTTGCAGCCTTTTTAAAGCCATCCATTTGTTCTTCTGAAACCTTTGTCCAAGTTGAGCATGATGCTTTTCCCACCCAGAAATCTTTCAGTCTTCTTTCATGGTCACCACTCAATCTTCTGGTGGGGACACATCCCCCTCTTGGCCATCTGGCCACATTTGGGTCTTCTTTGAGCACAGCCCCCTCTGTGCTAAACCCAAGCTTGTTAAACTCATCTGCAAAACCTTTGATGAGCTCAGGGCCAGAATCTGTCATCCGAACTGTGGTGTGCTGTGCCTTAGGACAGAAGTGACCCCATTAAAACCACTCAGAAGCATGCATACTTAGGACTTACGTTCATCTGCTCCCACGTGGTTCCCCTGATCGTTTCACGTCCCTGCCAGACTTCTCTCAGCAAACGATAGAGATGTTATTTTTGCCTGCATCCATCCCTCCCATCCTTTAAAAGTAAAGTTCAACAAATAGTTAGGATTAAAGTAAAACTGTGAACGTAATAGAAGCATGGAGAAGCAGTTATTATTTGCCTTTGCTTGGAAGAGAATAAGATGCAATTAAGGAATAAAAGGTCGTGACAACAGCATGGCTTAGTTTTTTACATATGCAGTTACTGAAATTTAATGGTATAAATTTTGGTACCACTGACAGCCTACTGAGTATTTACATTTAATCCAAGTGCCAGAAAAAAAAGAACTTCTTTACAGTGAGGTGACGGAGCACTGGAACAGGCTGCCCAGGGAGGTGGTGGAGTCTCCTTCTCTGGAGATGTTCAAGACCTGCCTGGATGCCTACCTGTGCGACCTGCTGTAGGGAACCTGCTTTGGCAGGGGGGTTGGACTCGATGATCTCTGGAGGTCCCTTCCAACCCCTGCAATTCTGTGATTCTGTGAAAAATGGTCAAAGCTCTTCTGAGAACAGGCTGGTACCTCACAGGAGAAGACTGTTTTGCTTCTTTAACTTTTCTAGCTCATTTGCTGCCTGAGACAGGAATCCTTTAGCATGATGAACGCATGACCACCTATTAAAAAAAGGGTTTATGACGCATTCCTGTAGAGGCAGTGTGGTCACAGTGGGAAGCTGCTCGCTCTGCTCTGATCAGTACCAAACTGTACCTCAGCTATGACTCAGGAACCCACACATCTCTAGTGGAACTGCATCCAGCTCGGTGTAAGCAGAATATTTCCCAGCCCATGCAAGGAGTTCATCTGCTGTATGTGAAAGAATATTAACTTTCCATTCATTGAGTGAGCTCAGAATATGCTTACGCAGTTGAAATGTGCAGTGTCAGCTTTGCTCCCTTTTCTTGCTAACTGAATATTACACAGCTGTGCTTGGTGCTAGATTTAGTCCTAGGTGCCATGTTCATGCTCAGGAAAACAGAAGAAAAAGATGTCTGGTGTGCAGGGTTTCTGTTGGTCAACAAAGGAAGTGCTGTAGTGCATGCCTAAATGCTTTGTTTTACTGCAGCCTTCATCAGCTTCCAGTCTGTTCCTCACAGATTACAGTATGGGAAGAAGTCCTGGCTTTCTGTTTCCTCTGCTAGCACGTTTGTCTTTGCAGTTAGAGAGACTTTTGCTTATAAGAGCACTAGGACTCTGTCATTTGAGCTACGCAGGCGTCTTAAAATGATCACTCTCCAAGACTTTGGATTGGGAAATTCTCCCACTGATAAGATTGCTGCTTCCTTGCTTATTGAAGTCACTGGATGGTCTACAGGAAAATGCTTACGAGGGGCTTCTTCAACATTTCTTACATACTGCAGTTATTTAACATCTGTTGCTTTTAGGAGCACAATGGTGGAGCTGCACGAAGATCGTGGTATAATGAGATGCAGCAGGTGACTGTAGCATAACAGTATTTTAAGAGGGAGATACAGTTGGTGAGCCAATAACTTAATTGTCGTCTTTTTTTCTTCTATTATTCAGCAGCCTTGTACTTAACATCACTCAGATCATAAATGAAGTTTATAGTAGTTCAAGTGGATGTCCCAAGCTTTGATCAGCTAAACTGAATGCTACCTTTCAGATGGGAATAAGCAGCCAGATCCTTACGAGGACAGAATAGCCTCAGAAATGGCACTGCAGCCCTGTGAGGTGCTGAGCACCATCAGATCACTGCCACCAGGCATAAAGGTGACCCGCAGAAGGGGATGCAGCCTGAGGGGGACCTAAGCTTGCCCTTGCTCCCTCCAATGCTTTACACTCTCGTGTTGAGATGTCTGCATTCGTATGTTGAATTCAGAATTTGGCCTCTCTGGGACTGACTCTCCAGAACTTTTCACTGAGGTGCTTTAATTAGTTTACCAGTTTCCCTGCTGAAAGTTTTCAACATCCCCTGTGATCCAGAGAGGAAGCTAACTGTCACTGCAGGGATCAACTGAGACAACATGAAATGGTCTCTTGACAGTGTCTCTTGGTGATCACTAGATACAGACCAAAAATCATTTATGAACCAGATGCTATTTTAAAGGTTCCTAATGACAATTATGCTAAGCACTTTAGGAAAAGGGGGGAAAAAATAACTAAAAAAAAAAAAAAAAAAGAAAGAAGATGGATACATTGCTACAAGTAATGTGATCAAAGCAAAATACCAGTCTCATGCTCCTGAGGTAGGTAGAATTGAACATGAGCCAGCAGTGCACTCTGGCAGCTCGAAAGGCAAATGGGATCCTGGGCTCCATCAGGAGAGGGGTGGTCAGCAGGGACAGGGAGGTGATTGTCCCTCTCTACTCGGCTCTTGTGAGGCCCCATCTGGAGTACTGTGTCCAGGTGTGGAGCCCTCAGTACAAGAAAGACATTGAGATTTTGGAAAGGGTCCAGAGGAGGGCGACTAAGATGATCAGGGGGCTGGAGCACCTCCCCTATGAGGACAGGCTGAGGGAGTTGGGCTTGTTCAGCCTGGAGAAGAGAAGGCTGCGGGGTGACCTCATTGCAGCCTATCAATACCTGAAGGGAACCTACACCCACGAGGGGAGTAAACTCTTCAAAAGGGCTGACAACAGCAGGACTAGGGGAAATGGATCCAAGTTGAAGGAGGGAAGATTTAGGTTGGATGTTAGGGGGAAGTTCTATACAAGGAGAGTGGTTAGGCCCTGGAACGGGCTGCCCAGGGAGGTTGTGGATGCCTCGTCCTTGGATGTGTTTAAGGCCAGGTTGGACAGGGTCCTGGGCAACCTGATCTGAATGTGTGTGTTTGGTGGCCCTGCTAGGCAGGGGGGTTGGAACTACATGATCCTTGAGGTCCCTTCCAACCCGGGTGATTCTGTGATCTGTGAATTCTCAATTAAATTGATGAATATTGGTTTCCTCTGGGGTGGCACAATTACCTTTGCTTAAAATCAAAAATTGGTTTCTCTTCCAGAGAGTAATGAAGCAGTCTAGCTTTCTTAAATATTGCCTTTCCTGTTCTCTGAAACATTGATTCTGTCCATTAACTGGAACACCATTACACTGCTGATTGACCCGAAACGTTTTGTGCAAAAAGGGAAAAGGCTGGTGCAGAGCTTCCAGCTCAGATGCAGTGTTTGCTTCTCATGGTGCTCCTGGTGGTCAGCTTTGTTTTATGAACTTGACTGAGGGTTTGAAGTGAAGCACCTGGAAGTCTCCACTGCACCTCAATTCTGCAGCCTCTTCTTACCTGCTGAAGCACTTAAATATTGTTAGCTGCCACCCAGAGTAAATAAGTGCAGTGGTGTTTGGGTGCCTTCAGAGAGAAGTGATAATCCAGCACCTTGAAGAGGTTGTTGTTTTGCCACTGCACCAAGTTGAAGCAGGCTTCTGTTGAACAGATCACAAAGTCACTGCACTAGGTTATTCTTCACATCCGAGTGCCATAAGCTGGAAAGTGCAGTCAGGGGCCATGATGTTGACTTTGGTAATGCTGGATCGTCCCCACTGCTTGGCAGGCTTCTTGCTGTCCGGCTCACCAGTTTGCTAACAGAGTTTTTTTGCACTGCAGTTACTCCAAGTATGGAGCACAATGCTATCCATAAGTTGGCTAGTGAAAAAATACTGTATTCCACAAAAGAAAAAGAAAAAAAAAAAAAAAAAAAAGCCTGAAAATCTCAGCATCTAATGCTGTGTTCTGCTCTGTTCTGTAACTGGTCTATTACTGTAATTTCTCTTTCAATGTTCAGCAGAGATAAAATATAATTAAAATAGAAGCTGCAGTTCCTCTTTTTACCTTCCCTTATGCTTACTGATCTGCAGTCTTCTTTCTAATGCAAGCTTAACACCTGCCATTTTCTTTTTATTCCTCTTTTTGCTTCCTTGTCTAATATGGGTAAGCTGAGAAAGGGCAATAAAATGTAAAAACAAAAGAGCTTTATTTTGTAAAATCCCCGTAATCTTTGATCGCAGTCCAACTCTGTGCTCTCCTGCGTTGACTTCAAGAAGCTGTTCATTAATCCAATGTGTGTTACAGATCTTAGCTGAGGCACGCTGCACCAAGAGGCTGTGCTGATCATTTGCAGGGAGCAACTGCATCAACAGATGAGAAAGCTTGAAAACAAGCTGAGACGTTGTAGAGGCAGAAGAGGAGATGACTCACATAGTCACGTGAAGTGACTGGGGCACAGCACTGGGATACAGTCAGTTTTTGGCCAGAGAAGCTGTGGATGCCCCATCCCTGGAGACACTCAAGGTCAGGGAGAATGGGGCTCTGAGCAACCTGCTCTAGCTGTAGGTGTCCCTGTTCAGTGCAGGGCAGTTGGACTAGCTGCCTTTAAAGGTCCTGTGGTTGTGTGATTCTAAGTGTCTCCAAGTTAGCTGTAAAAAGACAGAACTGAAATGCATTGGTTTCCCCACTTGCCACTTAAATATCAAAATGACCTTTGAGGGAAAAAAAGGACATTTTGAGATTACAAGTGCTTGTCTCTATGCAAGTGTGAAACATTGTAATTGTTTGCTCTTACAGTATCTGGAAGCACTTCAGGCATCCTTGCAAGCACAGAATGATTTGACCTTGGCTTTTTGTTTTGTCTGTGCTGTTTTGAAATTTATGTTGATCATCCATATTTTGTTGCAACTGTTTATATTTCTGAAGAGCTACATTTATATCAGAGAATTTCTGCTACCTACAATGAGAGCCCTTAAGGACACTGTAGTGTGAATGTGACTGCTTCTGCAATCCCTCATCTAAGGTGAAGAAATCTGGAAGGGGGAGGGCAGAACCTGATGTCAGCTTTATCTGATCTGAAAGGTGCTATGAACCACAGCAGTGTAACAAAGAATCTCTGCAAAGCTGCTGCACTTTTCCAGTCTTGAAATGTTGCTATAAGAAATCTTGTCTCTTTAGAGATTAAATATATACGTACATATATCTGTATGGATATGAGATGCTTACCATTTTCATCCACAGAAAGGTAAAGTTGGTGCTGTTCCCCCACCATACAGACAATACTGTTGCCAATGGACAGTGCAGGCTGTTGTCTTTGCTGACTACAAATGAGAGAAGATGACTTCCTTTTTTACTTTGGACTTTCCCCCTAGGCTACCATTAAACCTAAAAGTAGCAGTTATTCTAACTGTGCATGGTACCCAAGGACAGCTTTGCTTCTCTATTTTAATTTATCTATGCAGCTGTCTATATCTAAAATAAATTCATCTTTTGTCACCGGTACACACACACACACACACATACTAGATGTGCATTTCCAGTACTGCATTTAGAGCTAAATAATCTTTGCTCTATGAGCCTGCTCTGACCTATTTTCTCTCCTAAGGGTCAGTTTACTTACCTGGCAACAATACTCCTATTAACAGAACAATCTACATGCATTTGGGAGCATAAGAGCACTTTTATTCTATTAACACTCCTAATTTTACAATACTGACTGGCAAATATCATCTCCTGTTATTATTTTTTTGGAATTTATCGCAGTAATAACCTGGTAAAGTCATTTTCTATTCAGAAGGAGCAATTAAGAAATTAAAAGCGAAGGCAGAACTAATAGAAAATTAGTGGGTTTTAAGTCATGCAACATTTTCCAGATTGTTCAGTAATTTTTATGCTTCAATTATGTGCAGCGTGGATGTCTTATATGCAGCTGCTGTTAAACACTTAGGTTCTAGGCACTCTTACTTGTACTCCTGAAAGGTGAGAGGTCCAACTCAAGATGAGAGGTCCAACTCAAAATTTGGGAGAGCCCTAAAGAGTAAATGTTGCTATACAACTTCTTATAGTAGCAGTAGAAGAGGATGTTTTTTCTCCCGCTCGCTCCCCAACACTCCATTCCCCAGGCAGTGTATAATGTTATGAACATCAAAAATTGTTCATCCCTGAGGCTGACTGCATTGTTTCCTTAGCTCTGTATAACAGAACAAAGTTCTCTATAAGAGAGGTGCATTAAACCTACAGATGATGCGTCCAAGATAAACTTGGAGCATGATTCTGCTTCCTTTGAATGCAGCTCAGTGGGACTTGGATCTCTCCTTGCCTGGCACACAGACTGCTGACTACTACAGAGACGAGAGAAAATGTGGTAGTGACCTGCTGGCATCTCAGGGAGGAGGCTGCATCCATCTCCTACAGTGCAGATCTTTTATCTGCTGATTGCAAAAAATTCTTCCTGCAGCAGAAGTGAAAGGTCGCATCAAGCACTTCAGCCTAACTTACACAAATCAAACACAAGCAGAACTAGGACTTCTGGTCTTCTGCCAATCTGCTCATAAACTTCTGCTATGAAAATCTTTCCTATCTTTTTGGACATCTCACCTATTTGCTCAATCTGCACTAACCTGTAACAGCCCCCTAGGCTTCTCTCAGCACTTTCCCTGCTTAGGTGGAGGCAGCAGACAGTTAGGAACATGGTTTACCAGCCCTGGTGTTGTCTGAATGCTATTTGAGAACGCAGTTCACAACGTAATGAATTCTTTTGATTGCATCAGGCAGATTCTAGAGCTAGACTGCACTCACAGCCTGCATCCTTTGCATCCCAGGAGGCTATTTTATCCGTAATACTTTTTTAAAAAAAAGTTTATTAAAGCCGTATTTCTTATCCTACCAAGTTATGAGAGAAACTGAGTTCAGTTTAAGTTAACATATATACAGCTATGAAAATGTAAAGAAGAGAAATACACTGTTGCATATTACTCTCTGAAGTCCTTTCCATTTTTCCTCTTTCTCAAATTGGGTTCAGGGGAGCTTAGCATTCACTTTTATTTTACAGTTCTCAAACTGGCATCTGGGTTCAGAAGAGAAAGTAGCTGGATGTGATTAGGCTTTCAGGTGGCTCGTGTGGCTCTCTTCACATTGATTCTGTGGGGTTTCAAGGAGAGCCAGCCACCTGTTTTGTCTTGGTTGTATCTGTGCATTCCTTCTGGCTGTCCTGCTCATTCTCAGAACTGTTCCTAGCATAGAGTAAGTGGCAGCACCAAATTTTTAGAGGCAAGGCCTTGAAATCAGAAGTTGCTTTGTGTTCACTGAGGTGGTTATTTTGTATGGATCAGGTGAGCAATCTCACCAAATGTAAACTGAGCCTTTGGCTTCTTCAGCCATTTGTAGTGAAGGTCAGATGAGATTTCATGGGGCTGTTTTGAAAATAATTGTGTAGATTCCAGATAACTTTTTTCTTTCTCTGTGTGTATTTGTGTAATTCTCCTATAGAAGCAGGCCCGAAAACAGGATATTGATGCTATCCCCGTTTTTGCAAATCAGAAGTAAAGGTAGTTTGGGATGTGCATCCTCCGCAGAGTGACTGATGGAGTCACCATCCCTGGAGGTGTTCAAGAAATTTGGAGACGTGGCAGTGAGAGACATCGTTCAGTGAGCAATATTGTGGTAGGTGGATGGTTGGATTAGATGATCCTAGAGGTCATTCCCAACCTTAATGATGTTCAGTGTTCAATGACACCACAGCCTGAGTGTTGAAGTGAGTGTGCAAAAGGTGAAACCTTCAGAATTTATTTTTTTCATGAAGATGTGTATGTGGAAATGAAAAGTCCTTCAGTCAGTGAACAAAATGTCATTAAAGTACATTTTTGTATTCCTTAGCACAACTTGCATACCTTTTGATTTATGGGAGATAGAAAGCACAATATTGGCCATTGGGTGCTCCTTCTGCAGGAGGGTCTGGCAGCTCAGAGCTCACCAGAGGATTTAAATTTTCCCTTTTTTTTTTTTTCCGCTTATGTCTTAAAACACGACCCACCTGGGAGAAGATATACACATCTCTTTAGTCAGCAATTCTCTTTTTTGCTAAGAAGGAGGTTTATGCTCTTTCCCATCACAGTTTTGCCCACAGTGAATGTTTAAAACCCCTGAGTCAGGCCTTAGAAAATAAATAAATAAGCCGCACAGCTGACTTAAGGCATGATGCTGGCTTATTGTTTCAGGGTGTTAAGCCTTAACCCTTAGCCCAGGAAGGTCATTGCCAGCAGAGGCTGTCCCTTCACACATGAGGACAAAGTTCTGGGCTGAAGCGATTCCAGCTGGGATTTCATAGAATCATAGAATGGTTTGGGTTGGAAGAGACTTCTAAGATCACCTAGTTCCAACCCCCTGCTATAGGAAAGGACACCCTCCCTCAAGACCAGGTTGCTCAAAGCCCCATCCAGCCTGGCCTTGAATGCTTCCAGGGAGGGGGCATCCGCAGCCTCACTTTGAACACAGCCTGTTCCAGTGTCTCACCACCCTCACAGTAAAGAATTTCTTCCTAATATCTAGTCTCAATCTACCTTCTTCCAGTTTGAAAACTTTCCCCATGTCTTGTCGCTACCTGCCCTTTCAGTCCCTCCCCAGCTTTCCTGTAGGCCCCTTCAGGTACTGGAAGGCTGCTCTAAGGTGCCCTTGGAGCCTTCTCCAGTCTGAAGAGCCCCATCTCTCTCAGCCCATCCCCACAGAGGAGGTGCTCCAGCCCTCTGATCATCTTCATGGCTTTCCTCTGGACCTGCACCAACAGCTCCATGCCCTTCTTGTGTACTCCAAGTGGGGTCTCACGAGAGCAGAGGAGCAGAATCACCTCCCTGGCCCTGCTGGTCACACTTCTCTTAATACAACCCAGGATACGGTTGACCTTCTGGGTTGTGCTGTACCTCTGGATGAGCTCAGGGGTCCTCCTGCTTTTGCAGGCGCCTCACAGGATGGGACAGGACCCAATAGGGACAGGATAAATACGTGTATATGTGAGTGTACATACATAGAAGTGTTCCTTGAGCTTGCAGGAGGCTGAGGCCTGGCAGAAGGCTCCTGGCTGAGATGCTCTGAATGCTCCTATAGGCTGCCCCACACGTTTAGTTCGGAGCCTGGAGAGCTGCATTAGAAGCTCGGGCGCCTCAAGGAAGATGGCTGTCCCCAGCACGAGCTGCCTCCCGGCGGCCCCTTTAAGGAGCGCGACCCGCAGCCGGCCGCCTCGCCCGCCCGCTTCTGTTTCGCTTCCCCCGCCCCTGCCCGAGACACTCGGAGTCAAAGCAGGTGCATGCGCAGTGTGCTGGCAGCCGGGCGCGCGTGCGCACTCACCTGCTGGATGCCCCCCCTCCATTCGCGCTCCTCCCAGCCGGTACATCCGGGTCACCGCACGCCCGCCCGCACGGCCGGTCCCCTGTGGTGCTTTGCGGCTCGCCCCCTCCCCCTCCTCCCCCCTCCCCTCAGTGCGGGCGGCTCCGGCGCTGTCGCCATCCGCCCCTGCCCTGCGCGGGGTCCGGCCCGGCCCGGCCCAGGGAGGCGGCGGCTCCGGCTCCGTCCGCATCGCCGGGCGGCTCGGTGAGTGCGGCGGCGTGCGGGGAGGGCGGGCCGGGTTCGCCGCGACCTCCGCGCCTCTCAGCCTCGGCGGCGCGACCTCCCTCGTACCCCACGTTCCCGCCGCGGCCCGGAGGGGACGGCGCTGCGTCCCATCTGTTGCTCCTCCGCAACTTCTCGCGGCTCTGCCCACCCCCCCCCCCTCCGAGGAGCGGCCCCGGGACGGCCGGCGCGGCGGGGAGCCGAGCGGTGGGGACGTGCGCTGAGCGTTGCGGGGCATAGGGGTTTGTCGTGGGGACCGGGCGTCCCCGCTGCGGTACTGGGGCTGTCCGCCAGCCTTGGGTAAGGAGAGGCCAGCGGTTGGGAGGCGGTTGTCGTCTGTTCGTGAAACAGCAGATAGAATCACATTGTAATTAGGTCTGGATTTTGATGTAGGAATAGTGGCGTGTGCAACTCAGTTCTGTCTTGTTAGTTTGCAGGCTGGTGCAATAGCATTTTCTTGGGGTCTTAAAATACGACAGCCTTCTTCACAGGTGCATCTCAGGTAAAGAAATAGGGATGCTGCTGGCCGTGGAGGTTCGTGAGGAGCTTTCCTCTTTTCCTGTTCCATGGCATGCGCATGTCAGTGTGGCAGCTCTTCAGGTGTGGTAGCAGCATCTCGCCTCTTAAATCCCTCGTTCCGAATTTCTCGTGATGTAAAGTAGAAATACAGGTGTCACGTCAACATGCGTGTTGATCCTTAAGCTGGCAAAACGTTGAGGCTAAGGTAGTGATCTGTCACCTTCCGTGTTACCAGCTCTGCAAATTTTGCTTTCCTCAAACTTCTTAGTTTTTTTCCTTTGCACAGACAGCTTCCTTTATTTCTGCTGATTTCTTGGTGTTTGTACAATAAATGAGTGTTTTCTATAGTAGGCTGTGGCAGGTGGAGGTATTGGACAGGAGAAATTGAGCCACTCAACTGAGGTTACTGCTGTCAGAGTTGGAACCTGCACCAACCTGTCAGTTGCAGCCTGCCGTACCCTGTTACTGTGAGACGCTGGGCTTCAGAAAACATCTTCAGCTCTGTGTTGTAAAGGTAATGGTAAAAAGCCAAATGACGTGAATGAAACACTGCTCTTCTGTGGAATAGGAATGCGTTTTGTTTGACATACAGAGAGCGCTGCATTATTGAAACAGAAGCTTTTAGTGGAAGCGTAGATAGCGTTTTATTGAAGTCAAGCTGTGAGGTTTCTTCTTGCATACATTAGCTGTCAGAGAATAGGGACAGTGGAAAGAAACAATCCCAGAATCAGTTCCAGAATACCTCTGTCATGAAGCATTGCCGTTGTAAGAAAGTGAGGAACGAATCTGATCCTTTCTGTTACATAACTCCCATTTGGCATCAGGTGCTCTAGATTTTCCTCATTGTTTGCAGTTTAGCTGAGGCCACCTGAGGTGAGTGATTATTGAAAGATTCTTCTGAAATCATCCACCTCCTCACATGAAGCCTTTCCTGCAAGGGCCTGGCTGTCTCTTGAAATACAGTGTTAGCTGGCTCTTTTCTTGCAGATGTAACTGTCCTGTTCTCTTTCCTAGAGTTTTGCATCATCTTGGTAACATCTGCATATAAGAAAAATATATTATACCATGTGCAGTGGTAGCTAGTATACATCTTAGCAGATGTATTAATTTGAAATGAATTGAATGCAATACTTAGCACGAATAGTTCAGGGAAAGGTATGTGGAGAGGTTCAATGGAAGTCTGGAGACGGGCACCTTAACACTCGTATGAAGAGACAGAAGGGTGGGGAGTATTTTGTTGCTGAGCACTGTATTATTGAATGATACAGTAGTAGAGGTCTGTCATTTGGAAAGGGTATGTAGGAGGCCTTTTTGGGTTTCTGTACCTGCTTAGATGGGATAAATGTAGGCTTTTCCCCCTCTGTGCTGTTTCTAGAAGAATACAGATATGTAGGCAGCCTGCAGCACTGTTGTGTTGTTGCCTGCCAGCTGGGGGCATGGATGGGAACAATCATAAAGGAGAGGTAAAACTTGCATGCGGGAGGTCAGATTGTTTTTTTAGCAGTCATTGAGTACTTGTTGCTTCTAAAGAAATAGTACTGAAGTAAGTTAGGTTTATCACCTTTGCCTGCTCTTCTGAATGCTCTTTAAATTGCAGCAAGAGTTGTATTCATTGATGTTGGCAGGCTTAAGTTGAGGAGCACGGCTCCTGACTCTTAAAGCTCATGTTAACCACCCTGAAGTATATTATAAATATGAGGCATGAAAGAAATAATGGAAATACATTTTCAAAGCTGAATATTTTGAGTGTTGTCAAATGGCAACTTTTCTTCTGGAGTATTAGCTGTTAAGAAAACATCCTGCAGGTGAGGTATGAAGCCCAATGTAAGTGCTGAATCCACGTAGGGCTTGAGTGTCAGCACTGTGTTCTTGCAGTTAGCACTGCGATGCAGAGATGAGGAATCTTTTTTTGCTATGGTCCCGCCAGGTCTATCAGAATGGCTTCAGGGGGGATGACAGTGAGGGGGTGATGCAAGGAGTTAAACACTGGCACTTAATAGCCCTGGCTCCTGGAAGTGGTGAATCAGGCAGGCAGGGTAAGATTGATTTCAAAGCATTTTCCAGCTGTAAGCAATGACCAGTTGTCTGTACCTTTTGACATTTTTTCAACACCCATTCATTTGCATGCATCAAGAGTATTTGTGCAAAAGGACCACTGACGTAATCTTTATAAGTCTTCCTGTAATATTAATCTGTAATGAAAGAGTATTTATAAAGTTTTCCTTGTCATTGGATAATTTAACGCCTCTAATACAAGTCTGCTTCTCACGTGCGCAAAGTTGTTTGCTGTTGATTTCAGGACCTTTTATAAATCCACCTCGGTTTCTCTTCTGTGGTTCAGGAATGTTCTCTTGAGTGCCGCAAGCTGGCTGCTGCAGCTGGCAGAATGTTTCAAACTGTCTGAAATTTGCTGAGAGTAACAGGCTGTCTTCTATAGGTGGTGTTTTACATTTGCTATTCCGCTGCCTATTGGAGGTAGAGGTACAGCAATTACATAAACAGCAGAGCCCAGCAGAAACCACTAACAAACGATGAATAGCTTTAGAATTGACGAGGTAAAGCTGGAAGTATTTTTAGTTACAGCGCTTTCTCCTGTGTTCCCCATCTCCTGTGGTTTTAATTGCATTCTTCTTTTTAGAACGAGCATTTTGTCTCCTCTGTCTTGTGGAAGCCTGACGCACAGAGAATACCTTCACTGTGGAGACAGTGAAACCAGTTGCAGGCAGAGCAATTGAAAGGTGAAAGTGGTGCGTTCTGCCTTTTGCTCCTGATGACTTGAGTCTCAAGGTAGTTCAGAGACGGTCATAGATAAGAGGTAAAGGCTGACAGTGTCCTTCCAGTCTTCCAACCTTTGTTGTTTGCTTGTGCTCTCAGCTTTGTTTGCTGTTGCTTCTGACTGTATCGTATGGTCTTAGTTAAATGCTTAATGGCTTTTTACATTCGGTTAATTCCAGAAGTGTAAAGGCTGGTCATGAAGTTATGATTTCTAAAATGAGGTGAGGTGCCAGGCAGTTTTTTTAGTTCTGTAACTATTTTATGCATTTTGGGAAGTATTTTTGTCTATCTGATTTACTCTAACCTAAATTCTAATACTGCATTTGGGGAATACCATGTGACTGATCAAAGTCGCTGTTTTTCCATCTACACACAGTCATTATGGACCTGTAGGAAAAATCAGAGACTGAACATTTCTGAAGTAAAAAAAGTGCAAACTCCAAGTGTATAAAAACTGATTTTCTCAATAATGTTTCTACAGGAGGCTTTTTTTCTCATGTTTTAGTAGAAGTGCACTATGGTTTGTGATCTTATTTACAAGGTGTTTGATGCTCTAGATGCTTATAGATCTGCAGACTTGAGATTCCCAGGTGATCTCAATGCAAATAGTAATTGGGTCTGGGACAGCTTAGCTTGTGAGATTGAGTGCATTCAGTTTGGTGTGGCTGTACTTACTAAAATAGCCTGCCTTGCAAAACAGGCCTTCTGTCTGCCACCCACACCAAACCCTAAAGCCTCATCTTGTGGGAGTTAATATGTTGGTCTGGAAGGCTGATTCTCATCAACATATGCTCCACCTGAATTGGTGACCACTAGGCAAAAGCAGTTCTGTACCAGCAATCAGTTTATGTATGAGGAAGTGGGGCAGGAGGCTGTCCCAGATACATCCTTAAAAGCCCTTTTTACATCTGCCTGCGTACTTAACCATTCTCTGGTAGCACGAAGCTGCCCTGTGAGCGAGTTCTGTTTAACTGGAGCAGTTCAAAAGCCTCTTAAATTCAGCCAGGAGGCAATTCTGGTTCTCCTTCAGCACTTGATTATTAAATTAAATGGAATGTTAGGGTGAGTAACTTCTGGTGTGCTATACAAGGTAATAGATGAGTTCCTAGGAACCCAAGTTGTAAATTAGCTGACTGGTAAGCCCTGTTTCTGTGACAAGTGGGTCTGGCAGTTGTGTAACTTCAGAAGTCAGATGTAATTGAGTGTGCTTCCAGCCAGGTGTGGCACTGGGAGACTGCTGGTTCTCTTTATTTGGATTTATAGGACTCCAGAGGGTAACATCCTCGCATGCACGGATCTCTTTGTCTTTGTGTCGGTCAGCAAGGTGCTTGCTTCTGCTTATGTACAACATTAATCTTTTTAGTGCAAAAAGTGTAGTTTTTTGAATTCTAGGCTGTCTGTTCAACGGTACCGATAGACTAAAATCAACTTAGAAGAATGGCTAAAATATATTTGTAGATATATTTCTTAAAAGCAAAGCAAACCTCTCTCCCTGCTTACTGTCTGCTTGAGAGGTTGTGCTCTCACGAAGTGTGTTCTGGGCAAGAGCTTGAAAAGCCAGTTCATTTCTTTTTTGTTACATTTGCACCTTTAATGTGCTGAGGCACGTGGTTATTTGAAACTGTTCCTTCTTAATGTGGAAGTGAAATGTGTAACCACCAGACTTTACCAAGCTTTGTCTTGGAGGTAAAACTGCTGACCTTTTGTATAAGTGAGAATCATACGGACAAGACAACACTGTGTGGGGACTGATAAGGAACAGTATTTAATTGATTTAGTATTTACATTTCCTGCTTGTGTTTGTTACACTGGGTGCTTCTTGTGCTTGCATGCAGCTGGCTAAAATCGCACTCTTGTGAGTGCTGCAGCAGTACTTCATGTGCTTTAGCAGGGCTTACCTTTGCATCTCAGTTCAGTGTTGAGTTCATTTCTCAGCAGTAGTAACAGCATGACATGAGCTAGTTGGTATCTCCTAGCCTGAAGTTTAGAGATGTTCCAAAGGCATGTTTCAAAAGCATCTAAACAAATCCAGAGTTGCTTTCTTTTCAGAAATCTGTTTTTAGCGACATTCAAACTTGTCCAGGAGAATCTTCTTAATAAGCACGGGGTAGAGTTGTGTCCCAGGAGGTTGTTGTTGCAGGTGAGACTGGCAGTAATGTCTAGGAAATGGCAGCATAGTATGCTATTGATTAAGACATTGAGCAAATACTGTTATATATCGATGTTAATATTGTGTCAGGTGTTCAAAAGAATTTCAATCAAAGTACTTCAGTAGCTGCCAAAAGTGAGACTTGGGAACAGATGTTCTAACTGTATTCTTGACATTTTTTGACAGCTCTTCGCACAGCTCTGGTGTGCCTGAGCTCTGCAGCAGGGTGTTTTTGCAGGGTTTGTGCCTCCTGCTTTGCTCCTCTTTCCTGGTGCAGAATATGCCTTATTTTGACCCCATTACAATCCTATGAAAGCTCATTTCTAATAAATATTTATCCAGTCAGGCAGTATGGAGGAAGAAAAGAGCTGGGATGGAGATAATGTCTGAGGTGAGGAGCTGTAGCAGTAAGCTAGGAGGAGGAGCAGCTCATTTTGAGCTGAAAGTAGGGAAAAAAATGAGAACTGAAGTCTGGATCTGAGTTGGGGACAACTTGTTCAAGTTGTGGAGAGAAGGCTGGGAGCCTGTGGGCTGTGTGAAGGCTGTCAGCATGGTATTGATTGAGGGAATGTGTAGGAATGATGATGTTAATCTGTCAGCAGGTTGGGGTCATCAGGGAAGACAGGAAATTGCTGGACAAGAAAATATGGGATGAGAAGAATTGACAGGTGAACCAAGAGGGATTGAGTCTCTTGGACAAGGATATCTTGGAAGAAAAATTAGGGCCAGAAAACTTGTAGAGATTGGACAACAGTTAAATAAAACATCTCTGTCTTCTACCATTCGTAGATGACGTATCTTTGCCACTTCAACCTGATATGTGGTGAAGTGACAGAAACCAGTGCAGTGAGCAGATGGTTCTGATTCCATTCATGTGGCGCTTAGCTACAAGGACAGACTGACTGGACTCATCTCCCAGTTAAGGCTATATACTTGGCTTTTTTTTTCTGTGATCTTGGGAACAGAGCACTCAGATGGCAGCCTTGAATACACTGCTGTATCTATTGCTTTGGTTAGGACCCCTGCTTTATCCCAGGGCAGAGTGACCGGTGCTTGTTTTATTCTGTCCTTCAGTACCTTGCCATATTCTCTTAAAATCTTGCTTCAGAAATTAATGAATCTTCTCTTGGATGGTACTGGTCTGGTACTCATTTCTGTACAGTTATTTGTTACTGGAACAGTCTGGTGAGATGAGGAAGTGGTTTGCTTCCTATTTTACACATGAGCAAAGGCACAAAAGAGAAGTTCAGATAGTTCTGCATGCGTGGCTAGAAATGACTGGAACCCCAGCCATTCTAGAATATTTTATGTATTACAGCCATATCCCTATCAGATGTGCTGCTGTTCTCTTGCTGCAGTTCCATTTTGAGACTTTCTTTGTCTCTTTGGACTTACGGACACCGTAACTGAATCGGAGAATGCAGTAGTGAGCAAAGTCTTGCATCAAGCAGGACGTGGTTGTTTCATTTTGCTAGAAAGGCAAACTTTTTATTTCTAGAACTATTTTTTCGTCATGTAAGTATTTTCTTGCTCAGAGCAATGAGGAAGGATTAATTCTGGCATTGTGTGACTCTCAAGAACTCATACTCTGGTATTAGGAACTCTCACAAACCTTTGATATTGATGCAGATAGTGGTGTTTCCTGCATTCCTGAGCTGTACTGCAGTCACGCAGCTTTAGGGCCAGACTTGAAGGGTCAAACTTTCAGGTGCTGTAAAAAGATCCATGTTGGTATTCAGGCGGTATGGCAAAGTCATGCTGGTAGTGCAGCTTCATTAGCAGAATTTGGGGTAACCAATTCCTTTCTCTTCCTGTTTGGTGAAGGAAGGAGGGATGAGCTTGTTTTTATTTTTCAGTGGAGGCTCTGTTTGAGTCTTCCACGTTGCTCTGCTTGGCTGTTGAGTTAGATAGGCAGTCTTGCTGGATGTAGTCGCTGGAAGGGAGGAGCTGTGAGCGCTTTCTGTTTTGTAGAGCCCTGTGGCTTCTCACGTTTCTCTTCGGGAACCATATCTGTTTATTCTGTCACTGGAAGGAAGGGTAAAACGCCTTTGCTATTCTTTTTTGGATTCTCCTACTAACTCATCATCCAGTTTTGCCTGGGGAGCTTCTGCTTAAGATAAGTCCTGTGAATGCAGCTTATTTGGTTAGAAAACTGCATAGTACTTTAAAGAGAGGAAAATAAGTTTACTCCTGGGTAAAGAAAAGAACAGCAGCCTCTGCTGATGGAGCTGTGGTTTTTTTGCCTTTTCTTGCCAGGCCTACTGTGTTGGCTTCTGTTCAGTTAATGTTTGGCTGATCGGCTCTGAAGCTAGCAGGGCTAGGAACGCTGTGGCTGTAGGTTTCTCTTGAGGGCTTTGCATTCACTGGCAAGACATACCTTCAGTCTTTAAAGTAGAAATTTCTGTGCCCTGTTAGGGAGGAAAAGATCACAGGAGTAGTTTGGATCAGAAAGCTCAGGCGGTACTCTGGGTTTTTCTAGAAGCACAGCTGGCTGCTGGTGTGATACTGGCCATGTGACAAGCAAATTGAGGGACTTTCATGTTGAATAGTAATGTTTACGTTTGTAAAAGGCACAGAAACAAAAATTTTAAACAATCAGAGCCTTAGGTGCTGTTTTCTGGCCTTGCCCAAGTTTCCTGTGTACTGAGTTCTGTGATCTGTCAGCTCTACCCACCTTCACTCCTGTGGGTGGATTTATGCAGTTTAAGTATGTTCAGCTCAAGTAAGAACTGTAGTGACGCTTGGTAAAGGAACATGAAGTGCAACATGCTGAAGCACAGCTACGTGTGGTGAGTCAGGCAGGAGCCAGGAGTAGCAGCCCTGAAAAAGAAGAGGAAGTACAGTCATTATAAAACTTCATTTAAAAAAAGACAAACAAACAAACCCCAGCAGCCATCCGTCAAAAGAGGATAGGAATGCAATAAACTAATACACTTGCTATCTTATAGTTACTCTCTGTATATAGAGTGTATGTAAATACATATGTGAATATATAGACATCAGATATGCACCCATGTGCCAGCATATATGTCCATGTACTGTAAAGTATAGGTAGCTATATCAAAGAATCATAGAATGGCCTGGGTTGAAAAGGACCACAGTGATCATCCAGTTTCAACCCCCTGCTATGTGCAGGGTCGCCAACCACCAGACCAGGCTGCCCAGAGCCACATCCAGCCTGGCCTTGAATGGGTTGGGGACATCCACAACCTCCTTGGGCAACCTGTTCCAGTGCGTCACCACCCTCTGTGTGGAATGCATGTAACCTCTCCTATTTTTATGCTCCCTTCAAATATTGGAAGGCCTCAGTGAGGTCTCCTGGGAGCCTTCTTTTCTCCAAGCTAAACAAGCTCAGTTCCCTCAACCTTTCCTCACAGGAGAGCTGTTCCAGCCCTCTCATCACCTTAGTGGCCCTCCTCTGGACCTGTTCCAAGAGCTCCATGCCCCAGGCCTGGACGCAGTACTCCAGATGTGGCCTCACAAGAGCTGAATAGAGGGGGACAGGTACTCCACTAAGGCAGTTTGGAGCCCAGACAAACTTGAGCTGATGTAGAACCACGAATATTTTTAGAAAACTCGTATTTTAATTGCTGGACGAAATACTGAAGTGATTTTCAGGCTTCTATTCTGCTGTGCCAGCGATGTAGGCTTTGCTTATGCTCTTGTTCCATCTGTTGGGGGCAGGTCCTTTTTGCCAGGGAACGAGTGTGTGTGCGCACTCATCTGAGCACGCTGTGTGTTGCTGACAGTTGTCAGGAAATAAAACACCCTGAATGCAATAAAGTGCAGTTTTCACAATGTGTCAGTTTTACGCCATTGCCACAATGATTCAATGCTGCTTAATTTTGTCTTGTTGTTGTATGTGTAATAGATTCAGAATAACAACTAAAAATCACTTCCTACCTTTAAGTAATTTGTATTTCATTTCCACAACTGTAAAGCTTTGACTTGCTTAAAGAGCATCATCTTCAGTCCTAGTACTGAAGCCAAATGGTTTCTTTAAAATGAAAAGCACAGTTGTTGTGCTTAGAATTGGTCTGATTCCTGGCTTTAAATCAGAGCTTCGGAAAAGCAAACAGCAAACAAAAAAACAACTGAAGATATTTGCTTTAGTCCTGGTAAAATGCTGCTCTCGGCAAATGACAGCATTTCATTTTTGTTGCATGTTTGTGAGTAAGGAGAAACTTCGTGCAGCAATGCAAGGTACTTTTAATTACATTATTTTTCTTACGATTTCTGTTTTGTGGTGATTCTTAAGTATATTTTTTTTTTTCTGAGGACAGCTTTCAGTGTTAATGAGAGCTACTGTTTCAGTTCATCTTTGGAAGTTCAGAGGAAAAAAATGAAGATAATGAATACAATCCTTGTTAGATGACTGAATAGTCATCTTATTGAAGATAGTTTTTATAAATGACCTATTTCTTCCAAAATACTTTGGACCCTCTTGTGTTGGTTTTTGTTTGATTTAAAGCTGGTTTAGTTAAGGCATTCCTTTTTTTCCCCATTTCCTTAGGAGATCTCAGAGCTCTGCTTCCTACACTTCATCTGCTGCCCTTCACTGAAGGAGAGCACCTAATAGAAGTGTTTTTTATTTCATCAGCCGGTTATGTGTGTAACATCATCTCTTCATTACTGCTGTCAGCTGTGCTGAGCTCCATAAGTTGTGGAGACTGCTGTTACAGGACGGGCTTATAATGGAAACTTGAAGTCTGTGCTGCATGTGGGCAGTGAAATGGAAGTAACTGGAAGGTAGGCTTCGTGCTCTTGTCTCGTGTCTGGTCGGGTAGTTTCATTCTTATTGCTCTGTCCTTTCTAATCCTCTTTTATTGGACATTTATTTAGAATGTTCTTCTTGCTCATACTTCAGGAAATGTCTGTCATAGGGAACATTCTTTGTGCTTTCCTTTTGACCCACCAGACTTTTCTCTGCTTTGTTCTCTTCTTTATATTCTTAGCAACAGAGTGGTTGCAGTAGCTGCTGCTTGCCTAGCTAATTTGGTAGTGTGATAAGCCTGCTTGTTTTCCAGGCACTTCCTTCATTGAGCATTGTTAATGCTTGTGATCATCTCAGTAGAACTGAGGCTAGAACTGCCTGAAAAAGGAAATAGTTTGAGTTGAATGGCTTAAACCTTTCTGTTCTGATTTTATTTCTGCCACCTTCTGACCACGTGCATTTGGAAATAGAATCATCATTCATACTGGGATCTGCTCTTCAGTTCCTCATGTGGGACAGGTCCAGTCGGAAGGTCAGACTGGTTCTGTTACAACTGTGTGCTGAACTGGAGGTGTTTTTTTCCTTTCCACTGTGGTTCTCAGGGTTTCTCAGTACTTGTAATTGGGGCAGACTGTGCCTGCAGGAGTCTAGTTCTCTGACAGGTACTCTTTTTGGGTCTGAGTAGGTTTTATGATACAGAACTGAGCCTTTATTTATTTGTCTCTGAATTGCAACAGGCACTGCTCTTATCCATTCCAAAGCAGTGTTTCCGGGGGGGGGAGGGGGGAAGAAGATAATTTTCACTTTTTCAGTGAAACCAATTTTTCAAGGTCAAGAACTCAAACTTCTAATGGCAGGAGAAACAAAGTCAGTATCCTATTTTTTCATGAACTAGGGTAAGTAGTGTTTATCACAGGCTGTAGATAATACTTGTTGAAAGATGCAGATCTTTTGTTATCTCCTGATCTTCATAATGACAAAGTTCTGAGTTGCATCAGAGCTACATTCTGAGAATGTGGTTGGGCTGAGTGTTTAAATGGCTTTTTTATATACCCTTGTTCTGTAGGTTAATTATGGAGAGAGAACTTTGAGGAAGTTTCTCTCTAACACAGCAGCCGTGTCCTCAGTACAGGAAACTGAGCTACTGCTTCCTCCTTCACTGCAGCACCTGCTCCAAATAATTGACCATGTACCTTGCAAAGTGGCACTGCTTTAGTCTCTAAATAGAAATAGTGTGGTCATTGTTTTAAATATACTGCGTTGTTGTTCAGTAACTTCAGAGAAATAAATTTGGAAAACACTTCTGAAAGTTGCAGCCCCAGAAGTGTCTCATGCTTAATGAGCCATGCACCAATTACAGTTGATTGACATGTATCAATTTGATCTAAATCTGTGTGCAGAAAAGCAGAGTACATCCCAAGACTGAAGTGGCTCATCAGAGTAGGAAGGATGGAAACGCGATGTCTGTTTGCCTGGTAATGGGATCAGCTCTGTCTAGCTATCACATTTATAAGAAAGTGATTAATTTGTGTGTCTCGTTGCCCATGTGTTGACTCTTTAGAAGGTGAATACCAAAGGCTGAATTGTTCTGATCATACAAGTAGGTAATTTGGATGATTTGAAGAGAACTGTCCTTTCTGGTGTGATGAAATGAACAATAACAGTATATTACATAAATGGAGGTAGCTGTCAAAGGCATAAACTTAGTTGTTTTCACTTAATAGTTTCGCTTGTTCCGGTTCATGTGCCAGTTACCCTGCTCTGAATTGACTGGGGAAATTGGTTCAGATACCGAACAAGGGGACTCTACTCATGTTAATCCAGGTGTGTTTGTCTTGGTGCAGTGGAGGAAACAAGGCAGTGTTTCTTCTGCTGCCTAAAATAAACTGGGTGAAAGCTTTAGAGGGACCAAAGGAAACAAATATATCTCAACTTTATACTGGAAACGCTCTTTAGAAGGGCATTCTGTTGCAATAGTTGAACTTCCTACTTTCTCCCATATGTGACGTTTGTTTTTAACGAAGTAATTACAAGGAATTGGCTTGTACTAATTCACTCCTGATAAATGTTAAAGCCTTTCATTTATCTGTGGAATCCTTTGGCAGGCTTTGCTTCTGACAGACAAAAGGTGTGCAGTCCTTCTGTCTGTGTCCCTGTGGAAAATGAGCCATGGGATTGAACTGTGGCCTGTGTCAGTGCTGTGCTCTCTTGAATGTGAAGCTTTTCCATTAAAGATATTTTTTCTTTCGACATGGTTTGTTAGCTTTCTAAAAGGAGACCTAAGGATGTGACTCAACTTTACTGAAGGAAGGAAACATGAGATGTAGCTGTTCTCCTGTTCTGAGCTTACAGCAGACCTTTGCAGAGGGCTCAGCACTGTTGCTAAAAAATGTAAAACATGGGAAATAAGGGAAGTGTAGCTGTGTGGATGTTGTTGTTTTTGTAAAAAGAAGGCGTTGCCATTAATGCCATCTTGAATGCAAGTAAAATAAAAAGCATCCCCCCCTTTATTCAAATCATTTGAATCTGTAGGAGTCTGAAAGCCTGTTCCCCCCCCTCCACTCCACACACACACGCACCCCACACTGTTCCATGAACCCTGCTTACTGTCAATGACAGTTGGAGATGGCTGATCCAGTACAGCTGACATGTCAGCAAGCAGGTAAGCTGTGGACAGGGTGACAGCAATAGCACAAGTTCTGCTCCTTTATGGAGTCCTAAATCACTTTCATTTGCAAGTCTGAACACAGTGGATGGCGTTCTGAAGTGCAGCTATACAATAAAGAAAAATAATCAGTAAAACCCCAAATAATCAAAAAGCCCAACACCCTTTGGCTTTGGAGCATTAGCTCTTCCCACTCCTTGGGCAAGGTGTGAAGTGGATTTTCATGCATAGCGTACAGATGCCAATAAAACATGGCTCTGCTAGCTGTACCAACAAAATCTTGCTGACCATTGATCAGTCACTAAACTACCTTTAACAATGCTATATGAAGTTGTCTGTTGAAAGTAGGATTTTATTTCTTTTTAAGACATGACTGGGAGCTCCTCTGAGCCATGCAGACAGTCATCTTAGCATTCAGTGCAGCTGAGGAAAATGGATATGCTCAATATTTTGGTGTTTAAACAAAATTGTGATATGATTGAGTGGCTGATACAGAACTGTGAGCTTATTCTTCATCTGTTTCGGTGCTTGGCAAGTTTGTTCTTTAAGGAACAGATGAAGAAAGAGGCCTTCAGAAAAGCAGAGATGGGAAGGGAATAGGTGGCAGAAGAGGGGCTTCACTAAAAGTATACCATTGTGCCATCATCACCTTTTTCTGCTTGTTTGTAGAGAAACTGCATGCTGTTCAGAAAATGGCTGACCTAGTTTCTTGGTTGGTGAATTAGTGTATGTGCCTGCTTTCAATAAAAGCGATTCATAGACCAAACTGATCTTGAAAACTTGAAAATCTTGAAACATAAGAGGTAGGATACTAACCTACTTACCTTAGGCTTAGATTTCAAGGCACTCGAGAGGTAATGTAATAAAGGTATAGAAAATAAATAAGTGGCCTAAGCTACTGGGAAATGAATAGCTCTTCGTGGAATGTGAAGTTGACATCCAGTTTTCAGGCAGTAGGCTTAAAATAAATTAAATCAGACTTCTAAGTAAGTTATAGTGTGGGGGAAAAAATCTTTGGCACTTGCTGTCATTGTTGGTTGAAGAGTCTGAAGATGTTGGTAGCTATTCAAGATGCAGGTATGAGCTTCTGGTCCAAAAAGTCTTTTAACTACCTCCAAAAGAGTACCAAGCATCAGTTGTTAAATGCCTGCTGTTGGGCTAGGTGGACATTTGGTGTGAATCGTTTTCGCTGTTGTTCCATTGCCAGAAACCCCCATCTGGATTCTTTCAATGTGAGTAGTGGAGAGTGGTCCAAGTTCACTGTCAGTATTGTGCTGCAATATAAAAATCCTTTAATTTAAAGAGAAAGTTGAGGGCTCGGGTTTGTCCTCTGTTTTTAGCAAGAATAAAAAGCAAAAGATATTTTAGTTTAGCGAGCTTTCAGATGAGAAGAAATCATCTGTAAGTGATGCTGTATTTATAGCTTCTGTAAAAATAAGAACACTTCACTACTGAGTTCTCCTGGCAGTGCTGAAAATCAGTGTGTTTGAAGTAAGTGTTCGTTGTGATACCAGTTGTGAGGCTTCATTTGAACACCAAAAAAGATGTAGCAGGGAAACCTGTCCTACCTTCATAAAGTGCACTGGGTATGGAACCCTTTGCCTTTAGAGCAGCTTGTTGGGGTGTTCTTAATCAGAACTAAGTAGAGTTTACTTGTTAGTGCTGAAGAGTTATTCATTTTTCCACTATCTTGTGTGTGTAAGGTGGCTTTGCAAAGCTGCCGATATGGGGCTGTTTATAAATACATCTTTTTTCCTTGCATTGCTTTCCTTAGTGCACTAGCTAGCATCTCTTGCTCTATACATCCAAACTCTGTGATGGAATTTAGGCTTCTTTGTCTTTTTGCTGCTGCATTCAGCAGCAGTAGCTCAAATTAACCTGCTGAACAGAGGGAAAGAAGTTCTCTCCATTGTATGTAAAGCTGGGGTAAGCTGTACAGCTGTAAAGAGGGTGAGCTGGGCTGGGGGCAGCAAGAATGCAGGTGCCACTTACCAGCAGCTTTCAGAGGGCTGCTCTTTCATGCTAAACACACTTGTTTTGTCTGGAATTTTACAATTCTGCTTAGTTTAAAGATAACACGCTGCTTATTGGGCGGTTACTTTCCAGTGTTAGCGCTCCGCTTTTCTTCCCCTTATGAGAATACTATGAAGCTCGATTGTTGATGTTATCTGCATGAAACTGGAATTATTTTGCTGGTTGAAAATGAGACATTACTTCTAGCAGGCTTGGTTCTGGTTGGTTTTGTTGAAGTAATTCATGTTTTTATTCAAACGCTGTGTGAGCTGATTTTTACTGACTTCAGTATCAGTAAGGGGAAGGGGGGGGGCAGTTTAATGAACACTTAATTGAACATGCCTATACAGCTGAACCAAAATAAACTTAACCTTTCTCCTACTAAAATCTCTGAATGCTTTGTCCCAATCTGAAGGACATCAAAAGCTAGTAGGATGTAAGCCAGAACTCAATTCTGCTGCAGGTGCTAATTCTGATTCTCATTTTTCATGCTGTTGGTGTAAGTAGTGTAACTGGGAACCATAGCCATAAGTGGTGCTGGCAGTTGGTGGGAAGAGAGCATCCTGAAGATGCAAGGTTTTAATGACTTGCATTTTACATTGGTAAATGAAACCTGCTGGGAGGTTAAACTGCATATTCTTTCAGATTCAGATCTGTTTTAAAGTGGTGCTATGCTTCTAATCCAGTCAGAAATCTGTTCCAAGTGTGACTTTCCTCTGTGCTGTGGTTGTTAAGATGTTTTACTGTCGCCTCAAAGCAAACTGGAGATGAGTACCAGCCTCCTTGGTTAATTCTGGCAAACTGCTCAACTTAATGATGATTGAGTAGATTGTCTTTGTAGTGGCTTCATATTCACAAAGAAACCCAAAGCAAAACTCTATGCTGCATCTTAGTTCAACTCTGGCTTAAGTTGTATCAGTAATAAGAACAGTACTTTTAAAAAAAAAAAAAAAAAAAAAAAAAAGCTGTTAATAATGAACTTAGTAGCCAACACTCTTCTAAGCTATAAAGCATTAGCTTTTTTGTGTATGTGTGTATAAAGGTGTGACATGGCTGCATTTGTAACTGTGGAGCAGACCATCATGCCAGCTCCTATTGGAGTAATTGACAAGAGTGCTACGAATGGTGCCGGGCAAAATGTTTTGTGGTTCTACATATTTCAGCAAATTCATTCTCTGTGTACTGACAAACTTTTTTTTTTTTCCCCTGTTGTGTATCTCAGTATTCACAAAACATTTTTTTATTGGATTCATCTCATGAGAACTGACGGTATTTTCTTTCCACGATATAGCTGGAAGTTATGTTAACTAGAAAGACTGGGCTAAGTTCTGTGGGAGGTAGAGTGGAAGGCTATTAAATGAGTAACATTAGTAGCTGACAATAAAGCTGTGCTCTGGAAACTCAGAAGATGCAGTCTCACTGTGTGAGTTTGGTGTTCCTGGTGGTGCAACTGTGCTATCTGAGGAACTTCAGGGAATTTACAGTCTTGGTGTTGTTGCAGTGCTTAAAGGTTAAGTTGAATAGGCAGTTCTGAGTTGTTCCTGGGAGCTGTGGGGAGCTGTGTTGAATGAAGTATGCATGCTTAACAGAAGTCTCTTTGAGTATATGTAGTGGTAATGTGTTGACTGGATGTCATGTGCTGTGAGTTTGGGGCTGCGTGTTCTTGTGAGTGAGGTTGCTCTGAAGCATGGCTATTTGTATGAATGATAAAGCCTTTCAAATGAAAAGGGGGTGATGAAAGTTTCTAACAAGAAAGCGGAGATTATTTAAATGGTGAGATGAAGGAAAGCTCTAAGTGCACACAGATACTAAATCCTGCAAGAATGGTTGACAGGCAGGACTTGTGCATTGTACCACATTGTTCAAGAGGCCAGCGAGAGAGCTTGGCTCCAGTGAAGAGGCAGAGTACTGTTCGACCTGTAACTGCAGCTGCTTTACTGGAACTGGTTACAGTCCTGTTCTAACTGAAGTTTTATCTGTGTTTCTGGTATAACACCCTGCCGTCCCCCCTGAATTCTTATCAAGTTATTTCTTTAATTTCCTGCTATTTCTTACAGCGAACCTTTTTGTGTTCTACACAGCAATAAAATGTGTGCCTTCCTGTCTCCCTTAGGAAATAATGAGGATAAGTGATAAAGTAGTTAGTATTACCTCATGCCAACGTCACTGTCCTGTTCTAAGCTTACGTGTTTTTTAGCACTTCTTCTAAAAGTTTTTTAGTTTAATTTTCAACTTAAATTATATTTAGATACTTTCAGAAAGTATCTGTGCTTCTGAAGGCTTCTGAGAATATCAGCCTTATGTAGAAGCAACAGTAATTCTTAACAATCCAGTTCTGATAAATAGGACTCTTGAAAGGGTTATGTCTACAGCTGTCTTTGGCTGTATTCCAACCTCATTCTGGCTTTTTGACAATTCTTAGGGGTTTTTTTTTGTTTTTTTTTTTTTT
>NW_024884253.1:8331402-8438935 GCF_019232065.1 Centrocercus urophasianus
TGTTGTTGTTGTTTTTTTTTTTTTTTTTTTAGAAGTTGGTCATTTTGGCCAACTGTTGGTTTGTTTTTTTTTTTTCTCTGTACAGTGGAAACAGGTGGTTTCAATTCTGATAACAGAACAGCTTTAAGAAAGACACTTAGTGTCTTGCAAATACCTTCTAAGGGCTCTCTTCCCTTCAGGGCTGTGAAGGCAAATGATTTATGTGAAAGTTAGATAAGTCTAATCCTGCGATTCCACTTTCAGTTGTGAACTCAAAAGTAAGGTGGGACTGATGGCCTTGATGCCTGCCTTTGAATTCTGAGCATGCGTACCATTTTCTTGTTTTTCAGTACTGTTCTTTACATCTGCTTTAGAAGATCCCCTGAGGAGGTATTTCATCAAGCCTTTTGCTAACGAGTGGTGTTCATGCACACTGAGGATTGCTTTCATAGCTCATATGTCATCTTAATGTTAAAAACATCACAAGTGGCATTCCTTTATTTTTTCATCTCTTAACTAATGGAAGGAACTGTTTGCCAAGATCTCCCTACCAGTGAAGAATACTTCTCTGCAATTCTCTGTGAGTGTAGTTATACAAAAACTGAGTGAATTAACCAGTATTCTAAAACAGAAGCAGATTAATCTAGGCTGAAGGAGCAGATAACGGGTCATAACTTCCTTTTATCAACATAACAGAAGTAGGTGTTTCACTTTTAGTACAGTCCAGCTGTGTGACTTTGTTTTAAATGGTTCCAAGTTTGAGGATTAGTAAGAGCAAGGCTGGTAATTGCACATACCTCTTTGTTCTTCTGTAGCAACTCAGGTAAGCTTTGAGTTGACTTCGTGAGTCATTTGACTGATTTTTTTTTTTTTTTTTTTTTTTTTTTGTCATGAAATTTTGGACAAAGCCTTGGTGTAAAGTGTGAAGCTTTGGTACACTGAGATCTCTCCCACAATTGTGTTGTTTCGGTCCAATCACTTCTCTTCAAATAATTCAAGGCCAGGTTTGTTTGGGTTGGGTTTTCTTGTCTATTTGTTTTTGCTTGTCTTTCCAAACTACAGCCAGCCTTGTGGCTTGAGTTTCTTGGCAGCTTAGTTAGAGCTCACTGATTTCCAAGTGACAAGAGTGGAAATTACTGGGTGTAGGTGACTGTTACTTGTACATTCATGCTCAGAATTGCTGCATCTGGAACTGCTTGCATTCTGCTTCCACAAATGGAGGAAAAAAACCAAAGCTGTATGTGTGGACAGATTTTGGTTTCTCAAAATTATAGTAAGTGTCTATTTTAGTATCTTAGAGTATCTGTTTTGTAAATGGGGAAAAATGCACTTGGTTAGGATTTTTGAGAGCAGAAACAAAGCCTTAAAGATCAATTACTTCAGAAGTGCTCATTTTCCCTTAAATACTCAGACGTTTTAAGGAGTAAGCAGGACAGAAATAGGCTTTTATTCTTCAGGAGTGTAAGTGAAAGAAGAGTCTGAAAGCTACAAATCTGCATGCTGGGGTTGTTTGTAATAGTGACTTTGAACTGTTGCAACACTTCTGAATGCCTCAGCGATAGCAGCATTTCTGATAACAGTGATTGCACGTCAGAAGCGCGGTAAGGGTAAGTGTGCAGCTTGATGGTAGATAGCATTTGCTCTTGACAGGCTGTACAGCAGTGACACAACAAAAATCTCTTAAAACTGCTGTTAACCTGTAAGATCTCTAAATATTATTAAAAAAAAACAAACTCGGGGGGCTCTTCAGTTGTGATGAGTTGCAATTGTAAATTCTGATGAAAGCACCACACTGTTATGTTCTCTGACACGTTTCTGACTGTCAGCTTGTGAAAGTTACTGATGTGGCTGAGTGAAATGTAAAGTAATTTAGAGTAAAAAAAAAAAACATCCCTAAACAACCATATCTTAACACAGATTTGTTTAGGGTTGTTTCTCTTTCTCCACTGGAAATTTATAAAATGGTATAAGATACGAAACTTGGTTTGCCTTTTATGTGTTTTATTCACTGAGCAAAATACATAACTAAACTGACTTATTTCTTTAAAATTGATATTGTGAAACATTAATTCAATTTTAATTGAAAGCTTTCCAGCTCTTGTGTGACCTTTGTGGAAGCCCAGGATACTGTCAAGTACTGTGACTCCAGATTGAAAACCTTTCCAACAGAAACATTCAGAAGGGTAGAATGGATCACAGTGTCTCTACACATGAAGGCGTATCTATCGGGAGGTCTGTGTGTCTGTCCTCTTTGTGCCCCTCTCTGGACTTCAGTGCACTTTTTTTTTGCTTTGTGTTTCTCTCAGATTTCCATCCTTCTGTGTAAATGTGACATAATTTTTTTAGAAGTTGGCTGCTGAATGGTGGCCTTTTTGCCATTCAGCTGCTCTTACCAGAGAAAGAAGACTAAAAGAAAATGAGGTAAGTAATTTGCCTTTGGCCTTACAGCATATGGGCTTATGACAAAGTAGGAAAGAGCTGCGGTTGGGAAAAGGTTGAGCCACTCCTTTGGGCAGCAGCTCTTGCTGGCTAGTAGAAGAGCTGGTGATATTCTTTAAGTCTCGTTAGCTCAGCCCTACCCTGCTGTGCCTTTTCAGAACTGTGGTCCTTGAGGTAAGTTAGTGCTAATGCAGCTCTTTGTTATTACCTCAGTGTGTTCAGTTGCAGAAATGTCTGTAAAATATTTGTAACATTTCTTACAATAATCAAAGATTTGAATATGTATAGTGGAATTTATGGCAGCAGTGAAGCTGTCTCCTCATAGTTGAGCTTGCTACTACGGGTTGCTTTCCTGGTGCTGTAGATATGCAGAAGCAGTGAATGAGGCTTTGAGAAGCTGCCTAAACAAACATGGGTTTCTTACAAGTTGCATGAGTGAGTTCTTATCAATGGCTTTCCTGTGTGGTGCTGCTTTCCAGCATTAGTGGGATTTAATGCCATACAGGGAAAACTCTATGTTTTAAGGTGCTGCTTTGGAAGCTACTTGTGGGAATGGAGTATGCACTTCATTTGTCCATTTCAGAGTTGGCAAAGGAAGCACAGCAGCTGATGGCCTCTGCCATCTGTTAGGATCACAGCATGGATCCGAGGGTTAGCGAGAGAGACCACATGTCTGGATCCGCCTTATTCTCCTGCCTTGTTTCTTGGCTGCTTGTGATCTTGGGAGAACTGTCACATTTCTATGAGCTGCTCAATAACTTGTCGTTGTAGAGTTGTGCTCTCAGTTGTAAGCGCGATGTTCGTGAGCCCTGACTGTGCCCTGGTGACCACAAGACCAAGAAGTTGGTTGTATTCTCTAGGGGTGATTCTTCAGACTTGTGGTACACAGAAAAGTGTACAGGTGGTGGATCCTGTTGATGGGTTGAGTCTTGCTCAACATTTACACAAACTTACCTTCAAATCTAGGGCTTGCCTGTGGAGCAATTAATTTCATTTATATATATTTTTAGTATTGGTGATACATCTAGTAAAATTTAAACTGTACTTTGCACTCATTCTTGATACTGGAAATTTGTCCTAATAAAATTTCAATGTTAGTTTTTAACTACTTTTTAATATTTTAAGGCACTCCTTTTAATAATCCAACAGCAATCACCAGCAGCGTTGTAGTGGTTGACCTGGATATAATGCTGTTCCAACACTTTGTTTTTCATAATGTAAAGATCTTAGAGATCTCAGTGTGTGTACTTCATGCAGTGTATCCTCAGTGGCTCTCCGAAGGGTCAGCAAACAGCATTTCTGTGCTTATCCCCCTCCAGATGTGTCCAATTTCACCTTTGCCAAGGCTTGCCGCTGTAGCAGAGTTCTATACTTAAGTCCTGTGATGCTTGGTGCTGTATGTTTAGCCTCACTATGGCTAATAGGGGCAGCAGTGTTAATTACTTGAAAGCAACCAAAATTTTAACCAAATTATCGAAATGCATGTTTGTCTGGTTACTGTTCTCTTAGTTTCTGTAGTTCAATAGCTCCTAAATAAGAGACCTCAAAGATAGGAGCAAGGTTAATAATTATCAGTGGAAGACTCTTTATTTTACTCTGCAATTATACATTGACTAGAAGTATAGCCAAGTGAGAACTTCTCTTAGTCCTGGTAGATCTCAGTCAAATTTTAATACTACTTTTGATGATATTTGTACTTCTAAGTATATAACTGTGTTATTTATGTTACAGTTGGCCTGGGGCCACCAGCACAGAAGGGCATGGAGCTCTTGGAGCCCTTTCAGAGGAGGGCCACTGAGGTGATCAGAGGGCTGGAGCACCTCTCCTATGTGGAAAGGTTGAGGGAACTGGGCTTGTTTAGCTTGGAGAAGAGAAGGCTATGGGGGGGACCTCATTGTGGCCTTCTGGTATTTTGAAGGGAGCGTATAAACAGGAGGGGGAATGGCTGTTCATGAGAGTGGATAGTGATAGGGCAAGGGGGAATGGTTTTAAACTGAAACGGGGAGGTTTAGGTTAGATGTTAGGAGGAAGTTTTTCCACTCAAAGGATGGTGAGGCACTGGAACAGATTGCCCAAGGACGCTGTGGATGCCCCATCCCTGGAGGCATTCAAGGTCAGGCTGGATGTAGCTCTGGGCAGCCTGGTCTGGTGGTTGGCAACTCTGCACATAGCAGGGGACTTGAAACTAGATGATCTTTAAGTTTTTTTTAAACCCAGGTCTTTCTATGGTTCTTTGATATGGGAGATACCATCCCAGCAGGCCAGCATCCATTTCTGTATTTGCATGATAAGAGACTAAGAAAAATCAAAATATTCATAATGTTTCTAAATCTGTGAAAGCCATATTTATTGAAAGACTGAAAAAAGCTGCTAAAAGGTGCTTGATTGGCCAGTGATTTTTACGTTATTCTTACTTGTTCTAGTTTTTCTGTGATGTTCATGACAGTACCATAATGCTAAAGTAACTTTCTAGCTTAGGCTCAATGACAAGCATATCTTTATTGATGAGATTTATAGTTATGTTTATCTCTTTACTTCCTCTGTCTTGTTTGTGTCATATTCTAATAGTTGGAGACTACTGGCAACTGTCTGCTGTGTCAGAAGGTTCCTGCTATAGGAAGTTCTGCTGGAGGATCACCAATAATAAATCATGCCGTTCTTTGGCAGTGTCTGTGCAGCGTGAGATGTCCCTGATAAATTGTATTAGTTCATGAATGGCAATGCAGATAATTCCATAGTAGGTAATGTTTGTTCTCTCCCATGCTAGGCGTGACAGGCATTGAACTAAATCTTGCCTATCATGAAAGTTAACTAGCTTCATTTATTCTGAGGTTTAAAAAAAAAAAAAAGAAAAAGAACCAGATGATACAGAAGATTTCTGTAGTTACACTGAATAATTCTGAAGGCAGAGAGACCTGGCTATATTGTACTTTTCTGAGTGCTCTTAACTTTGTATGTGTAGCCCTTCCCTGTCAGCAGTCAGACACGTCTGTTGTGTACAATTAATCAGTGCAGCTGTACCAAATCCAACACACCCTGTAGGCACTGAATCATAGTCCTTGTACAGCTCTGCAGGCGCTGAATCACAGTCCTTGAGCAGATGAGTACACAGCACCACATGACAGATCCAGTTTCTTCCTAGAAGGTATGCATGTACAGTGCATGTGCACGTTTTTGTTTGCACCTCTTGCCAAGCTGAAGCTTGCTTCTGGGTTTGTGTTGCACAATACAAGCAACACTCCTAGATAATGAGCTTCTGAGGAGCTTGGGAGGCTCTGCCTGTTGTTGGGATGAACACTGGCTCATATGTAGTACTGCCTCTCCTCTGCTTGATAACATGGGTAATGGCTCTATGGGTTTCTCAAGAAGGCACATTTCACCTATAGAGCAGCTAACTTGTCACGTGGCTTTAAAGCACTTTGCAGATGAGGTCCCTGATGTAAATTTGGAAACTGCAGAAGTTAGGCCCTTCGGGTTAAAGTCTAGTTATGCGTTGTTAGTGCCGTTTGTTCCTATTCTGTTACTCTTCAAATCCACGGACCTGGAACTTTTCTGAAAGTTTGTAAGCGGATGCAGTGCTGGTATTGATTACAGTCTTGCTGCACGTGCTTGCCTCCACTCACAAAGGTAATGGCAAGTGGATGAAAAAGAGCTGTATGTCTCTCTTTGCACTCTAAGAAGCAAAGTTGCTATCTGTAGCTACCTAAGTATGTGCTGGGCTTGACTCTTCAATGTGAATTTTATTATTTGAAGCGCCTTTCTTTCATATGTGTATTTAACCTTAGGTTTTTGACTGCATTTCCCCATGAGAAACTCTGTATCCTCAAAGACGTTAATCTTGGAACAAGTATTTGTAGCCTTACAGGAGCAAAAAAACCAGGACCCAGTCTGTGAATTAGGGATTTTTTTCTACATACCTGCTAATTCTATTTCTATTCTATATATATTCTATATTCTATATTTTTCTAGAATATTCTATATTTATATAGAATGATTTTTTCTATCTATAGATATTCTATATTTATATAGAATAAATATATTCTATATTTATATTTTAAATATAGGGTATTCTATTAAATGAATCCCCTATTGCAGCCTGTAGAACCTATATGTGACCATTCGAATCTTGGTGTTTCTCTTCTGCAGGAGAATATAAGAATTATTCTAAAGTACTCTTACTTCAAAGCAGCGTAGAATAATTGTACAACTCCTGTATTGACTTAGGTTATAACATGTGCATCAAATGTAGGAAAGGTGTGTTAAAGCCTCTGATGATGGCTCCTCCAACTGTGTTTTCAACAAAGGTCTTTTACTTCATAGATACAGACAGAAGTTTTGGGAGGATGTGAGAGTGTAAGAATGACTTAAAGTTCATCAGATTTCCTGTGCAGCATAGGAGTCCACTTGCTTTTAATGTCTAGTGAGAAACGGATGTAAAAAATGAGACAGTCTATCAACAGCTTTCTGGGAGTGAGACTTCCTTCTCAAGGTTGCAAACAGAAGCACTGTGGTATCTTTTAAGCAGAACAAGAAAATTTAAATATTGAACCATAAAAACATCATTCAGACCACCTGGGCTGAGAGCTTGGACTACTTAAACATCAGGTAGAGAAAGCTAGGTCTACTAAACATGGCTAAGAGCTTGAAGTAATGTCTGGTCTTCTGTAGACTAGATAATAAGTTGTCTAAATCCAGATGATTAGGAAAAAAAAAAAAGATACTCACCAGATATCCACATACGGGGCTTCAGAGTACCTTCTCTATCCCCTGCTACCTGCTTTCAGTAGTAAGAGTTTTAAATTGCACCTCGTGGAAAAGAGGAAGGCCCTTTTGCATAGTTGCCTGCTGATTGTAGCATGTGGGAAGCCTGACTCCGACCTGTTTGTGGAGTCCTGAAATCAGTGTTGGTGTGTGAGCCAGGCGGGTGCCTCGCTCAGCTGGGGTGCTTTGCAAATAGAGGTTGGAGAGGTGGATCCAGGAAAGGCTGAGCACAGCCTGGTGAGGAGGAATTTTTATGGCACGGGTAAGTCCTGATTTTAAGTCTTAACTCACAGTAGATCTTTGTTTAATGGAAAACTGAAACTCTTCTTTGGAGCCTGGATGGGCAACTGCGGTGGTCTTGCTGTAAGCTTTAGTTAGGAAGAGTTCTCGTTGGTTGCTTGTGTATTTAATCATTGAGGTGGAGTCAGTAGCAGTTGTGCTGGTCTGCTGGTTCATGTCATGTACAGAGTTTCTTTTAGTTTACGTCTCTAGAGAGTAGAAGAATTAAGGTCAGTCCTGTGTTCATCCCATGGACTAATTCCAGGTTTCAGCAGAGTATTTTACTGGGTCCCCTGGCCAGGTCTGATAAAATCGAAGAGCAAACATAATAATTGAGATCTGAATTATGAAGACATGACAGGTTTGCTTCAGAATGAAGAAATCTTCAAGGTTTTCTCATCCTATATGTCCTGCTCTTTTGCCTTGTATCAAGAGTCATCCTTCCAACAGCAATAGAAAAGATTATTTCTGTGGTGGCATACAGAAAACATAACATGGCATAGGGCACAGTTACTGTGGGTCATCTGAGAGGGGATCTTACCAAGACTTAGAGAATGGGGTAGGGCTCTTTTCAGTGGTGCCAGTGACAGGATGAGGGACAGCAGCCTCAAATTGAAGTACAAGAAGTTCCATGTGAACACAAGAAAGAACTTTGAGGGTGACAGAGCACTGGAACAAGCTGCCCAGAGAGCCTGTGGAGTCTTCTGCTCTGTAGATATCTAAAACCTTCCTGAATGCTTTCCTGCATAACTTACTGGAGAGAACTTGCTTTTAGCATTGGGATCTCCAGAGGTCCCTTCCAACCCCAATGATTCTGTGTGTCTTTGTGGTGTTTCAGTCTGTATAACTGAACCTTGCTGTGTTCATCTTGCTATTGAAACCTGTTTCATAAGGAAGTTGGGAAGTGCTTCATCTCCACTCTGCCTGTCTTCCTCTGAGTAGGACTCTAAGGAGTTGAGTTGCTCTGTGAGGAGTAACTGTTTCAAAGGAGAACAGTGAAATACTGGTGATGTTTGTTTGTTTTTTTTTTCTAGTTAAATAGTCTTATGTCAGAATGTTCAAATGATTATCAGTATAATTGTTCTTACAGTTCCTCATTTCTTTGTGAAATAGAGAAACATGCTCATTGTATGGTTAGATGAAATTAATATTTACAGTTTCAATTGTATGTTGAGCTCGAGATCTGTTTCTACTGCTGCATTTACTGTAAATCTTGGCACAGGCTCCTGAACTCCAAGACAGTGAGTAAATGAGAGCTTAAAGGTAAAGATCTGATTTCACAGAATCACCAAGGTTGGAAAAGACCTACAAGATCACCCGGTCCAACCATCCGCCTATCACCAGTAGTTCTCACTAAACCATGTCCCTCAACACAACATCCAAACGTTCCTTACAGATTTGAATCTTCTGAAGTGTGAACAAACTCTTGGATCTTGAGCATATGCTGTTCCCCTTAGTGGAGAGATGTGTTGTTATTCTGTTCAGATCCTCCAACTTCAAGTTGTTTTGGGAACTTGTATTTTAAGGGAAAGTGGATAAACCATGCAGCTCTGCTGAGCTCAAAATGTCGTGTGTGGTATTTGAAAACAGAAAAATAGCACTAAGAGGAGAGAGAATCATAGAAAATGCTTACATTTAAAATCTTTTCAATGACTTTAGAGTAATTAACAGGAAAAGCTGATCAGGGTTCTGTGTAAGTGTGGTAAATTACACCTCAATTAAAGCATTGTCTTGGATTGATAATGCTTGAAACCTATGCCAAATGTTTGCTGTGGGAGCAATGGAAGGTGTTGTATGAGTGTCTTTTGTCTGCTTTTGCAACTTTATTAATTTGTGAAGATAAATTAATCTTCACCTACAATGTATTGCATCTTAGCACCATTGTTACTGACTGTATGATTTCTGGTTGAAGCTGTAACCAGAACTGAAACTGACATTTAGTATCTTTTCTTTTGATCTTACCCAGTTTCATTACTCTCCTGGAAGCAGAGAAGTGAGAACTTTTCAGCTGTGTAGAAGCAAACCACTGGGGACATTGTAATAGATCCCTGGCAGGCAATTCATAAATTTACAGGACAATTTCCTCTTCCAACTGTAAACTTTTGTTTTGGTGAAGTAAATTGGAAAGGAGAAAAAACAAGCAAACAAAAAACGCACAACTTTGTATTATTTAAGTGACCAATAGAGTTCTCATGTTTTGTTTTCTGTTAAAGCTGTCTGTATGAATTCTAGCATGTAAAGATTTTCCTGCTTTTACAGGACTCAGTGCGTTGCTTTTTCTTTTTTTAGAGTCATCAGGATTGCAAAAGACCTCCAATATCATTAAGCCCAACTGCCCACCTACCACCAGTATGTCCCCACAAAACCATGTCCTGCAGTAAAGCATCCAGACACTTCTTGAGCACATCCAGGGACAGTGACTCTACCAGCTCCTTGGTGCTGGTTCAGCACCTCACCACTTCCAGAGAAGAAATTTTTCCTAAAATTCAGCCTGAACCTCCCCTAGTGCAACTTAAGGCCACTACCTCTCATCCTATTGCTTGTTAAGTGGGAGAAGAGGCTCACCAGACTCCCACCTTATCAGACCCTCCTTTCAGCCTGTCCTAGAGAGCTATAAGCTCTCCCCTGAGCCTTTTATTCTCCATACTAAACAATCCCAGCTCCTCCAGCTGTTCCTCACAAGACTTGTGCTCCAGACCCATCACCAGCTTTGTTGCCCTTCTCTGGACATGCTGTTGATGGGTTTTCAGGCCTGTTGAGATCCATGTTGAGGAAGATGCATCATCCCAAAACTCCGTTGCTGTCTCCTGTGCTTTCTACATTTGGGCCTAAGCAAATTCAGACTCAGATGTGTGCAGCACAGTGATTGTGGATGTGATTAATGTGCAATACATGTACAATAGCATTGGGTATATAGGTTAATGCCAGCTGCTGTTATTCCTAAACATAGTTTAGACAAAGCTTTTTAGTTACAATTACTTGGCTGCATTAAGCTGTGACATTTACTTTTCTATGGGTTCTTGAATGTGCTGCATAAGCTGCTAATCACAGAAATGGCAGTTCAAGCTATTGCAGGTTGTCGGCTCAGTAGTGTCTTGAGCATCCAACCAGAGCAAGGCAGAGAACTGGAGCACATGTGATTGCGTTGGCAGCTCTCAGCTTATGCAGAATTGAAGGAAATACTTGGACTTCACCTTCCCTCTGTTCCTGAGCCGTCCCTGCTACCTGCTTGTGAGCACTTGGAGCCTGCTCTGACACAGAGTGTGCTTGATCTGTGACTCCTGCATTAATAGTAGCAAAGACTGGAAAAACTTGTAGGGATAACATGAAATCTCTGCCTAGAAACTGCTCTGTCTGGCAGTAAGAGTTGTTTTTCCATAGTGTTTCAGCAAACTATCTTGCATAGGGAACTCTGAGTTTTTTCAGTAAGATGTTAGCCTCTGCGTGCTGTTGCTTGTTTTCCTCTGAGAATGCTGCCTTAATCTCAGAAGTGTTGTCCCTTATAGCTCAGCTAAGAGCAACATCTTGGAGGCTAAGGAAGCTGTGGCTGAGTGTGTGCCTGTTGAAACACGTACACCAGAGAAAAACAAACATGGTCCAACTCACGGAAGGCTCTTTGCATCTTAGTGGTTATTTTTCTTGAGCGTGAATTTTGAATGGGAACAAGATTGAGTCAGGTGCTGTACTGCAGAATTAAATTCCACCTTCTCCTTAGGTGACAAAACAAATGAAGTAAGGGATGATCACTGTAATGGATAGGTGAGGCCTCCCTAATTTAGGCTTATGCTCTGTGTCCTTTTAGATTAATCATTACGAAGCTGTGCCAACACAGCATGTGAAAGTAAGCAGGAATGTCTTCTGGGAGTGAGCAAATTCTTCTGTTGTTTGCTAGCTATGCTAATCAGCTTGCCAAAGAAACACTGTTAATTTAGTTCAGCAGACTTTGGTGAAATAAAGAAAATTAATTTTTGAATCAACACTGAAAAGCTAGGATGGTAACTGCTTATTTCTCCTGTGTTGTCGTTTATATCACAGTTATGAGCTCTTAACGGGTTATATCAACTGAAGCACAACACAAGTGATGGATTGTTACATTGAAAACTGGAGACTTTTTTCCATGTTTTTGTAGGGACCAGACATCTGTAGCTCAGTGTATGCCCCCACATCAGCCCCTGTTGTGCTGTGTGTTGTTGCACAGCTGCTGGAGGCACACACACCCTCAGCAGTGCCTTTCCTCACATGACACCACACATAATTTGTCCAGCCCCAGCAGATCACATAGTTCCTATGGAAGCAGATGTTTCCATGAGCTGTTTGCTCTGCAGTACCTGTTGGTTTTCTGCCATTTCCCACCCAGGCTTGCTCTTGAGCTCCAGCTCCTGGCACTTTTTTCCCTTCTTGCTGAAGGGGTCAGCATGCAGGCATGGCTCATCAGGGAGAGACTACAGTGTGGAAGATGCTGAGCAAGAGGGCAGCACTGCTGGGCTGTGCAGGGAAAGCATGGGCTTGGGGAACAGGAGGGTCTCTGTGCAGCTTTGGATGAAGCTTTTGTTAAAACAAAATTCAGCACGTTTACCTGCTGCTTCAGGTAAAAGTGAAGTTTGAATGGATGAAACTGAAAACGTGCTGAATTGTAAGTTCATGCAGTGGAAGTGTAACAAATATTTGGTTTAGTAAAATAATCAGTCACACTTGAGAAAACCTATTCTCTGCTACTGAATAAGAAATTTTTTTTCTACTAGGCTCTAGCAAGATAGGAAGATCCTAGTATTTGAGTGCAGGAGGAAATTATACATGTGCAATTATACGTAGGTGATCATTCAGCCATGAGAGCTTTGAGTTGCAGTTGTAAGGCAGGGACCTGTGCTGCTCTGCTCAGTGAAACACAAAGCAGCATGTGAGTATAAGACCTTATGGCTTCCGAACAGAGGTTTGGAACTGAATTGTCAGGAATGGTGACTTTATAGAGCACTTTGGGAGGAGGAGGAACCATGATTTAGAGAGAATCATTGGAATTGCTTGGAAGAGACCTTACAGATTATCTATTTCCCTCTCCGGAATAGGGCAGTTAGAACAGTTGTTGAAACAGATCCTGTGCTTTGGCATAGCGAGGAAGGTGTCCTGGATATATTTTCAGATTTCTTTCCTCAAGAGGATGAATGAGTACCTTGTACAGCAACACTTGCAGGGAGAACAAAAACATTAAGTTCTGAGGCACCTGTTTATTTTGACATTGACACAAATTGGCAAAAGCTATCATTGATTGACATTACTCCTTTTTTAACATTTGAACTGTTGCAGCAGACTTGCTGCAGGATGGGAGTCAGATCATTTGACTTATCAGTTACATTTTGCATAATGGTCTCTTGATCTTTGGAATCCTTGTCTTCTGCTAATGGTGCTGTTGGGGATACAGGATTCTTCTGTGGGAAAAGGGGAGGAACTCTTGATGATAGTTTTCGTAAAACTAAAATCATCCCAGAGCCTCCATGTTGCAGGGATCTTCCCATTCCCTCACTCATTCTCAAGCAGGGGAAAATTGGTAGGACTGTGTTTTATTTGATTGGGAATTTCACTGCAAAGCAGAGTATTTTTGTGCTAAATGCTCATTAATCAGGATTATGTAACCTCAAGGAGCTGTTGGTAGCTGAAGTAGTACAAATGAACATTGAGTATTTTGTGCCTCTTCAGCTGGATCTGCAGAAGTCATTGACACGACAGGAATTCTGTATTTCTAAACCAGATCTCTAAAAACAATTTGTAAACTAATTTCTAAAAACAGATGCACTGCAGAATGAGGTTGGTTTTGCGAAGTATGAAATAGGAGGGTTGTTCCTTTAAAAAAAAAAAAAAAAAAAAAAGACCCGATGTGAAATATTGATAAGGTGGATTCTGGTAACAGGAGCAGTGCCTGCGGTAGGAGCTAAAGTGGGTTTTCTGGGGGCAGGTGAAGTGAAAACACTTAAACATTTACAGTTGCTGAAAACCCTGAAATGGAAGAAGCCTTCCAGATCCCAGATGGAATAAACTTATGTAATACAACAGTGGTAAGGTGTTCACTTTAGCTAGTTACTGCAGCCAGTTGCTGCAGTATAAAAAGGAATATGTTTCTATAAACCTATTCCAAATGAGCCAAAAGATGCTTGCAGTAGATCTCAATGGAAAATTACCGCAGGGAAATGCTTTTCTGTTGTACTATACAAGACTAAATTTCTAAGCCAAAAGCTTTACTTACATATCTTACTTTAAAATTATATTAAGTTCCGAAGGGTAAATGCTGTCATTGACCATTTTTGTCTTTAACTGTTGGAAACTGTACTCATGAACCATCTTTCTCTATGTGCAGTATATGGTAGTGCATATAAACTGAGACCTCCTTCTCTCTGCTGCAACTAAACGCAAGTTGGCTCAGTAGTGCTGAGATGTAATGCTCTGTTTCTGATGCTTATGATCACAGCTAATTGCCTTGCTGACTCACAGAAGAGTTTGTCAGGATGCCTTTTTATTTCCTTGCGCTGTCAGTTCCATAAAATTACAAGTGCTTTGTTTTATTTGGATTCCTAAAGAACAGCATTTGTTCCTTGGCATTACAGGATTAACATTGATTTACCTCCTGCACTGACTGATGTAATTAAAGTGCTGTGTATTGTTTAGTTTTAATGGTATTCTCCTGTTTGTTCAGATTCTGAAGACAAGCTGCTGCATCGGTAACCTGGGGAAGAGGAGTTCTCTGTTAAGACTGCAAGAAGATACTACCAACTGGTAAACCATTTTTTTTAGATGTCTGCTTGTCAATTGTGTCTGTTTTCTGTAATGTTCCAGGACAAGAAGTACAGATTACTTTGATGTATTGAAAGTAGAAAGTAGTCCATGCCGTAGTTCTTCTGTGCTTAGCAGTAGCGTACCAGACAAAAGGCACAATATTGGCTGGACAGCATGCAGATATTTAAATAGAATACACTGTGACTCAATTCCTGCTCTCTCAGTAGTAGAGGAAAAAGAGGAGTCTTTTGCCTGTGTTGGAATGTTAAACATTGGTTTTTTTTCTTTTTCCATTGAGATTAATGCGTGTCTGAACCTTTTTACTGTACCAGAGCTGTTTACTTGAAGTAATGGTGCAAACACTGAAACTTCAACTGTTATTCTCCAGAGCTTTGCAGGAGAGAAAAAAGAAGACTTTAAAGAAAGCTGATGTAGAAGCTGAATATGCTAAGCATGCTAATTAAAATTTCCAGGTGCTTTAGAAAATGTCATTAGTGCTCTTTAAATTATTCGAAGAATGTTCAGTGAGGCATCACTTTTGCTGGAAACAATACATGATAATGTAACTGAAGATGTACCCTAATTCACAGGCATTTAAAGCTACATGTAGGTTACCTGTGGTTCGGAACAGTGAAAGAATTGTTGGTGAAGAACTATAACCTCTTGCTAACAGTTTATCATTCTGTAAGGTGAGGGGTTGAGCCACGTTGTTACAAGCCAGTCACAAAGAAATGGGAGAATTTAGGACATCTGGCTTAACATAGCTATAGCATGTATGTATCCTTGGGTGGTACTAGGTCTGCATCTCACTTCTCAAATACTCACTGAATGAAGTCTTTAGCATATGTGGAAAATATCCACAAGATGTAAACTAAACCTGCATTCAATTTTCATCCAGCTACCCCTTCCCATATACCTTTTATCCAAGTTTAAGCCTACTTTTTGAGGTATAGGGCTAAGTAAACCAGGAGACATTTCTTATCTCAGCATGGGCGCATGGATCCAAGGACAAATTGTGAAAAGAAGCAGTATACTAGCCAGGAAGGAAACAGTAAGCTTTTATGACCCAAATACTTAACAGATGCTTTATTAAGCTTTCCATATGAATTAATTTACCTAAATTTTATTAACAATTGAGGCTAATATGAAGTTGTATTGTGTAGTTTGTGCTAATAACCAAAGTTGACTGAACGTATTTCATTCTGTTGCTCTACAAATCTTACATACCTTTAAAAGTTTGGTATTATTAATGCATATCCATCTGGTGGAAGCGACAGAGAAAACATTTGACTTCATGTAATTCTTTTTTTGTATAAAGATGGTTTGCACGTTACAGCTATTTGTGAGCTATACCTTGATGAACTTTCATGCCTAGCTCTGTGTTTAAATAAAAAAATAGACTCTAAAATGTGTATGAAACTGCTTCCCATACTCCCAGTTTAAAGCTTTGTCCCTTCAGTTTACCACAAAAGGTACCTGCAGTTGTAGCAGTCACAGCTTGAGATACTGAAACACTGTATTCTTACCACCAGTTTTGAACAGCACTGTTATTATTATCAGATTATAATCATTAAGCCAGCAGTGCATTCTTGCAGCCAGGAAAGCCAACTGTATCCTGGGCTGCATCAAAAGAAGGATGGCCATAAGCAAGGTGAGGAGGTGTCTGTCTTGCTCTGCTTTGCCCTCATGAGGCCCCACTTGGAGTACTGTGTCCAGGCCAGGGACCCCCATTACAGAAAGGATGTGAAGCTGTTGCAACAGGTCCAGAAGAGGGCCATGCAGATAATCAAAGTGCTGGGCACTTCTATGAAGAAAGGTAGAGTGAACTGGTTTTGTTCAGCCTGTAGAAGAGAAGACTCTGGGGAGACCTCATTGTGGCCTTTCCAATGCTGTAAAAGGAGCTTATAATCACGAGGAGACCAACTCCTTACATGGACAGATAGCACTGGGGCAAGCAGGAATTGTTTTAAACTAAAAGAGAGGAGCTTTTTGTTAGATTTTGAGGGGAAATTTTTACCAAAAGAGTGGTGAGGCATTGGAGCAAGTTTTTCGGACAGACGGTGCATGCCTCATCCCTAGAGGCATTCAAGGCCAGCTTGGGTGGGATCCTGGGCAGCCTGGTCTGGTGGCTGGCATCCTTGCTTACAGCTTGTGAGTGATCTTTAAGGTCCTTTCCAACCTAAGCCATTCTGTGGTATGAACGAATTACACATGTCTACGTAAATTTGAGTGTACAGCTCGGCATATACAGAGAACTGAAAAGCTCATTGGCCTAGCAGTGAAGGAATTGCTGGGGGCCAGCTGTCCATTTTCTCACTTCTGCTTCCCTTCCCACACCGTCACTCCCATCCCTTACCAAGAGAACTTAAAACAGTTGAGTGAAACTGAGTAGTTCCAGAATTGAGCTCTTTGTCTGCAGTTGTAGTAGAATAGTCATCTGCCTTCAGTATTTATGGACCTTTAAGACCAGGCAGGATTTATTAGCTCAGAGGTAGTGTGTTTAAACTTGATTTCGCTGTTTCCAGCATTAGTTTTAGTCTGGGAGAACAGCAGGTGAGACATAATGAGCTGTAGCACATTTTAGACCTGACCCAGTTCTCAGCTCAGCCCCCATCTCTGGGAATATGCTGAAGAGAGAATGGGATTTATGAAAACCACGTTGCTTGGGGAAGAGTGCCTTTATCTTGCTGGATCTTGGTGGATCTTGGTGCTGAGAAAGCTGCAACTGACTGAATATTTCGTAGTGTGGGGCAGACCGAGTGTCCCTACGAGATGCACATGAGCCTATTTTATCCAGACAGTGTTCTAGATACACATGTTCTTTTGGCTATGTTTCAGAAGTTCGTTATCACAGACTCTAAAGACATCTAAAATTTTAGTGGTTGCCTTATTTTTCTGGTGGTAATTTTTTCAGAATGTTACCTTATAAAGGATTATTTTTCGAGTGCCAATCGCTCATACAAATCTTGATATCTATCTCCTACTTCTGAGTGTAACCTCTGATAATTATTCATTCTTAATTTATAGCTGCATTCTCTCACCTGCAGCTTGAATTTGTTTACATGCTTGAAAACATCAAAATCATTCTGTGCAACTTAGAATGGTTCCCCTGTAATTATGGTGGAATGACAATGGGGAGGTGTTTCAAGTAAAGTGTTCAGTGTGTTGTGGTGTCTGCCCCAGCACTGATATTGCACTGTTTGTGGATTAACAGGTTCTGCATTTATGTTAATTTTAATCAATTTGGAAACACCTTCAGTATTTTGTTTGCAAAGTGGAAGCAAATACCTACGTGTCACCTTAGTATTAATTTTGAGAACGCTTTGTTGTGGCTTGAATAGCTCTTACAAGAGTAGCATTTATCTGGCTGACATAATTTCATATGTTCTGCTTGCTTGGGGGTAGAATCTTTAAAATTCCTTCAGTAATTATTTCTGCTGTTAAGTGTAAATCCCCTGATATCATAGAATCGTACATAGGTGTCGTAAGGGACTTCTGGAGGTTGAGCATCTCCCCGTGCTAAATGCAGGTTCTCTACAGTAGGTAGAGCAGGAAAGCACTAGACTTGAACAGGGGAAGTTTTTCTAACTGTCCCAATACCTGTGTGCCTACGAAAGGTTAGTAGTGAGGGATGTGATCCAGAAGATGGATTTTTCTTGAATTAGGCTGTAGTGTTATAGACTTCTGCGTGTCTTTGACTGTCAGGAAGTTTATGCAAAACTTAATGTGCTGCTGGAGGTAGAAAGCAATGTTCTGTTCTGTTTTGGTCAGTGCCAAATGTTTCCTCTACTAAACAAGGAAATAAGTGTTTAAAAAAAAAAAAAAACAAAAAAAACCAAAAAACAAACAAAAAAAAAAAACAACCTGGAGCTCTTAATGTGCTCTTTCAGAAAGTTTTCCATTTGGGACAGCCTCACGTAATGAATTTAGAGATAGTGGAACTCCAAGTGCTACAAGCAAGAAAAGCTTTCACTGCAGAACTACCAGATAGCAGCAGTAGGAAAGGGTGAGAACCACCAGGATGACAGACTGATCAATCACAATGAGGTCATACACTGTAAATACAGAAAGAAAAATGAATGTCTTTCTGACAACTGAAACCACCTTTACTTCCCATTTGAGCCACAAGTTGAAAAAAAAGAATAAAATCTGTTGGTAGTGTTGCTCTGAATATACTGTGGTAGGTTTGCTTACAAATTGCAGTTCAGATGAGCTCAAATTGATTTGTTGTCTGTATGATAGTGGGTTTGTTGAAGTTTTACCTAGAAAATGATGGTGAGTTAACACATCTTTTCTGGTATTGCTTACTTAGAAAATATTTCAAATAAAACAATCAGGAATTCTACCATGTTTTACCAGCGTGCATTTATTTTGTGTTACTGCTGCTGTCTGAAGCAAGAAAGAGGAATGGCTGACAGCCTTTTGGTCTAACTGAGCTGTCTCCTGTTTATTTGCTGGGTTTTATCATAGGCCTTGTTTCATGTGGCTTAATGTGGCTGATTCCAATAGCATGGGAATAGATTGAAGGCTTAAATGCTTCTGTGCAATCCTGTTGTTAAAGTCTTAACAGGTACCCATCAGTAATGAATATTAATAGTCTGCCTTGCTGATGCAGTGTAACATGGTATCTTTTCTCTCACAGCAGACATAGAATTATTTAAAACCTTGAATGAAGGTAGTAATAACCTGCAAATGATCAGTGACAGGGTTTTGACTCATCAACCTTAGAGCTGTTCCAGAATACTCTATGTAGCAGTTGTGCTTCATCACTTAGTCGAGTAAGTTGAAAAAGAGGTGAGTTTTGAATCTGATTTAAAGTCTTGTAGCAGGCCCCGTGTTCTGCTGGAGCCTCGAGCTGTGCTGTTTTGTTTATGTAGGAAAAGCTGCTCTTTTTCTTCACCTGTAAATAATCGCTCAGGACAACACCAACTGTTTGGTTCTGTTTGTTCAATGAACTTTCAAATCAAAGTCATTAATTTAAGGGTTGTTTTGACTTCTCAAAAAGTCACTTTTAAACAGACCTGCAAAATATGTAAACTTTTCTCGGGCCAAATGTTGCTCTAATGAAAAGCTGTTTGTTGATACTGGTGATTGAGATTTCGCATTGCGTTTTATAGGGTCTGTTCTATTAGGCTGATGTCAGATGTTGCTTTTTTCGCTTCCTGAGTTACAGGAGGACGTTCTAAATGCTTGTTAAAGGAAATTTTTAGTTTTTACATGTTTTTTACTTTTTTAAAAGCACCATAGGGATCTGGATTGCTCACACATGCTCCTTCTGAGTGCGTTAATGCTCAGCCTAATGCTTTGCCACAACTGCAGTTTTATTTTTTTTTTCCTTTTTTAATCTCATCTTGGAAGTAGTTTTGGAAATTACTGAGCAGAAATGTTCTGCTCAGTATCATTAAATCGCAGTGCAGCAATTATAACCCTGTCCTATGGCTCCTTGTTTTTTTCTCTGTCTATTTGATAAAGCTGTTTAATACACGTAACAGTCCCTGGAAGCTAAACCCAGGCTTCAGTATTCCCATATTCTGTCTTATGTTTGCTACCCTGCATTATGCAACTTCTGTGCATGCTTTCATCTTCTGTGCTGCTCAATAAGCAGTTGAGGTCACAGGTTAAAATGATCTGACTAGATTCTTCCTTTCTGGACAAATGTGATTGCTATGATTGCTTCGAGTATTCTCATTTATCAGTGTTTGCTGCCATATGATTGCCTGCTTTTCTTTTTGTTGGGTCCTGATCTTCTGCTAGTAGAATATTACTGTTCAGCAGATCTGATAAGCCTCCTTTATTTTAATTTTAGCTGAAACAGTTGCTACTTTCAGTTGCTCTTTCAGTACAGAAGACAAGTTGGAACTGCAGGCAGAGCTGAGCGGACCAGAGGTGCTCTCGGGACTCTCAGTGTGGAATCACCCAGAATGGCCCGGGTTGGAAAGGACATCAAGGATCATGAGTCTCCAACCATCCCCTCCCCACCCCACCCCCCCCCACCACAGGCAGGGCCCCCAGTCTCCCCATTTAATATTAGACCAGGCTGCCCAGGGCCCCATCCAACCTGGCCTTGAACACCTCCAGGGATGGGGCATCCGCAGCCTGTTCCAGCACCTCACCACTCTCTCTGTAAAGAACTTCCCCCTGATATCCAACCTAAATCTTTCCTCCTTCAACTTAAAACTATTTCCCCTTCTCCTGCAGTTATCTACCCTTTCAAAGAGTTGATTCCCCTCCTGTTTGAAGGCTCCCTTTAAAATACTGAAAGGCTGCAATGAGGTCACTCTGCAGCCTTCTCTTCTCCAGGCTGAAGCATAGTGCAGCAGCTGCTCATGTGGAGCTGCTGTGGACACTGCTAGCACCACAGACTGCTCTTCCAGGGCTGTGCCACGTGGTTGGGCTCCTGCATGGTATTGCCTCTAGCTTGTGCATGCTGCCTCTGGTACTTTAGTTCCAGCCTAATCTGCTTTGGTCTGGATTCATCCTACAGTTCTACCTGTTGGGTCATTTCAGCTCTCAATTTCTAATTGTACTGAGGATTATAGATTAAAATTCATCAAAAGGAAAGCAGTCAGTAAAAAGAGGTTCCCTACTGTTGATGTATAGTCGTAGTGTAGTTCTATACTTGGAGTAAGAAAAGTCTAGGTGACTTTTTTTTTTTTTTTTAAGGGCCGTTCTGAAATGTTACTGAATGGAGCTACAGATTCTTAGGTTGCTTGGATCTGATAATGTGTGCTAATAAATAATTTTGAAAGGAAAGGCTTTCTTGACATATACAAGTGTATGAGTATCACAGCAAACTTCCTGGGACAGACTAGGGTTTTGTTCTGTTGTTCTGACATGGGTGAGTCAGAACTTTCTCTATAACTGTCATATTTAAAAAAAACCTGCATCTTTTATATGGCTCACATAGAGAGTTGTTGAATCACTTGGCTGGTATTCAGAAACACTTCACAAATGGGTGTTAACGGTGTAACTTCAAAGGAAGCATTAATTGCAGAAAAATAGCAATGTTAAGTAGCTATAGGGAAGTTAGATGTGCAGTAGATAGCAGCATCACCTGATGCTATAAAGGTACTGAATACCTTGAATACTTTTTGGAGGGGGGGAAACACAAATGCTAGATATCTCTTCAAAATTCTGCTTGGGTGTAGTATGTGGTGCTAAAACTCTTCAGAATTTAAACTTAGGATAGTTTGAAAGAAATGCAGGACATGATATGCCACCAGAATTAGCACTTCAGTTGTTTGTATAATTGACTATATTGAGCATAGGACTTGCTTCAAAACTTACTGCGTGCCTTTTTTTTTTAACCTCCCTCTATGCAGTAAAACATGTAGATGCTCAGCCTGGAATATAACAGCTCCTGTGACCTACGCCATGCTCCCCCACACCCAACTCAGTTTTTTTTTTCTCTGAAAGGCCAGTTTCTTTTCCTAAAAGCCCTGGTTTGGTTTTCTCATTGTCTAATAGTGAATATCCTCACTTGCTTAGAGAAGTCTTAAGGGTTGTTTGGATATTAACTTTTTCATTTGGGTAAAAGATTCTTTGTACTCGGACTTCAACTTAGGTTTCTTTCCTAAGTAAACATTGACATCCTTTCCCCTCCCCCCCTTTTGAGTCTGTAGTGCAGCACTTCAACTTCCTTGAAATATTTTATTCAAAGCAAACCTGATAGCTCTCTGCCACATTACTTGAAGCCAAGTCTTTGGACTTAGTTTTAAGGAAGTTGAGATGCTGAGTAGTTAACTAAGCTTCTAGATGGACATATGAGCCTGAGCTTAACAGCATGTTTGGATGAAGTGCTGAATGCTAATACAGCTGCACAGCCCGTCAGTTATGTTGATGTAAATGGATTTTTCTCAGCAAACAGAGGACAAAAAGTTTCACGTGCTTTTGCCAGGTGTGTAACACAGTCCAAGAAAGCTTTCATATCAGACTACCATCTTTGTCGTAAAATTATATCATAGAATGGTTTGGGTTGGAAGGGCCCTTTAAGATCATCTAGTTCCAACTCCCCGCTATAGGCAAGGGCACGTCCCACTAGACCAGGTTGCTCCAAGCCCCATCCAGCCTGGCCTTGAAATATGCTTAGTACAGCTTTGAGTGTAGCAAGTAATATGTAATAGTATCAAACAGTATTGAGAAATGACATACATTTGTGAAGGGCTTAGTGTAACATGAACTATAAAGATACAATTTAGCTTTAGAAGGGTAATAAGAAGGCAGCAGAGGAAAAAGGATCCTGACCTTTCTCCAGCCTGTGGTCAGAAAGGTACTTTCATAGCAGGCTACTACTAGGTTTGCTTTGTCAGAAGAACTGGGATGAATTTGTAGCAGTGATATACTACCACTGCAGTTTGCCATGCAGTTCTCGCAGGATCTTTTTAGCATCACAGATGTTAGTATGGGAGTCTGTGTCCACCTAGCATTGAATCTCGGTTCAACTGCTGATGCCCTGAAACTTTGTGAAACGTGATCTTAGCTATGATTTATTTTCTGTAGCTTAGCCATCTGTTATTTTTACTGAGGTAAAAAATCAAGTTTTATTGCTAAAAATTTCTTACTGTTCTTTTTTTCAATACCCACAACACGTGGGATGTATTTGACTTGCAGTTCTGTATTGAACTGGGCTTGTTCTCGTATTTTCAGTGTGTACTTCCAGTTATAAGAGTAACCAGTGTTTGGAGTTAATTTCAAGCTTGTATCTGAAGCAGTAGAGCAGGATTATGTGCAAAATGCCTGAGCAGTGCTGTTTTTAAGCTAGGTCCTGTTCTCATCACTGTGATGTGACTCAGAATATGCCTACCATGGTCCATCTCTGGCTTGCGCAAGGCCCCAGTTGGCAATATTTAGCAGGGGAGATCCCAGTGTGATCTTGAACTTCAAGTGAGTAATTTAAACATTTTTCTCTGTGAAGGTAGCAAAGTGAGTTATTCTCTGAAGAATACTAAAGCCTGGGTGCCTTATGCTTCATATGAAGTACAGGGATTCTGTGTGAGCTTTCTTTGATAGTTCTGTAAGCTTTATGGCTTCATGAGGTAATTCTTTTGTTTAAGTTTCCTTATGAGCTGTGGTGCACCAATCTAGTACAAAGAAAGTAATTTAGGTTCTTACTAGAAAACTGGTTTCTTTGTGCTTGATGTTTGGAGTTCTTAATAGGCAGTAGCATGCAAATGTTAGAGAGCTGCAAAGTCACCTTTCTTATACATAAAAATTTGCTATGCTTGCTGCCAAAGCTGTGCTTATGTGTGGGGACTGCTCTGTAAGTTCCATGGGAGCTGAGCAGATGATGTTGATTCCTTACTGGAAGTTACTGGTGAACCTCTTCTGAAATCTTTCCATGCTGAGCAGTATCAGTTCCAATCTGAGATGGATACCCCAAACCTAGAGTTTATTCAGTAGCTGGCCTGTTACTAGTCTTTTCAAAATCCATTGTCCACAAGATGCGAAGTTTACTTAGTTCATCTTACATTTGAGTAATGTTTGACTTCAGTCAGCTCCAGGCCTTTACTGACTGGGTGATTCACTACCTGTCTCAATCTATCAGTGCTTTTCCCCATCCATTTCCCAACTGTCCTGATAACTATTTCAGTTTCTAGCTGGCATCAGAGGTTAGCACATGTGCTTTAGCCTCTTTCTGCTGTGTTGAAGTTAGTTTGCAGACCAAGAGGTGTTATGCCTCTGCATAATAAAGGCTCCAGAAATGAGATGCATCACTTTTTCTGCTGTTTGTCTCTTTATTTAAAAAACTAAATAATCCGTGAGCTGTTAACCTGTTGAATAATAAGCAGTTTTTCTTAGCAGCTGCTTGTCTTTAACTTCATCGACAACCTTGATGAGGGGGTTATGTCCACCCTCAGCAAGTACGCAGATGATACAAAGCTGGGAGGAATGGCTGACACGCCTGAAGGCTGTGCTGCCATTCAGCAAGACCTGGATGGACTGGAGAGCTGGGCAGCAATAAACCAGATGGGGTTTAACAAAAGCAGGTGTAAAGTCTTGCACCTGGGAAGGAATAACCACAAGTATCGGTACAGGTTGGGGCATGACTTCCTGGAGAGGAGCTCTGTGTAGAAGGACCTGGGAGTCCTGGTGGGTGACATGTTGGCCGTGAGCCAGCAGTGTGCCTTGGTGGCCAAGAATGCCAGTGGGATCCTGGGGTGCATTGAAAGGAACATGACCAGCAGGTCAAGGGAGGTGATCCTTCCCCTCTGCTCTGCCGTGGTCAGGCCTTACCTGAAGTACTGTGGCCAGTTTTGGGCTCCCTGATACAAAAAAGATGGGGATTCCCTGGAGAGCGTCCAGTTGGGGGCCACAAAGATGATAAAATGCCTGGAGCATCTCTCCATTGAAGAAAGGCTGAGTGACCTGGGTCTGTTCAGCCTTGAGAAAAGAAGACCTGGAGGTGATCTTATTAATGCTCATAATGTCTTGAGTGTAGGAGTCCAAGAGACATGGCCAACCTCTATTCAACAGTCTGTGGGGACAGGACAAGGGAAAATGGCCATAAACTGGAACATGTGAAGTTCTGTACCAATATGCAAAGGAACTTCTTCACAGTGAGAGTGGTGGAGTACTGGAAGAGGCTGCCCAGGGAGTTTATAGATTCTTCTTTCTCTGGAGATATTCAAGACTTGCCTGGACATCTATCTGTCCCTTTTGTAGGGGGGCTGCTTTGCAAGAGAGGTTGGACTCGGTGATATCTAAAGGTCCATTCCAATCCCTACAGTTCTGTGTTTCTGCGTTCTCTGCGACATAACATTCAGTACTTGGCTGAATCAGAGTTGCAAAATCTAGGAAAAAATATTATTTTTTCACTACTTATTATGTAGTAGATGCCTTGTTTTATGCCTGTTAGTATTCTTCCAAACCTTGAGAATCACAGTCAGATGGGAGCTCATATATTACAGGTCATCTCCACTAAGTGGGACAACAGAGGTGATGCCCTCTGAAGCTGACAGTTGGTTCCTTATTCAGATACTCTTGTGTCTGAACTGAGGTGCTTCTGGAAGAACAAATTTAATCATGTAAGAAATCCATCACACCTCTAATCTGACATCCTGTCACTTTAATGGATGTTCAGTGATGATTCCTCACTGACAACTAGGGATGTACAAATCTAGTCCTTACTAATTTAGACGATGCTTTATTATATAGCTTTGTGCAAACGTTAAAACTTAGAGTATTATGTGATATTTGATTTTTGCACTATACGATTTCATTACTGTCAGCATGCCAGTGTAAGCAAAGTTCATAGCATCAGATGTGCTCAGTCTGTTTTGCATGGAGGCATACTGATTGGTACTAAATTTGGATCTGAGGATGCTGGTGCACAGCCAGCTGAATGTGAGCCAGCACTGTGCCCAGGTGGACAAGAAAGCCAATGGAATCCTGGCAGAAATACCTTGGCCAGCAGGACCAGGGAGGGGATTGTGCCCTTGTATGTGACACTTGTGAGACCATATCTTGAATTTGTGTTCAGTTTTGGGCCTCTCACTAAAAGGAGAATGTGGAGCTGCTCGATCGTATACAGTGTGGTGAAAAGACTGGAGAACAAGAACTAGGAGAAGCAGCAGAAGCTGCTTAGTTTGAAGAAAAGGAGTCTGAGGTGAGAGCTCGTTGTTCTCTACAGCTACCTGAAAGAAGGCTGCAGTGAAGAGGGTATCTGGATGTGAGGAAATGGCCACAAATTCTTCCCAGAATCCAGTTTAACTCCCTCCTTCACGGAGAAAGTGCTCAAGCGTTGGAATGGGCTTCCCAGGGAAGTGATGGAGTCCCCATACCTGGAGGTATTTAAGAGGCATGTGAATGTGACACTAAGGGACATGAGTTAGCGATGGGACTCCATGGGTCAGATTGTTTGTGGAACTTGGTGATCTTGAAGGTCTGTTTCAACTTAAATGAGTCCATAATTTTGTGAAAAATATGGGAATCCAATTAGTAGATTCCTGTACTAGCATCTTTTTGTCTGTTATTTGGTACTGATCTAACAGAGTTAGAGCTTTCCTAGTTGTTTCCCTTCTGCCTGATGGCTCTAAACGTCTGTCCTCTGCCTTCCTTAGCATAAGAGTCCTGGAAAGACTGCGTGTGTTTATAATCAGCTTTCACTCATTTTTTCACTCAGGACAAACTATCTGAGCATCAGCATGCCTTTCTTAACAGTATGAAGTGCTCATGATGATAAATGCAATATTCTGTCTGAAAAGATGTAAAGAGCTGATCAGTTTGTGATTTTTCTTATAATTCTATTAGTTGGAAGCTTCCAGGTGTGTGTATAACAATCAATTAATGCTTTTGGAAAAGCTTTTTTTAAAAATCCCTGCCTTTGCTGCTGTTGTGGTTTTTTACTGTTTTCATATTTATTTATATAGTGTAGTCATTGTAATGAGTTTGGACTTGTACTGATTGTTAATAGCTCAATGAACTTAATTAACTTTCAGTCAGAATCATCTTAATTGGTGTTACTGACTACAGGAAAGTCTGGTTTCAGGTAGAAACTTCTGTGTTGTTAAATGTTAGCATTCATCTATTTGGTTTTTATATCGTTTTCCTCTTCTGTCAGGAACGGAGCTTTTTGAAGGTGTATTGTTGTTGGGTCTTTTGTTTTGATACCTGTTAACAACATGCACTGTGTTCGGCCCTGACCTGTACATAATCAGCGTTTTCCAGTTTTGTTGTTAGTTGCTTTGTCTCAAAATAGGAATTTAGCAGTCTACTGTCATGGGGAGGGGAAAAAAATATTGGTAAGGTTATCCAGTTAGGGTAAGTGGAATTCAGGGGAATCTAAATGTGTTTTTTCTATTGTAGCTTTGACCTTCTAGTTATTAAATTTGTTACAGTATGTGTTCTTTCAAATTACCTATCACCAGCAGCCTGTTTTCCTAGAAGCAAGTTCTTGATTCAGTGATTGTGTTCCCTGTTTATATGCCTTGAGATTGAAAGTTGCATTAAAAGACAAGAATGCAGAATTGTTCTAAAGTCAAAGTGGCATATGAGTCCAGAACCATAGTTAAGAAGTAGATTCTGAAGAAGGGTGCAATGTCTGAAACAGATGTGTGTTTACTTTTGTAGGGCTGCATAGCATTACACTGAAGACTTTAGGTGCAAAAGAATGTATTTTTATAATCTGTTCTTCTTTTGAAACAGAGTGGAGGCCAAGAACAGAGTGCAGCACTGGCTGTAGGTAAGAACTGAAACTTAACCTGCTTGAAAACTCTCCTGAATTAAAACTGTGTAATATGGGCAGGAAAATGAACCATGCTGAATACCAGCAGTTTTCTCTTCAAGTACTTATTTTCTCCAAGTTGTAAAAGCTACTTCTGCAGAATTGTTATGTTTATTTTGACAACTTTGATCTGTAGGCCAGTGTAGAATCATAGACTCACCAAGGTTGGAAAAGACATATAAGATCATCCAGTCCAACTGTCCATCTATCACCAGTATTTCCCACTGAACCATGTTCCTCAGTACAACATCTAAACATTTCTTTAACGTTCCACCACCTCTCTGGGCAGCCCATTCCAGCACCTGAGCACTCTCTCAGAGAAGTATTTTCTGACATCCAACCTGAATCTCCCCTGCCACAGGTTGTGGCCATTCCCTCTAGTCCTATTGCTGGTTATGTGGGAGGATGACTCCCACCTCACCACAGCCTCCCTTCAGGTAGTTGTGGAGAGCTACAAGGTCACCCCTGAGCCTTCTCCAGACTGAACAATCCTGGCTCTCTCAGCCATCCTCACATGTCTTGTGCTCCACAGCCCTCACAGCCTTATTGCCCGTCTCTGAATACATTCTGGGGCCTCAGTGCCAGGGTCTCTTTCTTATAGTGAGAAGCCCAAAAGTGAACACAGTACTCGAGGTGTGGTTTCACCTGGGCTGAGTTCTGAGGGACAGTCACCTCCCTGCTCCTGCTGGGTGCACTTTTTCTGTTACAAGCCAGGATGTCATCGATCTTCTTGGTCACCTGGGCACACTGCTGAACTGCTGGCTCATGTTTGGCCTAGCACTGACCAGTAGTACCCTCAGGTCTGTTTCCTCTGCATAGTGTTCCAGCCACTCTGCCCCAGCCTGAAGTGTTCCCTGGGTTGTCGTGGCCGTATATCTCTCTCTGTGGTTAAAGATGCAGTCTGCCCAGGGGAGCTGTGGATGCCCCATCTCTGTAGGCAATCAAGGCCACGTTGGTTGGGGGACCCAGACAGCCTGGTCTGCTGGAAGGTGTCCCTGCTTATGGCAGAGAAGTTGGAACTGGATGATCTTCAAGATCCATTCCAACACAAGCCATTCTGTTATTTAAAACTTATCTTAGAAGATCGTGTTTAAAGTTCTTGGAAATTTGAATGCAGAAATAATGTGGCTTTTTTTTTTTTTTTTTTTTTTTTTTTACCAATACTGATTTTGTATCTGTATTAATGTTACTATTTAACTTCAAATCTTTCCTGAACCATGTGCCTTGAACCAGAAACCAAGGCCCTGAGAAGGTTTGAAAGTCTGAAGTGGTGGCAAATGCTCATGTGAAGTTTTTTCCCTTACGTAGTTTTATTATTTCTGCTTACCTAAGCTACTTCATGGAGTTTGTATTATATTTCATGTTTATTGTGCTGTGCAAGCATAGCTATCTTTCATCTGTCACATTGGAAAGGTAATGCTCCCAAATGTGAAGTAGTATTTATTTACCTTACACTTCTGATGAATCGGTAAAAAGCTCACTGAATTCTGAGGAGATGATTAAATTGATTTGTCATTTTTGTTGACATGTCAGTTTTGTTGACAGTGGTGGAAAACATCGTGGAGTTCCATGTCTAAAACTTTTAATAACCCATTTAGAAATGAAGAATATAAGCTATTATAGATGTCACTAAAATAATTGCCCTTGGTTTTCATACCTGATGTATATATTGAAATAATTGTTTTCCAAAATCACTGATTTTTGTTGAGATTTTTATGAAATTTTTTGTTGTAGCTCTTAGGAGAGCTCATCGTGATGCTACATCAGAAAAACAGTCCCTCAAGCCTACTGTCTTGCCTCTTTGGAGTTGTGAGTCAAGGATTGGGGCAGGCATACGGTAATACTTTCCCAGTTCTGAAAAAACATTTAGTGCTAGCAGTAGTAGCAGGTTCATTCAGTAGCATTTACAGCCAAAGTCATGGGTAAGTATGTTAGCAAAGTTACAGTTTCAACTAGTGCAAACCTTTAGAGTATGTGTGTGTTTGCAATGGGTACTATCTTGCCAAGTATGCCTTCTTCAGGAATCACCCTTTTACTTCCCTCTGGGTGTGTGCTCTTGCTTTTGCTCATTTTTTCACACTCACTTATTACTCTGCTGGGATTGTGCTTCAGCTGCTCAGGAAGGTGAGCATCTCGCAGAGCTCAAGGGCAATGCTGAAAATGGTACTGCCTTCAGGAGGAAGGCTGTCCAGAGAACAGCTACATCATATGGCAAGAAATTTCTTTTTCCTTTGAACCATCAATATTTCTGGTGTTGAAGGGAAATACCTTACAGGTGGAGATGTTGTTGGCCACATCAGCAGCCCTAAACAGCTCTCTGTCCATTGTTTTAACCTATTCCAGCTGTGCTGAGACAAAACAGCTGCCATGTTTGACAGCATCTTAAACCAGCTGGGAATCAGCAGAGTAAGAGATTTGAAGGGACTGGCAGAAGCCCTACCCAAGCAAGACTTTCAGTGGGAAAACACCATTATGATAACAATGGTAAAGTTCTGGAAATTGTGGAAAGCCTCAAAGAATGAGAGCAGGTGGCTCTTTCTGAATAAGGTTAAAAGTTGAAGCTGAAAATCTAGTAAAACTTGAACCCTTAATGTAACCAGATGTCTAGGAAAGCAGAAATGAGAAGAAAATGTATTTGTGATGGTTCTAATGTATTATTTTCAAGTCAGATGTAATTATTAACTATATTCAGTTTTCTAATGTTTGTCAGTTCAAGATATGTCCCTGTTTTCCCCTAAAATTGCTGCAGGCTTGTAGTACCCTTTCCATGCAAATCGACCTGCATAGGAAGAGTCATCAGCTTGTTATTTATTCTTTAGCCTAATTTCTTTTAGTTCTGTTCAGTGAAACTGGCACACGTTAAAAGCCTGCATTTTACATCTTTGTGTTCTCCATATCTCCAGTGATTGTGTAGTTCTGTATTTTTCTCAATTCTGAATATTTCTTTTTCAGGTGAGAAGTGAAAGACAGCCAAACTGTTTCTTGTGTTGAAGTCATATCATAGTTTCAATCATCAATGTACTCCTTCATTAACTTTTTTCCTGTTCTTCCGTATCCTTAAGGAGCTTTAGGGACCTGAATTTCCTTAAATGTGTTGCTGATTAATGAGTTTCCTTATTTTTGAACATGTAGTTGGTGTTTCTTTTAGCTGCTCATGAGCCCAATTATATGCAAACCTTATCTAAATTGAACATGACTCCAAGGTCTCATTCCAGAACTGTAATAGCTAGCTTGGAGCTGATAATCTTAAGCATGAAACTAAGGTTGTTTTTCCCTCGATACATCACTTCACACTTCCACAGTTAGGTTTTATTGTCAAGTGGCACTAGCCTTGTGAGGTTCTTTTCTATTTTGCCTGCTGGTTATTTTCCTGCTGCTCTGATCCTTCTTAGTTTGTCTGCCAATACATTGGATGGCATTCCTGCAGACCTCCACTGACTCCTCTCCGTTGTGGGAACTGATCACTTATTCCTTTTCTTTGTTCATTCAAACTGTTTATTCAAAGATCTTCTTTCTCATTCCAGTTTATCTTCATTTGCTTTAAAAGCTGTCTTTTGAGTAATTCAAACAAAATGGCAATCCAGATGGTTTATTTGTGTTGGATTACTGACTGGTTCAATGAATTGTACTTTGATAGCTTTCCTTGTAGTCATATCACCAGAACAGATCTTGTTGTAATCTGTTGTCCTTCCCTGAAAGGTTAAATTATTTCTGCATTCTCATAGCTAAACCAAGGAGGGCCTTCTCTGAAGTACCTACTGATTTTGAGACTTCAGTTCCCTTTCAGTCAGACAGGTAGATCAGAGCAAATGTTTTTGTGGTGCAAGGTGGTACGAGCTTGAAGAATTCACTGATGAACTGGTGCAGGAATCAGATCAGTACGTAGAATTCTGCATATCTGTACTGATCTTACTGGATTGCCAGTTGTACAATATCACCAGAAAATAGCAGACATATGTCTGCAGACAATGCCAAGAGGTGATTGGAGAGTGCAGTGAAAAAGTACAGCTAGAAGAATCTAGACCAAATATGATCTATATCTTCACACTTGCTTTCTAATAAGGGAAAAAGTCCTGATGTGTTTCAATAGCCTTCCATATTGGTCAAACGTATTTTGTCTGACTGATGTCCTGGAAAAAGAAAGCTCTATAGGCTGATCAGAAAGCTTTCCTGAAATGTCTTTCCAGTTATGTGATTTGGAAGGCCAGAGGGATTCTTCCTCCTCGGGAGCCCAGAGCAAGTGTCACTGAAATGAGTTATCAAATTGACAGTCAGCACTGGCTCCATACACACAAGATTTGCATTTCAATACTGACATGCCCAAGAAATCTTTTTCAGATAGAATATATAAAAGAATATTTATATCCATCAGCTTGATGCCTAGGTAATATCATAACATTGTTAGTGTAAGAGATGTGAGCCAAGGCACTAAAGGGGTTCTGTGCAGTAGTTCAGAGTCAAGCTCAAGCAGAATGTTTAATTGGAACTTCAAGAGCAGTGCAGCTGAGTGCACTCCTTGCAGTAGCACATTAGATGGCAGTAGTGGCCAGGTTCTTTGATAGAGCCTCAAGGGAAATCATCCAGCTTGGTTACTGCAGTCTATGGCAGTCTGATTAACATAGATGGGAATTTAGTCACTTTGAAAGAAAACATGTTTCCCAATTAAGAGCAGGATCACAGCAGAGTGTGTTTTCACAAGTGCAACACTAAAATGTGGTGAATCAATTCTTTTGGACTTTGAAGTTAGAGATGGAAAATATCTTAAGTGTCCAGGAAAAAAGAGTAAGGTTTACAGATTTGGTGTTTCTGTACTGCTTTTTTTTTTTTTTCTTTCTCTTTACACTCAGATGAAAATCTGGCAGGAAAAGGACTAAAACACGAATGTGTTTTAGTTGTGTGGGGTCTTTGCTTTTTTTTTTGGGGGGGAAGGAGGGAGAGAGGATGAAGGAAGGAGTTTGGTAGCTCTTGAACTACATTAGCTAAAGGATGGTAGCCTTGGAATATTAAACTTAGTAATATGGCAGTATAGCACAGTTTTAATACCATCTTATGTACAATAAACTTCCTTGTAAATTAAGTTTGTAAATTTTACTGGTCTCTCCTTGAATGTGGATTTTTTGTTTTTTCTTCTTTATGTACCTTTCACATTCTTTTTGATAAGAAAGCTGAGATTTAAACAAACAAACAAACTTGGACATCAGCCAATTGGGCTGTAGCAGTCCCAACTGGTTAAGTGCAGTATTTGGGCTGGAAGGGAATTGCTGGCTGCTTGACATGAAAGCAGAGATGGTATGTGCGCATTTGTTAGGAGCTTCCCTTCATCTGGCAGATCATATTGTATGGCAGCGACCTCTGTTGGAGGAGTTGCAGCTCTGCAAAAGACTTCTAAGATTGCAAAGCAGAGCGTAAATTGTGCGCAAGTGTAAATAGCTGTAAAGAAAGTCTTTTTTCTTTCTAACAATTATAAAATAAATTAAATGTGGCGTTTCTCAGAATTAAGTTTGAAAGCAGACTGATTTACATTGAAAATATTAGATATTAGGAGGAAGTTTTTCACACAGAGAGTGGTGAGGCACTGGAACAGGTTGCCCAGGGAGGCTGTGGATGCCCCATCCCCGGAGGCATTCAAGGCCAGGCTGGATGTGGCTCTGTGCAGCCTGGTCTGCTGGTTGGTGACCCTGCACACAGCAGGGGGTTGAAACGAGATGACCATTGTGGCCCTTTTCAACCCAGGCCATTCTATGATTCTATGAGGAAAAAGGAAAACACATCTAATGATAATGATGATTTATTTATTTTTTTTACCTCTAGCCTTTCTCTTGGAAGATTTGCTCAGTTACCAAAGAGTAAACCAGGGCAGATTTTCCAGAGCCAGGTCACTCCCCTTTTCAGTCCAGTTTGCTTTTAAAATAAGAATAATATTTTGAAGCAAATTAGGTCTGACTGCGAAATTTTATGACATGTTTACCTGATGTGAGCTATGATAAAATAACGAAGTTATTCAGTGTCAGCTGTGCTGCTAGAATTTTCCTGAATTAACAAGACTTTAAGGGTGATTTTTCTAAAGTAACTGCAGAGTCTTCAGTGCCTTTCCCTTAATTTCCTCCAAGTGGAAAAATGGACTGAATAAACACTGACCTGACCGTATTTTACAATTCTGGTTTCAAGGAATGTGAGCCTTTTTTACTAGACTGTTTTCCCTGGCAGGGCTCTGTTTTCCTGATATGACAGATTTTTAACTCATTTTTGTTCAGAAAAAAAGGTTTTATTGATGATGTGTGATCTTCAAAAAGTAGCCTCGTTTTTAGCTGAAGTAGTTAATTGTACCAAAGTCAGCTTAGCCTAAAAACCTGAAGTCAGAGGCAGCCCTGGACACCTTTTTAGTTGTGCTTTTATTGAATAGCCTGAATACTTACTTTCCATACGAAATAAATAAATAAATAAATACAATTCTGTTTGTTAGTACAAATTTTTTAATGGTTATTCAAACCCCAGAAATTCAGTGGTGTATGTTTTTTCCTTTTCAGTTTCTTAGAGGGAAAAAAATTGGCTTATTTCACTGGTGAGTGATATGTTAAGGGATCTCCACTAGAGGTCAGGAGTGAAAAGCAGTACATGGATCTTTGCTGCTCTCTTCTCTCTTAGGCAACAGTTTGTATAAAACTAATGAATGCTCTCTAGTTAGATTGTCTAGTGGTGAATGAAATAGCTTGTTCTGTGTAGAATTGGTGACTGGAGTGGCACTTTCCATATGTTTGATTCAACAGTGAGAATCAGATGTCAGGATCAAACTGATACATCGGATATTAATAACATTAATATAGCTATGAGGAATCTTGAATATGAAACCATCTTCAAAATCTAGCTCATTCCAAATTAATAGTACCAGACTTCTGAATCTAAACCTGGTAGTTTTCCCTTTCTTGTTTTTTGTTGTATTTTTTTTTTTCCAGACTGAGTGATAATGAGTGTTACTTCATTAATTGTTTACTGTCTGGACAATGTCATTTTGGGGCTTCGTTTAAAGCCAGGTTTTCTAATTATTTTAAGCACTCTGATCACTAGCTGTAGTGGGGATTAGATTGTGTCAGAAGGTATCAGTACTTCCCTGGCACTAGTCAGAAAAGAAAGAAATCTGCACTAGATTTGGAACCAAGGGAAATATGCAGACTTTCTGAAAAGAGCAATACTTTTGAAGTAGTACACAAGTCTGTTTCCAGCTCTGCAGCCTTTGCTGGCTTTTAAGGCTGAGGGCAGATGTATTCTCGCTGACTGCAAGGCTTAACTGCTTCATTGGAGTAGAAAATAACACTTGATCCAATGGGCCATCCGCTTTGCAATCTCATGTGTTGTTGCTGAGGGCTTCCTTTAATTCCACTATTGTGGGCAACCACTTATTTGCTGGCTTTTTCCTGTTACTGCCCAGATTCTGTAGGCAGGGAATGTTCAGTAAACCTTGAAGCAATTGCTGGGCTAATGGGATTATTATTCTGGAGGAACACTACAGAGAGACATCCAGTTAGGTTTTAGTTTGAGGTAGCATTAAGTTTATAGCCTCATTTATAGCACTTAGTGTCACGTTGTGATGTTATATTTTTCACGCTGTGCCTTTCACTTAAAATTTTACCAAAAATCTTCCTAGATGAGAGTTCTGTACCACGTACATCCAGTTTGAAAATCCTGTATCTGTGTAAGAAAATGGTTGCGCTTAGTGTTCTTTGCATATGATGTTGTGCTTAACTTCTTCTGAGCTCCAGAGCATGGATACAAGGTTTAACAGCATACAGTTTTGGTGCTCTGAGTGTTTAATTGTAAATTTCATTAGAACAAATAATGGGAATAGTGTGAGCTTTTTCAAAAGCAGAGCAGGTATTTTCTTGTAGCAGACATTCCTTGGTGATACAAATGTGTTTTTTCTAATGTTTAACTTCTTATTAGTTTGGAAGCATGCTGTCTGTCTAACAGAAAACAAAGCAAAATCCAAAATGTCACGTGATCATCTTTCTAGTATTTTACATCTAACAGTCAGTTAGTTTTCCAGTTGTTCACCAGTTGTAGACAAGATCTTTGTTAATGTATACTTTTTCTTTCAGGTGAGAGGGGGAAATGTCTTCGATGCTTGCCTGAATTAAGTTGCATTGTGGATTTCTATTAAATTTCCCCTGGGCTTAGATTAGGGAAAAAAAATATTGAAACGTGTCAGAGATGTTTTCAGCATGAAGGGCATGCGTGCAAGACTTGTTTTGAAAATATGCCTTTGCTTTCCGCCTGTCTGATCATGACACTACACTCAAAATCATACAACCCCACAAGGCTGTAATGGGCCAAATCATTGTAATCAAATGTGGCATTCCGTATGTCTTACTCTGTGCAAGTAGGTCAAGTTTAACCCATGTTCTTGGCTAGTGCTCTGATTTCCCACAACCTGCTCCACGTGGCTCATGCGTTGTGCTGGCGCACACAGCGTGCCAGGCGGGTCCTGGGCAGCTTCACAGGGATGCTCAGCTTCTGGACCCAAAAGAGGAATGTAGTTTTCTTTTCGATTTTATGGTAATGGAAACTTCAGTTGTCTGATCTGCTGAATCTTACACTGCTGATTTTCTTAATGAGTTAGGAAACATTTGACCAGTGTGCTTCAGAAAGTTAATAAAGACCCCTGAGGGGAAAAAAAGATGCTGGTTTATAACCAAACTGTGTTCTGAATGAGAGTAACAAAACTTGACTCAGCTTGAAAGTCTGATGAAGAACAGCTTCACAATAGTGATGTAAGCTGCACTTTGGACTGGACTTTTTGATGTTATGGTTTCAATGAGCAGATTTCCTTCTTGATAATGTAATAGTGGATTTTGTTCCAGTGATGCTGGAATGATTGTGGGTCAGAAAGTGTTAACGCCCACAAAAATCACCTCCAGTTCTAAGTCAGCTGTTAGGCATTGCAGCAAAGCCAAACTGTGGGATAGAAAGTGCAGTCAGTAGTAGTGCCTGCTATTGGCTTTTGCCTCTATATAGACTTCAGACTGCTTGAGTATGCTTAATGCACAAGAGAGGTCTGTTAAGAACTTTATTACTAAGACATTTATGTACAGCTTTACATCCCTTTGTATTCTTCCAGCATGTCGTCTTGTTGCTGTCACAGTTTAATTTACTCTCACTTTCAATTGCTCTCCTGTTCTGAGAGAAATGTTTCACTGAGCTGTTGCCGTCAGGTAGATCAGTTACATCTTTTTGCTTCAATCTGTTTTATATCTCTTGTTTCACAGTAGGGTTTGGTGTCTTGGTTAACCTTGTTCCTAGAGAAGAAATGATATCTCAACATAAGCAAACTTTTCTGGGAGATGAAGGTCAGAATGAAAGTACTTGTCTGGCAAAGCTGAGACCCTGACCCCTTACCTCCATTTTAGGAACTGGTAGGGAATCAATTAAACGGACTGTTCTGCACTAGCTATGTGCTTTTCTGTAACCTCACTAACCTTCCCCATCTGACATTCAGAAGTAATGTTACCCAGTGTTTAAACCCTGTGTATGACCCTTTAAACTGTTGTGAGACTGGTCAATATCAAAATAAAGGCAGAACTACACAGAGGAACTCCTATGAGGTATTGAAAATATTTTTGTGAATGTGCAGATGTTGCAGCTAATAAACTGGAATGTGCCAATGCTTTGTAATTTTAGGTGTAGCTGAAGTTCTCCATAGGCTCTTAATACCCTTTACTTTTATTTGCTACTTTTCTGTTAACATTGGAATTGTGATGCTTAAGGCACTGTTTGAGATTTGGCTCTTGAGTCTGAATCTACAGGCTCAGCTGGTATTAGGCAACTTGTACTTCTGCTGTTGTAGTGCCCTTGTTGAAAGTGTTAAAGAATGTCTTTATTTTAGCATTTTCTAGTTTTATGAATGTCCTTGTTGAGGTGAGGGCCAAAGGACTCTTTCAGTCCTTTATTTCAGAATATGCTTGTGAGATAGAGAAAAAAAAAAAGATTCTCTGCTTTCTGGCACTGCTTGTTTATGCACTGTTGGCACAGAGCTCTGGAATAGAAAGCTGTAGAAAAGCACTTGTTTTGGTAATTTATTTTTAAGATGAGTCTCAACTGAACATCCTAACCTGAAACTTCTTTAAATAAAGGCTGAGATCTGATCAGACTTCTGGATGAAGTTAAGTAATTTGAAAACAGGACTTTGCTTTTCTGACATTTCAAGGGAGAAGTTGAATGCACAAAAAGGAGCACATGCAGTGATGAACTTCTATAAGCAGAAACCGCTGTAATCAAAGCTGCTTTTCTACAAATCTAGATTTGTACCTGTTGCTTGGTCATTCTGCAGAAGTTGTTAGATTATGTTACTAATGTTACTAATTTAGCCCTGAGTAATTTTCAGGAATTTACTGGGGTTGATTCACTGTTGATTCTCTAGCTTTTGGATCCTAAAAAATCAATCACTTTCTGATGGTTTGGTATTTCTTCTACACCAGTTGCGTTTTCTTAAGGAACTCAAGAAATCTGGCAGCACGAGTTGTAAAGCTTTGGTCTGCCAAATATTTTGTTTAGGTATCACATCGCCTTTTTTTTTAATTCGTCATAAATTCACAATTCTTACACATTGCTTCCCTCCAAGTAACCATCGCTTTCAAAGCAGAAGACAAAGACACTGGTCAACTGACATAATTAGACTAATTTGAAGCTTGATTTTTAGATCTTATGCTGGAGTCCAAATGTTTGACTGATGGCTTATTCTTAAAAGATTTTGAATCAGTAATACCTTGAGTTTGCCTTGCAGCAGTACCTCGCTGAATTCCTGATATTTCAGGGTTCTGATTTTAAGTATTTTTAGCTTCTGTGAGACACTGAAGAGTCATTGAAAAGGCTGCCTCTTCATGAAGTGTTATTTTCATTGTCCTACTGAAGGTATTTATTTACTTTGGAAACTTACTCATGTTTGAAAATGTCTTATCTGACCTAGTTTAATTTTGGACAGTGTAATTTTCCTTCTACTTCTCATTTCTTTTTAGCTGCAGTGTGACAGCAAACATAAATAAGAACAACTGTTGCAACTTGATTCTCTTTTTTTTTTTCTTTTTTGAAAGCATTCAACTTGTATTGGACTTGTAATTTTACCTCATTTGATGGGAAGAACTGTTTGTTGGCCACTGATAACTACTACTGAGACACTTCCCAAGTTTTGTTTTGAGTGATGGGGAAAGAGTCAAAATCAGGCTTAAAACAGCTCTAGTCTTTTTGAGGTCACTGTTCTCCTAAGTACCAATGGCCTTATTGGCTGTAGGTTGCAGCAAAACAATCATAGGTAGCATAATTCTTAAGCTAGGAAGGAGATGACAATTCAGAACTTCATTTTTGCCAAAACTGTTACTTTTCATACTTTCGATAATCAATGAGAAGAAGAGAAGAAATGCACTGTATAGTGCACATCCACTACTTCCCACCAGAAGGTGATGGATCTGCAGTGTGCAAACCTGGATGGAAGCCCTGCTCCAGCTAACCCAGGCGTGTACTGAAAATAGGAAATGGTTATTGGAACTAAATTATTTTGCCATTTTTATTTTTAGGTTTGCTGGCATGGGTAATCTCATTAAGGTGCTAACCAGGGACATAGACCACAATGCAGCACATTTTTTCTTGGATTTTGAAAGTAAGTCTCTCAGCCCTTCACAGCTGGTGCATTTGAAATGGTATGAAGAGGGTTGCTTATACCTGCTGCAATGAAGGCTAGGGGACTCAGTTGCAAATCTGCAAATTGAAAAAGGGTTGCATGTGGTTTGTTTTTTTGCCTTTGTTTTTGTGTTTTTGTTGTGGTTTTTGTTGTTTGTTGTTTTTTTTTTTTCTCAGTAGGAGCCAAGCCACCATCATGCTACTGTGTAAATTTTCTTTTCTTGTGCTTAGTCATTTTGGGTCTCTGTGGTCAGTGATGTCCATCCATCTGCCTGCAAATCAAGTAATCATACGATGAAAAATTCTGTCAGTATGCCATGGTAATCTGTACTGAGCAGTTGTTGTCTGTAATCCTATCTTATATACCAGCAAGTATTAAATTATTCCTGTTTCTGGTTTATTCATTCATGGTGCAGTTAATGTATATTTTTACATCTAAAAGTCCGATGTAGAACTGTGTGATCTTCTCAAATCTTCTAGGCACCTTGTGCAAGAGAACTGGGGATTACCTGTGTTGGCATTTTCTGCACAATGAAATGATGCATCTTGATTCAGCTTTCTATAATGATCACCTCTCAAAATTATGGGAGCTGACAAAATTAAAACACTTTTCCTCTGTTGTCCCATCAGGTAAAATCCTGTAGTGTTACTACCATGTCAGTGCTGGCCAATGTGGTGTTAGCCCTCAGTATGGTACTCCTGCTCAGGACACTGGTGCTAAGGTGTACCAGGACAGAATTAGTCACAAGACCTCCAATTGGAGTTGTGCCCCTTTCTCAAAGGGGAGGCTGTGAAGATGTTGATGTACGTCACTTCTGACAGGAAAGCTGCATTGCATCTCTGGGATCACCAGCTGGACGGCCCCGAAGTGGGCTCTCCTCCCCCTGGCAAAGAGGGAGCCTGAAGGACGGGTCCATGCCTGATGGAACTCCTTGGTCTTCTTCCCCACCACTTCAATCAACTATATTTGGGCTGTTCCTTCTTATAAAGGAAAATTTTCTTTTCTCTCATTCTTGTCTTGGCAGGTACCTTAACATGGGGAACCTTCTTAAAGTTTTGACATGCACAGACCTTGAGCAGGGGCCAAATTTTTTCCTTGATTTTGAAAGTGAGAAGATGATTTTATATATCTATTACTCTTTGCCTGCAGTAGACTGCATTTGTCATGTACTAAATGTATGTTTTCACTTTGCCATCTTTCTAACAGCTTTGCATGTCTGAGCTATGAAAAGTTCAGTGAACTTCTGACAAAAGTAATAATCTCCTTTAAAATAACCCAAGTTTCTAAAAAGTAAAATCTTTGTTTCCAGGAATACTTTCAAACTGCATTTTGTGGCTGGAATCTGATATAGTTTCCTTTTTAAAACCAAAATTCTGTTTGGTTTTTAAGCAAAACTTTGAAAATAATTTTTAAAAGAACTTGAATTCTTTGAAGACATACTGAAATTGCAAGGAGATGTGTGTCTTAAAGAAGGACAAAATATGAAATCTAATTCCTTCTTTGTGCACTTCTAGTATGCCTCTAGATGCTGAATGCAGCGCATACTGGTTGGCTCACAACAGCTCTTCATAGCTCTCCAACATCGCAGTGGTAGAGGTGTGTTTGTGAACCTTGATTGATTTGGCATTGAAATTTGACAGTAAACCTCATCCCTCCTCAATTGGACGCTCAGCAAGTGTTATAGAGGTGAAATTGCTTTTGAAGATAAGAGAGGTAAACCTTTGATCAATGCCAAGAGTTCAGGAAGGTTCACATGCTGTTGGTATTTCTGCTTTTAGTTTTTGTTGCATGATATAATGTAGCCAAAGAATGGCAGGTAAGTGGTGTTGGCTGCTGCTGTGCATGTTTAATCACTTTATTTTGGGATGTGCTTTACCCCAGCTGTGCATCAACTAGCATAAAATAAGAAAAATAATGTTCAAAGTGTGTTTTAACTTGTAACACAATACATTGGAATACTATAACAAAAAATAAAATAAAATCAAAGCCCTACCATGAAATATTATGATACGGATAATACAAGATTCATTATCTTTTTTTTCTCCTAAATTATTTTTCAGTGAAATAGTGCCAATTGGTTTTATTATTTGCAAAATAAAAGAGAATGCTTGGAGAGATATGGTTATGCTTTAATATCGTTTGAAGTTGGAATGTTTCTAAACCCTCATCCTGTAGTGTTGATTTCATCATCTGTCTTTTCCTAACATTTGGTTTACTGAATGACAGTAGCCATACAAGTTAGCCATGAAAGGGAGATAATCAAGGGCTGTGTTCAAGAACTGGAAAACAAGACTTGTTTAAGAACATTTCAAGTTTCACGTATCTCCAAATAGATGTGAGGTAGTGAAGCAGGGAGAAATGGTGCAGGAGAATATTGGAGCACTGGAAATCCAGTTCAGTCTGCAAATACAAACTGTTTAATAGGATTATGCACTAGTTCAAGGTAGCTGAATACATGAGGCATAATTCTGGAATCATTTGTGATAACAATTGCTGCTAATTTTTTGAAAGTTTTTATCCATCACATTTTTTTAAATGCATGTTTTGAGCATGAACATGATTTGGCATGAGAGTAAGGAGGTTGCTGACATGAAATGTTTATACATGCAGTCAAATTAAGTGACTTACACTGTGGCTGAGTTGTTAGACTGTTCTTTATTCATTTTTAACTCTGTCCTATGTGTGTTTCTGCTGCTGTACTATGTACCCATACTTCTTTCTACTCTATTTCAGATAGCTTGCCTTGACAGAATCTTGACCTTGACACAGTCAAGATCTTTCTTCAAGACTTGGCACTTAATCTTGGGATACTTAAGATTATGTTTTTATGGGGAAGAGCAAGTAAGCTCTGTATTAAAAACAAAATTCCCAATGCTGTATTACCTGCCTGGCCCAATAATACACAGGCCTAGATGTTTTGTTTTTGAATCCAGGTATGTCCTTGGAATGAGCAGACCAGTTAAATGTTCCTTAGCACAATACCATAGCAACAGAATCTAATCTCTGAAAATCTTTATAGGAATACAGGTGCTGAATGTAGAAAGATTTAAAATTGGTTTCCAGGACTTTCAGATATTTAGCTTGGTGCTAGTTTGCAGTGATGTCAGTGACTGGCTATCAGAACACAGACAAAAAAATGATGTGATGGGCTGTGGGCTTTTCCCTGCATTAATGCAGGTTAAGCTCCTGCTTTCTTTGGTCATTCAATTCAGCTGTTTGAAACAAATAATTATTTTAAATATTCTACTCAAATCTTTGCAGTGCCACTTCAACAGCCAGGTACAACATGGGAAGCTTATATTGATGTCACTGCTGTCACAGTGCAATGCTTCTCAAACTTACTGGTGTGAATAGTAGCTAAGCTGCAGAGTACTTTTGCTTGCAGGTGGTGATCTCAAGCTAACAGTATGAAAAGTATTCTGCATTACCTCCAAAAATCTTGGCTAGGTTTCAGAGAAGCCACAAAGACAGTTTGTTCCTGAGTCTTTATGGTAGAGACACATAAATCATTTCATAGAATCACAGAATGGTTTGGGTTGGAAGGGACCTTTAAGATCATCCAGTTCCAATCCCTCTGCAGGGTCACCCCCCTCCACACCAGGTTGTTCTAGCAGGCTGGAATTTCTACCCTGTTGGTGAATCCCATCTGGTTTCTGGGATTAATGTGTTCTTCCCTGAGAAAAATACCAGTTTTATACCACACAGCAAACATTAATTGTCAACTCTTATTTTCTGTCCCTCCTTTATTCTGTAGGCCAACCAGGATGCTTTTAAGTAGTCACAAAATGTGTGTTTTTAGCATGCAACACGTTGTCATACTCTTACAGCGTTTAGTTCACATGGCAGCGTTGCTTAAGTCCAGTCTCTTGTCTTTAACATGTTACTGTGTGAGCATTATGAACTCTAAATGTATGTTGCATTCAGTGCAATGTTCTAATTAAATGTGAAATTTACTTCTCATTTGCTCAGAGGACATCAGTCTGCACTTATTATTGGATTAAAGATGGGAAAGCTGCCCTGAATAACCAGGGGTTAGCTCCCTTGGCAACGATGTCAAACCTCAAAACCGCTCAGCAAGCTGTGCTGTGCTTGCTCTATTTGCTCTTGTAATGGGAGTTTTTGCCAGGTAAAAGTAAAGCATTGTCGTGCAGTTGTGACATGAATTTACATTCTCTATAAGAGGAAAGGGGGAATCCCTGAAGTTACCACCTTCATGTTGCCATCTGGATGCCCAGCGTTGCTGGCTGTTCATTCTCAGTTATCAAGACAAGTTCCAGAAGCACGTCCATCATTCCTGGTCCGTGTCCTCCATAGTGAGGAAAACAAGTTTTACAGTCAGTGACTCAAAGTCCCCACAGCTTGAGTCCTCACGTACATACAAGTGTGTGCAAATGCTCCCTCCATCTATTGGAGTTTCCAGGGGCGCTGGAGAGGGCAGCCTGTCCCTTTTTATCTATAAATTTTCACAGTACAGTGTCTTACAAAGCCAATAGGCCAATTGTTCTGAGCCAGGCTGCACCACAGCTTGAAGCTTTTCCACACTGTATTTTTTTAAACCCATCTTAATCCATCTTAAGTTATTTTACATTCACTTCACAGTCCTATGGGCTTTACTTTTTATATTTGCACTGTTCTCTAACTAAAAATGTTGCTCTTCATTGCATGTTTTGGCAGTGAAGAATTACAGATGGGAGAGGAGCTTAGTTGGGACAAAACAAGATATAGTTTTGTCTGTTGAAAGTGTACCAAAATAAGATACATGCCAGAAGAAATAATCCAGTGTCTACTGGATTTTAAAATGTGGATCTAGGAGTTTGTTACTTATAAACAATAAAATATTTACCCCCCCCCCCCCCCAACAAATAAAGTCATTGGTTTAGGTTTCCTGAAACATTCTAGTGAAACAAGGTACAGTAATTGCCTTACACCCAAAGTGAAGCAGAGTTGTGGAGATAAAGGGGTTGCCGTACATAGCCAGCTACTCAGCAAAGACTTCATAATTTGTATTCAGAGGGTGGTTGTCATTTATTATAACTTGGAAGGTCACAGTATCACATCTGTTCTGCTTGTCTGCTGGTTTTGAAAAAAGGAAGAGCTCTTGTGAGCCCTTCTGCTGTGCAGCCCCTCATCCCCCAGTGCTGAAAAATGACTGTTCTTAGTAGGGAGGGTAAAGAAAAAATGTCATGAAAAATTAAAAAGGCAAGAGGGGTTCTCAGCGTGAGACAATCCAAGTGGCAAGTCTTGATTGCATTATTTAACAACACAATCTGGAATGCTACAGAGCTTCACATTGCAGTCTGTATTTCACTATAGCGTTTCATGTTTGTGCATGAACTGCTGCCAGTCAACTTGTGCTTACCTGTCTGCTATATTCCTTCATTTTTTTTTGTCTTCATTTCTTACAGCAGTCTTCAGCAGCTTTCAAAATTATAAATGTCACCTTTGTGATGATCCGAAAAGCACTGGCTACTTTTACTCGATGCCTAATCAATGTGGTGCTCTTGTAGATGCTTTTTTTTTTTTTTTAAAGGAGTGACCTGCTTAATTTTACCCATGATAATTCTTGGTGGTTCTCAAAATAGCACAGTTAAACTGTTGCAAAATCTGTGTGGGCATGTTTGCTAATAATGCCTACTCTGTCTATCTGATAAACCATAAAATTATGAAATATGATGCAAAAATTAAAACAAAATCCAGACAGGCAATGCATGTGAAACTTAATTTCTTCTAATGCAAACTCTGCTTTATAATGATTTTCTATTGTGTAACACTCATATTGGGATTTTTTCTTTTTTTTGACTTAATGTCTCTGACTTCCATCACCATTAGTGAGTGTTGTATGTATCGATCATAGAGAAATCACTTTCATTAGAGATTTTTTCTGGGCTTTTTACGACAAAATCTTGAGGCTGTATTGCCTGTAAGACAGCTTTTGTTTGTCCCTGTAGAAGGGTAGTAACAATAAATCCCTTGACTTTTGTTATTGAAAACCCTTGAGTTACAATATCCTGATATTTATTTAATATCATATTTTGCCCACTTAAATGGATGAATGTACTTTTTTTTTGTAAATAGCTGCACTAACAGCTTTGGTAATTAACCTTTTTTGTATTAGTCTAAGAGGACCTATCTTTAGAGCTTTCATCAGAATTTTAAAAGATAAAGTAAGGCAAAACAAGTCTGAGATACTTATACTGAAGTGGTTATGTTTAAACGTGAAAGCCTCTTGGTTTTCTGAAAACATGCTTCCTACTGAATGACATTTCTTTAAATGCATACCTATATAGAGCTTTCTGAAATAAAATCGAATATACTGCTGGTAAGACAATGTATCCTTAAAATTAAATGGAAAAAAAAAAAAAAAAAAAAAGGAAGAGAACGAGTTTACACTAGATCTTTACTCAACTGTGGTTTTGCAATTAGTGCAATAAAGAATGTGTTGTGAATTAATTATATAGAAGTAAAAGATACAGCAGCTCTTTTCCCTACCAATAACAAACAGGGGAGGCAGAAGAGAGGAAAAATAAGCTTATGCAGTAATCCTAGATAACCTTCAGGTGTTCATTTCCATTGTTAGTGTATGTGCAGTGAGTGTGCTAAGTCCCTTACTGTACACTGAGTTTGCAGTGCACCCTATGGTGAATATCAGTTATCATTACGCAGCACTCATAAAGGCATCCTGCCAGTGTTTCTTTTTTGAATCTAATAGTAAATCAGTCAGAGTAGACTCCAGGGGGATCTCTTGGGGTGCTAAAAGAAGGTAAAATATTACTAAAACAAATGCAATTTGCTCTCTTCTGGTGTTCCTAATACATAGCCATAATTAGTGAGTTGTATGAAGAATTTGTCCCCTAAGTGATGGTGTGCCTCTTGAATTCCATTATGTTGTTAAATATATATATATATATATTTAATATGTTCTACTGTTTAGATGCCCAACCTACAGAATCTGAAAAGGAAATTTATAATCAGGTGAATGTAGTGTTAAAGGATGCAGAAGGAATACTGGAAGACTTGCAGTCATATAGAGGAGCTGGCCATGAAATACGAGAGGTGAGCCAGAGCGTTACGATTGTGCACAGCCTGTGATTGTACACTGATCCTAACAGTACCACTGGAATTTAACTTTGCTTGCAGGAGCTGTCTTGGCAGAGCATGTTGCCTATTAAAATTGCTGTCTTGAAATTCTCCTTTGGAATGTTCCTTTTAACAGCAAAATGGATGTCACTTGTTTCAGCAGTATTAACGCACACGTGTAATAGCACACTTCTCAGAGGTTTTATGGACTTGTTGCAGTTGGTTTTCTTTATATTTCCACGTTAGCTTTTCCCAAGTTAGTAGTCATTTGACAAGCTCGTAGCATGACTTCAATGCAATGTTAAATAATGTCAACATCTTTTTCTGTGCTGAATGGAAAAGTCTGATGTGTGAGAATCCTAATGCGAAAGGCTTCTCAATACGTTCAAAGTGGCTTTTATTTACGGAAGGAGATGTTTGGATGGAAACGGTTTCTGAACAGCATGTCACTCCATTCTTACTTAACTTAAAGGAAAAGTAGAATAAATAGTCTTTCAGTTCCCTCTTCTTCTGGTTCAGATGGAAGAGTTGGGACTGCTTTGCTCCTAAAGTGCGGAGAATTCCCACTGTAGCGTTCTTTGAGAAACCTTACTAGACACGAGTCTCTGCTCGCTCCATGTAAATTGGAGAAACTCATAGCTATTCAGCTCATAAGTACCATGTGTTTTTATTCAGTCTCTCTGAAGTGGTAAGTTAGGTTTCATAATGGTAATTGTGTCACACACAGCCCTGGGAGGGGAGATAGCTTATTTCTTTCTTTAAAGAAAGAGCATGTTCAAGCGGAGGCTCTATGATCTGGCAGTAATGTGTGTCACAGCACCAAGGCCTGAAGTTCCTGTGCAGAAAGAGACTTGCGGCTGAGAGGAGGTAGACAAAGCAGAAGGAAGCTTTCTAAGGGCCAGAAAGAAGTGTGCTAAAACCTGTAGCCCAGAGCTGACTGAAATGGATTTTGGAGTCAAGGACTTGACTGAAGAAGGGAGCTAGGGAGTTACAAACTTTTTTATTTCTGTTTTCTTGATAAATTTCAGTTGCAGAAAAGTCCTGTTTCTGTCTTAAAAACTTGAAGAGATGGAATTCGAAGTGTTATCTGTCTTGAAAACTTACTGTAAAGATGAGGTCTACACATATATGCCTTAATGTTCTGACATATCTTTATGTTTCTGATTGTATCACAATGTCCCTACTGTAATATTTAGCCTGAATTTCATAGGGAATGTATTGTGGTTTGTTTTCTTCACCGTTTCTGAAATTTGTGATAGATAATATTAGAGAATTTGATCACTGAACTGCTTTGCTTGCAAGTGAAGTTGTTGATTTCAATTAACTACATCTGCTTATGTAAAGTTTCATAATCTGAGTAATTTTAACAGTTTATTTATACTTTCTCAAGGTGTTTTTTGTTTTGCTTTTCTATGCTGGATACTTACTTTCAACGCAAATGTTTAGCACTTTTTGGAACAGTCTTTGGTTAGTCTTTGGTTATCTCTTTACTAGAAAGTCCTCAGTATTTAGAAAACTAGATTACTTCTCTTAACAATCACCCTGCGTAGATTTTTTTTCAGTGAAGTCTCAGATACTCTTTATCTAAACATACTCTTTTCCTCTTTTTTTTCCTAATATAAGGCAATACAGCATCCCAATGATGAGAAACTGCAAGAGAAGGCATGGGGCGCAGTTGTTCCACTAGTAGGCAAACTAAAGAAATTCTATGAATTTTCTCAAAGACTAGGTAAGTTGAATGGTATGAACATACTTTTTGTCTTCATTAGGTTTGTACACTTGAAATACAGATCACATCCAGGTCAACCATTTGTTACAAGCTCTTATTGCAAGGTTCCTTCCATGCACTTTTTTTTGTATACCACCTTTTTCATGTGAAAGTAAACTTACTTCAGTGGATGCCTGAGAGAAGAGAGGATAGGAGTATACTTGACATCTCCTGTCCCTGTAGTTAGCCTGGGAGGGCACTAAGATATTGAGTGTGAGTTTATCTTAAAAACAGACAAATAAAACATGATTTCTGGTGATAGGTATCAATCTTGAATTTTGGTTTACCTTCTTGAAGATAACTTGCACGTTGCTGACAAAGCTGGAATAAAGCTTTTTGAAAAACATTTCATCACTGTCATTAGTGCTGATTGGGCATAGTTGCCATAGTGGTTTGTAAGTAAATATGATAAAATTGGCACATAGAAGCCATTCCCGAAGTCTAACATTAATTGCCGTGTGTTTTGGAAGATTGATATTTGAAGTCTAGTGTGTAGAGCATCGGGCACAAGAAGCAGGTGCAGTTGTATAATGTGAAACATTCTCCTCTTTTAAGAGGCAGGATTGAGAGGTCTGTTGGGAGCCCTGACAAGCACTCCATATTCACCAACACAACACCTGGAGCGAGAGCAGGCTCTTGCTAAACAGTTCGCAGAAATTCTTCACTTTACCCTCCGATTTGATGAGCTCAAGGTAAGAACTTGGTGTAATTTTATAAGTAGGTTAGAAAAGGAAAACAACTCTGTGAAGTTTGGATCACATTCTGTTCTAGAACAGAGCATTTAGGAAATATTCAAATGTCTGCTATGGATGGCTTGTTCACATGAACTACAGTTAGATAAAACTGGAATACAGAAGAAATGTTATCTTTAGACACTTGTTACATTTGCGTTCATCTTAGTTGTGTTTCTTCAGCTGAATTTGGTACATCTTTTGAGATGGTGCTGTTGTTACTGTTAATAGCTGGGCACGTACTTTCTTACTGATGTGAAAAGAACTTAGCTCGTAATACGTAATACCAATGTATTGATCTGATCCTTGGAATCAAATGTACAAAAACATCTTTTTCAACCTATTAATTTCAAATTCCTATTACAAAACCTCCTCCTTTTCTTGTTAGATCTTGTTCTGAAAAATCTGATATTTAATAAGATAGATTTCTTCTGTGTATCTCTATTTACAGTGTCACAAGTCTTTTATTTCAGGAATTTAAGTATTTTCTTTTTCTTGGTACTAAATTTTATGAAATCTTGTCTTTATATTTTTCTTGAGAAGTTTGTCTTAACTCTTTTCCTTCCATATCTGAATAGATGACAAATCCTGCTATACAGAATGACTTCAGCTACTACAGAAGAACTCTGAGCCGTATGAGGATTAATAATGTCCCAGTAGGTAACCTTTAGATGGTACGAAATGTCACCTTGTGCTACTACCTAGTTTTCCATATAAAGAAAAACTGAATTCTTCTTTCCTGCTTTCTAGGCAGAAGGAGAAAATGAAGTAAATAACGAGTTGGCAAACAGAATGTCTTTATTTTATGCTGAAGCAACGCCAATGTTGAAAACCTTAAGTGATGCTACAACAAAATTTGTGTCAGAGGTAAGAGTATACATTTATGGGTTGGATAGCATACGTAACATTTCCAGGGCCAGACATTGTTTTGAAAACAGAACTATCGGGCTTATTCTTGTATACAGAAATCCAACTTGTTTTTTTGGAACCTCAAGAAACAGGATGTGCCCTTCTTAGAAGCTGTAGAGGTGAACAGTGTCAGCTAGCCACCTTGTGGATGCATTGCAAAAAATAAGCAGGAAGTAATACAACACTGACAGTGAAAGATTTCCTCTAGTAATACCTAGAATACCATGCTGCCCTGCTTTTTTTTGGTACTTGAATCAGAAACTTCATAAAATTTCAGGGGAAACAGTTTGAGTTTGTGCTAAAAATAGGGAATTGCAGTGCGTCTTCCTTTTCTCCTTCTGGAGGCACTTGTCTTTTGCTGTTTAAAATCAACTAAGGTTAATGAGAGAATGGATCCTGAAAAGTATTCCAATGTTGTAAAGCATTCCTGTTTCACTGTATCTAAATATCAATGATACTTTAATTGTAGTGATTGTGTTCTGATGGACACTTGATAATTACGTTTTGTCTCAAATAGAATACACCATTTTTAATTTAAAAAACAGTACGTGTGTTAGAATACTAGTACAAAGTCTTATTTCTATTTCAATAAATTCTTTATTCATTCTTCTTTACACTTGAAATGCCTTGAAAAGTTACCTGTCGTGTTAAATGTTTGAGATTGAGATATTCTTCTGAAACAGTAAGTCTTCAACGAAGAGAAAGACATGCATCTGCTGCACATATTTGGCTACAGAAGACTGTCCTTAGAGAACAGATTAGATTTTTTTCGTTTAGAACTTCCTAAGCATCAATAGTCTCACTGGTGCATTTCTGCAAGCAAAACAGATATGGTAGGCTTCAATTTTGTAGACTTTAATCTTTAGGTTGCCAGCTTTCAATGTAATGTTTAAAACCCAGAACAACAAAAGCAAAAGTACAAAACAGAACTGTGCAAAAGAACTTAATATTACCATAGTTGTACTGAAGTTTTTTAATCCTCCATATTGCCATGCCAACAGATCAGTGACTTATGTTTTATATGATAATCTTTTACAACAATTGAAAACTGTTTATCTTCTTTTGCAGAATAAAAATTTACCAATAGAGAATACTACAGATTGTTTAAGCACCATGGCCAGTGTGTGTAGGGTCATGCTGGAAACCCCGTGAGTATTAATAGTACTAATATTGTGTATTAATCATATCCATGTTTTTAGATGTGACTTGTGATTCATAATGAGGAAAACTATTTGAATAACTAGGAATTTTGGTGTTATCTTTTTACCAACTTAGTTGTTAATCTTGACATGAAACTAACTTGTTTTATTTTGCTGGCCACACAAATCATATGGTCTACTTTTCTGAACAAATTAATATTTTAAAATAGAACAGCTATGAAAGCTAGACAACCTCTTGGTGGTACTTATAAATGGTTTTCTCATATATAATTCAGGAAAATACACCATTTGAGCATGATTGCCTAGGGCCTCCTAGAAGAGAGGTTATCAGCAACTGTGCTTAATGGTGTCTCCTTGCAAGTTGGCTTGGCTGAAGGCTGTAACAAAGTTACAGTGCCCTTGCCTGGGGATGAGATGAATTTACTCATAAGGACAGTCTATAGTCTAGTCCAAATTTGGGAGGCTTTGGGAGTATAAACAAAGTCAAAATGAGCTTTGTATTTTTTCTGTGATGGAAATCATTTCCCAGTAGTAAAACTGTTCAGACAAGAGGCACACTGTCAAATTAAAAGAAGATCAGATCAAATACCTCAGTATATATGTTTTGAAATACATTAACATCTCCCTGTGTTTATACCATTACTCTGTTTTGTAATGGTCATCTCACTCAAGAAAGTAGTGTACCATTGGGCTTTCATTTCCGTCCTGTCCCCACATCAGAAGTTTGAGTTGCTTGCATTTTAGGGAGTATAGAGGGAGAAAGGATAAGGCATGCTGAAAGGAAAGTTGGTGTGTTTTGTTTAAGTTTTTTTTGCGGGAGGGAGAAGCTTGAAACATAGCAACAGGGAGCTATTTTAGATTTGAGAATCTGTAACTTCCAGCTATTGCTTTCTAAGCAGTGGATTTGCTTTTGTGATCAGATTGCTGAAAGGAAAAAGGAAAACTCTCAGAACTGTTCTTTCTCTGAGGATTTATGGCAGGATTTTATAGACTATTCCTGCTCTAGAAGGAACTCAAAAGGATCATTGAGCCCAGCCTCTGGTTCCGCAAGGACCACCCAAAATTTCAGACCTTATGTCTGAGAGTGTTGTCCAAACTCTCCTTCACCTCTGGATGCTTGGGGATGAGACCACTGCCATGGGCAGCCTCTTCCGTGCCTGACCACCCTCTGGTGAAGAACCTCTTCCTGACACCCAGCCAGACCCACCCCTAGTGCAGATCCAGGCCATTTCTTTGGGTCCTGTTGCTCCATTCCCCTTGTGGGAGAGCTGTAGGGCACCAAAACCTCCCTTCAGTCTCCTCTGGGCTGAACATACCATAAGACTTCAGCTACTCATGTGTTTTGCCCTGTAAAACCTTCCCCATCTTTGCAGCCTTTTTTTGGACACTAATAGTTTTAGTCCTTCTTATGTTGTACCCAAAACTGCAGTCAGTACTCAAGATGAGGATGCACCAGAGCAAAGCAGAGTGCATAGTTTTTCTCTTTAAACTTATCTTGGGCATTATTAGGGATTACCTTTATTTTGTTTGAATAATTTTCCCTGTTTTTCAATTACAGTGAATATAGAAGCAGGTTTACAAATGAGGAAACAGTATCATTCTGTCTGAGAGTAATGGTGGGTGTCATCATACTCTATGACCACGTGCATCCGGTGGGCGCTTTTGCCAAAACTTCTAAAATTGATGTAAGTTTTTTGTTACTGAGTAATCTTTTGAGTATTTAAACTGTTTTGTAGGGGTTTTTTTCTTCTGTGTGGATTTTAATAGTAGCAGATGTGCCTTTTGGTTTGATAGAGAAAAGGTAGTGTTAACTGGGAACAAAACAAGTGCGTAAGCAGTGAGAAATCTAAAACATAGTGGTTTAGATACATAGTGGTTACTGTCAAGCCATTAAAAATCTGATGGAGTTTGGGTGGTGACTTGTAATACTTGTGAACAGTCATTTGTGTTGAAAGGTACAAATCAAAACTACTGAGAACAACGGTGGCATCTGACTTGTTCCTCACTCCTGTGAAATGCTTCATTCTTTGCTAGTCTTCAGCTCTAACTTGGTTTGTTTGGTAGCAGTCTGTGAAATGCATGCTGTTAATATATGCTGCTTAGTGGTTATTTGTTATGGAGTATTATCCAGTTGTCACATTGTCATTATTTCACTAGCTGAATTGAATTGTTCTCCGTAATCAATTGTAGGCAAAGATTGTGCTTACAATTACTTATTCTTAATATTGATACATTAGAGTTTCACATCAATTTTGTGTTGTCTAAAGATAAGCAGATTTTGAATGATCTGAGTTATTCAGTTATAAGAAAACATAATACTGAAAGCTTAATTCCTTTCCAGTATCAAGCAAGTGCACTCTTGCAGTTTTTAAGTAATTTTCTCACCGTGGCAAATAATATAGAACACTTCTGTAAGCTTACAAAGTATTTGTGTGGAAAAAAATCATCTTTTTTTGACTCCTAGATGAAAGGATGCATCAAAGTTCTTAAAGACCAGCCTCCTAACAGTGTAGAAGGCCTTCTAAATGCTCTCAGGTAATCTTTTTTTCTTTATTTGAAATCTTTGTAAATTTCCAGAAATTATCCAGGGTCTTCCTTTCAGCAGTGAAGTGTTTAGTGCTGGAGGTAAAAGGCGAATGTGTTTATTGCAGGCTTCTTTCCCATTGTGTTTGGACACATGGACACATGAAGAAGCTGCTGTGTTTTTGAGGCTATATTGTAAATTTGCTCTAAGATAGCTTTTTACATGCATCAGCTGCACACAGGGTAAGAGTGGGTGAAAAGGTGTGTGTGACAGAGCAGCAGTTGTACCTGAAGGCAAAACTGTTGACTAATAAGATAGTATTGCCATATCCTTGGCTGTGTGGTTTGATAATGTTAATGATTTTATGTATTATTAGCAGAGTCTGAGAGTAATTTAACGCAATTTTCATGTTTCACAGGTAGCTTCAGACATACAGGGTAGATAGAGGAGCAGTTTCTACTTGCATACGAGAAGCTGTTGCAAAGTATTTATGAAGAGGTACTTGCAGCGCGAGTATCAGTGCATTTGCTGTAGAATATACAAGACAAGTGTTAATGCATAAATTAGAGAGATGAAAAAGAGCAAGTAACTCACTATAGAAGTCTAAAAACTGCTTATTGGTCATACAGTTACATCTCTTCATGTTCTTCATGTTAATGTCAAGCATCAGAGGATTTGCAAGATAAAATGAAACATAATAGATAAGCGGAAGCCTCTCTTTTGTGCTTATGTGCTTTTTGTACCTTATTTATTAGTACAAGTTAACTATAATTCTGTATGGCTATTTGTGCATTTGAAATGTGGAAGCTTTAGTTAATGTTGCTCATTTGGCTTTTTCTTATCAGTAGTGAAACTGCTTTAATTTTCTTTTTCTTCATGTCCAGCTGTAGTAAGAAGGGAAATAATATAGTATTATAGGTGGTTTAATTGGGCAAGTTTTTTTCCAGATTATTAGCCAAAGAGAGCAAAAAAATCTGTTGGAAAGTTTTGAGTGTTTCCATGCCTACGTGGTTTGGTTACTCATTTCTGAAACCTCTTGTGATATTAATCACTCTTTGTGATGGTAATCAGTAGAAGAAGACAAGTTTCTAAAGAGAAAACACAATATTTATTTTCTGCCCAGCAAAGTACACAAAACGTTGTTCAGGTCCTCACTCCATTGTGTTCAGTTCTGTGAACTTGAGCTGTGCTGTCATGCTGACATTTTGCCACGCTAACCCATTTCATGCATACATAGATACTTCAACAATTCAGGTTTTTCATGTATGTGACGATTCACTGCGGTAAGATATTGAAATCCTTTTTTAAAATCACATTTGGAATTGTTGACTAGTGATGCTGAGCTGCTGTGTGCCTGCGTGGTGGAAGGGGGTTCAAGATGATGTCATGAGAAATTAAGTCAGTCTGACTCTTTGATTTTTGGAGGATTTGGGTTGGAAGTTTTCTTTTCTGAGAGGTAAATCATGGCTCTTAAAAGCAGATGGAAGGTAGTATGGATTTTGGAAAGCTGTCAGCTGTTTGGAATTAAATTCTTATAAGTATTTAAATCGTGTTCAGATTTTTCACATGGGCAAAATACCAAGTGTAATAACTTCTCTAGATTTTAGAAAAGCTTGGAGCTCTTGTGGGAATTATATATTCCCAAAATGTCCTGAAATCTATATTGATACTGATTTTCAAAACTAAGCCATTGTATATTCTGCTAGTGAACATGTAAAATATTAGTGCAGTTACAGATCACAGTCAAAGTGCTAATTTTAACCCGTTAAATATTTGAATTACAGAATAAGATTTTCTAATAAGATCAGGGAAAGGAATTGTGCACGGATTGCAATATGGAGTGTACACAGTACTTTAAAATAAGATCTGACAAAGTTTTTTGTGATGATAAAAAAAAAAAATACCCTAGAGAATTTTGAGGGAAAAGAAAGGAGAAAACACTTGTATCTGTACCTTTTAAAGATGTCATTAGCACAGCTAAGTAAACAGGGAATTAAGCCATTGCCTCTGAGGGATCTTTAAGCAGTTAGTTATTGGAAGTTGGGAAGAAAGATTTCAGAGGCATTGTTTTAGTTGGAGGTGTTGCCCATGAACTCAATCTCAGTGCTCACAGCTGGCTTTCACAACTGCACATGACTTTGCTGTGAAGTGGCATATGAGAATGAGCCACCATCCACCTGAGGCTTTTTTATTTCTTCTTGGTGTAAGGCTGCTGGAGTATAGATCTGATAACAGAAGCACTTCCAGAAGAGAAAATCTATTCTTGGCAACAGGAATAGGTGTAGATCAGTGACTGTAGGGGTTTCCATAGCATAAACTCAGTTTGTTCAGTTATGCCTCAGCCTGTCTGTACCGAAACAAAATAGTTTGTGTTTTTCTAAACTTGATTTTTATTTCTGCTTAGGTACACAACAAAGCATTTGAATGATGAGACTACCTCCAAGCAAATTAAATCCATGTTGCAATAACAATTACCTGGAACTCGCACCTGCTGTAGACAGACAGTATTCTGCAATGACTGAGATGCACAGATTTTTTTTTAGTGATTGCAACTACTATCTCATTCATTCTTGCTTTGTATTTTTTTTTCTCTCTTCCTGTTTTCCTTTTTTTTTTTTTTTAAATCACTTTCTTGTTCTTAAGTAAGCTCAGACTTCTTTTCTGTGCCAAATCAAAAATTACAATTCTGGAAAGTTTCTACATTTCAGAATAGCCATCCTAAGTGGCAGCTAATTATGCGTTGTATTTGGATTTCTCTGTACTGGGGAAAGATTTGTGACTTGAACTAAATATTTTTAAACTTGTGGTTTTTTCTTTTTTTGAAAAACTAATATTTAATATTGCTTCTTCTGCATGGCAAGACTGCCTACTTCTGCTATTTAAAAATCCCTTGATGACTTCATTTTCTATTGCAGCTTATTTTCATGTTGAACCATGAGGAAACTAAAAGCAGATTTGTTTAAATTAACTGTGTTTGTACAAAATGGTACCCAACACAAAGGTTTTTTTAAATGAGTAAAAACAGTTTTGTTTAAAAGTTACGTTTGCATTTTGACTCATTTTTGTAAGGATGTATGTTGTATGTTTAACCTTTAATAACTAACGTTAAACTGTGGTGTGTGCGTAGCAAAATTACGTATGCATGTTCATGTCAAATGATTGGCTGTGGATAAGATAATAAAATCAGCTTTCATTTTTCTAAGTGTGGTTTGATTTGCCAGTATTTTGAGTGAGATGTCTTCGTGCTCTTTGGATTTTTACAAAAAATAAATTTATAGATTTTATATAGTGAAAACATTGCTGTTTCATTACCAGTAACCACTAGAGTCTAGTGCACTGATCTTAAACCTAGCACATTTCAGGGCTCTTACTTTCTTTCCTGTTGATTCCTTGTCACCAGGTTTTGAGAGGGGAAGAATACTGTCCAATCCACGTAGGTCCCGGTGGTCATTGCTGAAGAAACTGCATTTTGACTGCCCATACTGGCTTGCGTAGCCATCAGAATAATGTTCCAGATCAGGCTACCAGTCTGGCTATTTCCATACCTGTGGTGGGGAGATTAGTTTCTCTTTCAGTGTATACTAGTATAAACTTTTACAAATCTGTAGATATTGGAACAGTGTGTGAATTCTGAGTTGTCTGAACATACTAAATGATGTTGCCTTGGTGCTAGTCCAGTCTTTTTCCAAAATAAGTGTTAAGGCTTGGTGAAGAAAATCAAGCTGGAATGGGAAAACGAGAAATGAAAACTGCTGGAGAGAATTCTTCTGAAAGATGGCATAGTTTTGCATCAGTGGGCATTAATGCACCTTGTCTGTTTTGTGGTTATGCTAAAAACAAATTGTCAGCATTCTGGAAAGGAGTCTTAAAACCTGCAGGCAAACAAGAACACTCTCAGCTTTATTTGCTGGACAAATGATGTAAATTTCCTGGCCTGCTTGCTCCAACTTTAACATACCAGTATGACCATGCTGAATGCCTTGTGGTTACACTTCTGCACCATCAGGAAAGATTTTCCTTTTATTTTTTTTTCATTTTTTTTAATGTAAAGGATTCTTTCTAGAAGTCCCGCCTAAAGAGAAAGCAAACCATGTGCTGTGTTACACACAGGAATAAAATTCTCTTGCTTAGACCTGGTACTACTCTCTAATCCTTCTGGCAGTGTCATAGTTGGAACTGTCTGAGATAGGACAGAACTTGGTTTGATTTCTTTTGAATTATATATTTCCCAGAATTGCATGAATGTTGAACTCTGCATGCAACTATCCATTGTGTGTATCTGAGAGGGTAACTGGCCTCCTGAGTTCATTGCTGATGGGGGGAAAAAGATGTTTCTTCTCAACCTCATTATGGAAAAAAAATTAATAATTGCAGGAACAGCAGTTGTTGTGTCCTGTTCTTAAAGCTTTTTGGAGAAAATGTATTTTCCAAAGCTTAAGTTTTAAGTATAAGTTGGGTATTTGACAGAAAATCCAGACTGGTTATTGAAGGACTAGCAACATAGATTTCCTTTTCTTTGTCTGCCTCGGTGACTATGGATGAAAACAATACAATTTCTTACACTGACTGTTTTGGACAGCTCTTCTTTTCTGCTGTCCTGCCAATATCTCTGCTTTTAGACATGGTTGTTCTTGTGGTCTGAGAATAATTGGAGCTTTCCTTTTTTTCCTCCAGTGTTTGCATTCTGCAGTTTCTCTGTGTACACAGCTGAGAAAGGAGATTACAGCTGGCATGCCTTCTGTTTGGCCGGTCTGCAACTCAGCGAGCTTCTCCCCTTGTGAGCCTTCCAAGAGAAGAAGATTAGGCCTTTGCTGCGTGAGGTATCAGCTGCTCACGTTTCTGGGCTAGCACTGCTGGGTGTTTGATACTTGAGCATAGTTGCATGTTCCTTGCAAAAGCACTCTTTCATCTTCTCCCATGTTTTAATTTTTCGTAGCCTGGAGACTGAGAGCACTAGGATGGCTGGCACGAGGTGCCTTCGATAAATGCTTTGCTCTACTTAGCTGTTTTCCTCTGATACAGGCTGGTGCAGCTGCCTGGGAGCTGCTCTGGGTGGACCCTTTCCTTATGTTCTTTCTTTGAGTACCTTAAAGAATTATTGCTATGTTCTCTCACATGTAAATTTACAGCCTGAGTGCCTTCTCTGATTTTGCAATTAGTACAAATTTCAAAAGTGTGTGTTGAAACAACTCTGATCTGAAACAGCTTCTAATATCAAAGTAGAGTTACCCTGCATTATTGTTGCAGGACTGTTTGCTGTGGCCTTTATCTTGGTCTTTTTTACTGTCCCCAAACTTCTTCCATACCTTTTCCCATTTTCCTGATGTGCTGCCCAGTCTAATGTCTGTTTGCTGATCAACAGCAGTGGCTCTCCATGTGGGTTTAGCAAAGCAAGAAATAAAGCAATGGCAGCATATATGCTGGCATATAATGCAAACATAATGTGGTATGCTAACAGGTGACTTCGTAGTGAATTGCTGTCACATGGGGTGTTTGAAACTGGGTGATGGCATCCTGCTTGGTGCTGTGGATCTGGGAAATGTCTTTTTTTCCTCCTGCTTCACTGCTAATAGTGTTCTGGAGGTTGGTTTTGTTGTTCTTGTAAAACAAAGGAGCCCAGTCAGGCTTATCACATCCATGGAAACTAAAACATAAGAAACGATGTACTCAGTGAACAAATCTAGCCAGGTAAAATCTGATCCTTTGTGTTATTTGAGTCTGAATAGTGAAATGTTCTGGTCTCCTTTGGTGGCAGCTGCACAAGGAAACTTGGAAAGTCAGATGATCACCTGCTTCGTATGGTGCAGTTTCCTGAACATAGGACAGGCAGCAGGCTAAAGTTTTCAGAGGGCTGCAGTTATTTCAGTGGCAGTACTCAAGTGTGTGGTAGCCTGGTAGCAAGGCACGGGGACTTGTTAGATGTTGGTGTCATTCAAAAACTGGCTGAGGGTGCACTCGATTCCACTGTCCATTTCACTGATGAAGATATTAAAGGGCATTGGTCCAGTCCCAGTACAGACCACTGACCACTTGTGACCGATCTCCATCTGGACATTGAGCTACTGACCAGTACTCTCTGGATAGGATCTTGCAACCAGTTCCTTGTTCATCTTACAGTCCACCTATCAAATCCTTTATCTTTCCAATTGGGAGAGAAGCTTATTGTGGAGGACCATGTCTAAAGCCTCACTGAAGTCCAGATAAATGACATCAGTGGGTCTTTGCTTGTCTACTGATGTGTTTGTGCCATTGTAGAATGCCATAAGGTTGGTCGGGCACGACTTGCCCGTGGCAAAACCATGCTTGGAATCCTATGTCACCTTCCTTTCTTCCATATACCTTAGCATAGTTTCCAGGAGGATCTCTTAGATGACTTTCCCTGGCACAGTAGTGAGATCAGCAAGTTGAGGTGAGATTGGTAGTTCCCTGGGTCGTACTTTCTATCCTTCTTAATAATGGATGTGACTTGCTTTTTTTCAGTCACTGAGGGATTCACCTGACTGCCATGACTTCTCTGATATCATCAAGAGTGGCTTGGCAACTACTTCAACCTGTTCCCTCAGGACTCTGGGATAGATTTACGGATGCTCAAGTTCCTCAGGTGATCACAAACCTGATGTTTGCGTACAGTAAGAGGGACATTGGTCCCTCAGTTCCCACTTTCCAACCCATTTGCTTCAGGGGTGAGTGAAGAGCAGCCACCAATGAAGACTGAGGCAAAAAAGTTTATGAGAACATCAGCCTTCTCCGTATAATCATCCTGCCTGTTTAGGGGGGGAGAGTGTATGCTTTCTTAGACTTTCCTTTTCTGGTTGATATGATATACCTGTAGAAGGTACATTACATTGCTTAGACTTCCTCATGTCCATTCTTCAGGGACAGCTCTTCACTCTCTATTCCTTTCTTGTTGTCTACCACTCAAAAAAAAAGAATAAAATAAAAAATAAATTGTTTTGTTTCTTGGTGTTCAGCATAGAGGTGTCTTGTTAAAAAAGCAATTTTGCAGTGCTGACTCAGGCAGTGCTGCTTGTCACCTTGCTTTAGTATGCTTTGTTGGAAATGCTGTAAGGTTAAAAAAGAAAAAATATTTGCTGCAGCCCTACCTGGAAGCAAAACACTTTTTTCTTCATCACAATTTATTTCCTTTAATGTATTCTAACTTTGATGTAATTATCTCTTGTACTGAAGGGGAACTCCTGGATGGCAAGAAGCAGCAGTGCTTTCTTTTGCTCTGCAGTACTGTGGCCATGAGGTCCCTGGTGCGGGTGGTCCTGGAGCTCATGAGGCCACTTTCACCTGCAACCTTTCCATTACTGCCCTACTGCTATCTCTGTGTGACACGTGAACTTCATTTTCCTTTAGTTAACAGTTGTGTTCCTGCCCTGGGGATGCTGTGCTTAATGCCTGAGCCTTATTCACAAGGCAACACAAGGCTGCAGGGGCCCTGGGTATTTGACAAATGTCATAGGGAGTCACAAAGTGCTGTGGCTGGTAGTGTTGGAGTGGGATATCAGAGAGCTGTGCCCATTCTTGGCTTCTGTCTTGTGATTCCTTGTTAGTGATGGCAAATTTTTGAGCCAGCGGTCTCCAGAGATGTCTCTACAGGCTCTCCCCTCCATTACCATCCAAAGCGAATCATCAAGGCACCAATGTCCACAGCTGCAGAAGCTCCTGCTGCGGATGGATATCCCTGATCAGGCCTTTAAAGTCTTCTATTTGGTTATTTTTAGCTGGTAACCATGTGCTTTATGAAGTGAGCTAGAGAGGGGAAGGCATGCTTTGCAGTCACAGCTGTCCAGTCCAGTGCTAAGTCACAGCTGGTCGGGTGGAAGCATGCATCTGTGCTGCTCAGTGGCCCATCTTTCCATTGGATGTATTGAAGTGATGCTCAGATGTTGGCTGAAGGGACAGCATGGTGCCTAGGCTTGGGGAAAGAGTCCATGTGCTCGTCCAGCTCATCTTGTGTGGCTGGAAATGTACCCATCACATGAAAAGGCATGAGATGTGCATCCAGTTACTGGGTGGGAAGAGATGTTGTGACATAAAGCTGATTCTGTGTAATCACCTGTGTGGTCCCTGATCAGCACTGGAGTAATTAACAGGATAGGAGTGCATTTGCAGAAAGTCTTGAACTTATTTAATGTGTAAGTCTTAACTGTGCTATTTCACAGCTTGTAAGCAATTGCCTTTATGATCTTTAGCATTCTCGTTGTTTTTAAGGTGATGCATTCTGAATTTAGCAATAGGCTTCTCCAGAATAGCTGGTAATGAAATTGAAGTCGTAGGATCACAGAAAAGTTTGGGATGGAAGGAACATCAAAGCCCACCCCGACCCCCTGCCATGTGCAGGGCTGCCCCCCACCAGCTCAGGCTGCTCAGGACCCCATCCCACCTGGTCCTGAGCACCTCCAGGGATGGGGCACCCACAGCTGCTTTGGGCAGATGCCTCTTAGAGACCCAGGCCAGGAGGGCATTCTGTGCTCACCAGCTGGCTGGCTGTGCTCAGGCTAAACAAATACGGCTTAAAACCAAGGGAAAGAATGGTGGCCGGTGTCAAAACTTTTGTGACACATCTCTTACACTACTGTAAGCATCTTGCAGCAAGACTGAATAAAAGATGAGGACTGCCTGTTAGGGAGCAATATTGTGCTGACACGGGCTGGATCAGCCCTTTCCATTGTAACCTGAAGCTTACACTGGAAACTGATTCTGTTCCTCTGTGTCAAAACTCAGAAGCAGAGAGGCATTGGACCAAGCCTGCAGAGTGCCCATAATAACAACAAATGGAACATTGGCAGGAGCTGCAGGAAATGCTTTCTATGGTACTGCACAAATAAAAAGATGCCCGGGGAAAGCTGCTGCATCTCGGCAAAGAGAGTCCGTTCGTCCTGAAGGTGGCAGTGATGCTCTTCCCAACCGAGCCTTGTTTTCTGGCCAAATGTCACTGAGATCGGCTGTCTTACCCACCAACTCTCCCTTCTATAAATTACTGCAATATTACTTTTCCCTTCAAAAGCGTGCTGTGCTGATCCATTGCTCTCTTTATTTCCCCCCTCTCTTTGACACATTGACACAACTTGCTTCACCCTCTGCCTTCACAGGTGGGGGACGATTGGTGCTGTGGTGTCATTGCGTGTCTGCTCCGAAACAAGGAATGCGTGTACACAACCAGCAGCCCCGACCCAAATTCAGCCTCTGTAGGTCTCTAATTCTGAAACATGCTGTTAATCAGAGACTGATTAAACATTTTAATTAGCTTATAAGCAATGGGTTTGCTTATGGGAGTTGCTGTCTTGGTCTTCGTGGATGGGAAGCTCTTTCAGGGGATGTTTGATCAGGCGCTTTGCTGTAGGACCTTCAGCCTCACAGGGCACCTACATCTTTTATGTCTGTTCGCCTACACCCCTAGCAGAGATGGCTGCCTCATCAGTGAGGTGTTGGGGATGCTGCCTCTTGCAACACTGTGTGTATACAAAGATACAGATACAGATACAGTACGAGAGTACTGCTGATTGTCTCATTGAGGAATAATGCTCCAGGAAAATGCATGGAAATAATTTGAATTTTTGATAGAGGGTCTCACGCAGCGAACAGCAACGCCTATGTACTTATGTGCACACACATGTATAGACGTATATGTGATCATTATTTTTTAAACAGCCTGCCATAAGCACTAAACTTACAATAAAACCTCTGTTGCAGATGTGGGAGGGTTGGTGTTGTGCACCCCAGTGACTTCTGCAAGCAGTGTGCTGCATCTCCCCACCTCTGTGCTGGAACTTTGGCCTCATTTTTTCCCCAAACTAATATTTTTTTCCTTTATATTTTATATGTCAGTAACAACAGACCCAGCTTAAGACTACATCCACTACAGAGAATCTACTGGGCCCAGCTAGCCCAGTTAGTGCTATCTCCCTCTCAGTGACACTTGGCTTCTCTTGTGTGCAGAGGGCTGGGTGTTGGAGCAAACTGTGTGCTGGGCTGCACAGAGCAGCTCTGGGGCTGCGTAAGAGGATCAGAATATGGGCAGTCTGCACTGCTTCCGCTGCAGGAGGGTGACTGTAGGAGCTGAAATCCAAGTGATGTCCATGTGCATATCTCGTGGATCAATTTGGGGCATTCTTTGTAAGCTCATTTTTGTACAAGGATAACATATGCTGCAGAGTGTGGGGTGAGCTGTAAATGGGGAAAACAGACAAACTTGCACTGTAGGAGTTTCTAGGGATGCTGTGAATCTCTTGTTACACATAGTGAGTTTGGATTCAGGCTAGGTGAAAGGGGCGATATTTCTTTAGTGGTCCTCTTCTTTTTCTTGCACTGAGTACTGATAGGTGATAAATGCTGCTTCCCATCCCATAGGAGGTGTCTCATGCTGCTGACTGTCTTGCAGAGGAAGTGTTCCAAGTGAACATTTTGAGTTTTTCGTAGGCAGCTTCTCACTGTGAACAGCAATGGCAAGCCCATCCACTGCTGACTTACTCCCACTTGAGCACTGCTCATACTATCATAGAATGGCCTGGGTTGAAAAGGGCCACAATGATAATCGAGTTTCAACCCCCCTACCGTGGGCAGGTTGCCAATCACCAGACCAGGCTGCCCAGAGCCACATCCAGCCTGGCCTTGCACAGCTCAGTGCAGCCTCTCATCAGTGTGAAAACCTTAGTTTGTTACACAGGGCCAGTGCTGGTTGGCCAAGCGTGTCTATTCTGGCTCCTGCCTTAAGTGCTGGTTCCTCACCCTACCCATTCTCCGGGGCCAGTGTGCTCACTATGATTAATAGAATCATTAAGGTTGGGAAGACTACTAAGATCACCTACTCCAACCGTCAGCCCGTGCCTGTAACTGCTCCAGACCATATCTCTCAGTGTAACATCCACTCTTTTCTTGAACATCTGCAGGGATGGCGACTCCATCACCTCCCTGGCAGCCTGTTCCAATGTCTCACCATTCCTAAAAGATCATACTATGATCACCAGAAGATCATTAGATGTTGAGGAATTGAAGTTTGTGGTTGACCATTAAATTCCTTTGGCTTGCTACAGTGAGAGAAAGCACATCTGGACTAGTGGTGAAACACTGATTTGAGGATCACCATCAATATTCCCAGGTGTGAGAAGCATCTTTTGGACCCCTTTTATAGAAGGCTTGAGCAACTGGAACAGGTTGCCCAGTGATGTGGTTGATACCCTGTCCCTGGAGACTTTCAAGGTGATGTTGAATCAGGCTCTGGGCAACCTGATGTAGCTGTGGTGTCCCTTTTCATTGGTGGGGATTTGGACTACATGGTCTTTAAAGGTCCCTTCTGACTCTAAGGATTCTGTGATAACAGGTAATCCATTGAGTTGATCTTTGCTTCTTGGTTGGCTGCTGCTGAACTTGTGAGTTCTCTTTCATTCCCTGCATCTGACAAATACAGATAAAAATACAGATAAATACAGAAAAATACAGAAAATACAGATAAATTGTACAAGGAAGATAAATAAAGGTATTTGAGCTCAGTTCTGTGCTGGGGTGCTGTTTTTACACTTCAGTTGTCTCATATACTAAGAGCTATCTTATATGCACTAATATTTTACACTATCTAGTTTTGTTTATATAAATATATAACATGTATATATTAGATAAATAAAAAGCAGATGTTTGTCATGGACAAATTATTCATTGCAGCTCCGAAGGGAAAAAACAGTTGCTACGGTAATTGTTTGCCTGCAGCAAAACATCTCCTATATCCAATCATATATTTCTGTATTTTCATTGAGAAAATCAATGTTTATAGAAAGTAGAATGTAAGTTACAATTGCTTTTCTAGGAACCGAGGAACATCTTAGAGCAGTGAGCCTTCTAGCCCAGGCCTTTGACAACGACCAGAACAGGGCTGTTAGGAGATGTTCCAAGAAACCACACAGCAAGCAGTCAGGTCACCTCTTATCTCAGAAAAGTTTCAATTCCTCCCATTCCCTTTGCAATTAGAGGTTAGCTAATGCCTCACATCATAAGAGTTTATATGTTTCTGGAGACTTCATTTCAAAAATAATTTAGATATTTAGTATTGTAACTCTGGTTGTGTTCATAACTCATTGAAATGCCCAGTCATGGTTGGAGTCTTGCCGAAGTGCTGTCATATTTCAGCTTCGTCCCATTTTTCTTGCTGCATGAAGATGCTAAGGGTGGGTGAGAGCAAGGATTTGTATGATGACTGAAAAAAAAGAATGGTAACTGTTTTGGGAAATAATCAGAGAATAACCAAATTTTACTGTATGTAGTTCTTCTCTATACTATGTAATTACTGTAGCAGCAGAAAAAAGACAACTGCAGCCTTTGAGGAGCCTTCCGTCTTTGGGCCTAACCCTGTGTAGTCTGGGCTGGTCGCTGCCAGAACTGTTATTACTGGGATGAGAGAGAGGCATAGGGAAAATGAAGTCAGGTTCTGTCGGGACGATAACCTCATCGTAGGCTCCATGTTTGGAATGGGTGAGAACTTGCTAATGAACTATTTGCTTGTTATCAGTGAGGGATCTCAGTGTTAAAAGCTGGCTTGATGTAGTGTCTTCCTCTCACTCTCTGCAGAGGTTCAGGCACTGATGTTTAGTCGGGATAAAATACAGTATTCCACAATGTTTCTTTTCCTTCCCCTTCCACTTTCCCTTCCCTTTTCTCTTCTCCTCTCCTTTCTTCTTTTTATTTTCTTATTATTTTCAAGCAATATTATAAATGCATTACCCTATCAGGAGGGAATTGTGAAACCGGGTGCGGGCGGCCTCTTTAGCCAGGAGGGAAACAGGATCTGTGCTCTTCTCTGGCTGAATGAATACCTGTATCTATCCTTTCCCTTCTCTTTGTGGTCAAAGCTGCTGAAGAGGAAAGAGAAGAAAATTAATCCAACTTTGAAGTTTATTAAATATTCAGTGAATAATCCATTCACCGGAAGAGTGGCCTTGCATTTGCTCAAAAAATACGACGGCACTTTCCGGTGTTTGTAATATCAGTAAGTGTGTATTCAGAAAACAAAACTGGCCATGTCTTTCTACAAATCTGTTCACAGTGTCTGTGCGTTTATTTGCATTCAAGCAGTACCTCACGACTTTCGATTTAAAGATTGAGCCCTCATCGTTTTAGCGGCTGTGGAAAGCGGTAAGAAATAGAGCTGCTCTTCTGGCGATCAGATCAACATGATCAGTGGTTACACGTTGGCATGCAGGGTGGAGCAGAGGAGACAAATGAAGTGGAAGAACTGACTGGCTGCAAAATGAAGAGCATTTTTCAGAAAAGATAATATCTTCATCCAGCTCACTGTTGCCTCCTGGATGTGACTTTGTGTCTGCAGGTGGAACAGGTGGTGTGGCATGATTTAAGGCAGGGTAATGAGCCGGGTGGCTACTTTTGCTGGGCAGTTTGCTATAAGGTGAGAAAAGGGTGTGTGACCCAGCAGAGCTTTGTCTTGCATCTCCCAGATTTGGGAAATTGTTTGCTGGATGCCTTGTGACCCCTGGGATGCCTCCCGGAAACCCTGTGGGGAAAGGCAGACACCGCACATCAGTGCTGAGGGAGATGCTCAGGGATGAGACTGTTCACCCTGAGTTTATTTAACCCACCTTAACTATGGCTTAAAACCACACTTGTTCTTCAGGCTCCCGTTATTGCTCTGGCAGGCAATTTATCCGAATGAGCAAATAGCAGCACGCTCTTTTCTTCCAGCTACAGCTGATTCAGATGCTATTAGTGTCTGTGACTGTCTGAAATTGCTGTGTGTCGGATGCATGCGGGCGCAGGGCTGGCACAGCTGAGGGACGAGGCTCTGAGCTCTGGTCTTCGTTCCCCGCGTTCCTGACGGAGAGGCTGCAGGAGCACATAAACCTTTCCTCATGCATTTAGATGTCTTCATCAGCAGAGAGCACCGTTTGGGAAAGAGATATTTAAAAAAAACTCTTTGTTGGGTTTATAGGTTCTTTAGAGCCACTTAGTCATTTGATAGCAGGTTAAAATTAGTCCATGTGAGATCAGACATCAACACTCTCTTTTCCCAAAGCTCCTTATTAGCATCGATTTTTCAGTCAGGAGAAGAGTCGAGTGGTGGAAGATTAAATTAATGACACTGTGGTCTGTACAGCCTGCCTGGAAATGTCTGGCATCTTGTTCAGGGGCTTCGTCGCATGGTTTTCTATGGTATGAAACTTGAAGATTCAGCAAACAAGAACACAAAAAGGCCATTCCACATTTTAGGGCAGCATTTGAACTGGAATGAAAAATAATTTTTCCCTCTGTCTTATATTTCTGTAATAGCCAGTGGTTGCAACAGCATGACTCTCATTATTCAGAACTGCACTTAGATAATCTTCTGGTGATTGTGGTCTCCGAACACTTCACTGTGCTTAGCAAAACGCTGATTCTTTCAGAGAAAAAAAAAAAAAAAAGGCAGTAAAAATTAATCACGGTTTAATAAAAAAACCATAAAGGCCAATTATGAGGAAATCTCTGCACAATGGTGTTCTGGGAAGATGGGATGTATTCCTAGTTCTTGCGTCTTGCTGCTTGACTGTTGCCAACAAAAGGCTATTGCAGAGCTTGCCCTGTGCTTCTCATGGTATTGAGCAGCCAAGGATGGATGTGCTGCTTGGAGCATGCTACATTATAGGAAATAAAGTGAAGCTTTTTACAGTAAGGGTGATGGGGCAATGGAACTGGTTATCCAGAGATGTGATCACAGAATCACCAGGGTTGGAAAAGACCCTCAAGATCATCCAGTCCAACCATCCAAATATCATCAATAGTTCTCACTAAATCATATCCCTCAACACAAAATCCAAACATTCCTTGAACACCTCCAGGGTCAGTGACTCCACCACCCTGGGCAGCCCATTCCACTGCCTGACCACTCTTTCAGAAGAGTAGTAATTTCTAACATCCAGCCTGAATCTCCCCTGGCACAGCTTGAAGCCATTCCTTCTAGTCCTGTCACCAGTTACACGAGAGAAGAGGCCAATCCCCAGCTCACTACAACCTCCCTTCAGGTAGATACAGAGAGCAATAAGGTCTCCCCTGAGCCTCCTCTTCTCTAGACTGAACATTCCCAGCTCCTTCAGCCGCTCCTCACAAGCCCTGTGCTCCAGACCCCTCACCAGCTTTGTGCCCTTCTTTGAACCCGCTCCAGGGCCTCAGTGTCTTCCTTGCAATGAGGGGCCCAAAACTGGACACAGCACTCGAGGTGCGGCCTCAACAGTGCTGAGTACAGGGGGAGGTGATGCCCTGTTCTTGGAGACACTCAAGGTCAGGCCAGATGGGGCTCTGATCACCTTCTCTAGCTGTAGCTGTCCCTGTTCATTGTAAGGGAGTTGGACTAAATGACATTTAAGGGTCCCTTCCAACTCACTATCTATGAGGATCTCTAAGTCTTTTGAAGAGCTCACGGGGTCGCTTCTGTGAAGGAGCAGGTCTGACCATGCATGCCCCATAGTGAGGATCCAACCATGTTTATTAACCGTCAGTGGGATGATGGTGAGCTGAGCGCAATGGGATTGATGTCCTATGGACAGTAGCTAAGGAGAATTAAAAGGAAAGAAGGGCTGGAAACAATTAGTACATCGTCTCTACCCTTATTGATTCTTGCCTTCAGGTTTTCCCTTAGAATAGTGATGCAAGTTTCCAAAGTAAAATTTTTCCCTGTGGGGAACAAAAGTTTTCTAAGTGTTATTTCTTGTGATGTTAATGTGGCAGGCTGGGGCTCTTGAGGAAGATGTGACCGTCTGTCTCTGCAGCCTCATTAGCTCTCCTCCTGCCTCTCCCCATGTGTTTGAGCACTGCAGAAACATCGTGTCATTGACACTGTAGCAGCCAGTTCCTTTCTACCATTCGATGCCATCATTTCATAAATCAGATCAGAAGATGACACTGGGTCATTCTGTCCCGACTGAAGTGATTAAGTAGATCTGTGCTATTAACTGCAGTTATCTTCTGAAAATGTCAGACTTCCTGCCAAAATCTTGACATGAGTTAAACAAGCATCTGCTGGCTGAGGATACAGGCCTTGGAGTGGAGACGGCGATGCAAACAGAAAACCCAGGGATGGAGCAGCCTCCCCAGCCCTTCAGACACTGCATTTTGCTGTCACTGCATTTGGGTTCTGCACACAAATCTCATGTGCCCAGCAGTTTTGTCTCAGCTGCATAGGTTTTGTCCAGCTGAGAAATCATGCAGCTGATGTGAGGAAATACAACATTTTAAAATTAAACATTATGTTAAAAAGGCAGAATTTCTGCTGTGTATTCACCACATGAAGTCAGTGGCTCCCCCAGACATCTGGCAAGTATTGTGGCTGTGTCTAAGAGATTTTGGAGAAGGAGTTTTGGCACTGACATTAATGCAGAACAAGAAAGCCAGAGATGAGAAATTGCTGCAGTGAGGAGGTAGTATGGCTGCAGAATTGCAAAGTGGGACAGAGAGTGCCCAGCAGATCTTTGGCTGCAGGCTGGGGCTGGATTCATGTCCCTCCTGCAGTGCTTTGGGCTGGATTCATGTCCCTCCTGCAGTGCTTTGAGCCACCGCCTGGCTGGCTGGAGGTGCTGGCCCTTTGCATTCTTCATCCACAAATGGATGCTCGTTCACATGGCGGCTCTCCAACAATTCCCTTTATCCTAAAGGAGGTAACCTGCTAGGAAACCTGTGCCCCTGGAGAAACAAACAAACAACACTAGGGATGTCTGGAAAGACCAAGTGCTAGGGGTTCCCTTCTTCCTAAGTAACTGTTCTGTGCACATGTAGATGGGTGGATGGATGCTTTTGATTCAAGTGAGTATACAAAGTCAGGGCTTACCCCTTCCGGATGTTAGGGGTGGGCCACTGGTGTTCCCGACACATGATAACACAATTGATGTTGAATTTTGTGAATCTTTTTTCCTGGAACTGTTTCACAGGTGTATGAGGATACTGCAGAAGTACAAAGGAAAGCTTTACAACAGAAATACCTTCTACATTGACAGAGGGAAGGAAGGACTACCGGTTTTTATTTCCCTCGAGCCTCTACTGTTATCTTGGTTATTGCACTGAGCCCTCTGTTCTTGCCACTTCATTGCTAACGTGTGAACTCCTGTGGCACTGTGGTTAGCTTTGCTTCCAGTTCACAGGTTGTGGAAATATGGAGAAAGTGCTCACTTGCAGGCGGTGAAAAGAGTTGCATCAATAGAGTATTAGAGGAGGGTACCAGAAGTCTATCCAATTTTGGCTGTTCACTGAAACACTTTTATATCCCTATAATTTCTGCTTTATAAGAAAAATAAAGCCAGATTTTTTGACCCACTTCAGGAATGTGCCACTCAGTCCCCATTTGTCTGGCTGCAGAAATACAGGCACTGAAGGCAGTGCTGCAGCATGGTGAAACCAGCATCTTTCTGGGATGTTTAAATGAGCTCCTCACCACTGAATTCTCAAGTGTGATTTAACCACAACATTCAGGGAGGTGTGCTGGGCTCACCTTCTCGTTCAGAAGGGCATCTCTGGGACCAGCGCTGCAAGGGAGAGGCTGAGGTATTGTTCAGTCTGGTGCAGAGGAGGCTCAGGGGAGACCTTCTTGCTCTCTACAAGAGGTTGTGGTGAGGTGGGGTCAGCAACTTCTCCCAGGTAGCAGCGATGGGACAAGAGGTAATGGCCTCAAGTTGTGTCAGGGGAGGTTCACATTGGATATTAGCGGAAGTTTCTTCTCAGAAAGATTGGTGAGGTATTGGCACAGGCTGCCTGGGGTGGTGGAGTCACTGTCCCCATAGGTGTTCAAGAATCAGGTACATGTGGTGTCTAGGGATGTGGTTTACTAGTCATGATGGTGATGGGTTGATGGTTGGTCTAGATGATAGCGTTTTCCAACTTTAATGGCTCTATGATTCTGCTAAGAGCACCTCAGCATTAGCAGAAGGAGTGGCCATGGGCAGTGGGAAGGATGGGGATGGCAGCTCCTCCAGCCAACCCTATCCCAGAAGATTGCAGCCACCCTTCTCTCCAAGAGGCTATCTTCCATCTGCGGGGGCTGTGCAGGACACATACCACTCCTCCTAACACAGAGCTGTGCCAGCAGAGCTGGGCCCGTGTGGGCTGGTGGCAGCGACTACAGGCATTTCCTCTCTCTGCATGCTGCAGCCATATGGGTGTGAGGACAGGGCGGCTTTCACAGCCTGCGGTTTTGCTGCAGCTGCCTTTTTCCCTTTAAAGTTTCGATTGCCTGAGATAACACCCAGCTCGGCAGTAGTGTGGCGTTGATGGTCCCTTGCTTGTTGACTATAACAATTTATTTGCCTGTTTATCACCCACCCCTGTTAATGCCTTAAACACAAGGTCAGGAAAAAAAAAAGATTTTAAAAGCCTATTTTATGGGCTCATTTAAATACCAGTGCCACCAGCGGCATCATTCCAGCAGGATGTTAGACCTCAAATTCTTATGTGGAGTTTAAAAGTAAATTCCCTAAATAGGACATAATTCACAATCAGTTAATTTTCAAATGCTTTTTATTGAATTTTTGCATAAATTTGTCAATGTTCACAGAGTGCAGAAATGGTTGTGTCACATCCCTAGCTGCTGTGAACTGGCACAATGCCACTGCAGTCAGAGGAGAAAGGATAATTTACATCATCTGAGGTTTTCAGCATTGTGAACCGGTGAGGAAGAGACACAAGTGATTTCCCTGCATGCTTTGTAGAGTGTGACCTGCTATGTCCAGCTCGTCATGGCAAGTTTGTCTTGTTCTTTTGCTATTTCACCCTTTTAGTCCAGCCCCTTTTCCCCACTCCTTCCTGCCAAAGACAAAATACAAGAAAAGTCAGGTCTGCCTCTCTCTGGCTGTATCTCAAAATCATTTGGAAATAACGTTACTACATTCTAGTAATAGTTGGCAGGATCTTTTTCCGTCCACAGCATATGGCTAATAATTATGGCCTGGTTTTCAGGCAGTGGGAATCAAGAGCATGGAACATCTTCATGTCATTCATTTCTAACCCTCTTGGAGGTGGCAGACACTGTTTTGTGAAGTTTGACATGGAACCCCAAAGTTCACTGGGCGTTTGCTCTCGTTAGGGGCTTTAACAAAGACGTGCATGCACATATTTTTTTTGCTGTTTCCCTGGTTCTTTGTGAACATGTCTTCTCCTCTGAAGTTCCTGGAAAAAATGATTTATTGACCATGAAATTACTTTTAACCATACATGTATTTCCTTAAAGGGGCATCCACCCACTAATTATTTCTTGCTGCTTCCTCCCCTCCATTATTTTGCTGGCCACAAACACACTCATTCCCAACCTCTAATATCAGTGATTTCTGAGAATAAGTCTGAAGTTAGTGCAAATATGCTGTTTTTTCACCAACTGCTCCGGGAAGAAGGGAGGATATCATGCATGATCTTTGAGTGACCTTTAGCCTCTTGTATGATTAAAAGCCCTTTATGTGGACCCAGACACCATGCTGATGGATCTCAGATGGGCTGTGGACATGGAGAAGTGAAGCAGAAAGCAGTGGGGTCCTGGCAGCCAGGAGCTTGTGTTTCACCTCTGACGCTGCATTACGCTCCACTACCATCACAATTTCTCCCCTTTTTCATACCGAAATGTGTGCTGTTAGAGGGGAGAGTGAAGCAGCCTCATTTGTTCTTCATAGTCTGCCAGCGTCCCATCAGTGGGACTTCCTGAGGGTGTGTGGGTGACAGGGAGAGGAGAAGTAAAGGGTGAAGCCAAGGGAAATCTGCTCTCATCTGGCTGATTTGAGCCACCTCTGCTTTTGGAGTTTGTAGCCTGTGATACAACAAAACAGTATGTGAGATTCTGGGAGTCATCCAGATATCTCTGGTAAGGAAGAGCTGCAGATGATTGCATCTCCAAGCTCACGGTGACCAAGAGAGCTACTGTCAGAGCTACAGACATGCTTGACTTGGTTCGTGTGAAGCAATGAGATATTCTGCTGCATTCAAGTCATGTGTACACCATATGCTGTGGCTGAAGAGAAGGCAAGTTGTTCTGGGTTAAAGTATTGCCTTTCTGCGTGTTTTCTTCCCTCCTCCTGTTCTTCCTCAAACCGAGAGTATTTTCCACTCTCCTGCCCTTAACCTGAGCTCTGTAGGGCACCAGCTAGGAGAACACACTCACTTTGTATGGTAAATTAATGAGTTCACATGGTCACTATCCTCAGCAGAGACGAGTGGGAAAGAAAACCTGTGTCAATGTGAAACATATGTGTGCTTGTCTGAGGACAAGGCATCTGATTCATAAATCAGTGACAGGGAGGTAAGGAGAGATGTGTAGGTTTGGTAACAACTGTCAGACTTAAATGGTGCATTTTACTCTTTTTCATCTTAGATCTCCCAAGAAGATCATATTATTGACTAATATGTTTTCTCTGCTGCTGCCCAGAGTTTAAAGCATCTAGAAGGTCAAAGTGTTCCTTTTCACACTGGCCCATGATTGCTGGTGATGCATATGAGTACTGTTAGAATCTGCAGGGCACGTGTTTTTAGGCCTGAAGAAAGCCTCTAAAAGCTGTCTGAGAGCTGCATCTTGCCCATCACATTTGGGCTGGTTGGCTGCTTGCAGGTTGATGATGCTGCAGTGAGGTAGGCATAAAGAAACTTCAGCACTTCTTGTCTACTCTGGGAACATTTCCAGCAAGGCACATGAATGTGCCTTAGGGGAGTTTACAGAGAATATGTGTTCCTGCTTACACCAACTGGGGGATGACCAATCCTTGGAGACACTCAAGGTCAGGCAGGACAGGACTTAGAGCATCTGCTCTAGCTGTAGGTGTCCCTGTTCAGTATAGGGAAGTTGGATCAGCTGGCCTTTGAGGGTCCTTTCCAACTCAAATGAGTCTGATTCTATGACTCTAGCTGCCCTTTCCATAAAGAATCAGACTGACTTCACAGAATCTCTGCGTATAGGGCAAGGAATTGTCCCACCTCAGTGAAACCTCATGATGGTTCACCCCCAGAAACTGTCTGCATACCTAGGTGCTGGCAGCTCTCAGGGATGGCATTAATGCAGGTCTGAGGTTCAAAAATAGTTTCACGATTGAACCTTGAGTTTGCAGGACCTGTTTTTGGCTTGTTATCCCAAACCTGATGCCCTTGCCTGAAAGAGCAGGCAAAGAATCATAGAATCATTAAAGTTTGGAAAGGCCACTAAGACCATCTAGTCTGTCCATCAGCCCACACCTGTGGCTGCTCTAGACCTGAGAGCTGGCCTAAGTCAGAGACGAACCAGGTGGAAAGAGGCTCACTGCTTCACAGTAAGATGACAAAGATTATGGATTTATTTTTTTTTTAAATGCCTCCTTTTTTACCCCGGCACCATCTGCATTATCAGTCCCTGAATGCTTTCTTCCAGGATGAAGAGCGTGCCCAAGCAAACTGCACCATATCTTCTCCCCACCAAGAGGGCCCTGCTGAGGCACTGCAGTTCCTGTTTACGCCATGGATGATGCTTCCAGCCCCATCAGCACTGCGGTGGCTCTGCAGCTCTTCCTCTGTAACTAACTCCAACTGGCACAGCTGACACAGCCGCCAGACGAATCCCTGGATCGCTGCCAGCTCTTGCTTATATTTCGTGCTTGTGTTGCGCACTTGTCAGGCCTTTGAATCAGGCCTTGGACCCCCACGGCAGCACAGGGCAGACGCACAAAGAGGGGACTCTCGCCTCGTGGGGAAGATGGAAGTCACAAGACCTCCAAGGGGATGGCAGACCGCACTGTTTGTTGTGGTCCACTGCTTGTTTCCTGCAGTGACGCAGGCCTCTGTCAGCCCCTTCTGAGCTGAGCGTGTGTGAAGGGAGACATTCGCTCCCCCGGGCTCCTCCGCCCTCTCGTGCACACGTATTTGTGCAAACCCCTAAGGGATGGACTCGGTTCAAAGATCGATGGGGGGCTGGGTCGGTCTGTGGGTTCAGCGTCTGAAGGAAGATGTGTAGGGAGCTCCTCACGTCACCAGGGAGGCTGCGTTAGAATCTTCTGGAGCTGCAAGCAAGAACGTCCCAGCATGAGCTAAACGCCATTGACATCTGTAGCAGATGTGGGAAGCAAATAGCAGAAATAGCCAATAATAATAATCATAGCCTTGGAGATGAATATTTGACAAGCTGGTCAAAGCAGAGATTATAGGTTTTGTGCCTGTATGACACTGACTTTGCCTCCCTCTCCACAAGGAAAGAGCTCTATATTGCAATGGAACATACAGTCTTGGGCTTTGTAAGTGATCTGCCTGTTTGCTAAGGTGAATATTTAATCCTTCAGCAGCTTCTTTCCCACACAGCAGTGACACTCATATCTGGTTCTATTGTGGTTTATGTTCCTGAGGGTACATAATACATACATACAGGGCAGAACTGTGTTGTGAGAACAGCATCATAATGCTCCTTGTTGTTCACTGTAAGGCCCCATCTGCGGTACTGTGTTCAGGCCTGGGGCCCCCAGCCCAAGAAAGACACGGAGCTCTTGGAGTGGGTACAGAGGGGCCACGAAGATGATCAGAGGGCTGAAGCACCTCTCCTATGAAGGAAAGCTGGGGGAGTTGGGCTTGTTTGGCTTGGAAAAGAAAAGGTTTCACTGAGACCTCGTTGCAGCCTTCCAGTTACTTGAATAGAGCTTACAAGCAGGAAAGGGACTGACTTTTTACATGGTTTAATAGTGATAGAACAAGAGGGAGTGACTTTAAACCAAAAGAGAGGAGGTTTACGTTAGATGTTAGGCAGGTACACATACTGAAGCTCTGACCTGACATCCTCAGCAAGATGTGAGACAATCTCAGAGACTGTGCCAAAGTGAAAATACTTGGCTGAGATATCTTTGGCCCTCCAGCTGTGGGACTCCTGTGCAAAACTCCACAATGCTGAGGTGGATGTGGCTCACTTTCAAATGTCTTTTCCAGTGAGGGAACCTTTGCTCTTGTATTTGGCAGAGGAAGTTTCTACAGAGCCAAAGGGTCGTGTGATTTGATTTGCCCAAATGTGAATTTGAAAATATGAGGAAAATTAGGGTAAACATTTTTCCTCCTTGATGATAGATTTTTTTCTCCCACTTGCAAATGCTGACATTTTATTCTTTAAGTCTTAGATGTGATGCTTAAGATAAATGTTTTTTAATTTGTTACTTTTTACTTTTGCCTGGTTTCCAGAGCACAGAGTACCTGCTATTATAAATTAATTAAATTACAAACCAGACTAGTGTCACTACAGGTGCAAAATGCCTTTATCTGCCTTTCTCACTACTCCAGATTTACTATTTGGCATGACAAATTTCCTACAATTGACCTACCAGCTTTCTACCAGCTAAGCAAATGGCCAGTCATTCTCCTCAGTGAAAATCAGGCAATCCTCTTTTAAAATGGGATTAATGAAGTGATGAAAATTTACATCAGCAAAGGATTTATCATGGTATTTTACACACAGCTTTATTACTGAATTAGATGTAGTGAAAGGCTCCATAAATACCAAGCATTGTTGATAATCCAAGGTTTGAAGTCTTAATTCTGCCTCTTTAGAGTTAAACTGGCAAAGAAGAAGCATAAGAGAGAATTTCTTCCCTTAGTTCAAAACATGCTTTTTTTTTTTTTCCTCCAATAGAGAGAAATTATTTCTTGCAGCAAAAGTTATGATTGTGCTAATTGAAGATCTGAGAAGTCTAGTATTTTAGGCACAGCATTTTCATTATATAGAACTAAACGTAACTCTGGTTTCCCTAAAGCTTTCTTTTCTTCTTTACATCTTCTATACATAGTCAAGTGACAAATGCCAACATGCATATGGCCAGATGGGTCAATGTGTTCTTTTGTTGTCTTTTTCACTGACCCTGAAGTCTTTATTTCACATTAATGAGTAGAAGCTGAAGATAACTCATGTAATCTGATGATCTTTGTGATCACCTGCAGCTTGAATGAGAACTTGAATCACAGAATTGCAGGCATCGGAAGGGACCTCAGAAGATTGAATCCAACCCCCCCACTAAAGCAGGTTCCCTACAACAGGTCATTCAGGTAGGTGTCCAGATGGGTCTTGAATACTTCCACAGAAGAAGACTCCACAACCTCTCTGGGCAGTCTGTTCCAGTGCTCCATTACCCTTACCATAAAGAAGTTCTCCCGCATGTTTGTATGGGACTTTCCATGCTCAAGTTTTAGGCCATTGCTCCTTGTCCTAATACTACACACCACCAAGAAGAGCCTGGCCTCATCCATTTGCCTCCTACCTCCCTTTAGATATTTATAAACATTTATAAGCATTTATTCCTCCTCAGTCTTCTTTTCCCCAGGCTGAACAGACCTGGGTTACTCAGTCTTTCCTCCTGCAGAAGATGAGTGTCTGGAACCAAAGAATTCATTATTGTGAATCAACTTGGGAAAACTTGACTGTCCCAGAAATATTGTGCATAAAACATACACTCAGCGATTACTCTGTTTGATTTTTAGTGTTTTTTTTTTGTTTTGTTTTGTTTTGTTTTTTCAGTTGAATGGATTAAGCACACCTATTTGGACAGGTGCTGCTGGTGTTGCTATTACACGTTATTCCCAATTTTTTCCTACTGTGTTTAAAACTACCCATTGTTTACTCTTACTATTGAATGTAGGCAGTGTCTGTTTTGTACACTTTGGAATCCACAGATGACACCCATTTCCCTCCCCAGAACCGCTGAGAAACCAGAAACTGCTCCTTTGCAAAGGTGAGAATCTCCTGCTGGCACCTAAGACACCAAAATGGACAAGACAGAGTTCATTGGATCAGCTAGCAGTTAATGCCTTTCAGCTGCCATTAAGAGAGACTTGGGACGCCTGGCAAGAAATTCCCCTCTCCTCTGGTTTCTCGCCGGAGAAAAGAAAGACATAAGCAAGTGTCTGGATCCAGATCCCAGCTCAGGCCAAATCAGCACAAGTGCTGGGATCAGATTCAAGCTGCTCTCAGGGGGGCTTGGCTGCCAACGATGGATATCTACCAGGATCCGATGGCTGCCTGTGGCTTTTGCAGTCTTGGTTAGAAGTACAAGGGAGACAGTTCTGTGCAACAAGCCCTACTCTAAAAGGAGGTACAGAAAGCATTTTCTGGAGATACAGACACAGGTATGGAGGGAATTGCCTTATGCAGTTTTTTAAGCAAAGGCCACTGTCAAAGGGATATCTCAGTGCTGACATCTGTGACGGCTGTGGATGGTTACTGTAGTCTCACAGAGATGTGCTCATGTTGGGATAGTGTGCAGTGATCGGGTAAGGGCCAGACAAGTGTGAGGGATCCTCTAGCAAAGTTACCTCACTTTTTATGTTACTTCTGGTATTGTTTTGTGAAGGGAAAGCATTTGCCTTTGTCCATCTACTCTTCATTGGGGGAGAGCCCCAATTCCAAGATCTATACACTTTGCTGAGTGTCATTCCTTAGAGATTTCTTTTTTTCTCCTCCTGGCTTCACTTCCCTTTCAGTTACTGGTCTTTGCCTACATTCAGTACTGCATGATGGCACATCGCCTTGCTGGGGCAGCAACAAACAGAAGCTGTTGACGTTTTTGTTGACACGGTAGGGCTCTAATGATGGTGAGGACCGTGGCCTTGAGATTGGGGTTCTTCTCTCCTTTTTTAGACCCTTAAGTGCCTTTTTCCACTTTCTTCTTTTTGTTGTGATCTTTCAGGTAACGGAGTGAAGTATGGCATTTAAAGAGAGAATCAGGTTGTGTTGCTGACAGTGACAGGGCAGCAGCTAAGGGACGATGCAGGAGCAGCCAGAAGGGAGAGTTACTATTTCTTGTATCTCACTGATTGAAATTCGTGCAAAGAGTTTAACCCAAACTATATTTAATGAGGTGATGACTACAATCCCTATGAAATATTCTATCAACAATAAAAACACCAGGAAATCCAGGAATCCAGGAAAAAAAAAAAAAAAAACCAAAACAACGAATGTTTCTGCTCTTTCCTCACAAAACTGAAATATCTCCTCCTGTGAAGGCACGGGATTAGCGGTATTTAGCAGCAGTAATTCACGGCCTTTGTGAGAGCTCCTTCCTTCTTCACCCCACCCCGCAGCAGTTAAACCTTCGCTCTGCCGAAATATAATGAATTGCAGGTCTGGCCCCTAACGATTCCTCGTCCGGGAAGCTGGGGATGCGGGCGATTTATCTCCGAATGATTAAACCTGCAGACAAAAAAGGGCGAATTGGCCGAGCTAAATCACTGCCATGAATTATTCAGGCGGCGGGGGCACGGCGGCCCCGAACGGAGGGGCTGTAGGTGGCAGCAGAGGCTGCGGGATGGGAGGGCGCGGAGTTGGGGTGGGCTGCGCTGAGGCCATGGGGAGATACCGAGGAGAGCCCGTCCTAAAGACAGAGTGCACTGATTTTATGGTTGTCTCTGCCCGGGTAAGCCAGGTGCGACCTGGAATTGCGCTGCTGTTCATAGAATCCTAGGACAGTAGAACATCCTCACCTGGAAGGCACCCAGAAGGATCCAGCTCCTGTCTCCACACAGAAGCATACAAAATTCAAGCCACATTTCTGAAAGTGTTGTCTAAATATTTCTTGAACTTTGGCAGCTTGGGGCCAGAGTTGAACAAACCAAGGGACTTCATACATTTTGCCTCTAGACTCTTCACCATCTTTTCTACCCTCCTTTGGGCAATCTCGAATAGTCTGATTTTATAGCACCCAAACCTGCACACAATGTGTTGGCACATGTACAGTGAGGCACTGCATAGAGCATCATGGAGGGCTTTGCCTTTTCCCAGGTGCACAAGGTCCTGTCTGCTGCTCAGGGACTGCAGAGAACACACAGCAAACTGTCTATCTTGCTGTTGTATTTGTGATGCTTTTTTTTTCCCCATCTTCACACACAATCACAGGATGGCCAGGAGGTTGGAAGGAACCTCAAGGATCATGAATCTCCAAGCTCCCTGCCACATGCAGGTCCACCAAACTCCACATTCATTACTAGACCAGGCTGCCCAGGGCCCCTTCAGTGATAGTGCCCAATAGGATATGCAGATATTAAGCATATACAGTACATAATGATTGTCCTGGAAGGAGGATGCAATGAAGACTTCTTCTCACAGGTAACAGTGGTAGGACAAGAAGGAATGGCCTTAAGCTGCACCAGAGGAGCTTCAGGTTGGGTATTAGGGGAGATTTCTTCTCAAAGGAGTGGTGTGACATTGGAACAGACTGCCCAGGGAGGTGGTAGTGTCACAGTCCCTGGAAGTGTTCAAGAAAAGTGTAGATGCTGCACTGAGTGAAATTGCCTAGAGTCATAGGCATTGGTTGATGGTCGACTGGATGATCTTATTGATCTTTTCAGCCTTAATAATTCTATGACTCTAAGATGGAGCCAAGATTTTTTCATTGGTGCCCAGTGCCAGGGCAAAAGACAATGGGCACAAACACAAGAGCTTCTGTCTGGAAGCATCAGGAAGCACTTCTCTAGTGCATGGATGGCAGAGTACTGACACAGGTTGACCAGAGAGGCTGTGGAGTCTCCTTCTTGGAGATCTGTAGAACGCCTGCACGTGGTCCTGGGCCCCCTGCTTGAGCAGGGGTTGGGCCAGATGGATGCCAAGGTACCTTTCCAACTTCATCCATGCTGTGGTCCTGTGCCTCTAAAAGTGGCTTTTGGCTTTAGACTCAAGTTGTGGGGTCTCCCTTAGTCTTCTTCACCAGTGCTTCAGCCTCTGTTGCTGTTTGAGCCATGTCTCCTTCGTCAGATTCAGGGATTTCATGAGTGGAACACAGTGCTCCATATTGAACTCCATGATTTTTGCCCCTAGGAACTATGGGAACCCTATTTTTGATGGTGCTGATGAACTCTGTGTCCCACGTGGACATTATGCTGCACAAGTGTGAGTCCTTACATCAGGGATGAACGACAGTCCCAAATGGATGCTCTGGTACAATGTGTGTCTTATCCTACGTGAGTCAGACCTGCCTCACACCGATATGACTTCATTCTTTTGTGCAATCCTAGGTGACACATCACTTAGAAGTGATTCCTGCAGTCATTTACCCAGCCTGGGGATAAGTGGACTGTCACTTAGAACCCATCCAGAACAGGCTGGAGAGATGTGTGAGAGTCTGGTGATGGTCTTGTTTGCATCAGTATCTATCCAAATGTTCTGGGACTGGTTGAACTGAGTGTAGTGTGAGGGTGTGAAATCGGACGGATGCATCTGTGTTTGTGAGAACAAAAAGAAATGTTATTGCATCCATCAGCTCTGGTCTTTGAATAATAAAGATTCCTGGTTAATAGGATGTGAGGCAATTGTTTAATCATCACAGTGTTTTCTGGGGTTATTTTTCCTTTTTGACACTTCTTTACAGCCATATGTTTATGGCTATGGGATGTGGGATAAATTTGTGGAGCCCACATGTCCCTTCTTGGATATGGACATCCACAAACATCCATATCTGTTCCCCACGGGGCTTACCCTGCCTGCCTCCATGACCCCAAGACACTGTGGGGCTTGAGTGCTTCTACTCAAAGGGCCTTTGAAGGAGACAGCAAGCACTAAGGGAGAACTAACAAACTATCCTTCCTTCTCTTCCTCACCCTCCTGGCAGCCCAGGGGACAAGTGACTTTAATTCATCAGTTGGCTCACGCAGCGATGTTGACACAAATGGCACCTGCTGTCAGTCTCTCCCATGTAAGCACTGGTGATAAATGGCGTGGGGTGTGCTGGCCACTGATTCCAGTTGGCCGAGCTGAGATGGATGCTTGTGTCCCTCTCTGTGACGGAGGAGTTAATCATCATGAAGAGTGAACATGTAGTGCAAGTGGCTCCAGCCTGCTCTTTCAGGACCTGTTCCCAGGAAGATTTTGCCAGTGGTTTAGAAAGACACGGAGGAGACCTTTCTCTCCCTTGTGTGCCAGCAGCTGGATGGCTGGCTACAACTCAGACGACATTTTAGATAGGCTGGAAACTGCTTCTTGTCCTCAAACCTTCCATGGTGCAATGCCCTGAATTCTCCTCTTCCAACAGAAATGTCCTGGCTGGTGCTATTGGGCACAGAGTTCTTCTTCAGCCTACAGGAGACAGAGGTACTGTCACTGCTTGCCAGGCAGGAATTCAAGATGGGTTCTCCAGAACCCGTGGTTCTTCTGGGACATCCAGAGTTAAAGAGTGCTTTCTGGAAAAACGGGCTAGGTTTTCCAAGCACCCTGAATCCTCCACTGCTCCTCTCCCTGCCAGCACTGCCTCACGGTGAAATCCACAAGCCCTTGCCACCATGCACATATCTTCATAATTGGAACCTTTCCCAGCGAGCAAGAAGAATTATTTTAGCATCTTCTGTGTTTCCTTGACTGTCCTATGTGACTGAAAAATTGATATTTGTATTGTTATTGACTTCTCCTGGATGATTTCAGGAACCCCTATTAAGAATCTCATTCTTGGAGTAAATCAGTAATTATTAAGAGTAATCTATATAAATGATGCTATACTTCTGCATAATCTCATCCAATTAATCTTACTGTATCAACTCTAATATTTTTTTTCTGTGAGGGAAAATGCTCTTTTACTAAGAGAAGACCTCAAAAAGCCTTCCAAGCGCCAAGTTTTTTTTTAGTATGTGCTGAGCAGTGTGATTTAAGACTGAAAATACGTTTCTGTCTGAAGTTTCTGACAGTGCAATTTGAATGTGAAGAAGTGTCCAGTCTTTCCTCCTGACAGCTCATTGTACAGGTCTGTGTGTCAATGCACCATATGGGGACATTATCCAGACTGGGGTCACCAGGGCGACCTTTACTCATCGCTCTGCCACTGAGCAGGACATGCAGCAAAACGAAGATGCTGTCTGCATGCCAAATGAGATCAGTATTCCTGATCTTCTTCTTTTTCTGCTTTGGGACCCATTGATCACTGTCACGGTGTGTCTGCTGGGTCTCCCCTGAAATAAAGCCTTATTCTGCTGTTTGCTCTCCAGATCCCACCGAGGGCTGAAAGCTCCTTTTGACTGCAGTCATATTTAGACCTTTCACTTTCAAAAAGGAGAAATGTAAGTTGTGATTGTCTCCACCAAATCCCCTAAGAATTAGAAGTAATATCAGAGAAAAAGATGGAATTTATTCAAGTGTATGCTCTGGCACTCGGAACAGGTTTTGATTTGTGATGCATTTGCATAGTTAGAAAGCAGAGAACAATGTGGCCTGCAGGAAGCAAGTTACTTCGCATCCATGGATCAGCCTGGTCCTCTCAGCTCCTCCATCTCCTGCTTCTGGCTGCTGCCCAAGATAGGACACCAGATCTCACGCTGAATTAAATATTTCTCACATTCCTCATCTTCTCATCCCCATAAAACAGAGGAAGTCCTTTCTTTCTTCTTATTGCTCTAGGCTAAATATTGTTAACTTAGGCTAACTTTGTTAACTCAAAGTACTGGGTGTGGGTTTCCCAGAGTTTCGCTGTTAACCTTCTTTGTCCTCACGAGAGCTGAAGGAAATTTTAAGATATTTTGAGTCTTCAACTGCAAGGGCATTCCAGAGCTTAAATACAATACAATGAGCCTGAGTTGCTCATGTTTCTGTCCCCTCCTTCATACCTCCTGGAGCACTGCTTCTGTGTGCCTCCCACCTGCTCAGATGTCTCCTTTCCTCCAGGCTCTATCTTTTTCCTTCCAGTGATGCGATGGATGCTTTATGGATATCTTTGCTGCTATCACCTCCCGTGCTCAGGGACACGATTTAGCAGAGAGCTGTTAGGGTAATATGGTCAGGTTGTGATTGGATTTGATCTTTAAGGTCTTTTCCAACCTGATTCTATGATTCTATGGCATGAGAGAAACGTGTGTAGAAACATTGCCAGTTTGAACTGGGAATGTTTACAGAACCCTGAATTTCACTTCTTTGTGCACATCCTCTCAGCTGTGTAAGGTCGCAAGGGACAAAATTTATATTCAAACAATCTCTGTTTTTGGATTCCTGTATTTTAAGTTCCCTGTTTGAAACTCTTAGGTTTCATTTTCAGTGGGGTTAAGTATCCACAGGTTCTCTTATTCCTTCACCATGTACTTTTCATAGAATCACAGAGTACCCTCTTCCCAGTTTCATACTTCAATAGAAGTGTGATTTGGCTCTGCTTATACAAAACCTACTATAAATATACATTCCTTCCTTGCTTTCTCCCCAGTATTTTTACTTTATTATGCTTCCCAGACACATCCATTTTAAAATCCCTTGTCACGTTACTATCAGACAGGAGGAAGTACAGACTGCTGCATTAAATCACACAGTGGCAATGAGCCCAAGCAATATTCAGTGATGCATGGATGTACCAATTAAGAATGCATCTTACTTGCATAGTCTGGATACTTTTCTCCTTCAAAAGGGTCTGATTGTTTGCTTGCAATTATTTGGTAAATCTAATGAGGCTGAAAAGGGGTTGGATCACCTGTAAATGTCTTAGAAATGTGGAAGCAGATGTGAATATGTCTGTAAAGTTTAATGTTCCAAAGACTTTAAGGTAAAACAAAAAAAATTCCCAGGAATTCTGACTTGTAGACTGAATATAAAAATGATTGTCTCTTAGTTTGTGTAACCTTTAGGACTCTGGAAAAAGGATGGTCTGCCAGAATCAAAGACTTGTTGCATTCAGTCTGTCACTTGTCAAACCTGATGCTGTCATTTCAAAATAAATACTTATACACTGATTTTTCTGGTTCATCGTGTCTTGGCTGTAGAAATCATTGCTAAAAAAGCACAAAGCCAAGGACATTTTCCTTTGGCTGGTTGCTGCTGGCACTAGTGGCAAAGCTTCCATTCCTTCATAGAAGAAGAGCCAGGACTCTTGCATGTGTTAATCAAGTGCAGTGAACTGTTCTTTATGTGAGACTGAGGTTTCAGTGATTGTGCTTCCTATGATCTGTCCTAGGAATTCTTACTATCCTAGAGAGATAAGAGGACATATACAAATATTAACTATTCCTCTGCTGTTCCACTCTCTTTGAATCAGATCTTGGGGAAAGTTGTGTGAGTCAGAAAATAAGCATGTTTAAGTTAACCCAAAAAGTCAGAAGGATCGTGAGGCCCCGCTTTCACGGTCTGTATTCGTTGACACTTTAAAGAGTGACAACAAGACTCGCCTTTTTAATGTTACCTCCTCTAATTATTTATAGAATTGTTATTTCTTTATAAATTTTATGCATGGAATAAATATGTAGATTATTGACTGTCCTTGCTTCAGAAAGATTAACACCTAAACAGATGACTGAATAAGCAGACAATATTAGCTACTCAAGTTTGCAAGGAAAGATCTAAGTACAAACTTGGTGAGACCTCAGGTTGGCACATGTACAATATGAAATGCCCATATACTCTTGGGGCTAAACACCAGTGCCAGAGTCAGGAGATGCCAAAGGTATATTTTTTAAAAAGATTCCTACAAAGATTCTGCACTAAATTCCCTTAAAACCAATAAACTCCAGCTATGGAGTATTTGAAGATCTTACTGGATACTCAAAGTTTTTAAAATGCCATTGAATTTTGTAGTAAAGCAGCCTTCTTAATGTCAGGTTGGGTATTTCTGGTTGAACTGGCGCAAGAGTAGAAATTCCTGCAGTCTCATTCCAGTATCTCACAACTTCCAAGCCTCCTCTTCCTTTACACAAATATGAAATGAGGACAGTTGTACCCATTCAGTTCCTTTCTTGGAGCTTCATAGAACTATGTTGCACAATGTTTGCAGAGTGCCCGAATGTTTCTATTTGAAAAAGCATGACATTGGAGCTAACACCTTTTTTCTTTCTTCCTCTCTCTCTTTTTTTTTTTTTTTTTGAAGAGTTATAAATCCACTTGCTGAAGTTACATCCTTCTGTGGCTTGGTCGTTGGTCAGTTCCACATCAATGTGTTCATTATATAATATGCTGATGTGGAAATTGCCGGAAATTATTGCTTCCTATTACATAACTCTTGCTGCGTATCTGATGTGTTTTCTAATGCTCAGGGGAACAGAAAGAGCAGTGGCTCTAATTGCTGTTACGTTTTTTGCAGACCCTTGACTGTAGATCATCATTAGCTCTTAACAGTTGCACAACGTGATTTCTTTGGGATGTCCTGGTTTATCTTGACATATCTTTGTGTTTACAGATTCCTTTACCATCTCTGATTGTAAAATCAAAGCTGATATCTGTGATTTTACATAGGTGAGCTGGAAGGTGTGGAAAGGTGGGCCTCTGTGTTGCACTGGGATCTCAGATAGAGATCCAGCAGGTTAAATCAAACCTATGTAGTCTTAGAGCTCAAACACAGAATAGAGATGTGGCAGTTGAGTACACTGAAGGCCAGGAGCCTTTAGAGCACATGCTATTGGCCTACGGGGTCAAGTCTCTTATCTTAAACTTCATAAAAGCATTCAAATTACACTACTTTTCCACATCTCTGTGCATAAGCAATCATTTGGGCAGTCTCCAAAATTCAGCTGAGTACTGATAACTAATAAAGACACTGTTTCTCAGCTGTGTGCACAAAGTCCTGGGTTTTATTAGTATCCAGTAAGGCTACCAGCTACTGTGAAGTGGTGTAACATCAAGGAGTTGCATTGGCAGGCTATGTTCTCTCTTTTAATATAACACAGATTGTTTATAAAGCAGCATCATACTTAACTGTGCCCATAGAAAATATGATGGCTTCCCATTTCATCAGAACTGCATGTGTAGATCTGAGCCAACTTTGAGGTTGCCAACCTATGGTGTAAGTAATGAACCCAACCAGACTCTGTGTATTAAAGTCCTGTGCCACAGCCCATAGCACAGCTCATAGCACATCATTCAGCAAAGACTTCATCAATCAAATGCAGCATGCAACCAGTGCATATCATTTTGGGAAAATGCTCAACACTGATCTAAAGTTTCCAGAGTCAAATAATATTCTGCATCTTGCAATGTTGCATGTAGATGTCTGGTAACAAGAAAGAAAAAAAGTGTTTTGATGATTAGGAACTGTTAAGCACTCTTGTGACATATTGTTTATTAGTGAATGAACCTAGTCAAAATTCAGAATCCTTTCTGGTAGGTGTTTCATAAACCTTGTAGAAAGAATAAGGCTGCTCTGAATGCCTCAAGGTGTCTGCACTGTCACATAACAATCTTGTTGTTATCTTCTGATATGAGTTTGTGGCCTGTCGCCTTGGCGAGCCCTGACTGACTTCTGAAAAGATGCAGATGGGCTTCTGCTGGCCTAATGCTTTGCAGATCATCAGGTTGGGGCAGAAAATATTGCATCAGAGACCTACGTGTAGGATTACATGCACAGTGCTTTGGGCTTTGTGAAGCTGCAGGTAACTCTGCTGTTGGTGCAAGTTGATACACCGCTTTTGTGAGAATGTCCTGCATTTCCGGTAGTGTATTGTTTTAACAAGTTAATATTGTTGCAGAACATAATCAAGGAGTGGTACAAATACCCCTGTACATATCTTTCTGCTAAAATCCTGAGCAACAGAGGTGCTGCTGATAATTATCCAGGTGATGTTACATAGAGAGTTCTCTCATTGAGTAACAATGTTTTGTGTCCAGTATTTCTTAATTTAGATAGGGCTGTTTGTTCTTGCAGTGGAAAATATTTCAATTAAAACTTGTTATATAAAAATATTTATAGCTGTGGTCTGTGGTTCATCTGTAATAGGACTCCGTACAGGAATTATCAAGACCATAGTGCACATGGCTTCATTTAGAAATTATGCCTATATAAAACAATTACTGGTGATGCCATCGTTTGTGGGTCAGTACCTGATATTTGACCGAATACTGAATAACATCTTCTTCCAAGGGATTCACTATGTGCTGCAGTCGGATGTGGATGGTAGCTGCAATATCACACGATGCCTTGAGTTAAAAGCCACTTATCATTGCAAGATACAATCTTGAACTTGCTTTTCCTCTGTTTATAAAATTTCATTGAGAAGGGAGATGCTCAGCTTTGGGTTAACGTAAAAGACAGTTTGCCTTTTGATCTTTCTCAGTATTGTCTACTGCGTGACAGATGGAGGAAAACATGAACGATATAACTAAGGAAACCTAGTTTCTTATGTGTTTGTCAATTGAAGGGTATGAGTTTCTGTTGAAGTGGATTTTTGGCATCTAAAATAAATTACTGCCTATTGACCTTGCTGTTGTTAGTAAGTCTTACTCCCCACTTAGCTTCCTATATCCAGACAATCTGTAGGAATGCAGCACCTCTGAGGCTTGTGACTCCTTTCCCACATTTGATTGATGCAGATTGACATGTTCAAGCTATTGGTGAAGAACTGCCTGACAGACAACATGGTTCTGTTAATCCTTATTTATTTAATGAGCCAGGATAGAAAGAAATATAAACTTTGGGATTAGATTTTTCAAACCAAGTAACTTAGACCCTTTCAGCTATAATGTCTAGGTGGCACAGTTTTTTTGCTCTACTCCTGATTTAAACAAAGAGGAAAATTAATTGGTTTAAAAGAAATCCAAGCCCTTCTCTAAAATGTACCAACTGAAAACTCAGAAGCAGGTACTGGATTAGTGACGCCGAGATTGGAAAAAGCTCTTGACAGAACTATAGCTCTTCTATTCTGGCATTTATATTCCATTTTTTATTTTTGCTGAATCCCCAGTGGCTGTGCTAATGTGAATATAGGCTTCATGCTCTAGGAAGAACCATTCTTACGCAGACATTGAGACCACATCTCGTACCTCCTTCCCACTGAAGTGCACAAAATTACCTCATGGACAAAGTTCAGTGTAGTGTGTGTGAGCAGTGTTACTGCAGTTATTGTAGTTTTTGGAGCTGGGTGTTAATGAGCCTTGTCTATGCCAACAGATAAAGGTCTGAGTGATAGACAAAAAGGAAAGATTTTTCAAGAGGAAAAAATGTTCAAAAGTAGCAGTTGCCAGAAAAAGGCTCATTAACAGACCAGCAAATGTCTTTTCTCTGTTTTTCTGCTTTGAATGAATTTTCATGCATCAATATTGCACCAACACTTCTAACAACACAAATACAATCGATGGAGGACTGAGATTTTGATCACCATCCAAGCTGTTTAAGCATTTTGTTTATTTGCAGTTACCAATTTGCTGAGGATGGAATGACTCAATCATGGACAGTTTTACTGCAATAAAATAAGAAATTAAGGCAGTTGATAGGCTCCTGTGGAAGCTTTTTGATTATTCTTATTCTTGTAGTGGCTGTCCTTTATGGTTTAACAATATTTTGTGTAGCCTGTGAAGAGTAAAATTTATACATCAAGCACAAGGGTTGTTCTGCTTAAACTACAGGAGAATCAGAACACAGGAAGGTCTGGAGTCAAAAGGAAAAATGCGAATATATTTAAATATGCTTTGGAAGAGAGGACGAGGTAGATGAGGCTTGCTTCAATTATTTATTTATAAAGAAATGTTTATGTGTGTATGTCAATGACTGGATGACCTTTACAGGTCCCTTCCAACTGAAATGTTTCTACGATTCTATGAAATAACCATTTTTAACTCATATGTACACTGCATCAGAAAGCATGCTGTACTGATAGGTGCTTGGGCTGGGCTAGCACAGATTTGTCACCTCAGGCAGCTCCTTTCTCTGTTAACCTTCATTGCTGTCCTAAATGGACTTTGTGTAAGACTTTTAGGTACATTATTTAAAAAAAATATATATATATATCTTGTAGCTTTGAGTTGTGCCACTCACACAGCTTAGCCTATGTCTCTGAGGGTGCTTTGTATCTGAATTCCTGCTCACAACCATTTGTTCAGGACCTAACACAGAGATGTTATCTTAAATCCCCCAGTTGCCCCACTGATTAGATGTAGCAGCTTCAGATGTCTGATTTTATTTTAATTTTTTATTTTTCCCCCAGCATTCCTTCTGGTTGGAATTTGATTGCATCATTTTAACACTTTTCTTCTGGGAACGCCATGGTAATTTTGAAATTTGTTCAGTTTTGTTGCCCCTTGAGACTGGTTGGCATTTTTCTCTTATGCAAAAAGGGGAACTTACATTTGAAAAATAAAAAGTTGAAGTAAAGTGAAGATAATTATTACAGTACATATCCCTCTGAAATGCAGTAATCTTTGGATAAATGTGTGTTTTTCTTAGTTTTACCATAAAGAGTCTCCCAGTTTGGCTTATCTGTGAACAATGTGGATTTTTTTGTCCATCTGTAAGTCCAGTGCAGTTATGATCTGCCATATCATATTTGTAGCTGCCAGCTGTTAAATGATATAACAAGATATGCTCATTGTCACTTCTAATGGAAAGCACTCTGGAGGCATTTCTCCATCTTTCTCACAGTAAAATATTTCTCAATTGTAAGGGTAGTGTTTCTCGAGCCATGGAGGTAACTGATGAAAATATGCCATTAAGCAGTTTATTTCCAATGCGCTAAAGGCTGCGTGGGAACGGATCCAGGCAGCCTCAGATGGGCATTCTAAAGGCAGATCTTGAATCATTATGTCATTATTCATAGAGGCATAATTTTGGTTTGAATCATGATGGTGTCTGTTTGTTTGTTTGTTTGTTTTCCAAGAATAAAGTAATGAATAACTTCTCCTACACAGATCTTTTTTTTAGGAGTTTTCAACAAAGTATGTGTTGAAACACAAAGTATGTGTTCAACAAAGTATGTGTTCAACAAAGTATGTGTTTTATGACATGCAAATGTTTGACTTTCTTTTCTTCCCATTGAAAAAATCTGAAGAATCAAGTATCCATAGCAAACCCATCATAATGGCTTTTGGGAAAATTATAGGCGAATGGTAACTGGGTACATTTAACCATACATAGACACATGAAGTGGTATAACAGGGGGACTGTGTAGATATTGTTTCCCAGGAATTAGTTATAGGGGAGTAAAAAGTATTGGGGTGGAAAAAGCCTGGTAACTAACAGTGACAGAGGAGTGTTTGGAAAGCACAAGCTCACACAGGATTATGAAGGGAAGAAGTAAACTATTTTTGTATCAAGCAGAAGCAGTATTCTTGTTCTGAGCTCATTCCTGCTGTGATGAATTTGAAATCTGGGTTTTTGACACGTGAGTGGAAACTGTAGCTCTTAGGAATGTGTAGCAGAGAGGCACGAAGGTGTGAAGGTGGAAGGTGATTCTCAGAGTGAAAACTTCTGCAACCTTGCTGACTTCTGTCTTGTCAGTAGGAATAAGCTCAGCCGTCAAGAAACAAAGAGTCTGCATCACTCTATGCTTGCCAGTAGCCAGGAATATTTTGAGCACTTCTGATCACACTGGTAACACATATCGGGATGTGGGATGCTACTGGTCCCATGTCTGCCAGTGTACCCACACGGGAAATTGTGCCCTCACACTGTGCCCAAGGATCTGAACATGAGGCTGTGCTTTGATGTGGGTCATCTGTGCAGATCAGTCTAGGAGCAATTCCCTGGGCAGGCTGGCTGTGGATCAGATGAGGAGCGATGACTTCAGATGGAGGGAAAGGTGACAGTGAGGTATTAAGGATATTGTGAGATAAACTTTCTCACAGGACTGACCTACAGCAGAATAGTGCACTTTGTCCCTATTTCCAACTTGTTTCACTCTGCTGGACACGACACAAGCCCTGACCCTGGCTGCCTGTGCAGCCTTTGGTTGTAAGCTTGCTCTCAGGCTCAACTTCACTGCTGGTGCTGTGTCTGCTCTCTCCTGCCTTTTCTTTTTTCTTTGTACCCTGTGGCTTTTCAGCTCATTAGACACAAAATATCAGCTCAACTTGACACTCTGGGAACAGTGATTTACATTTTTTTCCAGTTGATTTCTCCGCTGCTTCTCCTGGATTTGCGATGAAGGCGGAGGTTACAGACACTTTGGCCGTCTGAATGGATAGCAGTGACCTCAGACTATGGAATATCCGAAACAAACCCCCTGAATTATGAAGCTCAGGCAATAAGCAGAGCAAGGGTCACCCAGACACAGGCATATTTTTCCCCTATTGCCTCAGGGTTAAGAGTGGGTAATTGGTATTTCCAGTTCAGCTTCTTTCTCATTTTGTGTCATCCCATCATGGCATGCCAAGATGCATTACATTAAATGGCATCAAATAGTCATGGAGTGTGACATGATACATTATCTGACATGTCACCTCACACCCTGTCATAACACGGGGCACTCAAAGATCAGTGGAGACCAAAAATTCATGTGTCTGATTCCATTTTATCAGTCATCCTAAAGGGAGAGAAGCATGTTAATTATTTGCATGGTGGTTTGCATCCAGTGCTAGTGGGAAGGAGATGGGATTTGGTGGGAGAAGGACAATTTCTGTGTCTTAGAACAACATTACTTTGACTGTCCACGGCATATGTGTGGCAGCGAGAAGGGCGTGATAGCAGTGAAGGATCACTCTCTAAGATTTGAAACATGATGCAAAGTTACAAAAAGGATAAAAGACATTTAAAGAAAGAAGCGTTGGTTCCCCAGATTCATCACGCACTGGGATTTGGATTAAGTTTCCCTTGTGCTCTGGAAGAAATAATAACACAAGGAAGAAATGCAAGCATTTCATAAAATTTGATTCAGTGACAGCTGATCTTAATAGGTAGATTTCCATATGTTTCAGAAAATAAATATCTGTAGAAGGAAAGACCAACAAATGAGACTTCCCTGGGTCTAGCTGCAACGTTTTAGGACATTTGTCCCCTGTTGTTAATGTCCAAATTCTCAGAAGGTAAGGAATGTGTTGGTCTCACCTGTAGCAGTTCTAAAATGTGATTTGTTAGCTAATACTGTCAGGGAATGCTCGTTTGTCTGCTAGCATGTGATTCTGCATGTAGAGAGGTAAGAGCACCTGAAGAAAGTTCAGTTTGCTAACTAGAATTCAGCCTGAGCCATCCCTGATTTCCTTGATGTGCATTTGTGAGTAATTGTATTTCTGTGATCACATGTGAAAACCAGTTGTTTGGAGCCTCAAATCCAGGTTTTTGTGAATAAATTAAAATAGATTATTTGATCTCATTAAGCAGCTACACGTCATAGCATCTTAGAAAGCGTTTATAAACCAGAGATGTCACACTACCTCATAGAAACAGTGAACAATCTGAAGAAGCAGTTACATATCTCAGTGGGTGAAAGGAAATTTAAAAACAGACATATGTGCTGCAAGTAGTGTGAGCAGTGCCTACCACTGATTTTAAATAGGAAGTGCCTGGCCTGTGGAGCACATTGAAGTTGCCTTGTCCTTGCAAAAGACAGCATTACTGGTAACTTGCACATACAAGAAAGCCATTTGTGTGCCTAGTGTCTGTAACTGTGGAATGAGGCTACTCTAGTATGGACTAATTATATCCCCCACAGCATTCTTATTCTGTAATTATTTCCTGTAGAAACTCCTTAACTTTCTGTGGATCCCTGAAGTCTGGAATTGCTGATGATCTATCATCAAACATTTGGATGTTAGGGGGAAGTTCTTTACAAGGAGAGTGGTTAGGCCCTGGAACGGGCTGCCCAGGGAGGTTGTGGATGCCCCGTCCTTGGACGTGTTCAAGGCCAGGTTGGACGGGGTCCTGGGCAACCTGATCTGAATGTGTGTGTTTGGTGGCCCTGCTAGGCAGGGGGGTTGGAACTACATGATCCTTGAGGTCCCTTCCAACCCGGGTGATTCTGTGATTCTGTGATTCTGTGATTATTTGGTATTTAGAGCACTCCTTGAAATAGTACAGTAGGAAGTTATTAGAAAGTGATGTTAGCATTGGAGTAACACAGCTGATTCCAGTGTCAAGGTGGTTGCTCTGTGTCTGCATTTCCATACACACCAAAGCCATAGGTTGTTACAATGGAAGATGGAAGTCCACATAAGTTTTTTGATGCAAACTGCATTGTGCATCCTTAGCACAGATTTGCAGAGAAGAGCACACATTGAACGTCTGCATATGACCTGCAGAATGCAGAAATTCTTGGCAATGTCCCAGGTTTGTAGACTAGGATGATGCAGAATCTGTAGTTTCCCACTGGGAAACTAAATGGGAGACCTTGTGCTTTCCAATGGTGAATCTGAAGCAGGAGAAGAGCTTTACACACCTCCGTTAGGCTAATATCCTCAAAGTGTTTCAGCTTTATGACTTAGGTCTATTAGCTTTCGTGAAAATTATGGATGAGATCAGAATGTCGGTGAAATGTGTATCCCTATCCTGAAAAATCTCTGTTAAAAGGAATGGACATGCCAAATTCTTCTCCAGTAGGTGACAGCTTTCACCTGAGTCCTTGGTGTTGGAGCTGTGTTGGAGCAGTAGCTGGCAAAGACCAGGACTTGTTACACTGACTTGTAGGCAGACATGCATTCAGATAGAACGCGTTACTTTTAATTGGAGCATGTTCTCATTCCAAAACAGCACCACAAAACATCCCTGGAATGGAGTGATCCTGTTCCTGAGATGCTAAAGCAAGACCTGTGTGATGGTGAATTCTCTGCTGTTTTCAGAATAAATCGTAGAATCATGGAATGGCTGGTTGGAAGGGATCTTAGAGATCATGCAGTTGCAATCCTCTGCCATGGGCAGAATTGCCACCCACTCAGGTTGCCCAGGGCCTTATCCAACATATCCTTGAATGCCTCCAGGGATGGGGCATCCACAGCTTCTCTGGACAGACTTTGTCAGTACTGCTGAGTAAAGAATTTCTTCCTAACATCTAACCCAAACCTCTCCTTTTTCAGTTTAAAGCCATCCCCCCTTGTTCTATCAGTATCAGATTGTTTAAAATTCAGTTCCCCTCCTGCTTGCCTTCCTCTTGGTACAGATCTGACACATTATGAAAAGAAAAAAGGGAATTATTGATAGTTTTTATCAATGGCAGTGTTAAGATAGGAGAAAGGAAAATAAAATTATTTGTAATTTTCCACAGAAAAGATTCCAAGCAAATAAATACTGAAATTGGGATTGAATTATAAGAAATAGGAGTATTTTGCATAGGACATTCCTTATGAGTGCTGTGTGATTCAGACCACAGTACAAGAGTGCTGAAATCTTTAACATACATTTCCTATAGGCATAGCAAAGGAGTGGGAGGAAGGAGTTTGACAGGGGAACATCATCGTCTGTACACATAGAAGGTGTCAGAGGGACGAAAGGACTAGATTAATTAGAGGAAGAAAATGAAGAAGAAAATACACTTTAAAGTACGTGAGTTTTAGTGACAGTCCTGATGATCACATGTGTTATTGCTGTTTCTTTCTGGAGAATGTATCTCTGCAAAAACAGACAAAGGATTGGGACTTTAATTAGAATTTATATTACAGAATTTGTACAGCTGACAGATCTGGGTGCTGCAAGGAAATAACTGCAGAGAGTGTCAGGAAAGAGAGATTAAACTCATCTCATATCAGTCATTCAAATGAGGTGTCTCATTTAGGGCTCTAGTAACTGTAGACCATTGTAGACAGTGAATGGTAGAGATCTTGGTGGTCTCACAGAGGATAAGCATCCTCCTTCATGCTCTTAGCTCCTGTTTGCTTTGGTTCAAAGCCAATAAAGTGGATTTCAGAAGGCTTACTGTCACACCCACTGAAAACTGAAGTCAGAAAGTAAGGATATTATTCAGTCCACCTAATATAGTCAGTCATCTGCACAGTCAGTGCCCATTGTCATCAAAGAAGCAAGTCAGGCATCTCCCTGAGACAGCTTTGTTGGGTGGGATGAATTGATTTAAAATAAATCATTTTTGCCTACGTGGAGTGCATAGAAAAAGTTTAGATGGGATAAACAGCCCAAAACAGACCACTTAAAGCTATGCTAGAAGTCAGAGTTATCTGTAGATCCTAGCATGGTAATCTACTCAAGTCAGTCTGTATTGTGTGGGCAAAAGGTGTGATTTCATATGGAATGAAAGTCAACAGATGGCAGTTTGGTTTGCTGCACTCTGAATAGTTGTGATGAGCTTGGAAGATGGAGTGAGAAAGTGTTTTGCTCATGGCAGACAGCTACCTAGACTCAGTTCAGGTAAAGCTGTAGTCCGCATGACTGAAAGCAGTATGAAAATTTGGAGGCTTGATTTTCAAGGAGTCATTCTCACAAAAGGCTAGGCTGTTTCCAGGAACACTGCTGTGATCACAGGGAGTGGAGGAGACAATGCCATTCCTTGTTGTTGTTTTGATTATGTAAAATTCTCCTCTGCCCACAATGAAGGGTCAGTATATTATAGCCCATGAACTGTTTTCCCCTTGGTCGCGTTTTATTACTGTTATCCTTCCAGACAATCAATATCTAATTGAATGTGGGTTTTGTTGTGTGCTCAATGAATTCCATGTGTTTGTCTCTTAGAAGCAATTTGACAGTAGCAAAGAAAAATTCCAAAAAAGAAAGAGGACTCCTTTTTTGGGAAAAGTAGTTTACATGGTACAAGCCCAAATCCTGATGACAGGTGTCTTCCATACAGTGCTGGACTTAACTTGAACAAATGTGTCAGAATTTCAGGCAGCATTTGTCCCAGAAATGTGTAAAAATGTCCAGGAAAAGCTGCATCTGTCGTATAGTGAAGCACTGATTCATTGAAGTACACTTAATGTTTGAATCCCTCTGTTTTTTAATAAAGATACTGTTTTAATCCCTCTGTTTCTTAGTAACTTGAGAAGATCAGGAAAGTGTAGAGAAGAGAATTATATTTACCTCACATGTGTAAATGTAGACCAACAAAAAATGAAACACATAAGATACCCTAATCAGAAGTAGAAATTAAATAGCCTACAAAGTCATTAACTACTTAGAACAGCCTTAGGAAAGGATGTGTTATTGCTACTAGGCACATTCACAAAGCACTAGTTTTTCATAATCTGAGGTGTTATATCAGATCATTGCTGATCTTGTTTGGTCAGTGATCAATTTATAGTACTGAAGGATAAACACACATTTATGGTATGCAGGACAAGCAAGTAAGGGGAAGCAGTAGCTTAAGAGTTGGTTGGGGATAGAATATATATTGCTTTAAGACAGATCAGTTTCTTATCTAGGCAATAAAAAATGACCAAATATACTATTTCTCTTGATTTCTTAATTAATCATGACTGAACACAAGCATATCATGAATTTCTTCTCTCTCTTCTTTTTCTTTAAAGAACATTTTTTTCTAATAGCATTTGGGTCTTTAAGGGCTCAGTGGTCTGTTCCGCTATGTTAGCCCTGTGCTATCTGACCATGGAATTTGTGTAGATTCCTAATTTATCATACTTTTCATTCTTATCTGTTCCTCTTGTTGCCTGTGCTCCCAATAATAGCTGCATTGATAATCCATTCATTCAATCTCTGCTAGAGACAACCATAGCTTTCTTTCTCCCTCCCTTTCTCCTTTCCTCCATTCCTTTCTTCCTCCCTTCCTTTTTTTCTTTCTCTTTCTCTCTTCCTTTTTTTCCTTCTTTCCTTCTCTTCTTGCAGCTTAATGCCTCCTCATGCTCTTTGATTCTGTCTGCATTCTTAGGGGATTAAGGGTTTTCTGTTACCTAAAAGGAATAAAATATGGCTATCTGAGCCAGAAAACTAGGAAATTTCTCTGTAAACTCCTTAATGGGGGGTTTTATGGGATATATTTTCACCTTGTTTAGCTTTTATTTCAGGATGGCTCTTTCATCAGTCTGAGCAGCTGAAGGAAATGACAACTTTATGGGAAGACAAGAGGAATCACTGGATTAAATGAAGATATGAAAACAGAGCTCAAGTAGTGGAAAAATTTAGAAAGAAGAAAGGCCCAATATGTAGCTCACTGAAGCCAAAATAAGCATGCCCTGTGGATGGGGAGACTCCTATGAGATTCTACATTCCGACCAAGATGTATGTGCTGTATGTGATGGTCCATAAAAATGGTCACATCACTTTGTTCTCAGGTTTTAAAATCAGTAAAGGGACTTGGATCTCTCTTACTGCTTTTTTCTCAGCAAGGCCATTCCCTTATCAGGATGAATACACGCTTCAGCCAGGCCGTGTTACTATGGAAGGTACCTGGCCATTCAAGTTTCCTGAGATTTACAAATCTACCACTTGCCTTGATAAGTTCTATCAGTGATTATCTGAACTTGTCATTAAAAATGTGTATGTTACCTAGTTTGAAAGTAATTTTCAGACATTGCATGCCTTTTGTCTGTTAAACTGAGCAATTCTTTATTATCAGAAATATTTTCCATTCTCCTAATACAGACTGTGATGCCATTGACTCTTTTCTTCTTAGACAAGTTAAAGAGGTCAAGTTTCTTAAGTCTTTCATTTTAAGGCAGTTTTTCCAGACATCAAGTCATTCCTGCAGTCTTTTTCTGATCCCTTTCCAGTGTTTCAACTGCCTTCTTGGATTATGCATATTATTCCATTAATAGTCTCACCAGCAGCATATGCAGAGGTAATAATAACATTTTGCTTTGGTACAATATGCTCTTTGTATAACCAAGAATCACATATTCTGTTTTATAGGACAGCAAATCAGGCTTTTGGGAGTGCCTACTTCTGAATATGGTCTAAAAATGACTTTGTGTTACTGCATTTGACTGCAGAGTGATGTTCAAAATAATGCAGTTTACAAAGCTATGAGCATATTTGACACATTCCCATTATTGTTTACTGTTCTTCAAATGTTTGTGTCCTCTGAAAAATGTACCATCCTGGCTTAAGATGTTGAATAACACTGGACAAAAGGAGATCTCTGTTGGACCCGCAGAAAATATGCCCCTTTGATGATGATTCCCTATTAACAATTACTTTTTAGGAGTACAACTCTGGAAGAGACCTCCCGGGTCACTGAGTCTAATCCCTAACTATTTCAAGTAACCACATCAGACAGTCACTATTAGAAATCTAGCTAAGTTTTAACCAATTTAATATGTACTGCATTGGTTTTTGTGCAGTACTGCTTTTGTAATCTGAATGCCATGTGATACTAAGTCATTAAGTCATTATTTTATTTCTAATAATGACAAAAACCAGCTGAACTAATTTCTGTATATTCAACTTCAGTCTAGAAACAATGAACTGGAAAAAAAAAAAAAAAAAAAAGCTGGAGGTTTTTCTTCTTTACTCAAGAAAAATAAAGTTAGAATAACAAATAAGATGACACAAATAATGCACTGAGCTATACTGCTGAAAAAAAAAATAACACATTGGTTGTTTTTCAGTAGGATCATTGAAAGCTCCAAATGGATTCTTTCCTGAAGATATTGACTTTCAAGAATGGGAAGATTAAACCTAGATGGCAGATATAATTGTCTTTCCAAATATTTCATTCCTCTCCTCTCCCAGAGGCTGATTCTTTCCTTTACAGGGAAGCTGAATTGCATGTGAGATAACTTTTGGAACACATCCATTTGCATCTTGCTCTGTAGAAATCATCCTTGTTGGAGATGGGAACTGCATCACAATACAGTATCTGTATCTGTACAGACTGTATCTACTGCAGTGCAGCAGTTTCTAGAAAACAGGCAGAGCTGGCAGTCCCCAAACTGCTTAACCTGCCAATTACCGTGAAACCCTTGGTCCAAGCTTTTGTAGGGCTGATTGTGCTGGAAAAAATCTGTCTCTGAAGCACTGTCCTGCAGAAGTTGAACTCAGCAGGGATGAAGATTGGCCAACTATGAACATACATCATCAACTATAGATGAATTCAATCACAACTGAGTTTGTAGCACCTCACAGTATCAAAATTGTACTTTCTCCTAGTGTATCAGTGCTTATCCCCCTATAGCAGGCTGGTTAGTGATTGAATAGGATGCCCTTGTTCTGGGAGGTGAGAATACAATACTCTAGCCTGCTCCCTGTGTGTTTTCAAGATCTTTCTGTATAACTTCCACTTGGTAACAGGGAACTGGATGGAGTTTGCTGCAGAAAGACACTTTAATCTTTGGCTGTCAAAGTGAATTTAGGTAACACATATATCCCTTTTCAAAGTTGGAGGCTTGAGCAGTTCTGAGCTCTTCTTCTAGAGGTGGGGATGGGAGAAGAGTAGGAAAAAATCTTTTGAATGTTTTCAACACAGTAGTGGTGTCAAATTTACCCAGATTTCCAAACCAACCAGAACACAAACTAAGGCTTGAATGATTTCCCACCACATCTGAAGCAAATGTAATTCTGGCCTGTTTCCACGGTGCTTTGAGCCAGTTACTACTTTTGGATACTCTGGGCTGTTTTTCCCTGTGAGATTATGGGTTTCTGTTGTTTGGAACAAAATTTGTAGGCGCAAGGCCATGTCCCAGTGCAGTGAATCTGAATTGAATCTCATCTTTGTATGAACCCAACTGAGCAACACTTCTTGATTCTCAGATTCTCTTTTCAGCCTTATTACTTTGGTGAATTATATTTCTAAAGACTAGTTCACATTATGCAAGATTGTCTCATGCTCAAATGAGATGCTTTCAAGTCAGTGACATTGGACTAAACAAAGAACAAGACTTTGGAAGCTGTACAAGGAGAGCTATTCGCTCCTGTTCAGCAGAAATATCAATCTTGCCACTTCTATAAATATATTTCATCAGGGACCTGCTTGGACCGAGAGTCAGAGTGGAAAACACTTAGGTATGTGATTGAGCTGAGTTAGGTCACTCGAGCGAGCCGTTCCCTGCATGGCTGAGTGCTGGTGTGAGGAAGGCACCGGTGTGATGGTGTGGAACTGGAGGCGATGGGGCGTGATCGTAACCTCTGTGCTTTTTCCATTCTGTCTGATGGGGCTGTTTATTCTCCTGGGAGACTGAGAATTCATTCACCTGTAGTGAGTGTTTTAAGGCAGACATACGTAGAGGCTACCTAGGCAGAATTTAAGGTCAATAAGGAGATTAGCGATCTCAGTGACCATGCTGAGGTGGTCTGAAAAAAAAAATAATAGAAAATCAGCTTGTTTCTGCACCTATATATTCATTAGCCATATTTTACTTGCCATCTGTTGGATCTCTTTTGGTGAAGAGTCCTAGCTGATATGTTGAGACCTCAGAGAGTCCTTCTGGCTTGTTAACCCCATTTTCCTTATTTTACAGTGGGTATGTTTGCATGGCCACAGAATCATAGAATCATAGAATATTCTGAGTTGGCAGGGACCCATAAGGATCATCAAGTTGAACTCCAACATCATCGTCCTCCTTAATACTCTTTCACAGGCAACTCTAGGCCAATGAATGAGCAAATCTGACTTGTATCAAAAATGCTGATGTTACTAGCACAGAACTCCTGTTTCTCACCTGTTTGGTTCTTCTGCTGTGTGAATAGGGATTGAAACCACACTTGTGTTTTTAAGCACATGCCTCGCCCAATTAACAGAGGAGCCCAGGCTCTGCGTCTCACACTGCCAGATGCTATTATCATGCAGCTTTGACAGGAGAACTGAATTCTAGGGAAATGTAAACATCCCAGAGGGTTTCATCTTATTTTAGAGGATTCTCTCTGCTCTGTCTAAGGGAGTCTTTGCTATTGGCTGCTTAATAAGCTGTCTGGCTCTGGCTCTCTCAAGCAGTCTCATGTGGCTAAATGCCTGATTTTTAGGAATTTCAACGTTCAAACTTGAAGGCAACAGAAGCACTTTACTGTCCATAGCCTCTTTGTGCCTTAGCTCCCACCTGATCATTGGGAACAGTAGCCTGTCTTCCCTTCCAAGGATGTTATGAAGATAAATGCATTAAAAGAGGTGAAGTGCTCAATTAGTGTGGTGATGGGACTCCTATGAATACCTGAGATATATGTGTGTATTTGGATTTTAGCAGAATCTAACTTACAACTGCAGCTTAAAAAACCTACCATCAATCTCTATATAAATTTAATCTGTGAATATTTGATCAGATGCTACGTGGGTGGAAAAGTATGTTTCATTGCTATTGTGATTACTTTCTTTCTTTAGCTTTTCATGAGTAATAAATGTGAAGAATGTCCCAATGCTTTCATGCTCTCCCAGTCAGTAATATTTTCTCTGAACCCGTATGCGAATGTTTAATTCATTAAATAGTATCATGCAACTTTATGGTGAAATCATAAATCTGTTCTGTTACATTGCTTATTGGAAAATCTTCAACCCCTAGGAAACCCCTAGCACTGCAGCTTGCTTCCCTTGATTACGAATGTCTTTTATTGTCTGCTTCCCACTTTCTCTTAGGTTGCTCTCTCTCTCTGCTTCCAAACTCCCTGCCATTTTACAGTAGTGGATCTCACTGTTTTGAGGACTTTTTTACATGCAGATGGTCGGAAAAAAAAAAAAAAGAAAAAAAAAAGAAAAAAAAGAAAAAGAAGAAGATATGAAATCATAGAATCATAGAATCACCCAGGTTGGAAAAGACCTCAAAGAGCATCAAGTTCAAAAATATAAAATGTCTTGCATTTTTTACATAGGGATTGTATGCTCGCTACTGCTCAGTGTGTTTTCAGGATTGAAGGTGGCAAAGATCACTGACTGAACCTGGGGCATGAGATGCCCCTAGAAAAACCTGGAGTTAAAACAACAAATAAACAAACAGTGTTCTTTCTACTTTCTTGTTTTCTTAAGTTCCAGTGTTAGCAGAACTTCAGGATAGTTTGCTGCATGCAGTATCACACAGAGTTGTCCTTCTCAGCATCATGCTATTCTTTTCAAGTTCTCATGGCTAATGATGTAGAATCCTCGGTTAGCATCTCTGCATGTCTGGAGATGGGGACCACTACTCTGAAGGGCTCCAAAGGAAAGCACTTGGGTAGCAGGAGTACAGATTGCTTCAGTCCTGATGGAAAGGACCAGCATGAAGCCTTTGACAGTTGATCTGCTGAAGGGTCCGCATTTGTGCTTTGGTTACAGATCAAATATCTGAGCAGAATGATGATAAATAGTCAACTATTTCTACATCACTTAAGCCTTGCTTTTTGACAAAATCCCAGTAAAACTGAATAAAAACCAGCACGCTTGTGAATGGCACCCTAAAACAAAGATAGCATCTGCCTGGAGCTCTTTGTTGCTGGCTTATCTACAAGACCATCAGCATGAGTGTTGTGGGACAGACAGGACGAGTCACCAGATGCTCAATTGTCCCAGACTGTTAAAAATTACCTCGGAATCCTCTTCCCTGAGCTGTGCTATGTTTTCTCTGGTCACAGCTGAGGCTGTGGGACAGTAATTATTACTGAAGCCTTCATAGTGGATCTTTGCTGAGTTCTTAGCAGTTGGATGCTTACATCACAGAAACTGCTCAGGCAATTGAGGATAATTGGCAGCTCTTTTGCAGTGTCAGCAGGATCACTCATAAAGAAGAGAGTAATACTTAACTCCAAAGCTGGCTCAGGCACTCTTTAATTATAAGAAAATTACCCTTCTCCTGCTACCGTTACTGCTCATCCTGTGGCCACTACTGCCTTGGATTACATGTGCCTCCGTGCTCTGAATTCCTAAAAAGTCATCATTAAGTTTTAAGTCCTAGAAAATATGTTGCCATCATTACTATAAGATTATGCATGATGTACTGCTCATGCCTATGCCTAAGAGCCTTAAAGCAGTTTTTCTTAGAGCCTAAGTACTACCAAGAGCAATTGGATACAATAGAGATTAGACATGTAAATACATAGAAAAAAAGAAACATCATTTCATTTCAATCCAAACATAACCTCTTTCATAGTATTGTGAACTCCCTTCCTTTTCCCTTGTCCTTACCCTTCCCTCTCTTGTATTTTAAAGGAATCATTTTATTATTAACATAAAGGAGTGTCTTCTGTACAGAGGGTGGGATTCCAGCGTATTTTCAGGAAAGTGAATCAGGCAACTATCTTGCAGGACCAGTGCAGATGCCAGAATGAGGAGGTGTGGTAAAGGGGAATGCATGATTGATTTCTTTCCTACTCCAGAGCTGGATGAAATGCCTGACACAGCTGTTAGCTCACACTGCTTACAAGAGCAAGGAATCAATCTCACCAGATGTTGTTCATTTCCTCTGTTGCTGTGTGGCCAGCTCTGTTGTACAGAGGATGCGGGGGGCGGAGGGGAGAGAGGGAAAAGAAAGGGGAGAAAATCTCAGTCTAAATTACACAAGAAAGCCCCAGTGTGGGAATTTAACATTAAGCGAGGAACACAAGGACCATGAGTGGGAAAGTGGAAACTGGAAAGACAGAGCCCACTCATTCTCTAGACTGATTCATCCATTGGGGAGCACAGCAGACTCCCTTCCTCTGTGGGTCTGTACACGATCATGAGTTGTCCTAAAAGCTAATGTTTTCCATTAAAAGAATGCAGGAGGTGCACGGGAAGGGTTCAGTAGCAAACAAGTCGATGATTCAAGGGCACATCTGCTAGCTGCATCATGTACCAGATCAGGCAAGTGTGTGGAGCACACTTGAGCACATGCATGGAATCTTTGTGTAACAATATTTGGGGAAGTGATCACAGTGACAGTGTGATGTGCTGTTACCATAGCTTACCTGGGTTTTTGTGGTCCTGAGTCTACCAGCACCATTTCAGACCACCTCCTTTGCCAAGACTGGAACATTTTCTTGTGCTGAGAGGTGGATGTAGAGACTCAGTAATAACATGAGAGGCCCTTGATGCTGGGAATTTACTGAGATGTGTCCCATGGAGAAAATATATTTTAATAATCCAACTGAAGTTTTACTTCATCATTTGTTGTGGAATATCCTTTCAAAATGAACTGATTTCTGTTCTATGCTTTTTGACTTTTTTATTTTTTGCACATTCTTCCTTTTCTTTGCAGAATTCCTTTGGTGGGTTCCTTCCACCATGTCACCAGCCTTAGTAGGCAGAAAAGGAGACTTCATGGTGCTGCGGCCACAGGAAATTAAATCAAGTGGCAACTCATAAAATGGGGGGAAATAAATCAATATGGTCCGTATCAAGAGATGAAACAGGACAGTGAGCAATTAGGGAGGTACATTGCCTTTAGAGATGAAACATACTCCTAACAACATGAAGCTAAGAATTCAGAAGACCTCTGCTTTTACTTTAAGGACTGTTATTAGGGTGAACTCTGCCTTCATCAGAGGAGGAGCACTATGGATTTGCACAGGTGCAACACAAAGTGTCTGCACAGCAAAGTGTGTTTGCTGTTCTCCAGCTTGAGTTGTGTGAGGAAGAGCTAGTGCCATTCTTTGTCAACTTTCTGTCTAAAAATCTTCAAAACAAGTCCATCTCTCTCTGCCATATGGCATTTTGAGATCCTACTGGTAACAAAACAAAAAACTAACAATAACAACAAAAAAAGCAATCAAAAACAACTCCCAAAAAGGAAAAAAGCACAATCCTGGTTTTCATTTTTTTGCTTGTTTTGGATTAGTTTGTTTTGTTTTGCTTTTTCTTGAAGCATTCGTCCTACAATAGTTCTGTGCCAGAAAATAATAAACAAGTGGTCACTGTTGAAGTCACCCCTGAAACAGAGTGACTGGGTCGTGATGGATTGACATGTTCCTCTCTTGAGGTATAACCACCACTACTGAGACTGGGACAACCAGACAGTTACAGTTTTGCCTTAGGACAGATACGTACTTGTTGAGATGGTAGTAGCAATAGCAATGGGACTGTAATGAAACCAATTACATGGTTGCATTGCATGATGTGTGGCCAGGTTTGGCCTGCGGTTATGTGTCATAGAATCATAGAATGGCCTGGGTTGAAAAAGACAACAATGATCATGTAGTTTCTACCTCCCTGCCACGGACAGGGTCACCAACCACCAGACCAGGCTTCCCAGCGCCACATCCAGCCTGGCCTTGAATACCTCCAGGAAAGGGGCATGAAGAATGGGCAGAGTCTAGGACGTCTTCTCATTCTGATTGGGGTGGGAGATTGGCTTATGTTTGGTTATATCAGTTCACTTCTGTGCCATTTTCTGTGGTTTTGGTTAAAACAAAGGGAACATAAATTAAATGAGGACCGCTGCATTGAAAATAAGGCAAAAAATCTTTTCTCCAATTGCAAGGATGTTACACTTTGTCAATCTGTTGACATCAGTGTAGATAATTCAGTACAAAATAGAGTCATTCAGCTAGTCTAGCTGGAATATTTCCTTACAAGTTGAATAACATGGTATTACAGGACTTGTGAGATGCTCTGAAGAAAGGAATTATACAGTTTCTGGAAATGTGGTTGGGACACCCTGGTACTCTATAGTTACGTTGATCAGGTACTCAGTGAGAGTTATTCCTTGAAGTGTCATCTTATTTTATTCCCAATTACCAGTTTCACTGCAATTATACCCAACTGAGTCCTATCTTTCAAAATGGCCTGACTAGTCTGCTCTGAATATCAGCTATTGACCACTTGCTATAGTTAACAAACTCTTGTATCTAATTCTGTGAGTTATTCCAAGTACCCCTTTAGCGCCAAAGCTGGCAACTTCTGAGAAGCCCTCTCCATTTCACAAACCTCCCTTTGCCATCTCTGGTGGGCAGACAATACACTTGCAGTTTGAAGTTACGGTTAAAATTACATAGAAAAAAATGACAGGAGTAGTTGTCATATTTTTAACAAAGTTTGTTCACTGCGGATATGAAACCTGAGAACTTGCATAAGAGTCCCACTCCACTGAGTGTTGGTTTAGTCCACAAAGCAGCTGCACAAAGGGGACATTTCACTGCTGTTCTGGATCTCCTTGCTAGGGGAATTGTGGCTGCAGGTTCCCGAGGGTCCCCTGGTGTTTTGCGTAATCTATCTTTAGAGAACTGCAAGTTCATTTCTGAGAAGAGCACTGGCTTTGAGCAGGGACTACCTCTAAACTGACAAACCACTTCCTGCAGACGTTAACTGAATTGAGAGCTTGCTGTCCCCCTTCATTCCCCTGGAGAGACCCCACTACCCCTCCTTGGCTTGGCATCATGAAATATTGTGAAGACAAGAGTATGGAGAGTTGAAGTACAGTAACTCTCTACCAGCATTTTCTACAAAGATCTCCAGAAGAAGAAGATAAAGCCATGTTTCCAGAGTGTTATCTAATCCTGGAAAAGAAAGTAATTCATATATCTGTGCATTTGATGCTTCTTTTGTATTTTTACCAGAACACTCCTCCTCTGAAATGAATGTAATTCTTGGCCAGATCTGGGGAAGTAAAAAGCACCTGCACCACTTAGACTGTTATTTCCATATAACAATATCCCAGATTTAGTCTGTATCAGCATCCATTATAGGATATAGCAAAACCATGCAATCATTCAACAGTATATGCTTATGACCATTGAGAAAAAGAATCTCAAATCTATTCTAAACTCTTCCAGTCTCATTTTCTACTTGGTGGTAGGTCTTTCCTTTTTTTCCTTTGCATTTTCCTTTTACTCTTCCTTTTACTCTTCCTTTTACTCTTCCTTTTACTCTTCCTTTTTCTTTCTCTTTTTCTTTTTCTTTTTCTTTTTCTTTTTCTTTTTCTTTTTCTTTTTCTTTTTCTTTTTCTTTTTCTTTTTCTTTTTCTTTTTCTTTTTCTT
>NW_024884253.1:8439035-8465561 GCF_019232065.1 Centrocercus urophasianus
TTTTCTTTTTCTTTTTCTTTTTCTTTTTCTTTTTCTTTTTCTTTTTCTTTTTCTTTTTCTTTTTCTTTTTCTTTTTCTTTTTCTTTTTCTTCTTTTTCTTTCCATTTCTCTTTCCCTTTTCCCTTTCCCTTTTCCCTTTCCCTTTTCCCTTTCCCTTTCCCTTTCCCTTTCCCTTTCCCTTTCCCTTTCCCTTTCCCTTTCCCTTTCCTTTTCTCTTTTCTTGAATACATGCATTCCCCTTCTACTGGTTGAGATTTACAAATGCTTACTTAGCATGGACAGTTTCTCCTTAGCTCTTGATCCTCTCTGAAGCCGCCCACGCAGGATTAATTGTCATGGGACTTAGAGATGTAAACTTGTATTTTGCAAATCAGTAATGGAAATTGAAACCATAGCTAAAAACATTTTCAAAAAACACACACACAAAAATTCAATTGTGGGCAGAACAATTATTTTTATCTTATAACTTTTTTTTCCATCTTTGTAATTCCAGATTATCATTACAGATATTGATTCTATTCACACAAAACATACAAGACTGCAAACATACCTTTGCACATGTGCTTTTTAATTTTCATTAGATAAGATGCACTAAAAAATGAACTTTGCTTTATCTTGAGTGGTATAATCTTGAAAGATACTCTTCCTGGTAACACTCATAAAACAGAGCACAAAGGCTTTGCGTGTTTTCACATGTAAATACAAAGAAAAGTTTGTTTTTCAAGTAAATATTTTCTCTCAAAGCAACTGTTTTGTTTCTCCTTTGTTACAAAAACGATGCCAATAAGAATTAAGGAAGAGTTAAATGGGGAACATATGCTATATATTAGCATCCAGAGACTGAGAAATACATGGAGGATTGAACAGTATAAGTAGAAGAAGACGAAGTCAAGAATACAAATGCAAATGAAGAGGAATACAAGAATGCAAATCTAGAGAAAGCCATTTGAATTACACTTTGAACTTCAGAGTCCAGAAACAGCCAGAGCTGAACCAGCAGCGTCTGTAGAGGACTTTCTGAAGGTTGCTAACTTCTGCCTCAAAAAGTAGCCAGAAGAACTGGAAGCCTGTGATAAACTCCATGTACAGGATGAGCAAGAGCAAATGAGCAGGGACCGTTTCTTGTCCCTCTCCAACTGGAATGGGACCCACATTGGAGTTTTCAGCTCTGTCCTAAGATGGACCATACAGTATGGTCACTACAGATTCAATATTTCCTGAGTATGCAAAGCACTTGAAGGCAAGAGAAACCTGAGAATTAACTCAAAATACAGAACCAATGAAGAATTTTTCAGTTGATTTTTTTCTTTTCTTTTTTTTTTTTTTTTTTTCAATTGGGAAGTGACATTTCTTTAAAACAAAAACTTTCCCTGGGAACACACCAGTTGGAACAAAACTCATCATTGTCATTGCTGACAAAACTGCAAACTCCAGTGGTTTATAAAAGCTGAAATTGCATAGGAAATATACGCAGGCACGTAGCTTGAATACAGAGTACAATATATACACCCCAGGAGGCTGGAGTGTATAGAGGCAGGCATTTGCTCCCACCAAAAGCACTTGGAGATTTTCCATCTTTCTTAATGGAAGCAACATCAATCCCCTACTATGGAAATGCAAAGGGGCAGATAGCATGAGCCCAAGGGAGCTGCTCATTTGTATGGCCATTGCTGTACATTTGTTGAATACTTACTTTATCTTCAATATTCCTTGTTCAGTAGGAAACCTTAAATACCCAGGGTGTCGTTTCTTACAGCTGATGTTCATGCCATGAATATGCTGCCCTCCTCCCCAACTCCACCCTCCTCCCCCCTGCCATAAACCTGGGAGTGAGAGTTGGAGCCATTTCCATTGCTGTAAACAGAACGTAGAAAGGTTTACGTGATGAGCAGATAAAACATGCTACAAACACGTGCAGAATTGTGCCATTTCACAGTTTGCACAGCTCTGACTGTGGCTGTTTATTGAGCTATTTCATCAGCCAGTGTCTTTGTTTGACACATGAGACCAAACTGACAGCCAGTCACTCCCACACATTCACCCTGGGGTACTGGGATCTATTCTTCTCATGCCTCAGGCAAACTTTTATCCAGCAGGCATCCAGGGCATTTGCAACAAGATGGGGCACAGGGTGCATTTTGCAGTTTGATTTTTGCACTCAGTGAGTGCAAGAGTCACATGTCCTCCAGAAGAGAAGGAATATGAGCAGACCATGCAACCTGCTGGCCGTGGCTCTGGGCAGGGAGACTGGAACTGGGTGGTGGGAGTCTCGGCTCCATCAGAAGCACAAGGATTAATACAGAAGCTGTCTGGAGTGTGAAACAAAGGCACTGAGAAAAATCAGGCCAGGATATCTCTGTAAGTACATTCTGAACCCTGCCTCTCCAAATTGCATGTGAGCCACTCTAAAAGTAATGCCTCTATTTATTTCCATAGAAATTGCAGTAGATTCAAATAGCAGAATAACACTATTTGATAGAGTAAATTTGCAGATGCAAAGCACTATTTTCAATAACATTTTCAGTATAATCACCACAATTATCTATGAACTTTGCCAGCAATGAACAAGAACCTACATACTGTGTGTGTAAAAATCTGTACTAGTGGAGGTGACCTACTGTCGCTGTTGCCACTACTAGGCTGCACCATCCACTGCCTCACTGTTGACATCCACTGTTTGGTTTCCATAGACATTCAGGAAATGTCCAGGAATGTCAGTGGGCGCCATTTTTCTGCGCAGAGAAATTCAGAGACACACCTTTTCTTCATACTCACTTCCATGTCAGAAGCTATTTTGCCATCTGTTATACAGCAACAAAATGTAATGGAACTTTAGTGGTAAGGTTCAACCTCTTATCCCTTACTACCAACAAACACTTCTGATGCTGCGGGCAAACATAATAAAGGAGAAAGCAGTATTTTTTGAGCACTCTTTGTACACTTTTTGTCCCTTGTTGGTGCTTAAATTCCATTTGATACAGTCATTTTCTAATGTTATAGTTTTCACTGAAGTACTTGGTAATATAAAAAGGAGTTTATTAAACTGCTATTAAATCCACACATCTCATTATCAAGAAGTAGACCACCAGTAGACTAACATAGACTAACACAAATGTACCTCTCCCCATGCCTGTGTACAAACAGGAGAAGGTATTACTCACTGTCACAGTTTGCAGCTACGAACCTGGCTTGTGGAAAGGCCTTTGATTCCTTTAATGATGTGTGCAGAGGACTAAGACTAAGGTTGCAAGACAAAGCTCGGCTACCCATACATGGGATTCTCTGGGACATTGTAGTGAGCACCAGTAAATTCTGGGGAATGTCCATAGACCTCATTCATGTTTTTCACGTAGAGAAGTAGCATTTCTATACACCTTGTCCAAAGCGTGTCCCTATTAAGACAGAGGCTGTTGTACTAAATTTATATCCTGCCTTTCTCCTGCCATCACCTACCCTAGGTACCTATCCTTGTTTGACTACTCCCCCATAGAATCATAGTGTCACAGAATCTTTTAATTTGGAAGGGACAATTAAAAGTCATCTAGTCCAACTCCCCTGTAACAAACAGGAACAACACAGCCCAATGAAGTTTGCAATTTTGCAACAATTTTCTCTCCCACTGATCAGTCTACCCATCAAATCCATATTTTTACAATCTGGGGGGAAGGATGTTGTAGAGACTGTGTCAAGGAATACAGATAGATGACATCAGTGGCTCTTCCCCATCCACTGAAGCAATTATAATGTCATAAAAAGCAGCAAAATTGATTAGGCAGGACCTTCGCTTGGTGAAGCCATGCAGGTTAAGCTAATCAGGTTAATCTTTCTTTTCCTCTCTCTGCTTTATTTTATCTCTTAAGAAAGATCAATTTTTCAGTGTAGCGCAATAGAAACTGGGCCTGAGGAATTTTCATGGGGATTTTAGTCCATTCCACTTCTACCAAAATTTGTGTATGAAGAAGAGCAGAGAGGAGCAGAGAGGCTGCATAGCTACAAACCACTTCTGGCTTGGCTCCGATTAGCACGAAGCACAGGTGCAGAGCACCTTTTTGCTTTCAGATTTTCCATTCAGTGTGTGCCCTTAATATAGGCAGAAGCTATTTTTGGTTACAGCATAATTAGATATCTTTATCAAGGGGTTTTCTTCCATACCTATCTGTATGGCAGCCAAGAACTTCCCAGACAGATTTTGTCTATACAGCCTGAATGAGAAAACTGACAAGTGATTTAAAAATAATATGGTTAGATTTACTAGCAGGTTATAAAAACCCGGGCAGCTGTAGCTAAGAATGAAGTCCAACAATAAAATGATGAGATAAAATCTGGTTAATGTTTTACAGAAGATTTTCTAGAGACCAAAAAAAAAAAAAGATCACTTCTTTCAAAAATTATTTTTTTAGATAAATATTGCCTTTGCAAGTTTTTGTATGCAATTCATTTGCAAACGTTAGATAGTTCTCCACTATAACAATAATAAAACCCTTATATTTAAGAGTCTCAGTTCAGCTTACTCAATTTTACACATGAATACTAAATTTCTCAAAATACTAAGTTTATATAGTCTGCAGCACGGTTTGCACTATTGAAATCAATTTAGAAATCTGTTAAGTAAATCTGATGCAAGTTTAGTTACAGCAAATGTCTTAGCTAATACATTTCTTGGGACTGGGACTGGGACTTTTCTGCATGCATGGATGAAACTCAAGTGCTCTCAAGGCCTCAGTGAATAAATAATAAATGATGCAAAATAGCTTTGTGATACATAATAATATCATAATTTTAAAATGTGTTTTCACAGGACTAGTAATGAGAGTGGCATGCTCCTCTGGGAAGTTATTACCTACAAAGAAGAAAGAGCTATTTCTAGTGCTGGAACCTGGTCAATGCATCTCTCACCACACCCTTTACTGGCAATCATTTACACTCATCTCTTACACCCTTTCAAAGGGCACTGTAAGTAATTATCAACAGAGTATGTTACACCCATTTTATCATAGGTGGAAATAAACTGCAAAGGCAATGAAGATTCAGATCTGTGGTTAAGTAGGCTTTCATCAGAGTGCAAGAGCTCTTTATCCCCAGGTGTAGCAAGTCAGGAAACGGAGGTAAGAGGACCAGCATAGCTGAACTGGGACCTGCTGGTTAAACTAAAGAGCAAGAAGAAAATGCACAAGCAGTAGGAACAGAGGCAGGTACTGTGGAAAGAGTATAAGGAAATGGCTGTGTAGGGATGGAGTCAGGAAAGCCAAGGCCCAGCTTGAACTAAACTTGTTGAGAGGAACCTATTGATCTATCCAGTGGGAACATGAACATCTCATGAGTTTTAGCCCTGTTTTGCTCAGCCTGTTCTTTTTTTTTTTTTTTTAATTCTGGTTTTGATGTCAATGGTTCATGCTTCATTTTTTTTTTCTCTTTCTTCCTTTTGTTACAAAAGCTGTAGGTCTGTCTTCCATTAACGATCACCTCATGGGAGGGAGGCTACTCCACCAGAGACTACTGTCCTCTGCTGTAATGCACTAGTCTGAGGTCCTCTTGCCCCATTAAATTAACATTATCCACTATCACAGTGGATTTTTTCTTCATTTTTTCATATAAAAGCCCCAGCATTTAGCATTACTGAACTAATCTGCCAGTATGGGCTGAAGTGTATTTTGCAGATGATAGTCCTGTTCAGAGGCTACTGCTCTGAAATCAAACAGCATCAAATAAAGTTCTAGATTTAATTCTTCATCTATTTCAAGCACCTTTTCAACCTTTTCAGTATTTTTCCTTCCTTCCTTCCTTCCTTCCTTCCTTCCTTCCTTCCTTCCTTCCTTCCTGCCTTCCTGCCTTCCTGCCTTCCTGCCTTCCTGCCTTCCTGCCTTCCTGCCTGCCTTCCTGCCTTCCCGCCTTCCTTCTCTTTCTGCCTCCCTCCTTCCCTCCCTTCCTACATTCCTTCTCTTTCTGAATTTCTTCTTTCTTTTCTCTTTATCACTTTCTCTCTCTTGCTACATTTTTTTTCTTTTTCTTCTCCCTTTCTTTTTCTCTTTTAAGCAGCAATAAAATGAACACATCCTCTGAGTTGAAATAAAGTAATTTTGCAGAACAGTCCTGCCAACTGTGATCTATGACCTATTATTACTGCAACTGTGTCTCACAAAGAAGGATTTTAAATATGAGATCGTGTTCCTGGTAGCTATGTTCTCTAATAATGCTGTTTACAGATAAATGGAGGAATAATCTAGGATGAATACATAGGTTGTTTTTTTTTTTCTTCAGTATATACAAATGAATTGATGTAAGTATTGAATTGTGGATTTGAAGGTTATGTTGTTATAATTTTAGACTGCTGTTTTGATTCTTTCTGAGTATTTTAGTCTTTTTAAGCTGCCTCTTCCTAACAGCATTATTCAGTGCAATTTAGCTTGCATTGTTTTCTTTATGACATCTGTCTACACGTTGGATATTTTGAGTTTTGCTTTTTCTTTTGCAATTTCTGCATTTTAATCTCCTTCTTTTTCTTCTTCTTTTTCTTTTTCTTTTTCTTTTTCTTTTTCTTTTTCTTTTTCTTTTTCTTTTTCTTTTTCTTTTTCTTTTTTTTTCTTTTTCTTTTTCTTTTTCTTTTTCTTTTTCTTTTTTTTTCTTTTTCTTTTTCTTTTTCTTTTTCTTTTTCTTTTTCTTTTTCTTTTTCTTTTTCTTTCTCTTTCTCTTTCTCTTTCTCTTTCTCTTTCTCTTTCTCTTTCTCTTCTTCTTTTTCTTCTTCTTTTTCTTCTTCTTTTCCTTTTCCTTTTCCTTTTCCTTTTCCTTTTCCTTTTCCTTTTCCTTTTCCTTTTCCTTTTCCTTTTCCTTTTCCTTTTCCTTTTCCCCTTCCCCCACTGTCCTGATATTTACTCTTCCAGTGATATTGTATTATAGACTACAGGTGCTTCTCCTAAAGTAAATCCAAACTTCTATTTTAAAAAGTTTTGTTTTAGCTCAGCTTTTACACCATGGCAAGTGGTGTTCATTTTGGTTTGATTGTCAGAGGTATGTTTATGATCTAAAAAGGAGACTGTCTTCATACGGTTCTCACCCCTGGGCCCTTTCCTTATCCCTTCCTTCAGGAACAACCCAGGGCATAGATGGATACAGAGGCTGTGGCTTTTGCTATGCTGCAGCATTTGCCAAGACTATGAAGAGTTCGATAGGCCTAAGAAAGAAACAGAACAACCTTTCAAGAGAAACCCAAGGAGAACAGAGGACATGGCCAGGAGAGACTTATGTGTAAGCATCAATCCTTCTATCCAAAGTGAGATTTCTTAATCTAAGAAGTCGAGATTTTACTAAAAGCAAAGAAGCAGTTTTTGAGGTAATACTGTTCTTGCAGGGAAGAGCCTGGGCAGCCTGACCCTACCTCTCCAGCCTGCACACCACCTCTTTATGAGCCATCCCCTGTCTGTGCTGAACACTGATGGGAGTTGTTCTGCCTTCACCCTCAATAGTGTAAATCAGTTATCAGACTGATCTGTGCAATAACATCAAACTAAAACCTACAAGGGATCTGGCAGTGTTATTGGTGAAAAACTGCTCAGTTTATATCTTGAATCCTTCTCAAAACAAGTTATCCTTGCTTGTGTAGAAGTAACATATTTTAGAACATCTTTGGTATATTTTGTCTTTTCTGCAGGCTTTTGTAAAATTATTTTGTTAAATATCAGTTTGGATTATTTCCTTCCATTTGCTGTGTAGTCCCTCACGCTCCTTGCTTCAAACATTTGTTTGCAGCTTGCCTGTTCTTTTTTGAGGTTTCAGTTTTCTTCAACTTGCTCCTTTGAATAATTCAATCCACTGAACGGGATCTGCTTTCCTTCAGAGCTTTCAATCAGCAAGTGATGTTCACCACTTATGCTCTAATTGCCTTTCCCAAATTGAAGTTAGAATCTTTTCTGCAATCTTGTTATTTCTTTTGGCTCTCTGTTACAATTTTTACCTCAAATTAAGGATTCCATAAGCCCTCCAAATGGCACAGTTGATTCAACAGTCACAACTCTGTTCTCAAAACCTCAACAGTCTTTTTTTTTTTCCCGTCTTTTTGAGTTCTCATGTGATATTTTTGTCATCATCACAAGATCTCACAAAAATTTTTTCTTCATCTAGAAGAATGACGTTTTTCAGCTGTCTTGATCACAATCTCATCTCCAGCTTGCTCTGAATTTATATGCATGTTATCAAATGAGGTTTCTGCTTCTCTCATTGAAAATCTATCTTTGATTTCCTTAGTCTTAGCAAAGACCCTAATACTATAAATGCAGTATGTCATGAGAAAACCTTATACAGCTAGAGCAGACTGGAAACCAAAGCTGTTGATCGTACACTAATAAAGTGAGTAAGGGTCACGAATTAAATGTTAACATTGAGACTGCAATAGAATGGGTGTTACTAAATTTGGACAAATAGGATAAAGAAGGCTGTGGTTAAATGGCATTTCACTCACTGAAGCTATTCCTGTCCCCACCCTGACCACAGGATATCAGGAGATGAGGAGAAGAATCTAAAACTAAGAAAGGTCTGAAACAGAAATGGGTTTAATAAGTGGAACTAAATGCCAGGACAGAAGCTCCCATTGAGAGCTAAGGTGACCTTAGCTCACATTTGTTTGGCTAGCTCTGAGTATACTTACCACTGGCTCTCCTGCGGATGAGGGCATCCAGGTTCAGCTGTTTCACAAGAAATGACTTGTTAAAGATATGCAAGGTAACTCCATGTTCCCTTTTAAACAGCTGGAGTTGTACATTAATTACATCTATCCATAAACATACTTTCCTCATACTTCAACAAGAACAAAGAACAGCTGTTGATGTCAGAGGCTTTCTCTTCCCAGATCTTTGCATTCATTTCAGATTTGACTTTCTGAGACATATTTTTGTCCAAAATTTTCCAGTTCGCTTAAGATTTTCCAACATCATGAGACTTTCTCAACAGTTCTGGGTGCCTAGGCCATTCCTGCTCTGTTCAGTGCTTAGTTGGTGTACAGCTATAAGAACAAGCAGAAGTCTAAAGAGAAGTTGTTTATTTATTTATGAAAATTGCACTTTTACATCCCACTGGACTCTGGCCACATAAAGTGAGCCCTGAGGTTGTGCAACCCATCTCCTTGCGCTCAGAAATGTGCTCTGCAATTTTAGGATTTTAGCTTAGGCACACGTGAGTGACATGAATTGAGTGAAACAGATCTTTCATTCCCTAGGAGAAGTTAAAGTTTGCTTTTATTTCAGAGGTGAAAGTGAAGTAGAAAATAAGACTAAGGAAAGGTGAGTTGGTTACTGATATTGATTTAAAAATATATACAAAAAAGTGTCCTTAGTTTTTAGCTTTTCTGTTCTATTTTGTTTTATAAGCAGAGGTAATATGGCATATTATTTAGGAAAATTCTAAAGGTTTTTCCACGATGAAGTTTTAATAACTTCAAATTTAATAAAGTTTTCAATTTCACCTGCAGGAAAAATAAACTGAATTTTACCTGCAAAATTTGAAAAGATGGTATAGTCTGTATCTAATCCATGGTTACAATCCCTCCTGGTTACACTACCTGTACAATCTCCTGTTACTTTTTCCTAAACTATGTACTGCATCACTTGAAGGCATTACCATCAAATTTGGTGATGACACCAAGCTGTGGGGTGTTGTCAACATGTCGGATGCCATCCAGAGGGACCTAGACAGGCGTAAGCAGTGGGCCCAAGTGAACCATGTGAAGTTCAATAAATCCAAGTGCAAGGTCTTGCACCTGGGTCAATGCAATCCCCATTACCAATACAAGCTGGAAAAGATTGAGCACAGCCGTGCCACAAAGGACCTGGGGATTCAGGTAGATGGGAAGCTGGATGTGAGCGAGCCATGTGCCCTCACAGCCCAGAAAGCCAACCCTATCCTGGGCTGCATCAAAACTAACTCAGTCAAGGAATTATCAAGGGTGAAGGAAATGATCCTGCCCCTCTATTCTGTGCTGGTGAGACCTCACCAGGAGTACTGCATTCAGATGTGGAGTCCTCAGAACAGGAGAGACATTGACCTGTTGGAGCACATCCAGAGGAGGGCCACAAAAATGATCCAAGAGATGGAATACCTTTCCTATGAGGACAGGCTGAGAGAGCTGGGGCTATTCAGCCTGGAGAAGAGAAGACTCTGGGGAGACCTGAGAATGGCCTTTCAGTATCTACAGGAAAGAAGAGGACTGACTCTTTAGCAGGGTCTTGGTGATATGAGAAGAGGAGATGGTTTCAAGCTCAAAAAGGGTAGATTTAGATTATATATAAGGAAAAGTCTTTTACATTGAGGGTGGGGAGGCACTGGAGCATGTTGCCAGAGATGTGGTGGATGCCCCATCCCTGGGAATATTCAAGGTGAGGTTGATCAGGCCCTGGGCAACTTAATCTATTTGTGATGTCCCTGTTCATTGCAAGGGAGTTGAACTAGATGGCTTTCAGAGGTCCCTTCCAACTCTAAAGATTCTGTGATTTCTGTGATTCTGTGATTCTGTGATTCTGTGATTCTATGATCATGTAGTCTTTTAACCAGCAGATAGTGGAATGTATGTATACTTGAGCAATAATGTTTAGATGGAACAGGTATTGTGTAAGCAAGTGATGAGATGATGTGATGACTATGTAAATGCAGTGATGCTCTCCGTTTTATCTTGATTATAAACCCATATGTTTCAAGTTCATGTGAGAAGCAAGGGAGTCTGAAGAACACCATGGCTTCTATTCTATCCATCTGCTTTGAAGATCCTTTAGGCACTACATCATCTGTGGCAGCACAGGTGTATCTTTCATTAGGTACAAAAGTCACATACTGCCTGTGGCCCTGTGGGAGAACTGAGCTCGCTGAAATGGAAACCAGGCTTTATTCTCTCCTAAGGCACAGATTTCATTTTTGATCTTAGTCACTAGAAGAGGAAGCACAGTTGAATCCCTCTTTTTTTTTCAGACAGACTAGATAAATCCATAATTATTCTACTTTATGTGCACTATCAGAATGGTACGAGTCCTAAGCAAATAGAATCAAGATTGTTCAGCCTATATGTAAAAAGAACGTTTTTTGGAGTATCATCTGAGAAGTCCAGTTCCATGCTTTCAGTGCTGAGGAAATGTGCTTTCAGAAGCTCTCAGATATGTTCATAAGGAATTATAATGAAATAAAAGAGATGTGTTAGAACTAAAAAGGAGAAAGAGAAGTACAGAATATTCAAACAGCAATATACAAAAAATCAAGGAAATGAAATCATTATACACAAGTGGTGTTTCCTATAGTTTTGTCTAGTCAATATTAAATCATCAAATGTTCATCTTTTAGTTTGTTATGTCTGTCTAGTGAGTAATATTTATCTTGGGTGGTTAGTGAAGGTAAAGATCAAATGATCAAGGGATCAAATATGTCTTCTATGTTATGGCTTATAAAAGAATGCACTTGAATTAGTCTTCCAACTGTTTTTGAACTCTCATCTCTTTTTTTGTTTAAATCACATTAACACAATTTCTGCCTGTCTCAGCATGAACTGAATTTTCTCAGCACTCACTGCTATCCCTCCAGCGATCAGCAGGGGTTCCTCTTGGACTGTGACTAACTTGGCTCTCTTCCCTTCCCTTTGACCATCTCATAGTGTTTTCAGACTTGCTGCCTGATGTACATCATGTAATACTGGGGAAACACATTAATGGAATTTTACATTGAAAAGATTGTCCCTAGTTTTCCCATAAGAAATCAACCACAAAGTGGAATAGTTGAGTTACCATAGATGTGCTATCAAAAGACGTGTTTGATGTTCCAAAAGCCAGGCGATGAGAGAGTAGCAGCACAGCCACGTTTAGGAGAATATGGTCACTGATGGATGAGGACTGACTTTGCTGTAATTTCATTATACCTGCAGCCAGTGTACAATACATTTCAGAGACAGGAGACAAGTCTTTTACTAGCTTATATTGAATTATTTATTTCATTACTGAAAATCTGAGAGAATAAATTATATACTCAAGTATTTTCCAGCAGACAAAAAAAGCCAACAACAACAAAAACAACCAAAAAACAAAAAAACAAAACAAACAAACAAAAAAAAAACTAGAAAAAGAAACATTCCTGGAAGGCTGTAATGATCTATCATGAAGAAAATGAGACACTGATAGCAGTTGCTGTTGCAGATATACTGTACAATTGGAAAACATGCAAAAATACTTTTCCATCTTGTAAGAGAAATATGAAGAGCACTATTGACTATTGGCTCCATTCTTCCTAGGTTGATTCTAGTGAAACATAATCTTAGACTTTGTGTTTTGTTTTTTTTGTGTGTGTGCATGGGGAAACATGTTTTTGGAAACTAGCATTCATGAAGTCTTCCTTTCACTCTGCCATTCAGTATATTTCCACTGTTCACAAAGATTCAAATAAAACAAATTTTATATATGCCTGCACTTTATGTCCATATTTAAAGCAATGACTCCTAGTACTTATAGACCAAAAGCCACTTTGGAGGATGTTTTGTCCTCTTCAGAGAATGTCCAGTCCAGCAGAGTGGACCCGAATAATTTTTCTGGATGATTGTCAGTTTGAACTTTGAATAAAATTCTGGTTTGCATAAAAAATCTCAATTTATTCCTACTTTTGGTGAGGGTGTGATTTTGTTCCGTGTCAGATGTTGTTCAAGCCAACAAATATGTACCACACATTTCCTAGAGCAAAAATAGTGGAGACTCTAATGATACTGCACCTGAAATTGCAATTTAAGTAAAGTAGTCCTAGTAATCTGTATTTTTGCCTCTGTTATCAACTCATCTGATTGAAAATGATGAATTTATTTCTGAATTGCTCTGTCTGAATGTTGTTGGGCCAAAAGTGAAGAATTCCTCTATGGATCTGGGAAGAGAATTTTAGGCTGGCTCCAGGTTTATGCTGATGCTTATCCATCTTAATTACAATGTGTGGTGAATCTCACTATCACAGAATCACAGAATCACAGAATCACAGAATCACAGAATCACAGAAACACCAATGTTGGAAAAGTCCTGCAAGGTCACCCAGTCCAACCATCCACCTATCACCAATAGTTCTCACTAAACCATGTCCCTCATCACAGCGTCCAAACACTCTTTGAACACCTCCAGGGTTGGTGACTCCACCACCTCCCTGGGCAGCCCATTCCACTGTCTGACCACTCTTTCAGAGAAGAAAATGCACCCATCTCTAGAAAAGTGTTTACCCAGATCTTGCGCTGCACAGTCTCAGCGCTCTCAAATGTTTTTTGAGATCAGTCTGTGCCACAAAAAGCATGGCACCAGATGCCTAACATGTAAAGAAAAAGTAGGAATTAGAAGCACTACCAGAATCGTAACTAACACCTCCCTGCAGATCCACTTCCTTGCTAGAGGCAGATGTTATGTGACTGTCTTTGTCATTGGCTGGTGCATCATTTTTGTGACTTCTGTGACACCTTCCACACTAAGGCTCTTCTGAGGATTTGAATTTAAAACAATTCGGAAGAGGTTTTGTCTCTTGAAATTTCATTTACAGTTCTATTTGTGACTTTTAGATGCTACAGCTATGCTGATAACATCTGGTTAATAAAAGCCCTCCCAATTGTTGATGTCATTGTGATGAATACAAAACCACTGTATTCATACGAGACTTGCAATATGGTAGTACTACACATGTAAATTATCAGGTGGAGTTATGTTTGAATATAGTGACTGAGGAATCAGACACACTGTTCTCCTGATGGGCAAGGGGATCTACATGTCTAATTCCCTGAGAAGTGGAAGACAATGCTCTTTGTTAACACTAGAAAGAAGGAAGAAAACATCTGCAAGCTTTGTAGGTGAAGGTAATTGTCTTTGCTCAATCTATTGCACTTAAATGATTTCTGTGTTTAGCATGCAGAGCAAAAAAGCCATTTCACAGCTCTTCATGAAAAGTAGCCAATCATTATCACAACCCTTGGGATTGCCTGTGATAACATTAATCATGATGAATTCGAGTGGCATCTGTGGGGCCATAACGTGCATTTTTATAAGAATCCATTTGGGCTATGTTTTCAGAGTAAACTGCAAACTAGTTTATATTTTTCTCTTCAGCCACATAGAACTTTTACCAGTCACTAACACTGCTGTATTCATAGTACCTCAACTGATTATTTGTTACAGTGCATCAGATGAATTTTTCCTTTTGTTTCTTCTTATATAAAATAACTGTAAGCAAGGCCTAAAATATGTGATCATTGTAGAAATTAGAATCCTAAAGTAATCCTTAGAACCCTACAAGTGAGATGTTTGCTCAAGGGGAAAAAAAAAAGAGAGAGAGAGTGAGAGATCAAGGGAAAAACTTATCTCTTCCTCTGTGATTGATCTTTTTCTCTCGTGACTGCCCTCTGACCTATAATAAATCATTTTAGAGTGCGTCAGAAAAATCTCTTCAATAGCTTTCGAGCTCAGAGGATAACAGTTTTGTCTCTCAAAGTGTGACACAAAATCTCCAAACAGTTGCAGCTTTTCAATATCCAGTGTGATTATGGATGTTTTTTTTCATATTGATGTGAGTAGATATTGTTATCTGAAATACATATATCATTTTAATATTGTAGGAGGTATATTAAAGGAGACTTCTTTAAGATGAAGGACGTAACAGGAAAGAGACACACTGGAGAGCTTACAGCCCTTTTTTGAGATTTGGATGCTCATTTGAAGATATGAGTGTTTTCAAAGTCATCCTTATCAGGAAAATAAAAAAGAAAAAAGATAGGTACACTAGCAAAACGCTTGCCACACTTGGCTTTAGGAGTCAGGAATGAATATGAAGCCTGACTCTCCTCTGACCTGTTTGGTAGTTTGATAGTTCATAGTCATTTTTAGCTGTAAGTTGATTGTGGTTCACCACTGTGTTTGCAAATCCACCTGAGCTACACCACTTGCCTTGCTGTGAAAATGATATGAAGTGCCTCCACAGGAAGGGACGGCAGTGTCTTCTGACAGCTACTGGCACACTGAAACATGACTTCTGTGGCCTTGTTGGCTGCATATTGCACAAAGCATCAATTTGACAAGGAATCTGAAGGTTGTTGATGCCTTCTGAAAACTCAGAAAAGGACTTCCTATAGGAAGCTGAATCAGTTTTAGTAACACTGTTGAAAGTTACCATTATGATGTTGTTGTTAGATGTATGTTAGGACATTTGGGATGGGATATCTCTAGGTAAGTATAGAAGTTTAGAGAACAGATATCTACACCTGGGCTAGCAACCACACGCTCCTGGCAGTCACTGGATACCAGAGAAGACTTTGACGCTAACTATCAAAAGGTGTCATTCTTAGAACATTTTAAAAGTGCACATTTCTTTTCATGGGCTTTTAATTTTCTTTTGCTGGATTTCTCAGAGATTAGATCAGAGATAGATGTCAGTATTTCAGACGTCTAATGTTAGGAGAGATGGATCACTAGGGATCCAATTTTACAGGCATTTAAGAAACAGAACTCATAGTTTAAATACACCAATGAATTCAGAAGGTTTTAGATACTTTCTTGTAATATTTTACTTAAACTAGAGTTTTACTATGTGTTCTATATTACATAAATTAATGAAATTTCTTTACCACTTCAATTCAATTTCTTGTGGTTTTGCTATTTACAACTCCCAATCCTCGCTTCTAAGAGGCCCTCCACATCTTTACAGTAAAACAGCCCAGAAATGCCATTATGTAACTCCGATACCCTTCTAATCAGTTGAGCTCTGGCTGGGTGGGTAACCCAAAAGGCAGCGAGAATCTCCCGTACCTACGGCTTGTCCAGCTTCCTGTTCTCAGAATTATCGACCACAAGAAACTCCTGTGGTTACTAACAGAAGAAACAAGTTCCCTCCAATCTTCCAGTGCACCTTGTCAGTTGTGGTTTGTGAGAATTACGCTGTGCCCTTATCCAATGCAGTCAGGACCAGAGCATGCACATTTTGTACTCTGAATTTGGGTTCCTTAGCCTACGGGTTCGAACTTTCCGGCATAGAGGCTCCTTTCTGTGGGAAACTGTTCAAAGTATTCCCACAAAGAAAACCATTGCTTTGTGAAAACTGCATGTGCTCAATCACAACCACTCTGTGTGAATGAAGCATAGCTTCCCTTGAGATTTTTTAAAATTTTTCTTTTATTCCTCTGTTAGCATGTGAGATGGCAGCCTGTAATGAAGATCTTGGCACCTTCTTCCACATACTGCTTTCTGGAAAAAAATGGCATCCTCTGCGCATTTGTATAATTGCTCTGACATTAATTTTACTGTGAGGAGATAAGAAATGAACCAGTTAATGGCAGTGGGAGGTGGGAATTGGGTGATGTGAAATGGCATGTTTCCTTTTTAAACCACTAATAACAATAGGAGATGCCACCAGCTTCTTCTATTATAACACACAGCTACAGCAGGAGAAGCTGAGTAGTATAGTTAGTCTCTCTCTTTTTTTTTTTTTTTTTTTTTCATTTCTTTGAGGCTTTTACGTATGTTTGTTTCTCCATATGACCCAAAAGATCAGGCCTTGCAAAACACCCTTCTGTTTCCAAAGTTGCCCCGTGATCTGTCAGTGCTTCTTCCACATTGCAGCTTTGTCCTGTGACCACTTGGCTGTGATCCCAGTGGAGTTACACTAGGCTCTCATGGGCATGTTTTCCCTGGTTGCTCCTGGCTATTCTACAATAGCACCACTCAGCTCCATCAAGGAAATAACTGCAATTTGCTCTTCCCTAGTGAATTTCATAATGTAATCAGTGACAGGCCACTGCTGAGAATGAAACTAAAACTTGATGCAATGGTCAGGCAAGAAATTTAACTTGGAACTTTGTTTTGACTGGGTCCCAAATGAGGAGAGGCATTGCTGACAGCTCTGTGTATGCTCTGTGGATGCTGATGGCTCCAGTGGCAATAAAAATGTTCACAGTTTTTTGTTTTTGTCTTGTTTTCATTACCACTGTAATGTTGCTTCTTTCTGTGAAGTTTGAGTTGCCAGCTAATGATCTGGTTCCAGGAATGGCTCTTTACTTCCTGCAGAGATTACTTGAGGATAATGCAGTAAAATCATGCTGGAAGTCGTTGTGTGTGAACCAGGCCTTCACAGGATGCTGGGAACAGACAGCTAAGAGCAGGTAGGCAGCTGAAAGTGTGACCAGGCAACTGGGGAATCAAAGAAATATTTTTAGTATAATTGGGCTGTGAAGAACTAACTGATAGAAGGCAACAATGCTCCACCACACAAAGGTACGTTGGCGCATTATTTTTGTACTTTTCAGAGAGTTCCAGTTTAGAATTGACATAATAAGGCAAACTTATGAAATGGCCAAGTACTGACAAGTCTGACTCCTGCTCACTTCCCCGCTACCCATTCTGCCAGGCAAACACAGCAGCAGCTGACTGCGTCAGCAACAGAGAAGCAAAATTCTTCTTGGATCTGTGTATTTTTGTACCTTTGGAACAAACCAATCCAGGATACCCAGGCCAAACATATGAGGTAATCTGGTAATACACAGTGCAGAGGGATTTAATGAAGAAAGCAACATGGCCTACACCACACCTGAGCACAGGAAATGTCAGAACAATGTTGTATGAAGAGGAAGCCTCACTAGCAATGAGTTGGTGGAGCAGTATGACTGTTCCTCCAATACGTCAGCGCAAGCACAAGCCATGTACACCCATAAGTGCTACAGCTTCTTTAGCATCCTTTGGTGAGCCTACGCCTGGTGATGAATCACTGTGATTATTGTCTCTTTGCAAACACTGATTTCCCAGAGGGATGGAAAAGCATAACCATCTGGGAGTCCTCAGAAGAACAAAAGCTACTCATATTTTTATTGTGCTCAGTTGTGGCTGTCATTGCTATGCCAGCCTTCCCCATGAGAAGCCCAATCCAGACATATGGTTTCTTCCCCTGGGCTGGCATTTCAGGAACTGGAGCAATGGGATCTGTCTGGAAAGGATAGATGCAATTTCTCCTTGCTGCTCCTTTCATATCACTGAGGGTGGCAGTGAATCTTCTTGATGTGATTTTTGCTGGCTCACCATACTACTAAGAGCAATCCCACAGTTCTGGAGTGCTCTGGAGGGACAGGGCAGGCTGGAATACTTTGGATGAAGTGCATATAAGGCTTCGTAGAGTCGTTTGTTATAACTGCAGTTCTACAGCCAAAATCTCTGCTGTGGTCATTTGACATCTGCCTGTGGAGTGGAGCACAGCTCTGCCAATTGCCACCAACGGAGACTTGGACCTTTCTGTTGGAAAATTCCAGCCTTCTAGGATATGCTTATCTTGCTAGAGCTATTTTATTTTGTCTGCAGCAAAGCTGGACAAGCGATTTGGCATTGCTAGGCTGGGCTTTTAAAAGTGCTCATAAACATGAGGAGCTATCATTACCACTGCAGAATCAGCTCCACAGACCGCCTAGGAGAGTTCTCTCACTACAGTGAAGACAGAAGCAATAGCAGTACTGACCCTTAAGCCAAACAGGTCTCATAAAGAATTAAATCTGCCCTGTTTCTTGTTGTCCTACCTTTTATTTCAGACATGTCTAACCTGATACCTCCCATGTCTATTCACTGTGGTTCTCCCTTTTGAGAGTATCTACAACCTTCAGTGCTGTGCTGACTTCCTTTCCTCCTGTTGGATGAGATGCTCTGATGCTGTGCCACTTGGGATGTGGCTTCCCCTTCTAGGTGGGGCCTTACTACTCCACTTACACCACTGTGTGTGGGCCTGCACACAGAATAATCTCATGAAACTGCTGCTGAGCACAAACTACTTCTGGTTGGGTCCCAGGATGGAACAAACTCAAAGTTTATTCCCAGTACAGTATGGGAAGATGATGCTCCCACAGGCAGATATCCAGCATGAGACAAAATTAACTGACCTTTTTAAATACACAGATTAAGATATAATTTTTGTTGCTTATGAACTGAAAAATGAATATAAGTACTAGGCAATGTTCTGGACCTTAATATTTTGGTCGGGATCAGAGAGGTGCATGATATAACCTTCTTAATTGTATCTTCATCTCAGAAGAAAGGAGAGTTAAGAAAGGAAGTTCTTACACTGTGCAGAACTCAGTGATCTCAGAAGGAATGGGCAATACTGTGAGTGCAGTCTCTACTGAAGCTTCACATTACTTCTTTGGGATGGCAAAACCGCCTGATACTAAACATGCACAATAAGATATAACAGGTGTTAGCTGGAATGGTGAATGTAAGCCTTGTAGGACTGTCACCTCCACATTAGCCTTTTCCTTTAAGGAAAAGAGCTGAATTGCCGAGATGAATGATTCAAAATAGCTGCAGTAACCGTGGGTTGCTTTTTGGTGTCCATTTGTGATAACGTGATTTCTTCAAGGTACATGCCCTCTTCCCTCCAAGAACTCCAGTCAAAACATGGCTTGTTGAAACCAGCTCCCTTTTACAATTTGACTGCCTGGTATTTACATTCTTTGCTCATTATTTGTTCTCACTTTCCTCATACCTCCATATCAGTGTTTGCTGAGAGCTGTGTTGTTTTTTAGGGACAGACAGAGGATGTTGGCTCATTTGCTTTCTCTGTAGAAGCCTTCTGTGCAGTGATGCTCATTGTAGTTGTATCTGATTTTCTAAATGATGTGCAAGGTAAACATGCAATCCATTAGCTACATGACTGATATGATCGCATTTTCTAGGATTCATTGATTTTGAAAGAAGAAAGTACTGTTATCATAAAGACTGACCCTGTTCTTTCAAGGATTTGTTGCACAGTTTATTAAAAGCCCTTCTGTGTGAGTGAACCAAACACTACTCTACATAAGACTGATCCTCACATTCTGATTTCCATTCCAAAGCCAACCAAGAGACTGAATTTGGAAACCAGGTGAGTGAAGCTCATGTTTAATTGTTACATACATTTTTCTTTTGAAAGGTGGACAAAAATTCCTTCACATGCTGCAAACTACCTACAAAGAGTGCCCTTAAATTTTAATTGGAGGTTTCCACACATATTAGAAGCAAGCATCTCCCCCACAACTCGCTTATTTCTAGGGCATTTACAATTTCTAATTGAATCCCTACTCCTGCAGTCTCTATACAGTCAGACATTTATTAAAAGATCTGCTTCAAGGTGGAGGTCATGGGGTCTTCAGGAGACTGTTTTTAACTTCTTTGGGTTTCATATGTCTTCAACACAGATAGCAGTTGCTCAGATAGGAGAGCTTTTTTTTGAGGTGATTTGCTGAACAAGATCCTCTCCTGGCAGGCCATGATGGTTTCCAATGGATGGTCTCTAGCAGATGTGATGTGAAGTGCTGGTGTCCAAAGGGTGCAAGGCCAATTTGTTGTTCTGACAGACCACAATCACAAACTTTTGCTTCCACCATAATCTGATGTAAAGGACCCTATGCGACCTACAGACCACAATTAATCTAGGCTACATTTTGGCACCAGACTTAGGAATGCAGTTGCTGTGGCCTGTTCTGCTCTTACAGGTTATCTTACTTAGCTGACTGGGGACAAAAATTTAAGGAGAAAAGCTTGACTTAGTCATCCTAACTGAGTTCCTATAGGTAAGTAGCACCCTATTTACCTCAGACCACTTAAATTATAAGTGGTCACCATATACCAATTGCTAATATAGATAGAAGTAGTAGTGCTGTGTAGTTGGAAACCTTGATAGAGCAAGATGTTAAAAGTTCGAAAGTAATTTAGAAAGGGAACCTTGTAAAATAGCTAAAGTCATTAACAAAGCAAAGACTGAAAACCAATGAAGTTGTTGTGCATGCGATGAGTTGTTTAGTCTTCCTTACTCACAACATCAATTCCAGCTCTACTTATTTGTTATTTCTCTCCCTGGCTATGTAAACGAAGAACTGTTGTCAGCCCTGAGGCCATTAGAAATAGAATAATAGGATCATAGAATATTCCAAGTTGGAAGGGACCCATGAGGATCACTGAGTTAAATCCCAGGCTCCACATCTGGACCACCAAAAACCATGTCTGGCTTACTCTTGCTGATTACTATAGATGTGAGATCGAGCTGTAAAGATTACGAGCAGAGCTTAAAAAGAGGGGAAAAAAAAGTGTTTATTGAAGATGGAATACTGTTTGGCAGCTAGGTCAAAAAACAATTTAGCTTGTTCAGAAATTCCCCTCTCCAGTGTACGCAATGAGAATTCCTTCTATGAGATCACTATAGCAGTTGTTTTTTCTTTCATTTCACAGGGAGCTTTGCTGCTTGCTTAGTTTTCTCTGTGTGGGTAAAGGGGTGACATCCATCAGTGACTAAAGGAAAGTCAGCTCTAGCTGCTAAGGCTGTCGTAAAAACGTGCATATGTGTGACTATAGCAGTTCAACTCCTAATCTGTTCCTCCTGTTAAAATACCTTTTATTGCTAGTTGTCAGTAAGGACTGACCAGTAAATGGAGGGTCCTGCTCCATCTGGGTGCCAGATTACACGGAGAGGAGCTGCTTCCTTTGGATCTTCTTGACATATTTCCTAAACTGAAGCAAGGCTCTCTCCTTGCTTCCGAAGAACTCAGCCATCATTAGAGGGTGCTGTTGCCCTAGCAAGCCACAACCACCTTTGTGCTCCTCTCCAGACCTGCTCTGAACTGCGGTGCAGGGAGGAAAGTCAATTGATTCATGAGTTGGCACCTTTCTGCACCGTGCTGTCAATCACGTCAGCTCTTAAGGGTCCTCAGTAAATAAATAACTTCATTTTCATTTCTTTGGCCTTCTTGTAAGCAACAGGAGAAAGACGTCTGAGCCAAACTGCAGTGGCCCTGTGTTCTTCCACTGCTGGCTAGGGGAGCTGGGGAAACCTTATGGGCCTTCTGTAAACCAACATTAAAAAAGGAGGGAAGAGCTTTGACATAAGTTGCTTCTGTCATTTCCCCAGCACTTTGTTTGGGGCATCAGTCTTTTCCCTCATCCTGACCCTGCTCTCATTTCCATCACAACTGAAGTAACTGAGACCAGAGAAGTTAGAGGCTGCAACTCTGAATGAGATCAGAGATGGACTTTTTTGTGGAGAAGGACAAAGGCCTGGGACCAACATCTTAGCAAAGTCAAGCATCTGACTCAGTAGTTAACCTTTGCTTTTGACTTGTAACTATTTTTCTTGTAAAAAAGAAATGTCATGGTTGTGGCTCAGGGCAATGTGTCTCAGTGGATTTGGTGGATGTTTTCCTAAATGGCATGTTGTTAGGTTTTGTTTTCTGATGAGAAATGTGTGGAGATTAGTTAGATGTTGTCACTGTGTAGTCACCAGCGTTATTCCAGGCTAATGATATCACATAGCGTATTTTATACTAAAATTGGGTGTAGATTGAATTACTGCAGACCCAGCATGGGTTATACAGGGAGTGTGTAGGAATGTATTTCAGCTCTGTGAAGCAATACGCAGGGTATTGTTTTCAATGTGCATGGGCTGAATTAAAAATGTCAGCTATCACGAGGGCTGTTTATTTAACGGACAGGAACAATTGTGTAACCAGATCCCCGTGCTTATTAAGCCCAATTCAGATCAGTGGCTAATGTTTAAAAAGGAATGAATTTTCTTGTTTCCTTTTAGTATCTCAAAGATGGGAGTTGGCTCACTTGCAGCAGGGGGCTGTGCCCTGTATACCTGTAAATCACCATTCTTAAAACTGTGCAATTCCTGTGGAGCAGATAAGGTTATCTCGGTATGTGCAGTTTTCCTTCTACTCTTCTGTTTTTCCTACACTTGATAGTGTCCCTGCTCTAAGGTAATATTATTTCATTTTCCAGAGCAATTTGTCAGGTTTCTAAGTGTGACCATTCAGCATGTAAATTCAATGCATAATCGTAGTGCTCTCATTTTACTCATTTAAATGGAGCGAATACAAGGCATATTTTTGTAATCTGTCTGTACTCTCTTGGGACAGCTTTGTAAATGACATATTACATTCCCAAGTCTCAGCCAGGCTAAGAGGTTCATTCAGTGCCAATAAAGAGCAGTTATTTCCTAATAAGTATATTAACTGCTCAAAATGCAGTTCCAAAGATCTGAGGAAAAACTCTGCTGGAGACAAATCAAAGGGGAGCAAGTGCCTCTGCATGGACCATATGTCATCAGGAAGGCTTCCAGAGCCTGTCCATTTGCTCCAGTGGGGTGACCCTTGGGCTTCTCTGTGATCAAAGGGCACACAGCCAAGCAGACACTGCATTTCCAAGCTTACTGTAAGCTAGCAAGAGCTAACTTTGCCGCCAAGATAATCATAGAATCACAGGATCAGTGAGATTGGAAAAGATCACTAAGGTAATCTAGACCGACTATCAACCCATCTCCATCCCTCAGCAGCTCTGCTTTTTCCTGCCCATACCGATCCGTACAAGCAGGTCGTGACTCAGCAGATCTTGGGGAGCAGCAAGGAGAAGTCCGGGACTGCTTCTTCTGGCTATGGTGCTGGTTTATGCTGGTTTACAGTGAGCATGAAGTGCCAGGTTAAGTTACCTATGCAGCCATTTAGACCAAAACTTCCTCCTGCCTCAGTTCCACGCTGCTGGGAAATCAACTCCATGAATTAAATGGCAGCAAAAGAGGTCTTCTGTCTTAGATCCCCTGCCATCTTTACAGCTCTGTGCCATCTTGGGCAGTTCAGTTCAGTCAGTGCAGCACGTCCTCCATTGAGCTTCTTTTGCAGCCCAGGGTTGTCAAGTTATGGGTTTAAATCTGAAGCAAGGAAAAGAAAATACTATTTTCAGGGTACAGAACTGAACAGCAGAACTCACTGACAGAGGATGTTATGGAAGTAAAAAATTAAAGGAACTTTAAAAAAAGAAGAAAAGTCTTAGATAACTTATGGACGGGGGCTATAGAGACAGCTATTTTATATGATGATCTCAGGAAGGATGCTATCAGCTAACTGATGGAAAAGGGATCATTCTTTGCATAACCTATTCTCTAATTCAAAGGTTAATCTACCCCCTCAGTCTTTCCCTTAATCTGCCTGAGGCTAAAGTTCAGGAGAGCACATAGAGCTGCTGGACTTCAAGTCTAATCCAGAACAGAAGTTCCTACTCTTCTTAAGCATTATTTTAATAATTTGTGAATGAAATTTAACACAAGCATATGCATTGTCACACTTTGTGCATGCGTTATCATCTGCAAATGTAGTTGCTTATCTGGCAAGCTGTGTGGTCATGTATTGTCAGGCAAGAATAAGATTTGGGTGTTAGCTTACAAATGTGAAGTTATCCAGTTCTGCACCACACAGATAAGGGCAGCTATGTTAAGCTTCCGGTGCATTTACTCCAACTGGTACTCAGCTTTGGACACCAAGTGCTTGAGAAGGAGAAAGGAGATCTCCTTAGTTCATGGCTTTAATTGCAATTAATTATTTATTGTACAAAGGAATATATGTAACTGAAAATCTCCAGGGAATATATAGAGAGTGAATATGCTTTTCTTTACATGGGGATCAACTGGGGATGATTCTTTTGCAGTTAGTGGATGTGATGTGTAAATGAGCAGGGTCAGGCAGTATTTCAGCAGGACCCTGGTGCCAGAAGCAGCAGAGCAAAAAAGATTCCTCCTGACTGTCCTCTGCCATCTTGCAGGTAGCTCAGGTTAGCCTTTGAGTGGCAATTAGCAAATTTTGAATCATTATTGTTGCGAATGTTCCACAAAAAAAATATACCAGACAGCCCAAAGAAGCTATGGATGCCTCATCTCCTGAGGCCCTGATCTGGTGGGTGGTAACCAGCCCATGGCAGGTGGTTGGGAATGGATGGTCTTTGAGGTATCTTCCAACCCAAGCCATTGTATGGATTCTATGATTTCTTAAGTAAAAGGGACAGACAAACCAAAATGACTTCCCCTACCACAGATGTTTTGCAGTTGAGAAGACCAGCACCTCTGATTGCATTGCTTTCTTCCTGGTCATCACCTGACCACGTGAGAGCTTCTCAAAGCAGTGCCAGCATCTACTGCTGGCACAAATACATGACGTGTTAATAAACACAATCACCCTAAATAATTTAGGTGCTGTTATCAGATGAAAGAGGTTTTCCTCCCTGCTGGGAAGCCCTTGGCAGCTGAGGAATTTGATGTTTCCATGACATAGTTGCCATCCCTGAAACCTGGTGGGATGATTCCCATCACTGGAGTGTGGCCACAAGCTGTTAGTGATGCACCAGAACAGGTTACCCAGAGAGATGTTGCATGCTCCATCTCTGAAGACGATCAAGGAAGATCAAGCAGGACGGGGCTCTGAGCAATCTGCTCTAGCTGTAGGTGTCCCTTTTCAGTGCAGGGGAGTTGGATCAGATAATCTTTTAGGGTCCAACTCAGATGATTCTGTGATTCTAAGATTGAGCTTGGGACTGACTCCTGGGGTTCCCTGCGCTGTTCAGATATCTCTCTGAGTGCAACCATCTAACCTCACATCCGCTCTGAGGGCTGTGGGATTTATCAAGAAAGAGAGATGGAGAGGGACCAGGCCATGTTCTTCCACTGTGTGGTTTGGAGGGTGCACACAGCATGGCACCATCCAGCAAATCTGGCCTCCACGGCATGGCTCAACTGACATTTTTAGCAGCTCCCAAACACTGCCTCCTCATTGCCTCCAAGAAAGATGTGAGAATTTTAATGCTGAAAAGTGCTGTGGCAGGGCTGGTGTTGGGGAGGGGCTCCCAGCTGCTACAGCACAGCAAAGCAAGAAGTGGTTTCATTCAGAAAGGCCGTTTCTGCTTTTCATTCAGAGCGGGAAGCTTGTGACAGGATCTAGGGAGGTGATGGAGGGAAGTAACCTTCACACGCAGTGGGAAACTGAATTCATTGAAGAAATACCTCCCCTGTCCCTACCCATCTCCTGGCCCCATCTTCTGCCTGTGGAGAGATAATCTATCAGATACCGACCGCACTCTCGTTTTTCTCAATGAGAAATAGGAAGTGCTCAGTGTGAGGAAGGCAGTCCTTCTTCCTCCCTGCTGCCCAGAGCAGGGCCCTCACTTGGGGAGCCTGGATTGGCCTTTAGGGCTATTGCTCTGTCTGTGAGTCATGTGCCTTGTTAATCCTCCCAAGAGGACTGCCCTGCAGTTTAGCATTCCCCGAATTCCTGCTGCCTGCTGACACGGAGCCCATTCAGAAGGCAGGGCCAGCGGCAGGGAGGCTGCAGGGAACCTTCAGAGTGGCCCATGTTCCCTGTGCACTTTGTGCCAGGAATTCCTTTCTATTTGGGGACAGATAGAGCTAGGGAGCGGTGGGAGAAATGGTCTGGAGAGTTACAAATCTCACTCCAGGGCTGGATGCACACAGGCTTTCAGCCTTTAGTGCAGTAAAAATTAATTCTGCCAATTTGCTGGGCAGATGGGCAGAGAGGTCTTAAATGCAGGAGAAAGTGACTTTTTCTTTCTTTCTCTCTTTCTCTCTTTCTTTCTTTCTCTCTTTCTTTCTTTCTTTCTTTCTTTCTTTCTTTCTTTCTTTCTTTCTTTCTTTCTTTCTTTCTTTCTTTCTTTCTTTCTTTCTTTCTTTCTTTCTTTCTTTCTTTCTTTCTTTCTTTCTTTCTTTCTTTCTTTCTTTCTT
>NW_024884253.1:8466063-8676119 GCF_019232065.1 Centrocercus urophasianus
CCTTCTTCCCTTCTTCCCTTCTTCCCTTCTTTCTTTCCTTCTTTCCTTCTTTCCTTCTTTCTTTCTTTTCTTTCTCTGTCCCAGGAGAGTTGTGCTGACCCTGGCAGCTTGGCAAAACTTTGCTTCTCTGATCCTGAGCAGGACTGAGGAGGAAGGCAGCTCTTCCTTCATTCACATGTTTGTAAAGTGGAAACATTAATAGTAGTAATTAGAAGAATTATCAATAATAGCGCTTTCTTTCTCTGTCACATAGGGTGGGTTAGAACAGCAAAGGCTTGAGAGTTGTGGAGGACCAGAAGCTGCCACAAATATCACTGAGGTGACAGGGATGAAACCCACCACGGTGTCTGCAGGCTTTGGAAAGAGCAAGACCTTTCCTTGGCCTTGTGAACACTAGAAGGAACCAGAAATGGTGAGGGTATCAATAAAATGGCTCTGTGAGTAAGCACAGTGGTTGCGGTCAGTGCTGGGGACACGAGCAGCAGGATAGGGCAGAACATAGTTACATTTTCTCAGTCTGTTATGGTTTCTTGTTTTCTAAGAATTTCAGTGACAGGTAGGAATTTGGAAGCTTCTGCACGCTGATAACAATGGCCGTTAGGATTTGACAAGTTTGAAAGACAGGCATATGTTGTCCCCAGAGATATGCAACGCCAAACCTCCATGCATCATCTGTGGACAAATGTTTACATCTTACAACTTTCTGAATCAACTGTCATTTTTGTCTTTCTCTCTCTTTTTTTTTTTTTTTAATGAATGAAGTCTGAAGCAAGCCAGACAGAAAGGAAGGCTGCAGCATGTTTTATAGCTGGTGTTTCCTTCTGGTGGGGATGTTACATTTGCTGAAGTGAATTTCTGAAAGAGATGTGGAAGGGTTTTCTGGTCAGGGTTAGGGGATATTTCATTCATGCAGGAAGTTGCAAAAGCTGAACAGAAAGTGTATGTTCTGAAAGTTTCAATTAAAAAAAACGTAGGCTGGGGATAAAATTGCAAAATACCGGCTAAAATGCAGAAACTGAGTTCACCTCATCGTCCTTGTAAAGCTTAATGTTAGTAGTAAAAAGAAAATTCCTTTAAATCTGAGACACAAGAATAACTTCCCAGCCTCTGTCTCCTATTGTAAAATTTTGAAAACGCTTACTTCTGTGTTATATTTCTGTTTGAAATAACAACTACTTCCTACATATGCTGTTCCAGTGCAAACTTTGGGCAGAACATGGGGAATTCTCTGGAGCAGGGATGGATAGCATGGACATAACGGAGTTTGGTGTCAGGGAGCTTGGATGTGATACTGCTGAGCAAGTCACCAATGCAGCAAGAAATGGAAATGCTGCTCTGCTGTTCAGAGAGGATATGTGAGCTGAGGATTGTGCTTTAAATGCCTTTAATGTTCCACATACCAGTGCATCAGGGAGTGGAAGCTGATGTGTTTCAGCATTGTTCTGCAAAGCCATCAGGTTCTCCCATTCATCTGTCCTAGACTGAAGGTGCACTGCTGTCTGACAGTCCTGCAGCACAGCAGACCAGATGCCAATAGGATGGGAAGGCAGTGTTATCTGTGAGGTATTCCTTACTGAACCACAGGGACTCCTAACTGCGTAAGTTTTAATGCCATTGTGGCCATCCAGGCTGATCTTCTGTGTCACACTGGTGAAAGATGCTCCATCAAACTTTCTGCACCAGCCTCATAGTTTCTGTTTGAGTGCCTGTGTATTTTTAGAGAGACTAACTCAGTCTTAATTTAAAAGACTTCCAATGAATTTGCCACGTCTCTAGTTAAGGTTACATGTAGACGTAACTAAAGCTATGCAAATCCTTTATGCAGACCGGTTACAGCCAGTTTAATCCTCCCTCACATCACCATTCCAAATGTAGGAATTCCCAGTTCTGAGCACATGGTAGGAAAAAACTGAATTACTAAAGAGGCCCATCCTATGAAACTTCGTAACTGAGCTTGTTCATGAGCTTAACCCAGAGAGAAGTGTGTGTTTAAACTGTCTCTGCAGTGGATTCCGTTTTTACTAGGATCTAGGCTATCACAATTTACTTTGCAGTTCCTTCATGCTAAGGACATGCACTGTCAGGCACCAGCCATTGCTGAGGCTTAACTGATAATCAGTATCTTGATTAACTGCCTGAATTCACTCATGCACCCAAGTCCAAGGGTGTAGGTAGTAGGTGGAAAAGATCTAAACAGCTATATTTTTATCTCATTTAGCTGTCCCTGGACACATTTTATAAGCCAGAAGGAGGCCTTGGATGCAGTTCAGAAGGCAGCTTACTGTGCTATGTGACAGAAAACGGAAACAAAATTTACATTTCTTCAGTGAGAAGTGAGATATCTCACTTAAGCTTCTTTCAATAGAGAAAGCAATTTGTGATCCTTAGAGCTTAGAAGCGTTCCAAACAGCAGCGTAATTCCCCATCCAGTAGCACACCTGTAGCTCAGTGGCCTCCTAAAATCATCTGAGGCGCAGCAGTGAGGCCTGTGGCTGCATTGCCCGTGTGATCTCATGCAGTCAGAGCCTGGACTGGCACGTGAAGTGACAGCTTGACCCAGCAGATGGTTTCATTACTCCTGCACAGGTCATGACAGCAATGCCCACAATAGCCCATAAGCACACTGAACTGAGTGCCAGTAGAGATGGGGAAAGTGAAGACAAGTTTGTAAAAGCGGCAGGTTAAAACTTGTAAAAATGAGTAGGACAAAGCTGAAGCCTGTATGAAAAGCTATTTTTCTTCTGTTGTGCAAACTTATTTTTCTAATGTATAGTGTCTACGTGGCTGATGAGATCACTGTCTCATGTTTGCCTTTTCTATTATAGAATTGTGGAATCATAAAATCATAGAATCATAGAACGACTTGTATTAGAGGAGACCTCAAAGGTCATTTAGTTCCAACCCCTCTGCCACAGGCAGGGTCACCAATCACTAAATAGTTAATAAATAAGACTGCCCAGAGCCCCATTCAACAAGTCTTTGATCACCTCAGTACTTGCAAGTAGTTTACAAAAGTGGTGCTTATTCAGCAGTTTGGTGCCTCACAGACTTTTAGCCTAACTGAACCACCATCCCCAATTTGCAGACCCATGAACCCAGTTCAGCATGGGGCCAAGATGCTTAATGTTGTGTTGGATGGACTAGGCACCGCTCCTGATTCTGCCTGTGCTTCATAGGATCCCTAAAGTGGTGGGTAGAAAGGAACTTTGGAGGTCGTATGCTCCTTCTTTCCCCAGGGAGCAGGATTATTGCCAAGTGAAATGCAAAGCCAGTGTATGGATGGGAGCAAGCACACTTTTTAACATCTATCATGGAGATCATTTGGTGAACTGGGGAAGCAGTAGGACTAGGAAAAAATAATTCATTTTCTTTGTAACCTGGCTGCAAAAATGGAAGGCTTCCACTTCCATGGCATGAAAGTTTGAGGATCAGCAGTACTTTGTGAACTGTACCTGGTTGCATCAGAGACAAGCTTCTAACCACCAGCTATAATCCCAACTCTGCCTACACACACAATGAGGCATACTGGCCCCCAAAGTATGGCCCTATGGCCCTAGAAAAGTTTTTACTCTGCTGGGTGTTAATGGTATTGATCTAACTAGCTTAATTAAACTGTCTGGCTATTCTAGCTTGCACAATTTAGATAAGAAAGTGAATATTCCTTCCAGACTCAGTCAGAAGGAAACCACTCTCTTCCTTATTTAGTGCAAGTCTGTCATCGTGCTGCCCAATTTATAATACAGAACTGCCTGTACTCAAATTGAAAGCTGCTTTCTTCTACGGGTCAACATTTCTGTCTTACTTGCCCTCTAGATGGCAAGCTCTCCCTAATGTTGGAACAAAAGAAAAGCTGCAGTGGTTGCTGCAGGCTTGTACAGTCGTTAATTTCCAGTGCAACTTCAGTTTGCATTACTGAATCAGCCACACAAAAAGAGCAAATCCCAGCCTCAATAATGGAAGAGAAGGGGATCAGTGGTGACATATGTGAGTTTCATAAGGAGATTTCTTATTAGGTGAAACGTGAAATAACAGGCATTGATTTACCATATGTGTTTGGAAAGTGCTGTCTCTCCCCTGCAGCTGGGTGCTGCTCCAGCAGTTGGCCATTTGGCCATTTGGGTGCTTTTACTTGTGCTTGAAGCAAGGTGGAAAGCAGACCATTTTTATTGATTGATTGATTGATTTTTTACTTATTTACCTTGACAGTGAGAGAATCCTCAAGCAGGACCCGGGGCTGCTGATTATTTTACAAGTAGCAAGTTGTTCTGCTCATTCTCTGGCAGCTGTTTCCCTGAACCTATCTAATATCTGTCTCTAAATCCATTTCTCTTTTTCAGCCTCACTCCCCTTCCACATTATTTCCTTCTCCCTTTCTCAACTTGATCACAGCCCTAAGGACTCTTCTTTAACCCCTAGTTATAACCTCCATTCCAAACGCCACTACCCTTGACTACCCAGTTCCCACCTAATTTAAAAATGCAGATCCACTCTGTCCAGGCCACGACCTAAACAGAGTCCTATGACAAAGTCACAAATGACCATTTGTAAGCTTCCTCTCAATATCTTATCCCTTAGAAGATGCAGATATTTAAAGTTCTATGAAGCAGTTGTTTCACACAAGATCTTTGTCTTCCCACCCCTTCCCAGAAGTACAGGGCCTCAGAGCAGTGTGTGGCCTTCTAGGGTGGGATTTATCTGCTTAAAGTGGTTGTCTTCAGTGCAAGCATCTATATCTGAGCTAGTCATATGGAGTGCCTTGACAATCAGTGGAGAGCTGTCAGCAGAGCTCAGGATCCTAAGGCACTTTCTGAAGTGGTCATCCACGTTGATCAGAAGAGTTGCACTCCCGAAACTGTCCAGAAAGAGAGCCTGGATAGCCTGCTCAGATGGAAAGTCATGTATCACAGAAAGAATTAGGGAAGAGAAATCTCATCCTTGTGCCTCTGGTCAGCTGAAGTGACATTTTTATTATATCTATTTCTTGGAATTCAGAATATTTTAGACTTCCTCTTTGTGCAGGAAACAGAAGAGTCTTTGACATGGCTATAGACTTCCTTCTTACTTTCTCCTTGTAAAGTTTTTAGAAATCAATTATCTATATCTGTATTAGAGGTAAATAAAATCTGTAAAACCCTTTTGGAATACAGGGAAAGATGGTAAATATGGCTTTTTTCAAAGCAGAATAGAATAAACACAATTTCTTTGTACATTTTTGATTATAAACCTTGGTAGGAATGTGAGGTTTCAGAAGGGAACTAGTTCTTTCATTTTTGTTGTGAGGAGGACAAAGAGATCCAATTGAGTATCTGCATTCACTATTCTATTTGCAATTGCAACAGTTTCCGAGGGAAAGCAAAACACCATTTGCCTTTTCTCAATCATCAGTTTTCAGGATTAGAGAAAGAACAAGAGACTTCCAGTCCATATAAAACTCCATATGACAAATTGTTCCCATCCCCAGTAAAGCATCTGCTTGTTTACTTTGATATGTTGATATCGAGTGGAGGTGCACATTCCTAGATGGGAATATGTTAATGGGATAATAGCGATTTCAGGGCTGCACGGAGAGGCTTCCCTGTTCATCGCTCAATTGCTATGTTAGTACAGGTCTCTCCAATTTCAAGCAGCTGAGTCAAAGATCTATTACAGAACCACATTTCTTATGCTTTATAGAACTTGGAAAACGGTCAGTTAATACAAAATGAATCAAAATAAAAATAGTTTGTGCTAACAAGTGCAACTTTGTCAGTATACTCCAACTACAAAATAACCGCATTCAGATCAACAAAAATTTAAGTACAGAGCTACGATGGAAAGCAAAGGTGACCTGGAGGTCAGTGATGGACCAGAGTACTTCTGTTTCGGGTCCTGTAAATGCAGAATAGTGGTAGTATACGCTTTGCAAAACGTATGTCGAGTTAAACAAGCTGATGGCATATGTTTTAATTGTGTGGAGATCTTGATCAATCGTGCTTGACTTCTAGTAGCAAATTAGGCTTAGTTATCATGGGGACAGTACTAGAAGGCTTAATTTGTTTTTAAATGTTTAAGACCCCAACAAACAAGTTAACTCTTGAGAGATTAATGAAAGACATGTATTGTGTGAAAGGCTTCAGTGTCAGATCTTGCCTTATTACTTGTTCTAAGATGAGACCCCCAACCAGAATTACACTAATTACATTAATATGATCATGCTGCAGGAGAGCAATTATTACCCATGGGAAACTATTATTTTTTATCAAATGATATGTACTTAATAGTTCCAGCCATGACTCAGTGCATGTGTCCTAGGGATTGTACTGATGGAGAAATAAAAAACACAAGTCCAAGGGAGAGGGGCTAAAATTCTTTCCCAGAATTTTTCTTGCTGTATGGGAATGATTTTGAACTTTCCTATCAGAAGATGCTCATTTTGCAGAATTAAAATTCACATTAGAGAAAATGTAAGTTTTGCACAAAAATTTTGAGTTTTCCTTTTGGAATCTGAAGTGATGATGAGCTGCCTAATGGTCTGGAAATGCAGAAGCATGTTCGGCTGCTCTCACAGACATCTGACAAGGAAGTACTCTGTATTACATCTGAGCTGGGAGCTCAGCAGTAGGAGAAGAGATGGGCAGGATAATCCCATATAAATCAGGTTTTCTGGATAGTTGGCATCCACTGTCCATGGCATACATTGTCCTCTGGGAATGAGTGGATGGGCACATTCAGAGCTGTGAATGTTTTGGGGGATTTTTGCTGTTGGTCCCATCTGACATGAATATTGTTTTGAATCTCTCATGCTTCCAGTGGAAAAAAAATTTGCTGATGGCCAAGTGTGCAATGTAAGCCTTCCTCTTTGCAGTGCCAGTTACTGCTGACTAATTGTGTTATGATGGTTCAAGTAAGGTAGTGGGTACATGGTATAACCGTTTATCTCAATTGGTTCATCATATCTCTGAGAACCTGTCTAAATCCTAATTGATTACTTTTATTGCTTTCTTAGAATGAACTCTACAAAGTTAGCCTTTTGATGCTTTGTAAATGCATACTGCTCCACTGGCTGTTTATCTGGAACATCGTATGGAATTAATGACGTTTAATCCCAACTGACCAATTTGCATTAGTGCCACCTTTACCCAGCTGCAGAACATATCTGAGCTGACCCTCAGCAATTAATCACAGCCATCGACACAATCTGTACAATCTTCACTCCAGTCACATTCACCAGTTGACAGATATCGATTCCTTAGAGGTGGGTGTATTTGTGAAGTACCTGTTAAGAGAAACAGAAATTCTGTCTCAGACTATATTTTTTCTAGATATATGTTCATACCTTACAATTACTCTGGTTTCAATTCTGAATCAAAAAAGGACAAAATTTCTCAAGGACGTAGCACTCTCACCTAATATTAGTAAGCTCTAATACTTGCATTTATCCACCCAGGTTTATATAATTAATTCAGGCACTAAACTAAACGCTTGTGGCCATTACAGTCCAGATGGTCTTTTCCAGGCTGTACTTTGACTCAGTGAAAATCAGACGAAGGGAGGTACTTGTATCTTCCACTGATATGTCTTCAGCTTATGGAGAGTAATTATGAGACAAAATGGTAGCAATGGCCAATTAAAGAGCGAAATCTTCCTTGGGGTATCTCTCCATTGATGTGCTTCTAAATGAAGTCCTGGGTGAAAATTAAGCTCCTCGTGTAGGATACAGGGAATCATCTTTGCTGGCACAGAAGGATTTTGCTTAGGAAAAGTTTCAGTTTACCTGTATTCCACTTCAGTCCTTATCCTAAATATAGGGATCCAGGGACTTTTCAAATGTTTTGCCATGTCCCACTTGACCTTCAGATGCTTGAGAAGGGCACAAGTTCACTGTTACTTCTGTGTCACATCTGTCAGTATGGTGACATTTATCTATTTCATATACACAAGATCATCAGACAGTTGGGTTTAATTAACCCAAATAAGCTTGAGAGTTATTATATAAAAAGTCTTTTGTCAAAAGGTTGAAGTATTCTTCAGACTGAATGAGCGCCTGGTGATCACAGTTTTTGGGAACATGTAAGTCATTTGCATCTGTTCTCTATGTTTGTAGCATACTTTGGAGGAGATTATTCTGCCAAAACACAGTTCTTGGCTGATCTCTGGGGATTTTTATGTAGTACTTGGGAAAGGTATCTTTCTACAGATTCACGTGTCAGTGGGCTAAATTACTCAGGTCTCAAAGACTGATCAGAAAAATAGAAAGGGAGAAATATATACTTTTAATCATAGTTCTGTGGGATAATTTAATTTAAATTGCGCTATTTAAAAATTATTTTGGTCAGAATTTAAACTACACCCTTCCAGTTAGATGAGAATCATAGTATCACTAAGGTTGGAAAGGATTTTTAAGGTTTTCTAGTTCATCTGTCCACCTACCACCATTATTAAGAATTATTTTTTTATTCTTTTTTCCTTCATTCTTCTTCACTACTTCTTTTCTTCTTAGTGAGGCATTATTTATTTATTTATTTATTTCTTGCCAGAGCATCATTGCCATTCATGGTAAGGAGTCCATCTTTGACAGTAGAAATGGACAAAAAATCAGTCTTACTGCTTGTTCCAGTTAAAAGGAGAAACTAAGGATATGTCAAGTTTCTCTCTGTCGCAACCTTATTGGTAGAATCAATAAGAGATACTGGGAGCACTCACAATGTTTCACTTTAAGTCTCTGCCTTTTTGGCCTCCTTGGGAAGACAAACCATTCAGCTTCTGCCTGTACGCACACCTGGATGGAGCCCAGGAACATCTCTATAGGCAATGGATAGACTCTCATTAGAGAAATCAGATCTCCTAAAAGAGATTCCTAAAGTCAGTGGCTCAAACACTACCTGCCCCACACATTATTTGCTCTGATGATTTCTCCACTTTCTGGGTTATGCTCCCTTTTTGTCTGTGAGCTTTATTTGATAGTCTTCTCTGGATTGGATCTGGTGCGTTTTTTGCTACACTTTTTATCAGGCTCTTAGAAACATTTCTCAGTGAAAGCCTCATAGACCGCATATGCTATCCATATGTCAGTGATTGGAATGAGCTTATGTACTCAAAGGGAGTGGAGGCTGCAATTGTTCTCTTCTCTTTTTAGCTAGCTTAGCCCAAACGAGCGCACACTACTCTTAAGCACATCATTGTTTTCCCCAGCAAATATGACTGGGCAACAGTCACTTTGAAGTGATGTTGAGACAGCATGAACTAGATTCTCTTTATCAGTGTTGGGTTTAGCACTCCTGCACCTTCATTAACTGCACTGGACTTAGTGGTACTGTCTTCTGTGAGTAAGATCAGATAAGCGTCAGTGCATTTTATGTTCTTGCCTCTGTGCATTGCATGTTGCTCTTTCCTCATTCATTTTCTTAAATACACAGTTGAACTGCTTGGTTAGAATGTTAAATGAAAACTTCGAAAATCCCAATGAAAAATTCAGAAAAAGTAGATTTGCTGATTATCTAGAAAAGCAGTAATTTACTGCTTATCTTCTTTATCACTAAATCTTATTAAACTTGTGATCACCCAAGTAGGACTGGTAGGTAAAAATCAAGTCTGGAATTATCTGGACAGCATCTGCTTCACTAGTAGGCTGCAGTGCAGTAGCAAGGCTACAGGAATTGCTCTATGTAGTGTTATACCTCAGGGTGTACAGACTTGTTTACTGTAAAAGATGGAGTGAGTTTTAGCAGAGATGAAAGTGTTTTGGACAGAAACATCAGAAAAGGCCATAGAGATGCACCCCCAGAAATAAATTTGCCCACTTTCCAGTGAAAGGAAAAGAGAATCCTCCTCCTCCTGTGGAAGTCACGTGGAGAGAAAAAGAGATGGAGCTGAGAAGACTCATTATATGTAAATGTAAGCATTTCTAGTCCAGAAATAGATTACAAACAGAACCTATGAGCTACATAAGTTCTATATGTGAAGAAAAATCATCCCCCGAGCAGTGTGGTGACATCTCTGTAATCCGTACCTTCACAATCAAATTCAGAAGCTCTGCAATGTTTAGGTGCAGTGCGGGTTATGCAACCTTTCATTACAGAATTGATGTGCTAACCACACCCATCTTGTCACACAAAAATTGGAGTTGATGATTCTTATGGGTCCCTTCCAATTCAGGATATTCTATGATTCTACGATTATAGTTGCCTGCAGTACAGAAACACAAGTATATGTCAGTCACCCATGGCTTTCTTCAGTCAATGGAGGGAGATAGTCACTTCCAAAACATTTTTCCTCTGATATATTTTGAATGTCTACCTCACTGTGAGATGAAATATGGCCCAAATGAGCCTGTTTCTCTCCACAGGTTATAAACAAATTCTTGATGGTTAGCTTAGATAATCAATTAAACAGAACCTGTGGGAGCACCTGGAAGAACAAGTAGAAAAGTGAATCCTGTGGATGCAAGCTGAATGTATTCTCTGCGAGGCCACATTCTTCTCACACTGGAACCCTTTGCATTTTATCATGATTAATGCCACATTTTCTGCAAGTTAATGAAGTCCAAGCCATGTGATGACCTTTGTAGCCCATCTTTACACTTTGACGTGCATTTTTAATCAAATCTTTTTGGTCTTACTGAACTTTCATTTGAAAAAGCAAAATTTTGAATTGACCTCTTAATATAATCTTTTTTTGCAATGTCAAGTCCATTTCTACAGTTGCCTTTCTCTGATCTCATTATCATTTACACTATGAGTAAGTCACTGTCTAACTAATCCATCTCCTAAGCTGTCCATTTTCAGAGGTCTTATCAGTTTGCAGAAATAGTCATGCTTCTGCCAAACAGTAGCACCTTGGGGTCGTCACATGTGAGTAAGTTTTCAATCTGTCTAATTTCTCTGAAGTAATATTTCTTTCCAGGAGCAATTAAAAAACTGTAACTATTTCTTGTAGTTTTGTGCCTCAAAGGAAGGACTTAAGTATCTTGGATCTTTCTGGGGTTATAAAAGTTAACTAACCACTCTTATCATTCCTGATACCCATAGTTCCTTTCTTTTTGAGACCTATAGGATCCTGTTGATGGTGAATAGATACCCCAAGGTGCCATTACAATTAGATACATTGGACTGCAAACATAATGTTGGTGATTCAGACTAGGCTTGGAGTCAGAGGTAAGGAAAGACCATGAAGCATTTATTTAGCCCCATTCCTGACAGATTGCATCAGTACAGTATAGTACTTTCTCTGCACTTTTTTTTTTCCACTGTGCTTTGTCCTGAGATTTCCAAAATTTTCCCTTCAGGAAACATTTCCATCCTCCATACAAAACAGTGGTCTGGAAGAGATTTCACATTGTGTTGTGAAGTGGGCAGATTATGTTCTGTGCTCTGTATCTCGCTCTTTGTTTATGATACTGTTTTCATAAGAAATCTGTGTTAATGGTTTGGGTGGAAGGTAGAATAATACTATCTGTCAAAGCGTAGTAAAAATGCAATAGACTTTTCAGACACCTATGTCTTAAAGCAAGAATGACTTCTATGTATGTGGTAATTAAGAAAAGAAGATAATCATAATAAGAACAGATCTTCAATACACCTATATTGTGATAAATTCTCTAATGTCTGATACACAGCTTTTTAGGTCGGGAGATAAATTCAGACTGCCTTCATCAGTTCACACTTTACATGACACTTTCTGAAACTCGCAACAGTCATACACCTTTGTGACACAGATTTCTAGAAGAAAGGACAGAACTGTCTGAATTTGCAAACATGGACCCACTGGTCATATGATAAAAACTCCCTCTCTTACCACTCAGAGAAACTATCTGTTCTAACAGGTGTGATAAATGTGCCAAATTCAGAAGGTATCCTAAGGATCGCTTTGAAAGTCTGTGGTGTGAGTCTGAATGTCTGGGCAGCTGAATTGTGTTTAGCGTATCCTTGACATGCTGCAGTCCAGGATTAGGCAAGATTTTCCCTGCGTTTGGATCTTTGAATTGAATCAGAAAACAGGAGAACTCTTTCTTTATGTTTTGCATATCCTCTTCTCCCTCTCATGCCTCTGGATCACATTGCATAACTTCTTGGTTTGAACACCAGGATTGGAAGAATTATGAGACAGTGGCAGAAGCGGTCATTACAGTGGATGCGAAAGGGAAATGGAGGTTGAGAGTTGGTGTGAACGTTAGAGACTGGGAGCTGGTGATGAGTGCAAACCATTAAAGGAAGGAGATATGGAATTATTGGGAAAATATTGAAACGGAGAGGCTGAGGTAGGAATTTAATAGATGTGGAAAGTGGAAATTTCATCTGCTTCATGAAAAATTAGTAGGATATTTCACATATGGTATGAAACCAGTTATGATTATTTCACTTATGGTAAGAACTCAATTACTGAGCAGTGAAAAGAGAACATGATGTTGAAAATTTCCACAATATAAAGGGTGGGTTGAAATCACTTTAACTGAAAAATCAGACATCAGACTAGATGAAGGCTAGCTCCTCTGCAGTCAGTGGAGAGATGGTCATTAACCTTAGCAGAATTTAGGGTGCAGTGTGAACTAGTAGGAACCACTGATTTTGGCCAAATTTATTGTATCTGGTCCCATTCATAGACATCTGCATAATGAAGTGATGCATTAGTCTTTTGTCTTCAGACTGAAAGCCAAGTACTGCACTCGCTGTATAACCAATTTATAAATGTTTGTTTCCTGCATTGAAAATGACACCTTCATGTGTTCTTTGCCAAACTCCTGACTTCAGCATTATTCAATTAGTAATGAAGAAGCATGAAATGTTAAAAACTAGGAACTCTGGTTACTTTATGCACCAATGTTTGGCACTTCATCAGAAAGCAAACATAGGTTTCCTATGAACATAGTTATACACTGATGGGGGCCGAACCAAAGTCAACAAACATCTTAATTACCCTAGGCACCATATCCGCAGGTATCACATTACAACCCGTGTACTTCAGAGAAAGCCGCAGCATAGCTGCAAGGAGACCAGAACCTTTGCATCAGGGAAGGTCAAAAGTCAAAGGAAATGCCAATAGAAGCAGTAGTCACAGTAAAGGAGCTTAATAAAGCCCTCACCTTCTTGTTTAACCTCGATTTCTCATTTGTTGTATAAGAGTAGCAAACCTAAATGCATAACATCACAAGAAACAGCTGGACTATGTTTGCTGAAGAAGGGGCTCAGCTGACAACATAGACAGGAACTAGGTTAATCAAACCACATTGTTTTCCAGCTCCTGCTCATCAGGAGCTGGAATTAAGTCCTTATACTGACTGATAGAACGCCTTTGACAACTCTACGGCAAAAGGGAAAAATTGCTACTGATGCTGTGTGTGCAAATAAAGTAAATGGATGAGATTAATGGAATTGCATGTCTGGTGTGTGTACACAGTTAACTCAATTGGATATGGATACCAGATAATGGCAGATATTGCTGCCTGTGCACCAGTTTGTCTTCCCAGCTTCCTGTAGTCTGTTGGGCTCCGGTGATGTCTGTGCTTGCACAATTTTTCTCTCTTGATTCAGATAATTCTGGTTACAATAAGTCTGATGGGTGTTAGGACAGAAATTTAATTTGCTCTTCAGGCACTGTTATTTCACTGGGGCATAAGACATGAAGTTCTGACGTGACTGGAACCTTCGCTGGCCAGGCAGCAGAGCCCCAGAAACTGGACTTCTCCGTGGGGATTGGTACAAACTGAGGACAGGATAGAACACTGGGAGTCCATGACAGTGGGCAGTCAGAGACCTGGTGTCCTACAGCATTGCCAGGGCAGGAACTGATGGTCCTGGGAGGCCTGAAATGGAGACCTGAGTTGGGGAACACTCAGGTGAATCATGGCTAATATGGGCTGTGGGTACTCCTGGAGGTGTGGCAACTTCTCAGGAAGCACTTCCATATTGTGCACATGATGGATAACTGGCACAGGTTGCCTAGAAAGGCTATGGAGTCTCCTCCAGGAGATTTTCAAAAACTGCCTGGACATGGTCCTGAGCATCCAGATCTGAGTGTTTCTGTTTGAGCAGGGGGTGGGCCAGATGGACCCAGAAGTCCTGCCAATTGCAACCATTCTGGGATTCTAGAATTCCTTTTATTTCACTTGCCTAGGGTCCTGTGAGCTGTGCAAAGGACAAACTCTTCTCTTTTTACCAGGTCCTGCATCCCTGAGCAACATCATACCTGACCCAAACTTTGATTCTGCTTTGTCTGTGTATTTTCTGGTCTAACTGGTGGACCTTAACAGAGACTGCCAGGATATATGTGTGAATTACCATCACTTACAAATGGTCCCATCTCTGTTGTACAGCTTTGTGGTGCAGATCTAGAACAATGAACAGTCCCAACTGCATTTTCTTCTGGTTAGTAAGGATTAATCTTTGCCTTTCTCACTGTCTCTCTGGTAATTCTCATTGTCTTCATCCCTTGTATCTTCCCTTTTTGAGAGAACCCCATGGAAGGTTCAGGATGGAGCAGATGACAGATCCGCGTCCCAGAAGAAACCCAAAAACTGAGTTTTTGCTCAGCTGTCTGGTAAAAAAGTGGTGCAGGATCTCAACAAAAACTGTTGCTGTTCCATTGATTCCTTGTGGGGTGTAGAGCAGGTTCTATAGAGAACCAAAACCCCTAGAAAATTGTCTGCCTGTCTATGATTCACACTGTTTGTTCACAACCTAATCTTCATGACTACTTGTGCCTCCCAGGTTTAAGGAAGTGCTGAGAATCCCCCTCTTGCTGCATGGGCTGAGTGTAGAGCAGAGCCAATGGAGAGCAGTAATGGCCACATTTAACATAACTGCTCCAAGTAAGTGATCTAAATACAATGCCTTATGGGCTGTGAGGTACTCAGATTCTGCACTGACTGATTTCAAATGGTCAGCATTTACCAAAAGCACAGCAACATTTATCCAGGTTAAATGTCTAACTCTGATAGTAAAATCGCCCATTTAGTTATGTGATCATTGCAAATAGATTGTTATATACTAAACAATACACTTGCCATCAAGTCAGTAATAGTTGCCTGTATTCTGTTCTTTTTTAATACTTCTCACAGGTATAAGTAGATTGATTCCAGTAATTAGATTTTTCCTGATATACAATCTGACTTTTCATTATTACCCAAAAGAATGTTAATATGCAGACTGAATGCAGAATTAGATCCTTAGTTTTACAGCAGTAGATAGTGGTTGCTTATCAGTATCCCATAGAAATAAAATGTATGGATTATGTATTATTTGTTGAAGGTAATCACACTACAATTAGTCTGTGTTTCAGAATTTGGGAGATAGGTGCTTATAGGTGCTTGCCTCACATGGAAAAACACAAATAGCAAAATGATTCTTCTTCCATATTCATTAAAAATTAAAAAAATGGCAAAATCTGCTGCCAGATCACCTGTAACAAGTCCAATTCCCAGAAGCATATGGGAGAATTTTCAAAGTCAAAAATCAATGGCTATGAAATTACTCATTAGTCTATGGGAGTGTACTTCGCCTGTTTCCACAGCTAACATTCATCTTCCTATAGCAGTAGTGGTGTAGACAATTTGCCATGCTAAAATTGATCTATAGGTGTTTTAATTAAAGCTCTGACAGCAAACTGAAATCTTATTTTATTTGCAGGACAGAGAGAAGTCATTTACCTCTCCAAGAACTCGAGCTTAGAAGAGGTCTGCAGAGGTACTGTAGTAATGTTAGGAAAATACACATGCTTATGGAAGTCGAAATTAAGTCGAAGCTGTGTGGATGTGGGGATGAAAGGAGGGCAGGAGGGGTTCTGTGGTTTGGACACTCCTTGCACATCGAGAATCAACAGCACTTTAGTAGAGGGCTCTGAGCACTCCAAAGTGCTGGTTTATGAGAGGTGGTAGGGACATTTTCCTTGGATAAATACATAGGCAAGAGATGAGGTGCACAGTCCAGTCTGAGGAATTTTTGGAGGCTGGGTGGAGAAAGGAGGTGACAGAAAACAGAAAGTCACATCTGCTCTGAGGGATTTCTGATTCCTTCCCTCAGAGCGGAGGAAGGTGGCAGCAGAAAGGAGGGAGAGGATGATCCTCGGGCTTTGGATAGGTGACAGATGTGCCTCATAAATGATGAGGAAACTGTGGCAAATCCTTATTGTAGATTATATTGATTTCCATGGCTTTGGTATGCTGTGTGAAACTGAGTACAAAGATGAGCGGGATTAAGAGAATGAAAATAAGGATGTTGCCTAGAGTGGGAAAGAAAAATTGTAACTTTGAGACAAAGAAACAAAGAAAGACCCCTCCAATCTTGGAGCAGCAGAAACATGTTTGTTAGAGGTATGCACCACTGGTGGGACTTGCTTTTACAAAAGCAAGTGTAGAGTCTTGAATCTAGGGAGCAATAACCACATGTACTAGTACAAGTCGGGGAATGACCTGCAGGAGAGGAGCTCTACAGAGTGGGACCAGGGTGTCCTGGTAGACAGCAAGTTGGCCATGAGCCAGATGTATGCCTTGGGGGCCAAGAAGGCCAATGGCAGCCTGGGGTGCATTAAAAAGTGTGTGGCTCAAGGGAGGTGATCCTCCCCCTCTACTCTGCCCTGGTGAGGCCTCACCTGGAGTATTATGTCCAGTTCTGGGTTCATGGTACAAAAAAGAGAAGGATCTCCTTGAAAGTCCAGCAAAGGGTCATGAAGAAGATAAAGGGCCTGGAGCATCCCTCCTATGAGGAAAGGCTGAGCAACCTGCATCTGTTCAGCCTTGAGAAAAGAAGACTGAGAGGGGATCTGACCAATGTCTGTAAATATCTGAGGTGTAGGGGGCAAAGGGACAAAGCCAGACTCTTTTCAGTGATGTGTGGTGATAGGACAAGGAGAAACGGCAACAAACTGAAGCATAGAAAGTTCTGCACAAATATGTGTAAGAACTTCACAGTGAGGGTGACAGAGCACTGAAACAGGCTGCCCAGAGAGGTGGAGTCTCCTACTTTGGAGACGTTCAAGACCTGCCTGGATCCCTACCTGCACAACCTGGTCTAGGGAGCCTGCTTTGGCAGGGTTGTTAGATTAGATGATCTCTAGAGGTCCCTTCCCATCGCTACGATTCTGTGATTCTGTGACTCCCCAGCATGCATGGAAGTGCAGTAGGAGAGAGTGAACACCGAGCATCACTAAGTGCTAAGGTACTCACCCTCTAGGTTTGCCACCCTAACCCTCACCTTCCCACACTGAAAACATACTGGACATATTGCAGAGTTGCACCTGCAGGGAAGGTGAGGTGTGGAAGAAGTAACATCCATCACTCCTTCACCCCACAGAATGGTGTGAGCCCTGTTGACTGAGGCTCAGGGTTGGGTTTGGGACAGGTAGTGCAGGACTGTGGTAGACTGCTGTAAAGAATAGTCTCTGTTCACTTTTATCCAGAGTTATTTAGGTGATGAAGATGCCCAGTGGCCCTGCTTTGTTTCTCCTGCCAATATTTGCCTTCATTGAGAAGAAATTCCTTATTGTGTGTGAGTCTAGGAATCCCACCTTTTACAGGCTTATGAACTGGGGATGGCTGTCTCTTTCTGCTGGTGGTAGAGGGGATTTGTAAAGTGATGTTAAGGCACTGAAGAATTCAGGATCCTTATAATAAGGTAATATAAATAAAGATGTGTAAAAAACCAAAGTTTTCCAACCATACAGTGGAAAATATAAACTCCCTGGAGTTCAGCAAGAGAAAAGGGTGATCTAGAATATAACATACAATGACCTCATTGAACTTCCCCTGGGAGTAGCTAAGATAACTCAATTTTCTATTTTCCCATTTTTCATTGTGCAAAAGTGATTGCAAAGCATCACAAAGCAGAAACTTTCATTGGGACAGATGCAAATATGCTGGTTATACTTTGATTTCAGAAGTTACCTGAGAATCAACAGACTGTAAGACTACACATCTCTGCCTTAAAAAACACCCTCTGCAGGCTATATATTATATATTACATATTATATTATATTGCATATTATATATTAATACTATATATTAATTATTAATTAATTAATTTTAGATTAGTATTAAAATTAATTTTAATTATTATTATTACATATATATTAATTATATTATATATTATATATTATATATTATATATTATATATTATATATTATATATTATATATTATATATTATATATTATATGATGTATTATATATTGTATATTGTATATTATATATTATATATTATATATTATATATTATATATTATATATTATATATTATATGATGTATATATGTATGTATGTATGCATATGTAGACTTCAGTCAGGGCAGAAGGAAACCGCCAAAGCACATGCTTAATTTTCACCAAGTGTGAGAGCATGGAAAAGATCCATGCCTCTTTCTTGTGGGTTAACCACTGAGTCTGGCAGCTCCTTTTGGGACTCACATAGCATCTTAGTTTTGTAATTACTTATAGAACATTAATTTTCAGTCAGGAAAGAACTAATTGTTTACCATTAGCATAACACTCAATTTGAAATAATTAAGAACTCTGTTTTGCACTAATCTTGATCTAAGTCTGAAATATATCCCCGAAGTCCATTAACAAAAAAAAAGCAAAACCCACTGTTAATTAGCAATTTACTCCTTTACAATAGCTGGAAGTTTTAACACATTCAAACAAGATCTAGACAACATTATAAAATAAATCTGCTGGTTTGTCACATTTGAGTGTTACTAATAAAGAGGGTAATTCAGTGTTATTGAAGCACTTACTTTGTCTGGGAAGCCTGATAATATGTCAGCATTATATAATTCACATCATAAGGATTCAGAAGAGAGATATAAATTGTTTGGTTGGGGAAATTAACTGAGGATTGATTATCTGTGCTTTAATTTACCATCAGAATGCTAGAAAACTCCAAAAGCAGGTGGGCTATCGATCCAACAAGAGGATAATCAATGCATCAAAGCAGGAGGATGCGAAATGAGAACTCTTGAGGCTCTTCAGTGATTGCTGCCTCAGATAGAGAGATCTTATGCACTGTGAGTCCTGGGAGGAGGCAGCTGGAAGGGGAGATGCTGCTTGGAGGCAAACTCACTGCTGTATGTGAAACAGCAAAATTATGTCTAGCAGGGGAGTAAATACAAACTCAAAGAGAGAAAATCTTTTATTATAAAAGGATAAGTGATTTCAATAACTCATTGAAGATCCACAATCCATCAATATCTGTCCTGTCCGCAGGGCATTGCCAAGTTCATGAAAGGGGTTTGGGAGTCCTGAGGGAATGGACTCAAAGAAACCATGTCTTCTGTTATGTGAAGTCCAAACAATGGCATGAGCTTCCATGGCCATTTATCTCCCTGGGAAGTTTGTGAAGGAAAAGAAATAATTAGCTAGTTAGTCTCTTTGGCTTGGGTAGATCATTTCTGTGTCCATGTTAACCACAAATAAATGTTGTTGTCTGATGGGAGCTTGTGTTACAGCCTGAGTCAGGACGTCCTGACAGTTATGTGCAGTGTCCTAAAAGCAACGCAGGAGCATCACTGTTTGAGGAGGAGAATAGGGAGGAAAGGGATATAATTCTCATGTTGTGTCAGAGATACTTGACACAGATCCGGGAGGGGATCCAAGCAGTCTTAAGGCTATATTTATTTTTCTTTGTTCTATGCCAAGGTATTTACTGACTTGCTGATGGTTTTCCACAGCTTCCACTAGGTTACAATGACTCTCAAAATTTTATTCATCATGGACTTTCTTTTAATAATAATGGATTGAAATGGATGCTGAGCAATGCTTTGGCACTGACATAATCTACTTCTCACTGGAATGAACAGAACAGCTTACCCTCAGCACAATGATATAAGGAAAATAGCAGAATATTTTTAGCCCTTTTGTGTTGAAGAGCATCCCAACTCCTGTGAGACATAGTTGTGTCAGTGGCATCAACTCTTCTCCTCCCATCAAATACCCTGAGGACAGGCCATCATTACAAGGCATCATCATAAGAATGACCAGCAAGTGCTCTCCTGACCACAAAATTTTGTGTGTGAATTAGGCAGCCATGAATCAAGTACAAACTGCTCCAATTAGCTGCTGCTCTGATGTTGCTGGTTCAAAAAATGGCTATGTGAAGGATAAGTGGGCAGGGTTGGAGACACTCACTGTAATTTTGAGGTTTGCCCCTACCTACAGCCATTCCAGTCTGTGGTATCTGTCATAAAAGTTAGCAATTTCTTATCACAAAAACTCTGGAAAAAGCAGAGAGTGTAGAAACCAAAGTACTCTTCTTGCCAAGGCATAATGGACTTGGACAAAATGTATCCATTGGCGGAGGGATGTTCAGGGATTTACAGAGGAGTGGAAAAGATTTTTGATTCATCAGTTTGTTCTGTAAAATCCTCATAATGCTGCAGCATTTTTTACAAGTTTCACATTCAGATGTACTGTGACAAAGAAAGCATACTTTAGCACTTACACTAAGAATATCACTTCCAGAGTTTGCAGGGAAATCTTTAGTTCTAACAGAAGCTATAGCACCTGAAAGTGGAAAAATCTCTACGGTTGACCCCCAAATTAGAAAAAACAAAACAAAATAACAACAACAAAAAACAAACAAACAAACAAACAAAACACACACACACACACCAAAAAAAAAAAAAAAAAAAAAACCAAAAAAAAAAAGCAACACAAATTTCAGCAGGGTTTAGAATTGGAATAGTTTGAAGTAAGATGATAATTCCATGAAGTAGCCAGCAGAATGTGAACCGCATCTTTCTGCTGCTCAGTGGTAGCTAACCCAGGCAGCTTGCCAGTCGCATTGCTTTCTTCCATGAGTGACTTTTCTCTTTCAAAATATGGACAACCTGGGTGCTTACCTGCGCTGTGAAGCTGCCAGGGAGATGCTTTTCAGAGGATGTTAACATTTCTATAGTCCAAAGCAATTAATGTGAAAGGTACTTGTTACTGCTTCCATTTTAAGTATAGCAAAGACGAGACTGAAGAAGTGTCAGAGTTCAAAATCACATTGCGTATGTTCTCCTGCTCATACATGGTTCTATTCGCATGTCCCTACCACAAATAGTTGTTCTGAAGTTTAATTTGCATCCTGAATCTTAATTGTCAAAATAAAATTTTTGAAGACTTGAAACTTCAATAATAATTGTAAATCTAAATTCTTTTTTTTTTTTTTTTTTTTTTTTCCTGAGGGAAAATAAGGAGCTTGTATTAATAATTGTGAGTATTGTAAAGGTCCTTTCAGGCCCCAGGCAAAAGTATAGTTTTCTTTGCCAGGGAAAAATTCGGGCTTCTGCAGGGTGTTAATCCAAATGGACTAGACTGATAGAGAAATTATTATGCCCTCCTTACTGAAGGGGATTTGAAGGATTAAGACTAAGTTTCACAGAAGCAGGTATGACCTTGAAGGAAATAAACTGAAGTAATCTAAAAGCCTATCTAAAGCGCTATCAGCTAATAATATTATTTATTTTGCCTTAATAATCTGAAATAAAGGCAAAAACAAACAAAATGCTGTGCAAGTGGTCAAAAACAGTGAAAAAATCACTTGGGAAAGCGTGATCATATCCTGTCAAGCACTTGGGTTCATTCACTGGAGAAAGCCCCAGGGAAATGCTGTGGTTTTATTTATGGAACTGAGGAGCTGGTATGGGTGGGAGTGAGAGATGCAAGAAGCATATTTTATAGAGAGAGGTAAAGCCTTAGAGCAGCTGAAATAGTTACAAAAAGCTGACAGTGTTTCTGGCAGTCAATCCCTTCTACAGGTCAATGTGTCATAACTGGATGATAAGGGGATCACTAAGTTTTCTTTAATGGCTTTTAAAACAGCAGAAGTCACTCCTTAAGCTAAGTAGTTTGTTTTTGCTTCTCTTTACCTCTGGGAGAAGGGGTAAAGGAAATGTAGGTTTGTGAAGCCTCAGAAATCAAATAACTATTTAGCTTAGTGCAGTATTGTCTCCACTTGAAGTAGTTGTTAGTCCCGTGGCAGTACCGTCCATTTAGCGTAAAATCCACAGGAGAAAATTATTTTAACAATCATAGTTACAGCTTAGATTGAAAGGAACATGAAAGCCCATTAATTTCCACCCTCTGCTTTAGGCTGATTTCCACCCACCAGATCAGGCTGCCCAGGGCCTCATCCAACCTGGCCTTGAACGCCTTTAGCAATTGTGGAGCAATTGCTTTATGGAGTAAGAAATTAATAAGATTTACCTCCTTCAATATCGGCTAGTCTGTCTACGCTAATATCTCTGCAAAAAGAGTCTGCTGTACAACCAGAAGCAGGAAGGAGAAGACAAATTTGGGATCTTCTGTGTTTTAAATGGCTTTCTCAGTACATGAAATGTATAGTAGATTACTACTTCTGAAACAGAAGCTCCTGGTATTAGTAGTACTTGAATACAATCCTCACTGTGCCCGAGTGACCAAGTAATTTTTCTGTTTTTTGTGTTCAGCTCTTTATTGTTCAGTGGCTTATGGAAATTCGACATATTCACAAAGAAAATCAAAATATTTTCTATTTACTTAGTGTAGATAATGCATAAATTTTATATCAATCCTTTCAGTTAAATCTATTTAGTAAGTAAATGTATGGGTTTATTGGCCAGTATTGAAGTAAAAATTGAGCTTCATTGCTAAATCGTTATGCTTCATTTGGCCTTATTACTTCGTGGGTGTCCTGACGAATGTCAATATAAAACCCAGGGTAGAATATTTGTGGTGCACTGTTCACATTATAGGCCACTGTTTTAGCTGACGCTGTAGTCAACAGTGTAGCTGCACCTATAACATCAACAAATAAGAAAAAAATCATCCAAATTGAAGTTGAGAATTCTGAGAGTGAGAAGCGTCAGAATGGAGACCTATATTAATCTCACTTTGGTCCAAGTTGATGATCTTCATAGAAACAAACAGTTAAACAAACAAACAATAAACAAATCACGAAAACTATATGGAGACTGTAAAATCAGCGTATTTGAATAACCAAGTGAAATAAAAATATGATATTGTGGGGAGCTTACATCCTTAGGGATTTGGAGAAGCATACTGCTTTTAAAAGATGCTCTAATGGAATTTCTAATTCCTCATTCTCTTTTTCTGGGCAAGACATAACTAAGGCTTTTTGTTGTTGTTGTTTTGTTTTTTTTTAACCATCTTAAGGAAGAAGTGTCTCATAGGAGATGCTTGTTAAATCATTGCAGTGCACCTTTCCAAACAAAACCACAAGCCTTAATCATTGCTCCATGGTGTTTATTGTGTGGAAAAGTAATCTGTGGCTATTGTAAAAATACCATCTGACTTTTAACAGGACCATTAATTGATACTGTATCTTATTAGGACTCTTGTTTAAATGGCATTAAAATGTGAAACATTCTTGAATGTATTAATAAAGAAGTCCATTAGACATGCTTGATTCAAGAATCTTCATAAATTAATAAATCTTGAGTTAATTGCAGAGCACTGTGATTTATCTCTGATGGTCCAATCAGTACATTTCAAACAGGACTCTTATCACAGTCAAGCATGTGTGCAACAATAGTTAAGAGCACTGTAAATCTGGTAGGAATGTTTGTGTTTACTATCTTCACTCCCTAAGATGATTCTTTTGAGAATGGATTAATAATGCAATCTGAAGATTTTTGGAAGTGCAAGGTGAGATTCGGACATCTATTTTTTCTTTAGATCCTTCAGTACTATTCGTTATCCTAGGATCAGAATCAAGTCGCATGAAATAATAGATAAGTGACACTGTAAAGCAAGACCATTTCCACCTACCATTTTCATCTCATTCCAAATTAGAATCATGGCTGAATACAAGCCTGAAATTCTGGTGAAGTTTGAAGTTGGGGAGACTGTATTGCAGAGCAGGATTTGGATAAAAGCCCTAGTTGGGCCGTGGGCAACCTGATCTAGGGAGTGGCAGGCCTGCCCATGGCAGGGGGTTGGGGCTCTCATATCTTTTAGGTCCCTTCCAACCTTAACTACTCCATGATTCTATGATACTTCCTGCATTCTCTTTTCAACCACTTGTGCTAGGACTGCATTAGTAAATATAAGAGGTATATTTTTTTTAAATAATGGTGTAAAGATGATGTTGTCTCATCTTTAATACAGCACTATTTTTAGTAAATACATATGTTTTTTGCACATAAGAACTTTGATACAATTCATCTTTGCTGACATTCCCACAAATCTTTCTGTTGCAGTTTTTATGCCTGTCTGCCTTGAACATCTGGTCTGCTGTACTTGGTGATGATATTCTAATTGATTTTTAAAGGTGCTTATTGATTTAATCAATACACTTATGGGTATCCAATATCCAGTAGTCATGCTTTGTAACCTTTCTATTTTTACAACTATTTCATTCTCTTTGAAATGTTGAGTTACTCTCTTGAACTTTGCCTGTACTGTCCAAGATCCAATGGGACAATTTTGCATAGCACCTATACTGTACTGTAACTAATATGTGGATTATTTACCCTTTTCTCCATTATCTACTCAGTAACACCCCACTCTCCCTCTGATCCCCACGGAATTTTCCAGAACTCATTGCTTTTCAGACTTCTATCACTTAGGTGGAATGTAAATAAAACTTGATGAAAATGCAGAGCGGAGAGAATTCTGCTAGCTCCAGCTGTAGGACACAAAAATTCCTGTCTCCATATCAGTATTCCCAATCTCAAAAGTAAGAGAAGTCCTGTTTTGAAAAGATGTATGTGGTTAGTAGCACAGAAGTCTCAGCAGGGTATTTCTGACATGAAGCAACTAGAAATGGCTCTGTGCTGAGTACAGCTCAGAGTGTAAAATTCTATTTAAGAATGCTATTAAGCAGTGATCATTCCATTTACATCCAGTTGTCTTTTCATACTAATGATAATTTTTTGACTGATGGAGCATGGCTTTGAAGTTGAAACATAAAGGGCACAATGTAAGCAGAAACTTAAGCAGGAAACTTTGTGAGAGCTGTGTGAAAAGGAAATAAATACTTTCATGAAGTTCTTGTAACTCAAATCATAGTGAAAGGAAAAAAGCTCTGGAATAAGCATGGCAAAAATTGACACGCATGTGATATAAAGGTCGTGTTTTATTAATTCTCCTATTTTGTAGTCAACTGGTACATAAATATAAATGCTTATGTGAGTCTTTATTCAGAATACTTCAGAATATAAGACTTTTAAATGAACTCTTACAACAGAAACCCTTATGAAAAGCAATCAAAATATATCTGGAAAAGCTAGTTCTAATTCCTTATCTTTTCCTATCCATTCCTTTGAACAATCTATTTATTCAAGTCTGTGTTAGCATTCAGTAAAAACAGTGGATACACACTATACTTAACTTTTGATAATCTACTGCTTTACCTGCATAATTTTTATTAATGTCTTCAAGTTGGAGATCCCCTTTCTGGATTCATTCAGCAATCAAGAATCAAATCTGAAAATGAACTATTGATCTGTGTTAATTCTTATTAAAGAAGAGTCAGTTGCTTTTGAAGCCAACATAGTAATATTTGCTCTCTTGTTCTCTCTCTTTTTATCTCTCTCTCTCCGTGGAAACAAAGCATTACTTTAGTTTCACAGTCTCCCTGAACCAGGGGATCTGTCTCAGAAGCGTACCTTTAGGATGGGGTGAATGAAGAATTATGGTTATGACTCTAAATGTTAATCCTTACAGCCTAGCTAAGCAGAATGACAACAAAGTGTATAGCAACAGGGTCATTTCTGTAATGAAAAAGACAGTGTTATTTGTATTTTGTGGATTTTATGATTGGAGAAGCAAATCTAAGCAATTTGTAAGGAAGTTAATTACTTTATGAATGTGCTCAGATTTGCTCATCTGCAAAGCTCCAGGCCAAAAGATATTTACTGAGGTCTTGCTTGGATTAATGGTGAAGGCCAGGAGATCAGCACAGTGTTGGTGCAGTGCAGAGCAGTATGAGGGAGCACTGGGTTCTGCCTGAGTGCGTGATGGTGAGCACACTCTGCAGAATGGCCTCATGAAGGGATGAGGAAGAGTTCACTTAAGCATGTGTCTCCTTCTCCGTGGGAACATGTTCCAGTTTCACTGGCTTTATACAAGGTTGCATAAGGAAACCCTTGCTTCATTTTGGGACCACCTACTCATTGCTATATTTGCTCTGCTTAAGGTGAGCACACTCCAGTGTCTCAGCACCAGCCACAAACTTCCTGGTTGACCCTCTGCAAGGACATTTCCAGCTAACATGACAGCTTCCTTACTCCTAACCAAGGAAGACACAGCTGATGGATCTTCCTTTAAGGGTTTAATGCATCTTTATCAATGTTTATGAGAAAGTCTGATGATGTGCAGTGAAGGAGAGCAGAAACAATGTGTATCAGAGTGGTTCACCTAAAAGAAAGGAGATCTCACACATCTTTTCCTTCCTACTCCAAATACAATTCTTTCCCATTAAAATGGAAGTGCTGGATCTCACCTCAGGCCAGGGTTGTTATCAGCTCTATGGTAGTCAGGCAGCAGACAAAAAAATGTGGATGGTTTTCTGTGATGCAGGTGATATTACTATCAGCACTTACACATAAACAATTTAATATGATTCAATATATGAAGAAAAATACAGTTCTTGATTTAAAGGATTTTCTTTTCCTTTGAGAAATGGCCAGGTAAGCATTCAGAAATAGGTTCCTTGTCTGCCTTGGTGTGCAGAACACAGCAATGCTGTCTGCTCGGCTATTTCCTCTGTGTTCATGGGATGGTTGTTCTTGTGAAATAAGGTTTCAATCTGGCACGCCAATGGGGCAAAATTAATCTGAAGCTTAGAGAAGAGAAAGATCAACATCATGAGATGCATTTTGAGTATCTCATTACTTCAAACTATATAGATCCAGAATTTTGATTCAAGGCCACTGCTGATTTCATTGCTATTGAAATGCAGTCAGGTTATGTGTGTAAGCATCTTTCTATAAGATATTATAATAATGTTATCAATATTAATGCTGAGAATTTATAACTACTTCCACAAATTTCAAAACCTTTAAGAATTATTTACCATCTGGATTCTGCTTATCTGCTAAATATCTTGGCAAATTGCTGCAGGTCTTTTAAAAACTCCATCCTCTTAGTGGTGATTTTACATCGGCAGCAGTCAGATTCCCTGTGCTTTAAGCCTTCTGGGTGTTAATAGATGAAACTGAGTAGCAGTAAAACAATGATTAATAGCAAAATCTCATGTTTCCCTACAGAAGCTGAATCAGGACCTATGCTCATACAGTAACAGTTATCATCTTAGCAACCTCTAGACAATGAAAAATGATATCTTACATATTTCTCAGATAGACAGTTGCCTTAATATTAACTCAATTATTTGAGAAAACTTAGGCTTAAGCGAGGATTTTAGTATGGAATATTAACTCAAAATAAAATTTTCTATGGAAAATAAACTCCATTTAATTCAACATGCCATGGATATCTTCTTTAGTGGATTATTTCTTATTTCTTATTAAAATTTAAGGTTTCTTTACTAAAAACAGCAAGAACAACAAGAAGAGCAAAACATTTCACAAGAAGGTAATTTAAGAAGCCAAGGTGTCATATAAGTAACAGGAAACTCAACATCTGAGAAATTTAAGTTTCCAGCAACAACAAAAAATGTGCTAGCATTTGAGTATGGATGGAAATGTTCTTTTCCATCATACGAAATCCTTCATGGCTTTGCTAAAAGCTGTGCTTTATACAGAAAAAGACCCTCTACCCTTTGACATTGTTTTTTGTTGTTTTCTCTTTCTTCTGTGCAAAAGGCAGGCAGCAGGCAATGTGCCCGTATCCGGTAAATTTGGGCACTCAAGAGTTCAGCATTGCTGTGATCACTGGGCAGAGGACAGATCTAATACAGTTTTCTTGGTTACTGATTTGTTCTCAGATCACTGTCAGTCTCTCATAGTTTTGAGAAGAAATTGCACCCTTGTTCTGATCTTTACTGATAGACTTTTCCCTGGAGCTAGTAGATGGCCAAAATAAAGAATGGCAGTTGCAAATAAAGAGATGATCTCCAGCGTAAGGAGCAGCCAAGTCTGAAGGGCTCTGCATACCAACAATGACCTGGAGATGGATTCCCTTTGACGGTGAGAAGAAACATAATGGGTTTTTTTTTGGAACATGTTAGGATCTACAGATTTTCCTCAGAATATTGAAAAGAAGCCTGGACAGAAGAATGTACTCTGCAGTGAGGTTCAGGTGAGCTCCAGCTGGCAGTATCAAGTCCTATCATTGCTATAGCCTCCAATAAAATTAATTTGTAAGCCATTGGCTTTCTAAAGGCCAGATGTCTACAATTACTTTTTTCCCTCTTTGTGCCAAGACACATTTTTAAAGAAAAAATATTGCTAAGCAAAGGGCACCTGTCTAAAATTACTAAGGCTCAAGTAAGAGATTTGCAGATCAACCTTGCTGCCCTTTTCCCCTTGCAGTAAAACCCTATGCTTTGCCTACTGAGAATAAGAGAAAATGACCTTGCCTTGATTTGTGAACTTTAATAAATGCTAAAATGATATCTGGGAGGAAATAGAATGCAAAACTGGCCTTCAGCTATGAAGGCTTTGTTTTTTTTTTGTTTGTTTCTTGAAAGGAAAATGAGGATGTCATAAACATATCTGTCTTTATTTATTTCTGTTCTTCCTCAAAATTATTATTGTAAGGATTTATTTACACCATGTAATGATCTACACTCTAAGCAAAACCAATATATTTTCAGTAGGAAAAAAAATGACACTTGAATTCATTTATTTCAGTTGTCTTCAGAAATTAGAATTTACGATCTATGTGGAATTCTGAAATATCTGCTTTTCATTTTGGTCTTCGTAAATAGAAAAAGCCTAAAGACCACTGATGAAATAAAATGTTGTAAAACAGATTGATTGATTGACTCACACCTCTTTACCACTGCCAGTCGACAATATGATTCTGCAACCTCTGCAGCATCTGACATGATGGATCTCAATTGCCTGAAGTCACAGTGTCCTCAGAGTATGTCAGCCATTATCACCCTGTGCTGTGCTTTCTAGTTTCATGCAGTGTGTACAAAGCTGGGGACCAAAATTAGGTCTTCTAAGGATGCCACATTGCTCCACCGACTGGACTTCATTGCTTCTGCTGCTATCCTTCAAAACTTGTGATAATTATTCTTTCTTTTGCTCTCTGTCTCACACTCTCTGGCTAAGACACAGTGCTCACAGTGATAAAGGTGCAGCTTTATGCATATCAGTTCTTCCTCCAAGCTCGTCTGTTCCATGAAAACAAGAAAACAACTTGGAAATATGTATGTTCATTTTGTTCAGCCTCATTTTTTAAGAGATCAAAATGTTCTTGTGGGTCAATTTCTCGAAGAATAGATGCACGTTGCTCCTGCAAAGTGTGTATCAAGCGTATACTGAAGCCTATTTGTTCTGGATGCATAGAGTCAAACACATCTGCTTGGGAAGCCTCCAAATTTTGTACTAATACAGATTCTTCAACAAGCTCAGCAACAACACCTGACATATAAAGCTGATATTAGGGAAGTTCAGCTATCTGGATTTAAAACAAAACAAAACAAAACTGTTTTGCTGGTTGTTTTCTTTCATGTTCCTTACTACTCTGTGAAAAACAACCAAAAGAGCAAAACGAGGCTACAGCCGCTGACACGAGAGATAGCTCAAAGTGTGAAAACCAGTGGAGTTGGGAAGTATTTCTCTCTCATGAAGTAATGTGTGCTGATAATCCTAGATACACTTCAGCAGGAGGAACAGATTTTTTAGGGCTCTACTTTCTGCTTCAAATGAGATTTGTTGAGTATCTGTGTTACTGTGAGCCATGGGAGACATTTTTGAAACCACCTCAGGTACCAAGGAGCTCAAAAGGCTTTCCTTGATCCCTGAGCCACTTCTGTAAAATAAATAGTAAATAAATAAAATCTAAAAACAAAAGAAAAAAACCCAGCTGCTTACATGTGACAAGTGATACAGTGTGAGGAGACATCAGGAAGTAGGTCAATGTTTTGAAGCACAGGTTGGAAGTGTCACTATTTGTGTTTTTTGCAATGACCTTTTGAATTGGAGATTTAAGATAATGGAGAAGACTGTTAAAAAACATATGATTCTTTCCGCATGCAGTGGCAGTCCCCAGGATGCTGGCGGCAGGAGACTGTGCTCAGACCCTATGATTCCCACAGAGACCTATCCTACTCTTCCTACTCTGCTGAAGATGCTGCAGATCTGCAAGCTACTTGCTATGCAGCATCTTTCAGAGAATCTCCATGCACTTGGGTTTCAATCTATTTTCAGCTTTACAGCCCAGATTTCACAGCATTTTCCCAACTTTACAGCCCAAAGCATCGGCACCTGTTGCAGTTGTGACTCTAACCTGGCACATTCACCAACTAGCACTGGGCACTGAGTGTGCCACACCCAGGAGTCAGTAACTGATCCAGCAGTTGCCTGCTGTTTATACAAGATGCTTCTGATCCCACAGCCAGAATGTTGCTTTCATGACAGACCACATTCCTTTCCCCCTCATTGCTTTCCTCTCCACATGGCCAAGCTGGATTTCCAATTATGGTTGAACACTGATGTGCCTTCTATCTCTCATTTATTTTTGTTTCTACCCTCAGAAGCCATTGCCAACCTGCTCTTCTCTTAACTAACCATATTCTTCCCTCATCAACATGAACAAGTGCGGCATCATTGAGCCCTGTGTAAATAGCCACAGTGACATCTGAAACAACAGAAATGTTAGTATTCACTTGATGGGGGTTTTTAACAACATGCTTGGAGATGTCTAGAGTTTGCCTTACATCTGCAACAAATTCACTATGTGAATCTTGATGGGTTGCAGATGGCATCACGAGCCACTACTTGCAACAGAAGTAACAACCCTGGTCACATTTTACCACATTAAACAATTTAGTTGGTTGGTAATTACATAGCAATTAACTTTGCTGCCTCACAAAGGCTATGTGAGCAGCCTGTGTGTTGTTGGTGGTTTTTTTCTTTCTTTTTTTTTCTTCATCAGCTTCAGTCTTTTATCTATGGCTGGAAACAAGCGTTCCTGCCAGAACGAGCTATTAGGAAATGAGGGCCAGCCACGATCTCTTTGGGAAATAATGTCTGCTGCTCTGGAAAGGACTGGGAGATGGGATATCACAGTAGAATTTCAGCTACCACTGAAATACTGTTACCACTTAAAGGACAGGCTTTATCTTCATTGAAAAAAAATGTAGTGTTCAGTCAAAATCTGTTGGTCAGGCTCCAATACAGTCACTGGAAAGATTGGTATCCCTCAAAGCGATTATCTAGCTGTCCAGAAATAAGGGAAAATTCTCGTGAAATGTTTTTATCTACCAAATGTAGAGGTGATATGAATAATATGATTAGATTCAATGCTTACTTTTAGATAACTATATGTTGTTTAAAGCATAGAGAAAGTCTTTGCAATGAGAAGAATCTTCACCTGGCCATCTTAAAAAGCTTTGCTTATTGGTTATAAGAGGACATGGCTATTTGATAATACCATATTACTTTACAACTGAGAGTGTATAACAAATATATTAAAAGCAAGAAGCTTGCAGCTGAAATGTCTGTGTAGAACTGAGGGGTCTATCAACCACAAGAATGCTCTCAAGTGCTCTTTGGTAGACTCTTTAACATCTTTAAGACGGCACATCTTTCCAAAGATGTGCTATAATTATTGGTCTGTGTGAGCAGTGTCACACAGGATGAACTTACTGAAACAAAGTTTAGGAAAAAAAGTCTTGGCTAACTGCAGCATTTGGTCCTGAGATTGTAAATCTTTAGGGCTCGTGACATATCCTTGCTGTTAACTTTTTTTCACCACTTCAATTATCAGTGATCATCTTTAAAGAAGAAGGATGGTCATGAATGAAGGCACTGCATGAAGACAAAGGTGATCCAAATTTTGTTCTGCCAGAGGTTTCTTTTGTGACTTTGGTGGAGTCATTTAGGCTCAGCACTTCCAAAGTATTTAATATTCCTTTTGAAATCAGCAGGAGGCTGCTTCACAGTTCAGCTTCAGGCTACATAGGCTGCATATAAACTTCCTACTATAAGCGTGTTACAACTCTATCACTTCTAGTTTGACATCTACACTCCACCATGAGCTGCTGTGGCTGTCTGTTATCCAGCACTGTCAGAACTTTGCTCCCTAATCAGTCAAGGAGGAATTAGTTTCAGTCCCAACTCTGGCACCTTCAGCAGGAGGTCTGAATGTGATCTTTTTTACTCATTTTCTGCCTTTCGTCTTCCTCATCTTCAGAGACCATCATCATGTTGTATGCAGACACTTATAATTGCAAGTACAGCTCGAAATGCTACTTTAGTATACCTAAAAGCCGACTACATTGGGCAGTCACACTTGGCAAATGTCTTTCAAAGGCTTTGCCATTTTGACCCGTGTTACTGGATCATGTAGAACTGCCTTTATTGCACAAGACTGGACTGTAAAATCGATAAATTTTGCAATATGGAATAAAGGCGGCATCTGCAGAAGACAGGAGTTTAAAGTACATTAACAGTCAGTGATACTGTTGTTTTATAGTCTCCTCATGTAGCTTTTACTATCCCTCCCCATCTGTTCTGACAGAACTTCTGTATGCTCTGAACAAATCCCTGAACAAGATATTTTTCGAGAGCCATAAACTTACTATAATGTAAGCTCTGATTACAATATTTTTACCTGTATTTAGATAATTGCTCTTTCAAAACTACTGTTTGGAACAAAGCAAATGGCATTCTGACTGCTTAAAAAAATAAATAAATAAAAATAAAAATAAAAAAAAGACAAATTCATGTTCTTCTTCTTTTCTAGTATTTAGTATTGTAGGAACTGTCCTTTATCTTTGGGGCATTTGAAAAAGATTAGTCCAGGAAAAGTTACTAACATTATTTTAATGATGTTTCCATCCTTGACTATCTTGTTTGCTATACCAGATGCTGACAGCACTAAAATGCAACTTATAGCAGTTCTTATAATTGCTGTTATCTTTTTTTTCTAATGTGACACATAGGAAAAAAATGTGTAATAGACAAGTTCATTTGTAGATGGAATTCTTATTATCCAAAATTACAAGAAGCTTCTCAGACTTATGCCAGAGACAGGTCTAGAAGGGATTAATATTGCTGAACATGCCATGCATGAACATGGAGAGCTGATATGTCCCTAGTTTATGTACAGAACTCGACAGGAATTTTGTGTGGAAATAACTTTGTTATATAAAATCCAGTTCTGGCAAAAGGTACCTTGATATATTTCAGTTACAGATTAGGACAATAAAATTAAAACAAAACAGAGCTAAGCAACTCATTTGTTAAATTGAAGTGAAATTATGATATTGGATCATTTTGAGATTAATCAATAACTGTCTAAGATTACGGCAAGATTTAATAGTTGTTATCTGATAAGGACTTTTTTCTACTTTCCTTTTCTTTACAGATCAGTATTTCCTTGCAGAATACTACAGACATCCTAAATTACCATGAATTCAGTTTGATGTTGTCTTAAATTAGTCTGAACTTGTACTATCTAAGGATCCAACCAGGTAATATTACTTATTCCTTGTACAGTGAAACATGGGAAATTTCCTCATTTAGATAGTTATACAGTCTTCATTACTACAGTGTAAGATCATGTCTCTATCTTCTTTCACAACATCCATGAAAGGCATGAGTTTGCTAGGATTTCTTCCTTTGCAAAAGAGAATTGAGGTCAGCTCATACACTTGCTCTCTTTACAGGAGTGAGTGAACAGGAATAGGCAGCACAGTGTGCAACTCGGCCAGCTGCTGGGCTGGTTGTAAAGATACTAAGAAGTAGTGTAAACTCTGTGTCTCCAAATCAACTGCCAGAAATAAGAGAAATATATATATATTTTTTCTCCAGGTAGGCCAAATTAGCTTGTTGAGGAGAGGGGAGCTTCAAATTCAACCTTTGCTTGACTTGAAGCAGGGCTTGAATGCCATCTCCCTCCTTCTAGAATTTTGTTTAATGTAGAATTACTCTTCACCCTGGCAGAATCTTGGCCTATATCAATGAAAGACCACACACAACTGATAGGATGTCTCTGTCTTATGGGCTCCTGGATATTTTCCTCCATTAAACAAAATTACACAGCCTCAGGAGGAGAAAATAACAGTCCAGTGACTCAAGAAATCTTCTAGAGCTGTATCATGATACCAGCTTCTTACATTGTCTTTGAAGAGTGAAAAGCAGATTTCTTGTAATACAAGTAGCCTGTAATGAGTGGGTCATGGGTGATAATAAGGGCATCAACTCAGTTGTCAAACTGCTCGAAGTTTTCAGCTTGAGATTCATAGGGACAGAGAGTGGTATGTAAGCACATAAATTCTCAACACAGGTAAGTTTTAATACATCACCACGTCGTTTTGCACAGCACCAGCCTTAGGAATACAGTTTGGAACGGGGCTTCCCTGAATAAGATCCTCAGAAACAAACACACACAAAAACAGACAAAAAAAAAAAAAAAAAAAAATGCCAACAACAACATAAGTGCTTCCATGCTGAGAAGAAACTGACAGATTTGAAACCCCTGTAACAGTAAAATGTTGGAGTTTTTCACCAAACAACTTACTGCCAACCTGTTCTAAAACAGGGCGGTTTCCTGCATTGCTGGTAAACACCTTAAATGAAATGGGCTGTAACACTATACTTCTTTATGGCCTTTCTGGAAACACTCCAGAATATCTGACTTTCTCTCATGATTGTACACTTCCTTTTGTACTGTGGTCTAACCAGCATACGTGGCTGAGATTTATAGACCTAGATCAAACATAGGTGTGCCTGGTAAGGTGTCAACTAAGAAAGGAGGACACAGAGCCATCTGTAGTGTGGAGAAACCTGAGCTGCTTTCTGCACTGATGATACTAATGCTATGCCAAATGTGAGCATGAGGAGGAAAAAAGGACAGCTGAGGATTTGGCTCTACTCCTGATTTCTGACTGCTGAACTCACTCTGACACAGCAGTTAACAGAAACAGGATGTCAATAAACACATGATGAAATCTCCAGTTCTCACAGGTCTCTTCCTCCTGAGGAATCTCATTTAAGTAAACCTGCAAGGCTACTTTGCAAGAAAAGGAGACTGAATAAAACAGTGGGAGACACAAGAAGAGACAAATAATCAAGGAAGGACTTCTTTCTTTTATTATCATTCTGTTGTCATCCAGCTTAGCTGTTCAGCTCCTAAAGTCAAAGGACCCAAAATCCTAGGATTATTCAAGTTGGAAAAGACCTTCAGATGTCATCGAGTCCCATCATATGTGTCCTCCTGTATATGTGTCCTGTACTCCATACAGACATTCTCTTGACCTATCCATGGCAATCTCTGAAGAAAACATTCTTGATATTAGGTGTCATGTTATGTGCATATTGCAATTATTTCCATCTCTTCCATCTGAGGTATAATCCTGAGGATTTTCCTGCTCTGATGAAGTGAGTACAACCTCAGTATATCCTCTACTCTTAAATTAGAGTTTAAAATACTGTTGAGTAATTTGTAAGCAATATAGTCATGGGACTCTGTGAGAAGAGGGAGGAAGGGCAATAAGGATTCACATCCGTGTTTTGCATATTCCCTATTGTACACATGGCAAGAGGAAGAAAATTATGCATAGATGACTTAGTGGCCTCAGTTGAGAAACGTAAAAAAATGCAAACATGTCAACACATACGGTCCATGACCGTATTTTTTGCTTTCATCTGAATTTATTTGATGATGCTTATTTGTGGGTCTGTATAACTTATGACTATATTTCTGCATAATCTGTACGTGCATAAAAGAGTACATCTCATGGATAGAGTAAACATGTAATTCTTACCATCTGGTAGAAGGCATTATGTGCCTATGTATGTGTCTGCATGTTTTGTGAGCACAAGTTGCTGTGTAAATGTCCTTTATTACTTACTTCATTCCCTCTGTTGCTGTAGAACTAAGAGTACTTTGGAGATCTTTTAAATTTACACTTCATGCCATTTGAAACTGTACAAAAAGCCTGAAAAAATAATGTAGGAAATTAAGCAGAGGTGAAAGAGTGACAGGTTGACTGTATTCCTTATGTTCATTGAGAAGTTCCTGTTCCAGACTTCAAGAAATATTAACATGATCCACTCCCAGAAAAGTCAATGGGAGCTGAACTACATGCAGGGTTAGAATAAAGGTTTATCTTGATCTGCATCCCTCTCCTGGCCTTCTTTTCATGCTTTAGGACAATCAAAAGACCCTTGGGATCGTGCAAGAGGTTCAGGAGAATTTTTTTGTATAAAGGGATTAATCACTGACTCAGTCTTTTATGAAATTGTCACTCAAGAAATAAGTATGGGTCAAATGTTTTGGGTAACAGATAGAAAGAAATGGAGTTTTCCTCTTGTTCTTCTTCACTGTGTTGCTGTTTTCAAGCTAGTTCCTCTAATCTTTTCCTGGAAAGAAAACAATACTGAACACAGGAACATAAGCTGGCACCTCATATAGGTCTCCTCACAGTATGTCATTTCTCCATACTTTCATTCTCAAAATTCTCCTTGGCTGCTAGATTTCAAGACCATGGTTTCTTAGTTTTCACATTTTTTCAGGCTTGACTTTGTTCACTGTCCTGGCTTTTTTTTTTTTTTTTATGCACAGGTTGCACAATACCTCTGATCTGGGGATGCCTTGGACTTGGATTAGAGCCTTTGTCTTTTCCTTGTCTCTGCTTCTGCTGACGACTCAAACATTCTGAGAGTCCTTGAGGTGAACGGGACCTTTTGGTCATCTGACTCTTCCTGAACATGACCCCCTTCAGACTTAATTACGCCTTTATTTTGGAGGGTTTTGCAATGCTGGATTCAGCAAAAAGGGGGAAGCAATTAACTGGCCTGATTTCTGCACCTTGGGACCAATCACTCTAGCGTGTGATGAAGCACAGTCACAACACATTGTGCTGGAGCCAACCATGTGGTTCTTTAGATCTGCTCAAATTAACATAGGGTTGGGTTCAGTTAGCCAGATGCTGACACCATCTGTATTTAGTTCTCACAGCCTTAGCAGGTGCAGTAATTTGATGAGGTTAACCACCAGTTAAAGGGATGCATAAACCACTTATCATGTTTCAAGCTATTGTATTTTGTGTGGTAGGAAATGTCCCTTCTATCTATATGGGTATTGATCATATCATCAAAACATAACAGTGGCTGGAAACTAGAGCTATGTGAAAGTATCAGTGGTTCTATTTCCTAGAGATATTATCACGAAATTTAACCCCCTGTAACCTCTCCCGTCAGATTTCCATTCAGGTGAACCCAGTATTTCTAAATTTAAAAGGAAAACACACACAAAAAATAATATGTATAGAATTTTTTTTTTTTTTTTTTTTTTTTTTAAAAAGGTGAGCCAAATTTTTTAAAATTTTAAAAAAAAAAAAAAAAAAAAAAAAAATTTTTATATAATTTTTTTTTTTTTTTTTTTTTTTTCTGACAGGTCTAGCGAAGATGATGGAATTATTAAAACCAAAAGCTAGTCAAAGACAACTTGAAATAGAACTCAGGTATCTATTGGTCTTGCAAATGCTGGCAGAAGTTTTGGATTAGAAATGAAGTTAAAAAGCAGCCCAAGCAGTTCCATTATTTAGGAGTGTGCGGGGATTCCTGACCACAACAGGGCGTATTTTATCCCAGTTGTCCCTATTGGATACTTCTGATTTAAGAGTAGTTTTTAAGTCTTATTCTTCACAATTTATCTCTAGTTATTCCAAAGCATTTGAAATTCTCACCACAGTTGATATCTGGCAGAAAACAGCCTGATCCACAGACCACTGAATTGTTGAGAAAGCCTTTCTCATTGGTTTCAAACTACTTGGAGATGCAAAATTGGAATCAGTGTAGTATGAACTTACCGTATAATGTCTGGCTCATGGATATTTCACTGGACTTCTCACATGGCTTCATCTTTGTGTTCCTGCACCTTCTAAGGAAGAGCTAATTTGGTCATAGCACCTTTTATGAAGTGCTTTTTAATGTTGTATTACATACCAAAAATTTAATTCCATTTTTGAAGAAATTTTCCGTTTTTGACTCTCAGTGTTATTGTTTAATATGTGAACAAATCTCTAAAGGTTACTAATTGCTAATTAACCCAGAAAGGGAAGAGTCCTGGTGAAATGTGTGCTGTACACATCAGAGCTCTCATGGTGCTCAGAATTTGCTCACTAAAATCAGCCCTATAAATCTTCATTAGGTCACAAGCTGTGGGCACTGTTACCACTCTAATTCTGGTTTTCCACATCCATATCTCAGATTGTACATAGTGAAGATACTACCTCATTTCCACATCATTTACAAAGGGTGTATTTTTCCCTACTGAGAAGTCTCATTGTAAGAGCAATCAGCAATTCAGAGCTATCAATTAAACATAGAGCCTTTTAAATGGCAGTAAAAGTGAAATGGTAGAGTGGAATGGGAAAGAATCTAAAAACAGGTGCAATTACACTCATTTTTATTTCAGACTCTTAAATTTTTATGTCTTTTACAGGCACATGAATAAATGAATTATACAGGATTACAACTTTTGGGAATTAATTCATGCTATTCCAGAAAGCTCTAGTTCAGCAGAGGTGGCAAAAGGAATAATAGGTTCTAAAGGCACCAGATGTTGGCTGTGAGTCTTCCAGTGATTCCAGGTACTTGCCAGCAAGTTACAGTATGTTTTGTATGGTTAGGGGAGAATGGAGAATTATAGTGTCTTTTAAAATTATGCACACTTAGTCCCCCCCATCAACAACTATTATTTTCCTGACAAGTCAAGTCCCATGCCCGGGACCTCAGCAACTGTTATTAGCTAAGCAGCCTCTCATGAAGTGCAAAATGTTGATTTGAAGTTAGATTTGCATAAGTATATCTGTGACTGGGGATGATTTCATTTGTGCTCCTTATAGGTTGCAAAGTTCTATTAATTTAAGGCAGTTTACATGTGTTGGAATTTACACTGGCTTACTATGCTTCTGGAGCCGAGGCTGCTGCTGTGGTCAATGAAAATTTGAGCATTCCTCTAAGGATCTTACTTAGATGCCTGAAATCTGGTACCATAAATATCCTTCTTTTATCTCTGAGTTTTAGGACACATCTGGAATCACAGTTCCATTGATTTCATTGAAACAAGCAACACATTTCTCTTCTAGAGTTCCAGCATTTGAATGAAAGAACTGGAATAAGGTTCGATCTGAGTTATTTTATAGTTTTAGACAGGAATTAAACCTTTACAAATGTTAAGGAATGTTATCTGTTTAACTGAATCACACCAAGCCCTTTTTGCGCATTTTAATTATCCTATGTTTTCAGTAGATGGCAGAAACTGAAGAAGCTGAGATCATGTGGAATTCAGGACACTTTGTAAAACTGGGAGCTTATAAAACCACTGCTTCCTACCAAGTCCTGCTAATAGTCCAGATTGCCTTTCTCCAGCACTCCTTATTGAGAACAAGATTATTAGCAATGAGTCTGTTTTCAAGCATGTTTGCAGTATGTACACACATATTTTTCCAGATGTGAAATAATTCCTTTCCAATGTAAGGTCAGATGACCACAGCACTAGTTTGCAGTGTGAATCCTGTACCAAATATGAAATGCTGCTTGGTATCTCTTCCTCACTGATTCCATTGTACCGTCCACAAGATGCATCTCATGGTTGGCTTTGTTTGAGCATAAACTATTCCATAGTATGCCTCATTAAATTTTGCCTTAGCTGCAAAAGTGTGTGAAGAGGAAACATGGTTCCATGACTTGCATATGTGAATGCAATTGATGGGTTCAGCCTGATCCTCTTGATTTATGTTACAAAGTTCACACAGGAACAATTAGGAACAGAAAGAGGAACTTTGTTGTTCCACTTTACATACATCCAGTTTTTAAGTTAGTGACATTTTGGTTTCATGATCTTGAGTAGAGGCTCAAAAAAGTGCAGCAAACCCCTTTCCTCCTCCTTTTCTGCAGCTGAGTTTCTACAGTGGGTGAGGAGCCATGGTCACAACAGTTTTTTTTCCTTTGAATCTTTATTATTATTATTCATGACATTATACTGACATCACTGTCACTCCCATCATGCCGGGGGGGATACGGCTAGATTAAAAAGCCATCTTGTCTGTCCTCTGTCTGCACTGAAAGTAGCAGCTTTGAGAAGAAATTACAATATGAGTCTATTAAAGAGTATCGGGTTGTAACTTTGCTAAAAGCAATGAAATTTCACTCCCTTTTTCCTTAGTGCTTTGTAATTTATTCTCATCAGAGAATATCCTTGATTCTGGGGCTAGGAGCGTACACGGAGTTCACACAAATTGTCTTTGAAGTAAACTTGTTTCTGCATCTCAGATGAAGAGCTGAGATAGTGTTAAGAAGAACAAAGAGTCCTCCCAGTACTTCCCTCCCTTCCATGCCTTGTAGTGAGATCAAAGATCCCCGAAGTGTTACAATGGTTTATAGTCGAGGGAAAGGCAAATCTTCAACTCCTCCTGCAGAGGTCTTTCCCTGATTCTGGGCCACCTTCTGCGTGCAGGTTGGCATGATTTGTAGAGTAGGGTGCTCCCAGAAGTGTCCTTAACTCTTTGATCCCTGACTACTCTGACTTGACTTTTTTGGCAGACTTGTACTCTGTACCTGGCTCCCCAGCTACAGTGCAGTGTGTCGTCTTCAGCAGACGATCAGCTGATGCCTGAGGCTTTGTTTTCCCACTGATAAGCAGAAGGCATTTGGTTAAGTTAAATATAAACAAGGAAGATTTTCTTGGGCTATAAAGGATTAGTCACAGCCTGGGAGGAAGTTTCTTGTTGGTCATCCACTGAAATGTATCTTCTGTTATTGCAGTGGGATCTCCTGGGAGTAACACTGCCCTTCTGCCAGCTGATCCACAACTCCATTCTCCTTTATGCATTTGCATAAGAGGATTAAAAAAAAGAAATTCCACCTTGCTTCAGAAGACTCCAGCTACTCATCTGTGCCACCTCAGTGCCACTCTCACCCCGAAGTTAAGCTCTTTTTGCATAGGCATAATAAACTCTAGCTTGGACTTCTTCTCCCAGAGCCATCACCTCCTCCCTGCTGCTTTGATGACTTGCCCCATCAGAGCTCTGCTGGCTCCTACTCAGCCAGGTGATACATCCTGCCTACTGCAAGCAGTCTGTGGGAACCCAGCACCACTGACAGAACTGGTCAACAGGAGCCCACTGCTCCATGCCTTTTCAGCTATGATTCTATTACTCTAATAATTGTATTCTGATAACTTCCGAAGTACAGAATTTCACACACAATAGCTGTGAAAATCTATTGGTTCACTTCATTATAGTGTTTTTCTTGAAGAGACAAAAATACTTCTTCCAACCCAAAATGCTTTTTTCAACTCAAGAATTTCTCACAAGTAGATTGAGCTGGAGCTAGTTAGGAAATACTCATTTTATAGTTAAGTCCTCAAACAACCAATCTCCTAATTTTATTTATGCAATTTTATCTCCCTTCTTGAAAACAGTAATGTTAAAATGTCAAACTATTTGAAGCATTCTATAAAAGAAAAGAAAGAGATGAAACTAAGTCTCTGGTCTGCTTAAGAGTAGCTGTTTCTAGGAGAAAAAAAGGGATGTGATTTAGTTGGAATGGTTGAGATGTATTTGACTAGAAGACTTTTTCCAACCTTGATTCTATGAAAATCAAATGAAAATGTGCATGGAACTCTGATTTAGATCAATATAGTTGATTAGTATTTCACTGATGATTGGTAGCCACAACATGATAACCCATGAAATGACTGCAAAAATGTTTAAAGGAAACACCTCATTATCACAGCTGCCAAAAAGTGGTAAAAACACTTCAGTATTCAGTCTGATCTTTGTTTATTTTTAAATGAGATGGCATTGGGACAGTGCTGCATAAAGTTGCCCTAAGCCTTCCAGCAAAAGGTGGTTTTTTTTTATTATTATTATTTTTTTATTATTCATAACAGTTGGAAAAACACTCTAAATTAAAGTGCACTCAAAAGTCCAGCTGTTGAGCGGATTGTGTCACCTGAAGTCTTGGAAAATACAGTGCAAGGCTATCTGAGAATCAGCAGAGAAAGAAACTCAGGATTGATCTTGAAATTGGGAGTCAGTATGCAAACAGGACAGCAAACGAGGATGGACCAAAAAAGCCCCTCCAAACTGGATGTGAAGCTGTCATAAAGTAGCAGTTATAGGAAGACTATAACAACAGTGACTATATATTGAATAATTTTCATTGAATAATTTTCAATAATGGTTTTGGTGATTTTTTTCATTAGCAAAATTTCACTAGGTAATGGCCAACCAAGGTATACGAATTAGCAATTAAAGTATGCCATTGCCAGTCTTCAACAGACAAAAAAACAAGTGTATCTGTAAGGTGCATACAACCAGAAAAGGAGAAGAAAACCCATTCTTGTGGCTTGTGAAGGTAAAAGAAAACAAACTACCTGATATTGAAGTGCTACCAGGTTGTTGACTAGTCTCAAAGGAAAAGTTGTGAAAGCCACGGGGGCATGAACACTTATGGAGACTTCAAAGAAACAGCTAAAGGATTAGGCCATCAGCTCCTGACTCCTTATCTGCTTTCAGACAGTGTTTCATTTGGAAGGAGCTTACACATAGGAACATTTCCAGAGATGTTTGATAGATATCCATTTTCATCCCGATATTTTGTTTGTTTGTTTGTTTGTTTGTTTGTTTCTATTCAAACTGTTCAACTGCAAGTACAAGATCCTCCTTGCCCCTGTTTGAAAAGCTCGTGGATTCCTGTTCCTGACATGCATTGACCTAGCACTCAAATTTCAAACCCTAAGTGACAATATGCACATGTGTAGTGTGGAAGGGAGAGGGACCGAGCATGCCATAACCATTCCTTTTGGGTTTGCAAAAAAGCAGTGCTGGTAAGTAAAGGGAGAAATGACAACAGTGTGCAGGCATTACAATCATGAAGCCATCATAGCACTGGTTCAGCTGTGCTCTGTGTACTGAACATGAGGAGTGCCAGCTCTGAAAGAGGCAGTGAGAGAGGGAGAAATACAGCTGATGTGGTATGAAATAAACAGATGTGGGATTTTAAGGCATGAGCAGGTATGGACATCTCTGAAAGCACTTTTGTCTGGGTGAGAGCTTTGCAGAGCTTGAAGATCAAAGTTAGGCTCTGGAGGTGGAAGAGAAGGTTGACATTTGAAGAAGTGGGGAAAAACTCGTGAAGCAGAAGATAAGTGGATAAATGTTTGCTGGGAGGGGTTGGAGCTGAGAAATTGAAAACAATGGAAAGTTTCCCAGGATTAAAAGCATCATCCTCTGCATGTTTCCTTGTTGCATTCATGCACTTGGGTGGATCTGCTCCAGCAGGCACTTGGACGGAGCTCATGGTTACATAAAGGAAAGCACCTGAAACCTCTCTTTGTCATATGTGCACCCACACATGCAAAAGTACATAACCTCTCTAGACTTAAGACTTCTCCTCGTAAGTCAAGAGTTGCCACTGGACTTTCTTGTGAGGCGTCATAATTCCCTTCATCTCTGTCCAGAGGTTTTGTTTGTGACAAGACTGAGGTTGCCTCACACATTTGTGTGCTTGCCACTAGAAACAAATGAAAAAGAAAAAAAATCTTCTGGTGTAAGAAAGACAATGGGCTTTATTTAATTCTCTGAGCCTCTTTGTTTTTCCTTCTGGCCACATGCGTGGGCTCTGCTAGTATCCTGCTTTCCACCAAAGCAGTTTTCCATAGGTCCTTTTCTGCTTGCATAATACTTACGAAGTTCACACAGATTTTGAACAGAGACTTTCTTTTACTCTGACTTGTACAAACCATCCCCCACCACGTCTCCATCCAGCTGTGCAGACACATGCTCTGCCCTGCTTTCTCCATGCAAAAAGCAGTCCCTGGCAGTGGGGCCTCATGCCACATCTGCCTTGTACAGTGAACAATAGAGGAAAGGTCAAGTTGGCATGTCTGACTGACTGATACTGGTGACAAAAATATGGAGAGGATCTAGCAGATGACAGTTCCTAGATGCAAGTCTTCAGAGAAGACATGCATCCCATCAACACAGAGTATCACATCAACACAGACTACACACAGCTGAGAATGAGCTGCTGCATCTGTCACCTCTGCTCAGTGGTGCAATTTGCTAGTGCAAGCACCGTGCAAGCACGCATTTGGAAGGGAGAAGGAAGAATAGAAGGCAAACCTCCAGCCTACCCTCCCAGGCTTGCTCATTCTGAGCTCCATCTTTCTGTGAAGTAACTCACAGAATCACAGAATCATAGGATCGTTTGAATTGGAAGGGACTTTTAAAGGTCATCTAGTTCAACTCCCTTTCATTGAACAGGGACATCTACAGCTAGAACAGACTGCACAGAGTCCCATCCAGCCTGGTCTTGAGTGTCTCCAAGGACAGGGTAAATGGTTACTGATGTCCATATAATATTGAGCTTATTTTTTGCAGTCCATGCATTGTCATTTTCCAACGTTGTACAGTTTTGCACTGACATTTTTTAAACTGCATCAAAGAAGCCGTCAGAGATGAAGATATAAGATTTGACAGTTGAAAAGTTAACAGCCAATGCTTTAGGCTGATGAGGACGCCTTGGGAATCAGTTTGCAGTTGTAGGAAAAGTGCATTGAATGGAAGTATTGGCAAAATAGTTAAGTTATTAAGAATGTTGGGATTTAAAATGTCTTCAGAAAACCATCATCATCCTGGCTCGTACTCCAATATTTGTTTCCCAACTAACCTGTGCAGTGACGTATTCTGTCTTGTTATCAGATGAATTACACAGTGGTGGAGTCCAAAAGTATCATGGGGGTCACGATGCAGATTTGCCTCGTCTCTGCTCTTAGTAATTACAGCTCTGGTGTGGATTTTATACTTGTTGGCAGATTAAAGCTGGAAGAGTTCTACTTTTGCCTTGGCTAGTCTTCTTCATTCTCCAACTGAACTTCAATCTTGATTTGTAAAGACTGTATACAATAAATTAAAGGCGATTTAAAGAATTTGAAGCTATCATTACCTGGTTATGAAAGTTCAACACTATATCTCCACCAAATTGGTTTTGCTGGGTTTTGACAAACCAGAGTATCTACCTGAAATATATAACATTTGTTGTACAGATGTAAAAAAATCTGTCTGCGGTGACACATATGCACACAACCCAAACTCACTTTCTGAGTAATCCATCACTGAAGCAACTCTTTTCCTTTCCTTGTTTTCCCATGGAGATGATTAATTCACTTCAAAACTCTCCCCTTAATCTTGAGAGCTAACGCAAAGCTTGTTTAGGAGTAGCTCTAACCATGATATGTGAGGACATTTGTAGCTGAGCCAAGAGGCCCTGTTCCAGCTCCAGCCGACATGCAGCCCCAACAGCTGATTCAGACATCTACCAAACAGCTGGCAGGATGCAGCCACAGCTGTTAGAAAAAATGAGAGGGAACAGTGTCTGCTTAAAGAGTCAGAAGAGATATTTTAAATCTTTTAACTGGGGACTAATAATTCACAAAGGAAGACATTTTCAAGCACATTATGTCATACAAATGTGCATGCACAAATGTACACATGCTTCATTGAAACAGGCTATACAATAAATGGATTTGGGATGATATTAACACGAAGGCAACTAGTCTGGTCAGATTTGTGTTGTGTATGTGTTGTTCAGCTCTATATGTGAGGTAGAGAAAAGGCGAGGGAAATAGTCCATGCACAAGGCTTCTCTAGATTTTATGGATGTGGAACTGCATTTGTGGTATTATTTCTTTGCTACCACATGACACAAAGTCATGCCAAGTGTTTTAATAGATCCCTCACATACCACATATTGGGAAGCAAAAGATAATGAGGTCATCTGTTTTGCTTATCAGTAAGATTACCATTTAGATGTCAGAGTTAGTTAAGACCAGATTTGAAGAGAAACTTAGGAGCCTAGAACTAATGTGCTGCCATTCTTGACAGTTAGGGCACAGATCTGTGGACTAAGAACCAGAAAATTAGACTGCCTTTGATCCTTACACAAAATCTGCAAAGCACTGGTGTCTCTGACATGCAGCCCAGACAGGGAGGGCATACAGCTACAGATACTTGCTGAGGTGGCACTACCTATAGTGCAGTGTGTGAAGCCCAATCCCTCCACAGGCCCCACTCCAGATAATAGGAAAAGTCCAGAAAAATATTGTATGACTTGATATGAGACCCAAGCTGATTTTCTCCAAGTGGGATGTGATCACATACCAGCTGCCATGGACTTGTACATAGGTCATATATGAAGATGCATCCATCTGCAGCTTGAGGTCTCCTGTACTTTGTCACATAAAAGTTTGAGGATTAACTGCAGTCAGAGATGGAAAAGCCCTCTTGGTTGCCGAACCCCAGCCCCCTGCAGAATGGGATTATACTCTTGGTAGATTCTGCTGTAGCTTAGTCAATAGAGGAAACAGAAATCCAAATGAAATGGGATATTTGTCTTCATGGAACTCAGTTTGGAAGCTGCATTTTATGAACATCTGGTAATGCTGACTTCCACTCATAAATGTCAAATGCAGGACTTTCCATGTCCCTTTGGTCAGCATCTTCCCCTTCTGCTGCAACACTCTAACCAGGGAAGAATTTAGAGCATTTCCTTCTTCCCAGCAGGTTAGAAACTGCAAGCTTTTACGGAAAAAATAAATAAGTAAATAAATAAATAAATGTTTCCCATCACTTTATTTTTGCTTTCTAGTCAGAAGGGACTATTTTATATCTTCTTTTCATTAGAAGTACTCATGCATTTTCCTGATTTTTGTGTAAGAAATAGATTTATCTTTCCATATGATTCCGTATTTTAAATTTTAATTGAGCCTAGAAGTAACTGCCTTTCTGTGCATATCTGCAGATCAGAGCTCCTACTGAATAATACAGCACTTATTTACCTAGATGGAGCTTTTTCAAAGGTCTAAGTCAGGGTGGTGAGCTGGAGGACTGCAGGTTGGCTCTGATTTGTTGAACAAATCCACTCAGAGTAGACAGGGACACCTGTTTTGGCAATGAATATGCTGTCATAACTGGCTTAATCCAACGACAACCCATGTTGGCTCATGAGCACAGCGCCATGACTGCTACTTGAACATGGGAGGAGGGCACAAGGCTCCCTGCTAATGAACTTAGCATGGCAGTTAGCTCTGTACTAGGATCCTCATTTGGCCTGCCTCCAAGAGGGAGTTGTGAGGTTAGGATTTGGTTGACAAAGATAAACCAGTTTAGTCACTTGAGAAATCCAATGGAAGCCTAAAAACTGTTAGCATGTGAATGGTACTGGGAAGTAAGGATGGGCTCTCACAATTAGGCTACAATGCATTCACTTTAAAAGGTTATAGTCACAGTTAACCTCAGGATAGTCTCCAATCCTGCCATGTTTTGGTCAGCCTACATGGCAGGACATCTACAAGACACTACAGATGCAGAAGTAGACAACATGCACCACTTCATCTGTTTTTGTGTTTCACAGACTGATAGTCTTACCACAAAATTAACTGAAATTAGTAATCAGTGTTAACACCTCTGCACAGGCTTTGGCTTGAAAATACTGAAGATAATTTTTTCTCAGCAAAAAAAAAACCAACAAAAAAAAAACCAACAAAAAAAAAACAAACAAAAAAAAACACAAAAACCAACAAACCAACAAACAGGTAAATAATCACAGAATCACAGAATTTTAGGGGTTGGAGGGGACCTCTGGAGATCATCAAGTCCACCCCCTGCTAAAGCAGGTTCCCTGCAATATGTTACATGGGAAAGTATCTAGATGCACTTTGAATATCTCTAGAGAAAGAGACTTCACAACCCCTCCAGACTGCCTGTTACAGTGTTCTGTCACCCTCAAAGTAAAGAAGTTTTTCATCATGATTGTGTTATAAATTCTAATGTAGAATTCTAAGTATTCTATTTTTACATAAGCTATTCAGCAAATCTTAATTCAAAGTTCTCTACAAGAAAATTACATTCGATATTTCCTCATGACTGTGTGGAACATCCCTTGTTCACTGATTTTTTCTCAAAGGTAAGGAACAACAAAACCATGCCAGTGAAAATAACCACAGAAACAAGGGTTTCTTGCCTGATGCTAGTCCAGTGATCCCTGAGTATGTAGGGTTACAGTTCAAAGGTTACAAAGGTATTTTCCTTCCTTTCCCACCACAAGAAGCCATCCTGTAAGACCCTAATGAACTATCCTGTGTGGCCACTAATGCAGAGGGAGAAATGAAACAAATCCTTGTGACCAGATTATCTAGAAGGGTTTAACTTTTCATTTGACATTTCTCCCTCTGTCACACAAGACTACCTGTGTGTTGCTGGTTGCTCTCTGGAGGCCATTTATAATAATGGCTATATGGATCTCCTCTGGAAGTCATAATCTCCATTAACGGGTTCCTTGTGTATTGAAAGGGGAAGATAGTATGATGGATAAAATGTTAACTTTCTCACAAATTTATGCAGAGATAACTCAGATGAAATGGCTGAAAATCAGCGTATTCAAAAGCCTGCTTCCTCTGCAATTTATAATTTATCACTTTTTTAAAAATACTGTTCAATAACCCTGAAGAGGGAATACCTAATTAGACATTGACCTTTACTTAATAAACTTATAGCCTGAGTTCAAATGGTAAATGGCTTAAGAAAATTTCCAGAATGTCTGGTGAGAAGAACTGACTGTAACTTTAAAAAATGCAGAACTTTTTCAGCTTGTGTTCATGAGCAGGGCTCTTCAGAATCCCATTAACCAATCTTATTCCTCTTTCCCCAATCCCATTCCTTATTATTGACTGAAGCTGTCTAAAAAATGCAGTAGGCCTAAGATGAAGAGCTGGTGCTGCTGTACTTTTCTTGCAAACCACTCACTCATCTGGCTGAACCACCACTCCCCAAGTGAAACTCTACTATGTATAATAACCAGAATCACAATTACTGCTCTTATAGTTCTCTGAAATCTGCCAAGAAGTTTTCTGGCTGACGCAGCTCATCCTTTATGGCATGTGTTAGTAAGATACAGTTCTGACACACTGTTAAGAAAGTTTAGTGGCTAGTCATTCTTCAACAAACTGTCCTGACCAGGTGAAATTTTTTGACATTGTCTGCTATTTGCAAACAAGAACAAGAACAAGACAAGAACAAACACTAAATTTTAATGCAAAAATTCTGTATTCGGACAAGCAATCCAGCAAAGCTTATTCAATTCAAGGATCTCTGCTAGGAAGTTATCTTCAGTATTTTAACAGTTCTTTTCCTTGACCTCTATTAAACACACTTAAAGAAGCTTCAGCTTTTCCCCTGTTAAACAACACAACCCAGGACTGCAGTAGAGACATTTTTTAGTGCTGCACATCTTGTTCACTTTAACATTGCTGCTGAGATCTCCTATAGATAATTTCCAAAGTAGTTTCCATGTACTAATTTATCCATGTAAGTTTGATTGCCTTCAACTGTCTGTCTCCAGTCTTCTACTTTAGAATTATCTCTTTGGGATCTGGATCATTCTTTTTTTGTTCCTCTGAACAGCAGAGTTGCAATCCAAACCAGAATGCTTAAGCAGATATGTTACCATCTCCATATCAAATTCTTCAACAAACTAAACATTCTTATGAATATTCTTAAGCATGTTATGGTAGCAAGGTCTAATCTCCTCCCTCTCCCCACAGAACTAGTTTGTAAGGTCTGAATATTTTTGCTTCTCATCCCAGCAGAAGATAGAGCATGATGATCAGTAAAGACTTCTTCAGCTAGAGTACCACTAGTTTTATAATTTCCACAGAAGAATCAAAGTCAGCAAGTATTTTACAGGAAGGTCACACCTGAAGTGCTAAAACTTCTTTCTGACAGAGCAGTTTCAGCTTTACAGTTTGACTCTAATCTGAGATCACATTTTTAGCAGTAGAAGAGCACCAGGTTGGAGAATGAATGATAAAAAGTATGGACAGCTCCAGTTGGGTAACTACTAAGGGATTGTGACTCTTCAGTCCAAACAATAGACAGCTGAAGAACAGTATAATACAAGTCTGTAAAATCTTAAGCAATTCAGGGAATGTGAAAAAGCAATGATTCTTCATTGCCTGTTGGAAAATAGCAGGAGGACACCAGTATAACTATCAGGAACCAGACCGAGAGGCAGCTCTTCACACAGCATATTGTTAAGCTGTAGGAGTGCTCCCCACAGGATGCAGGGAATGCTAGAGATTATCTGTGTTCAGGAAGGAACTGGACCAGTTCATGAAAGAAAAATCCTCTGAGGACTATTAAGTGCAGAAATTCTAGGTCTGGTTGAAAACATCACTGAATTGCAAATTATTGGCAGCTGGGACAGTATTCTGGGAAAGTATCCTTGAATGCTTTCCCTAGATCTTCCATGGGGATCTACAGTGGGGCTAAAATGACCTTTGGTATGAGTCTATGTAGCTGTTCTTGTGTACTTAAATCACAAAATTAGTCTGGATTCAGAAGAAAAAAGTGCTCAGCTATGACGATTGTAAAGCTATATACTTCAGGATATCTGTGTTATGTTACAGTTCAGAAACACAGTTATCTGTAGACAGCTTCCTGCACATGCTAAGCTCCATTGAAACTAATGCCAACCTTGAAGCTTATAGAAGTTTGTAATAAGATAAACCAGTACATAAACTTCGGTTTCAAAGGCACCAATGGGTGTGATGGCATGTGTCCTTCTCTGTGTGAACATTTGCAGGACCGCATTGCAGCTAGCTGGGTCTAAATTATAGTGAGTCTGAGAATTGTTTTTTGAAGTGTCTTACTTCAGCCTCACATGTTTGTTTTGAAGCTTACAAAGATATTTTAAACAATGAACTTGGAAGATAATGCGGTTAATATCTGGGCTGTGTCAATGTCCCTGACATAGCTTCTCAGGGGATAAAGCACCAGTGGGTTTCTCTTCTTTAACTGAAAACTGAAGTGCAATTCTTCATCAGACAGATATTTCACACCTGTTCGGAAAAGGTAAAAACCACCAAGGGAACATCTGGGTGTCAAAAGCATCATCTGGAGTTGTGGGGACTGCTGATTCACCGCTCAAGTAGGAAGTAGAGGTGTTATTTTTTTCCTAGGCTACTAAAGTATGTTCCACCACTCCTTTCTTGCACAATTCAGAGATTAAGTTATCTTTGTCATCTAACATATCTACCAGGAAGAGGACTTTGCAATGTGCAGTGACCTGGGTGGAGAATCGATAACTGAAGATGGGGGTAAACAAGCAGGATGTTATAGCTGGAATATGAAGCAGAACATTTCCTTTTCTGCTAAGCCAGCTTAGCTTTGGGATAGAAGTGAACAAACACAGATTGACCTTAGAAAAGAAGCATGTGCATGTGGAGGGGAAGAATTCTTTTTTGTTCTCATTTGTTTTGGTTTTAATGCATTTCAAACAATAGCCACTTGTATTTCACATACTCTTTATCTATCTTCAGTTGAGATGTTGACATTTTTGATTAAATCTTTGATTAACTGTAACCTGAACACATTTTCTCAGGCACCAAAAAAAGGAAACATTTTATTTCATACCTTTTCGGATGGCTGGTAATTTTCTACACTGTTAATGTTACATTTTTCAGCATGTACAGTCTTGCAATACCACGTCAAACTTTTAATTTCATCCAGGCACACTGATTTAACTCAGTGCAAATTATGCCAGATAATGTAACTTTTCACACTGGATAAAAGAATAGCAACTGTCAAAAACAAGATAACTTAGATTGTTTCTTTAACCCTGCACACAGTATTTAAAGCTATTAGGCTCTTTATGTTAGGATTCTGCAGACGAAAACATCATTAGATTTTGAAGTAAACAATACAAAGTGTCATATTTGGGGAGAAAGTCTGTCACTGCTCTTAATGAAGAATTATCTGTAAAGTGTGATCATATTTATCTAGTATCTAATAAAAAGACCGTTAATTTGGTTTCCTAACCTCAGTGGGGATGGATGGTAGTTAGGAATCTATATCTCCCAACTCACTGCCTTGGGAATTCTAGTTGTGGTGTCTGGAGCAAAACAAACATTACAGCATGTCCTTTGCCTTGTTGAAACAAGAATGTTTGCATTGAGATCTACTGTGTTAAGAAATTCTGCTGTGAAATAATATGAAAAAATTCATGTAGGTTTGGAGGAATTGCTATTAATCAATTTATTATTGTTTTAATTCTACCAACTATTGTTACCAGTCAGACTTTTGATGAATTATTATCACTCTCACTCTATCACTACCATAATTTGGACAGTGGTGGGCTGTTTGATGAACTTCAAATTATGCCAAGGTTTATGGAAGACGTCTTTAAGTTATCACAGAGAACAGGGAGAAATTGAGTGTGATATCTATAGGAATGCTATGATGCAATGCATTCATTTGCATATTTTGTACATGTCAGAGTAGATGAATAAATAGTGATCCTGTCTGGCTTATTTATAACAGCCTCTGTGGAACAATGTTATGCAATTTCAGTCTTCTCAGTTCTAAAATTTAGGCAGCCAGTATTGTGAATCCTGCCCTTTTTTTTTTTTATTTTACTTTATTTTCCTTCTAGGTATTTTTAGAGTAATTAGTGCTGTGCTGCTTTTCTTGTTTCGCTTTTTGTTTTTTTAAGTCATTTGTTTGCATGTTGGAAAAAATCTCTCCTTGCATCTTTTCCCTGCAGAATCAGTCATGCCGTGTTGTAATAATAACCAAATCCCACCCCACATCAATGTCACAATGTTTGCTTTAGCAATCTTAAGTTCAGCTGCCAGCTGTTCTGTTCTTTGGATTTTATTGCAGGAAGTATAAATTCCCCCTGGCTTGGTTGGAGGTGCTTTTAGAAGCCTTTGAATGAGGAGGGAAGGGAACGGAGGAGGGACAGGAAGGGAGAAAGCAGCATGCCTATTTTTGTTGGGGCAGGGTGACAATCAGTTAAGGACTATTAAGCTTGATGGCCTTGATGTTATAGTATCAAATCTCTTTTTACCATTTCTTAATCACTACAGAGTAATAACATCTTTAAAATTTATTGGGACGATTAGAGAAAGCACAGTTCCTTTGACTTCATCTGTTTCAAAGACCCGTATGGCTTTCTTTTCTCTCTTCCTTATCATTTTATTATTATTGTTATTATTTTTAAAGAAAGTACAGTCACAGGACCAAAATTTTCTCAAGTAATTTCTACCTTGAGATATACATAAAGTACCAAGTTGCTACTACCATGATACTTAAGCTCTGAAAGAAAAGGATATAAACGTGAATAATAGTAACAGAGCTACCTTCAGGTACTCAAACTGATGCTACGAAAAAGCAACTCACTTGGGTAGAGAACAGTTTTATCCAGATCTTCACCTAAAATTTGACCCAAATACTTCCTGCAGGGGTTGGAGGAAAGGGAGGAAAATTTACTTAACACTTCCCTTTGTTTATGTTCATTGTGGCACTTGAAGATGAAGTGATACTGGAATACGGTCTTTTTTTCTTGTCTTTTAACAGACTGAGGGCACTGTCCTACATCTGTGATTCATCTAATTTCCTACATCCAGTTCAGCTTTTCTCCTTTTCAGTGCTCTTACTTATTCAGTTAGAAATCAGTAAACTTTTTAGCTCTGAATTACATTTTTTTTTTTTATTGCCCTGCATCATAATAATATTCAGTGTTCATTTCAGATTTGTTCCCCACACTAATACTTTGCTTCTCTTTTCCTCTGCTCTGATACCAATACAGAAACAACAGCATCTATCTTCTGCTTCATGTTCATTTTTACATTGATTGTTATTAGTATCCTCGTCAGGGAGTGGGTACTAAAGAGAAAAAATGAAAATCATTGTTGAGAACATTTACACCAAAAGGAGACAACTAAGTTATGAGTATAATCAACACCACTTCACTAAATAGCTATCAGAAAGAGATAATTATCTCTGGAAACTCACCTGGCCCAGCTGAAACTTAGATCTGTCAGCTACTATTGCTTTCCCCTGTCTATTATAAAATACCTACAGAAAAATAAGAGATTGTAGTTGAACTCACATAACTCAAAGACAAAGACCTGGGAATATGCCAAATTGTTGTAATAAAATTGTGCCAACATGTACTTTTTCTTCAAAGTGGAACATAAGACATCCTGGGCAAACTCCATGGCTATTACAGAGCAAATAAGTGTTCTGACTTTCCACCTAAGAGTCTTTAATAGCAGGATTGTGATCACTGCCTCTTTCTAGGACCTGTTCCATTTTGCTCAATAAATTTCAATTAGGCTAGAGCGTGACTGGCTATACAGCCTCACTGATCACCTAGCACTTGGAGACCCTATGAATTCATATTCAGAAGGTCCCTGGGAGTTCAGTTCAGAAGTGCTGTCCAAATGAAAGTCATCATTCCTTGAATCTAGTTAATCATGATGGTGTGTTCTTGATTTTTCACAGCGTATTATAAAAAACATATCCTGAAGCAGTATGGAAGCAAATGTGGAAATATCAGCATTTTTCCAAATGCTTTTCTTATGTTTCAGGCTTAATCAATAGACTAGCTTTCCTGCACTTCTGTCCCAAGAGTAGCATTGTGTGGCTGTCATCTTTTTATGACCTTCATGATAGGAATCATATCACACCATATGTTTTGAGAAATGCCATTTTCATAATATAATACACATTGTGTAATCTTCTAGTTATGATCACACTGAGACTCAAGTTATTAATCACAGAATCACAGAATCACAGAATCATAGGGGTTGGAAAGGACCTCTGGAAATCACTTCACCCAACATCGCCCCCACCCCTATTCCCCCGCTAAAGCTTCAAGCTTAATCAGCTCCAGTGCAAAGAGAAGCAGAAAGATGAAAATACACATTGCATGGAACTAGGGCCTAAGTAGTTAACTGCGAGGAATGTGAAGGAACTGAGGTACTGTTGGGAGATCTAATATAATGCTGTGAGATTAGGATTTACACATAAACATTTGATTGCCCTTATACTCTCCAGAAGCCTTTTCAGATAACAGGTATCTTGAAGTTGGTCCGGCATTAGTCTGTGTGAGCTTCCTCCATTCTTTCTCTCCTTCATGTACCCAGATATTATGCTTCCTGATAATTCAGATCAAACCCTTCACTGCAGAAATTTTAGATCAGAGAGTTCTTAATAGTCTGGGAAAAAAAAATCCTCTCCAACAACATCTTACTCTTTACTCCTCTCTCTTTTTTTAAGACTAGAAATTCAATTTCCTAAACTGAAGTTAAAAAAGTGGACAGAATATCACAATAAATACTGAAGTATTTCTAATTTTATAAAGATATAGTAGAAAAATTTGAACAGCAGCAGTTACCCTAATTTCAGGTTCCTTCACCTTTTTCTAGAAGATTTATGTTTCTCTGGCATAAGTCAGGATCCTAATCAGTTAGCTAGATCTACGGATTCAGTAAGCCTGTGTAAACAAACACTATGGAGTTGACATATAGATAGCTGAAAAATCAGTAACATAAATAGGCATAGTTACTGTAATTATGTAGGAAGCATATACGTGTGTCCATGTGCACTTATTTATATATAATGGGAAAAATATTTTATTGCTGTTGTGCTTTATTGAGCCCATTGATTACATTTACATAATGTCATCAAATATCTCCGCAGAGTCTCATCTGCATCAATATTGTTATAGCTCTAAATCACCAATGGCTTAGACTTTACAGCCAGAGTAAATAGCTTCCTATAAAATATGCTATACAGAAACAAAACCGAACTGTGCAAAACCCTGAGGCATTGCTGACCTGCAAATTTAATACCTTGGTTACTGTGGAGAGCTGACGTTCCTTTAGTTATGCAGGCAAAAAAAGTTAGGAGAGGAAGGGAGAAACTGTAATGAAGTTCTGGAAGACCAATGGATATCTCAAATGGAATGTTCACTTAGCGATAAGATAAAGGGTGAGTGATTTGAAGTAAAGTCAAGGAAGGCCACAACATCAGTGAAGCTGAGAGTAATAAACAGAGCTTGAGAAAATCAACAAAGTCTTCAGACTGCAAAGTGAGACTCTTCCATTCCTTTAATTTACTGCAATGTGTGCATGTGCTAAGTCTCAAACCCATGAGTTTATCCCCATTCAGGAGTTAAGGAGTTCATGCAACTGAGCCTACCTCTGCTCATAAGAGCTGCTGTGAAGAAAGTGAATGGAAAAAAGGGATAGACCTGACACAAACATAGTTGGAATGCCCCTGCAATGTAGCACAGAATCAAAGAATCATTAAGGTTGGAAAGATCACTAAGATCATCCAGTCCAACTATCAACCCATCCCCACCATGCTCATTAACCACATCCCTCAGTACCACATCTACATGGCTCTTGAGCACCTCCAGGGACAGTGACTCCACCACCTCCCTGGACAGCCTGTTCCGATATCTCACTACTGTTTGTGAGAAAAGTTTCTCCTAATATCTAATCTGAATTTCTTCTGGCACAACATAAAATCATTACCTTTCATCCTATTGCTGTTACTTGGGAAAAAAGGCCTCATCTCAGTTTCCTTTCAGGGATTTGTAGACAGTGATAAGGTCTCTCCTGAGCCTCCTCTTTTCCAGACTGAACAATCCCAGTTCCCTCAGCTGTCCCACATAAGACTTGTTTCCAGACCCCACCACAGCTTTGTTGCCCTTCTCTGGACACACTCCAGGGCCTCAATGTCTGTCTTGCAATAAGGAGCCCAAACTGAATACAGTACTCAAAATGAGGCCTCATCAGAGCCTGATAAAGGGGGATAATCACCTCCCTGCTCCTGCTGGCAGCACCATCAGCCTTTTTATCCACATAGGCACACTGATGGATCATGCTTATCCAAGCACTGACCAACACACCAGATCCTTTTCCTCTGTTCAGCTTTCCAGTCACTCTGACCCAACCCTGTAACACTGCACAAGGTTGCTGTGACCAAAGAACAGGGCTCATACAAGGCAAGGATCAGTGAGAAAGCCACAATTTAAAAATGATTCTATAGGGAAAGGAGGGACAACTCTCAATTCTAGCCCTAGGTATGTGCTCAGGACACTGGCAATAAAGGGAAACAAAGCCAAAATTGTAAAACTGTGTGCTATATCTGCCCTTGGTCCACACTCACAATCTTGAACTCAGACCAGCCGTGGTCTTCAGTGCTCTTCAGATTAGAAAGTAGTAGTGCCATTCTTAGCTTTGAATTTCATTGTTTTTTTTGTGTTTTTTTTTGACATCCGAATGTGAGGAGGGTGGTAAGTGGTCCTTATTTTAGTGGTCTGATTGAAAATGGCAATGTATTGTTACAAAGGCTATAATTTCCAGTGAAAACAAAGGCTTAAGCATTGCAGCTTGTGTAAAATGTGATCAATAGTAGGTACTTGGATATTTACAGAAGCCAATACCATTTATTTGTGTCCATTTGCTGAAATGACATTCATAGCTCTTAGTTGTCTTCCAGGAGAGTGATGGCTTTCAAGTAAGACTGCCAGCATATCCTTCCTCCCTGCACAGCAATGCCATAAAATGAATGAGAGCCATATACACACCTGGATATGAAGCATCTATCTATCTGCAGCATTTCCGACTGTGCTGGAAACACAATTTTCTGCACTTTAAAAGACAGAAACCATGAAGGAAAAGGATCAGTTTAAACTTAAAAATGTAAGTGTACACATGTTCATGGATGCGTGTGCGCGTTTAATTGTATATCATATGCATTTTATGGGGTGTAAAGGAAGAGCTGTTGAGAAACATATAGTCAGGTCTGCCTGGTAGTTCATAATATAAGTTTCTGATTTCAGCATTCTAGCTTTGCCAAAGGTAAGCAATTTTCTTTCTGTTCCTAGACAATTCTGTGTTTCAGACAACACAGTTTGTGAGAACATCTGAGAGGGATTTACTTTTAAGTTCCCACAAAAAGAAGTTCAGATGCTTTCAAGAAAAAAGATAATGGAAAAAGTAAGTTTTGTCCCCATTGAACAACATATTATAGTGACCAAGTTCTGGAAATAAGTGTTTCAAATTTGGCAGTGCGTGAGTGTTACATCTCTTGCTGCTGTCAAGTTGAAAATCTCAGCATAAGTAGTTAGGCTATAAATAAATGAAGAATCTTAGTTAACAGATGCTCTGAATTTTATTTTGGGCAGGTGACCTTCCAAAGGCTCTCTCCTCACTGATCTCATGCTATGCTGGCACAGCAGGAGCTGAGTTCACCTCTCCCCACAACTTCTGCTCTAGAATCCTTCGTCACCGTGCATCAGCACTGACAGCAGTGATCCCCACTCCTGTGGTCTGAACCATGGAATGGTGTCAGAGGCAAATGTCTTCTTTTAGCTACAAGTGGGATGAAAGACAGACCAACAGAGAAATGAGGGCACTGTACTGGTACAAGAAATGTCTCTGGAGTTATAAACATAGTTAAGGAAATGGTCACTCTGAATTTGGCCAGTGAACAATATATATATATATATATATATTTCTTATTTTTCCTAGAAATTCAGCTGTTCTTCCTTATCTATCTTACTGTTCTTTTTGACCATGAAGTACTGCAGTGTGTTGTCACCGTTCACCTTTGTAAAAAAAGGAGGGTTGCTAGTTGATGTGTTGATCGTTGCACCAGATGACCTTAGTGGTCCTTTCCACCCTTAATGATTCTATGATTCTATGAAACCTGTAGTGCTGCTTCCTGCTAGGTAAGCAACCCAGGGAGACTTGAGGTAAATTAACGAAGACATTTATTTAAAGAGCCGTTAGGGCTCATCAAGAAGCTGTTAATTTAGAATAAGACTTGCAGGACAGACAGCTGAAATGATGAGCAGTTCAACAATACTCTGTGCTCAAGAGCTCAACCCCTGCGGTTCAGCTTCCCTTCCAGACCAGATGCCTGCTTTGAGTGCCTCATTCTGTCCTCTAGTCTATATAGATTGGGTTTTCCTCTCACTGAAATTGAGTGAGGTGCTGAAGAGAATGGATGATGATGTCCACTGTCATTACATTCCAAGCATTATGAGTAAGAACTATGTCTGGAGCTCAGACGTACTCCTATTTTTGAATGAAACCAATACTCCCGAGAGAGATCTGAAACTGAAAGCGGTTTTCAGGGTCTGGGAGAGATTTGGGTATAAAGACAAGGGTGGGCACCAGGAGGTTGGTATACCATGAAAACTATAATCACTATTTCTATCTGAAGAAGAATTAGTGTTTCTTCTTCTAACAGCTGTTCAGTGAAGAAATTTTAGCATTATTCCATTTGGCATTTAGTCTGAGTATTGTTCACAGGATCTCAATCCACAATTTGGGATATGCCTTCTAACAACCTTCACAAAAATATAGTAGCCTGATGTTTGTAAAAAAAAAAACCAAACACACAGATATAAGCCTGACAAGCTATACTTGGAGCAGTGTTGGAAGATGATGTGCTCAGCAAAGCATGAAAGCAGATACTGATCAGTGAGTTTAAAGTGAGAAAATACAACATGTGTATTCAGTGAATATCATTGCTTTTGCATAGTAAAGAGGGCACTGGAAAAAAATAAATTGTCATTATAAAATTAAAGGCTACTTGATAACATGCACACAACAAATTTTAACTGAATCTGTACATTCATCCTTAATGATGGCATTTCCTAACTGATAATTACTAAATCTTCCACTTCATTATTCTTTAAATCAAAGATCTGGTTTTAATGTATTTATGCATTCTAAAATATGCACGTATCTCTAAACTATCCAGGTTTCTGAATTCAGACCATGCACAGGTAGGAAATAATCATGACCTACAAATAAATAAAAAATTGAGATAACCAAATATCTAACAAAAAAATTAAAAAAGAGAGAAAACTAGTGGCTTAAATCCACAAAACAGCATGAACATGAAATAAGGATTTTCGTGAAAAGTGCACGGTGTGCATGATAAAATTATGCCTATGAGAGTTCAAATGGCTGATGACTTTCAATCAGGAAGGAAGGCAAAAGGACTTTGAATAAACAACTTTAATGTGATAATGGTACATTACTATTACAGGAAAAAATGACATATTGGAAATTGTTTTCTAAATTAAAGTCCGTAATCTCATTGTTTACTTGCTTTTATATAACACTGAAAGTGTCTTATTATCAGCAGGGTAAGAGCACTCATTTTAAAATCAACCATGATTTTAAGTGCTTTTCTTTACCCTTGAAATTGTGCAAATATGATTGTTTGAACACACACATCTCAACACTGAGAGCAAGTGGGAAGAATCACGCTGCTTACCAAGACTGGGATTCAAACAGGTTAAAGGGAAGCCCAGTAATTACTGCTAATCACTTGGGGCAAATAATTATTATTTAAAAGAAATAACGAAGTTGCAGTGTTTAATTTTCTTCCATAAAATTAATGAAAAGCAACTGCAAATATTGCAAGGAAAGATGAATTTAGGCATAATGCAAAAGTATCAGAAGTAAAACATAGCTCTAAATGTAGTGGGACATGAAATGCAAAACCCCTAACAGTAAAGTAAGCACATAGTATCTTGTACTAAGAAGATTATGGGGGGATTAGTTCCAGTCTAACTGCCATATGAAAATATATGACAACAGGTGTTTTTAAATTACTGTAACAAGGTGAAACTTCTCTCACAGCCAAAAACTTTGGCAACAAAAGAAATTATTTTTTAAGGATAAGAAGCTGCAGACAGCTGTAACAAAGAGAAATCTATTGACAACAAGTGGAAGTCTCTTGCACATATTTATCATAGACTTGGGTGCTTTCCATAAGCTCAGCCATGTATTGTTTAAAACAAAAAGAAAAGCAAAAAAGAGATGCTTATTTCTGCTGAAAATTTCCCCTCCTACTGTGTTGAAAGTTCTCCTAGCGGCACATTTCCTATAAGTTTCCTGAGATTACTTAACATTTCCATGTTGTCTGGCAATGAGTCACAAACAAACAAGGAAAGGAAAAGCCTCAGGGCATGAGTTCTGCGTCAATTTTAAGAATTTTGGTCTGGATGTAGCAGCTTAAATCGAGCTCTAGAGATAAACAATATCCAGTAAGCGTTAGAGATTCACACAAGAATTACTGTCTTGCTGTGCTACTGTCCTTAAGGCATTTCCTACTCCACTGTCCCATAAAGGCGTAAACTGACATATAATAGCTTTCCCACATGGGAAGATTATGTCTGACTCTAAGTTGCCCAGTCCAGAGTGAACTCTGGAGCCCCCACTTTTGAACCTTAAAAGAACCACCACTATGCTTCTGGAAAGAAAACTCAGTTTTAATATTGTTTCCTTGGATGCATTAAACTGAATTGGGTACTCATTTTTACAGTGTGAGAATGTGAATTAGATTCAAGCTTTACGATGAATAAGAGAAGGGAATGGACAGTGAAGCGTCCCTGAGGTTGCATCCTGATGTGGAAGTCAAGTAATGGGAAACAGGAGCCAACAATGGAGCCAAAATGATCTACAGACTACCTATTACAGTAGCAGTACATTGCAGAAGCTTCATCTCAGTTCCACTCTTCTCTGAATTTTGAGCCTACAGGACAAAGGTGTTTCCCCTTAAACTACATAAATTTAAAGGGTTTTTTTTTACAATATTTAGTTGAGATTAATTTCAGCTCTCTCTAGATGTCTGGAATATAGTCATTTTCACTTGAGTTAGTTCTGAGCTGCCTTCTTGACTCCTGCTAAAGTTCATTAAGATGAAATCAATACAGCCAGTGGAGGCTGGTTGGCATTCATTTGACCCATATCAACGTCTGTTTAAGGTGAGATAACTCTATTAACTAGTGGCAGGATCTTTGATGACTACAAAGGGAGCCAAGATTATTTTCTCAGATACGGATACGTACAATGCGCACACCGTTAGTTAGACAGATGAATGCCACACCAATGTCACAGTCCTCTTAACTTATTGACGGGGTGTATGTGATGCTACTTGCAAGTCTGTGTGCAAGTGAATGAGGAATTGGCTCTGCTGGTGTATTATTGTTATGTATGGGTATGCACATGCACAAGTATGAGTATGAAGATGACACCCACATTATCCAAGTCCCACCACTGACAAGAGCCAGCCTGTGCCTTCCCAGATCATCAGCTCTGAACCACTAAAAGTTCTGGGAGATATGAAAACCATATTAGGGCCTTTCTATATCTTTAAGGATTAATCTTAAAGAGGCACAGTCTAATCCTTGGGAATTAAAATGGTCTCCTTTATCGGTCTAAAAAAAAAGGAACATTTTATCTGTATCAATGATTTCTAAGCACAGACTCCAAATTGTTTCAAATTCAGAATGCTCACAAGATTTTCAAGGAATCTGCAGAAATGGTAGTTCATTATCTCTTAGTAGAAGCAGAGTTTGTAAAAACATTCCAGCTTCTTCTCAGCTGACCTGTAGCCAACAAAGGTATCTCCACAGGGTAATGACATAGGAATAAAAGTCCTTCATTATAGTATAAAGCAGAGAAGGAAAAGGTTTTCCTGAGTTTCCATATGGATGCATAGTTCTAAAACTCAAACAGCAATCACAAAAGGTAATACAGCACACATTTAGAACAATAGCTTGCAGAGAGATGTTTCAGCAGAGCCCAAGTAGAGCACAGATACAGGTGTCTGTTTTGGAGGTATTTACGAAAGCAGAACCCAGATTAATACAGGCTGACATAGCTTTACTGGAGCCAGTAGAGCCATCTGATTTACACTGCTTGAATGTCTGCCTCACTGGTTTTATTACATTTCCAACATTTGTGTTTATACATGTGGGTTCTTTTGATTTTTTAAGGCTTTTTGGCATCAATAACCTCCTGCAGTTGAATAGTTAAATATCCTTCCTCCTATGCACTTAACAGTACAAGTGGCATTTGCAGGGTTTTTAAGAGCACGTGCCAAGCAAAAGCACTTTCAACACCACAAGAAAGTAAGTTCTTATGGTCTCTTGGCTGGAAATATATGTGGGGGGCTTGCATGGTGGCACTGCAGTCTGAAAATCCTGGCACCATTCGGTCTTGCATGTGCCTGAGAATGCCTGCCCTTCCTCTGCATTCAATTTTCCTGTCTCCAGCTTTATTTAGTCAGATGTTTCTCTTGTGCATCCAGTAAAACTCAACCACAAAAATGAGTAGTTGCTGTTTATAAAATCAGCACATTGTTATGTAATCCAGATGACAGTAGAAGCGTGAAATGCTGTTAAATACTTGACTATAACCACAGTTCAGTTAGTTTGAGACAGTTCAAATGTAGTGGTGTCTAGGCTTCCTGAAGAGCTGACTCTACAAGTGGGAGGCCCACTTTGCTTTCAGGGTATAGGAAACAGAGAAGATCTCACAGAAATCTACAAGCTTGTTCTTTTTTTTTTTGTCCTAATGGAGAATTCAAGTCTACAGGTGTAATAAAAAATATCAGATACCTTCATAACTATTGTCTTTTGAGATGGGTAGTTTGGTCTTATAGAATAACATACATGAAAAATTCTGGAAAATAGTAAAAAATATTGTTTTTGCAACACATTGGAGTAAAGCCTGTAAACTGAGAAAGTAGTATGTTAACAAACAACTGATGAAGCAAGACACCTTCTTGCCCCTATTCTGACACAACTGACGAAGCAAGGCACCTTCTTGCTCCTATTCTGGGATCTGCCACAAGACTTCACCAAAATGAAGGTGGAAGAGTACAGAAAGAGTTGGGCAATAACTTCATGTTGCCTTTCATTGCTTCTTAAAGCTGGCTATGGAAAAAAAAAATCTATTGATAACAACAAATTCTTTAAACTTACTACCATTTAGACCTATTGGAGTGTGATCATATAAATAAAATAGGATATTTTTTATCAATTAACTGTACAACAAAATATATGTACTTCTGTGAAAGCATTATGCAAAACAACAGTTAAATTCAAAATGCCTACGTTTCTATATGAAACAAAGAAATGCCATTAGCGTGAGTCTCAACCCCCCCCCCCAAAAAAAAAAAAAACCAAAACATAAGGAAATGAAATACCACCCCCACATTCTCTTAAGAAGTGCTATTTCTTTAAGACATAAGGACAGGAATTCTGTATAAAACAAGGAAATACTTTATAATGCATTGGGATCTAGTAGCATAGCATGCTGAAACATTATTTCAGTTTCCTGTACTAGGGTGTGGATTTCCTGGAAGAAGAATCCATTTGCTTCCTTTTTTCCTCTGCCACATTCTCACAATTTTGAAGCTCTTAGTATTGTCCAAGCAGTCAAGATCTGTATTTTCTGGAAAAGCGGCTTAAATCACTGTTAGAGACAACTGCATTTACTCGAATGATTAATTTATTCAGCTTTGCTGATACTGAATGTATTCTTACTGATTTTAGTCAGTTTTGTTGCAGTCATCTGTAATGGAACCAATAGCATCTTCAGTGCTACCTCCTGTTGTCCAGATGTTTTCAGAAAATTTCATTGCTAAACTCATACTGGAGATATGCCCAAAGGAAAATTATCATTATATTATTGTGTTATCCTACAACACAAAAAGGGTCCTTCTTCTCCCTTCCTTTACCCTTCTTGGTTCTGCTACCTCCCCGTTTCTGAGTTCCTATTAGTTTGAGAGATAAAATTTAGGTAGAGATGGATACATTTGGTGAGGTATTGAAACAGGCTGCCCAGGCAAGAGGTGAAGTCATTGTACCTGGAGGTGAAACACATAGATGTGGCAATGAGTGACATGGTTTAGTGAGCGTGGCAGACAGACTGATAGTTGGTCTAGATAATCTTGGAGGTCTTTCCCAACTTCAATGGTTCTGTGATTCTTTCTGGAATAAACAACTCCCAGAGTCATAAAGAAGAATTACAGTTTCTGTGTCACAGCACTCCTGAAAAGTTAAACGCTAAAATCTGTACTAAAAAAGTGTTGGACTTTTCTACTTCAAATGTGACCAAACATTTTCTGCACACATCTAACAGGGAAAGAAAAAGCAAGATGCTGGCATTCATTACCTATTAGCTAGGAGTGCTGAGACTGCACTGATATGAGACATCCTTTTCTTCTTGCTTTCTCCAACTCTATGGGTGAAATTGTTCCCTACATATATCTGACAGTCTCTTCCTTCTTTTTGGTATTTGAACCCAGTCCCCTGCAAAGCAGATGGTCTCTGATGCAACAGAAGTATTAGCAAAGTGAGATATTTCATGTAACAGTAAGCAAGGAATGCATGGCTCTGAAAGTGGATGGGATCTGTTTTAGTAAAATCTACTGACAGCTGCTGGAGATAGCATTCAGTATTTGATGTCATTTTCTTATTCTTCTTCCATTTCTGCCTACAAGAAATCATATTCCTCTATGTCTTCCCCACGCTGATTGCTTCAGCAAGTCAGGATAGCAAGGCAGGCCCAAGCGGTCTTGCCATAGGCAAATGCCACATACCAGTGCAGGCAGACGCTCTAAAGCCCTGGTCTGGGCTCTGAGGTGCAGCCAATCCCTGAGGGCCACCCACACATCTGGATTTTTGGGACGGACACCCTGAAACCGCCTCCCACCCTCAGGCCCTGCAGCAGGCCTGGTGCCGCACTCCTTTTTTTCCTGGAAGAGCTTTTAAAAGATAGGTGGGATTAAATGTTATCTCAAATCTAATTTGGGGCTAAGTGCATTATCAGACCATGTGTCATGAACAGGGGTTACTTTGACTGGGATGTAAAAAAATAGTAATAAAAAAGCATAAATATTTTACAGAAGAATGTTCTGATGTACATTTTGCCCAGCAAATTATGGCTTAATATTTTGAGGAAATGAATAGATCACAGTTATGAAACAGACCTTTTTAAAGTAGGAAATTAGGGGCCTGCATGAATTCGTGTCACAGGTTCCATTTTATGAGCTATATTTTCTCATGCATAGTGCAAAATGAAAATAGAGAGCTCAGTTTTATCAGTTACTCATATCCAGCTGCTATGAAAATAATATGTTTGATATAATTCATTTGACATTTGATGGGTTTAAGGTTCCTCTGACAAGATATAATCAACTCATTATGGAGAAACAGAAGCTTTCCTTGTTACAAATAAATTATTCCTAGTCATGATTGAATTACTGTGTATTCAATGAAACTGGGATAGTGTGGCTTCCAGTAGATGTGGGTATTTCATCGTCAGACCTATGTGATAAAAGCCAGCTCAAGTCACTTTATGTTTTCTCTCTCCAGTGCTCTGATTAATGAGTGGCACTATTTCTCTAAACCAACAAATTAGGTCTTTCCTCTCCATTTTTTCACATTAAAGCTGTTAGATCAAAGTATGCAAAAAATTTTTTTCCTTTTTATACACAAAGACTGTATCAACAGCTTGGCCAGATTGTTATTTGACTTTATTTTGCTAGCTTATTTGTAAGAATCTCATACAGTCCTTTGTGAAGTAAGGCTGGCTTTATAGGTAGGGTGTGAATTGATTGTTGTAAGTCAAAACCTGTGATTAATTTAATTTTGATATTAACATCAAATCTGTTTCAGGTTCCATTCTATACAATTGCTTTGTGAAAATAAGGCAATCTTGCATCAAAGCATTTTGGTGGGATCAAAGAAGTAAAAATGCATTTCCTTATAGAACTGATGCAATGCAGCCACCCAGGACTGCAAAATAGTCAGATGTACTCAAGATTGAGGATACGGCATGATACAAGCTCAGCTTCCATGTTTTCAAAGGAACTTGTACATGCAATCTTTCTGTGCTTTTTATGGCCTGTAGAATAGATCAAAATAGTGTTGCATGGTAGAATCAGAAAAACAATATAAATGAGATGTCAAATTTGGGGAACAGACTAACATCGGAAAGAACCCAGCAAATACCACTGAAAGACCATATTGCTGTCTTCAGAAGCTTCTAATTACAGCAGCATTAGATAGGTATTAGAAGAAAAAACACGTGAGCCATTCTGAACCAAAGGCACATAAACTGCCTGGCAGCTACTGGCTGTTTCTCTAGGCTTCCAGAAATATTACCTCTCGCAGGAGATATTTACTATTTCTGTAGATCTAAAATAATAATTAAAAAGGTTCTGCATGTAGTAAAAAATGGAGAAACGTAAACCCGAGGGCTATGCATGGTCTCCTTTGTTCTTCCTTGTTCGTCCTTGGAAGGAAAGTGACTCTTTTTTTGTTCTTTGCTGTTATTGTAGGATAAAGTGTGTTATGTATGTCTGGCCTCTTAGCTCATAAAAAGCTATCCTGCACTGTGCTTAGTTAATGTTACCACACAGGGTCACCCTAAGTCCAAACAGATCAAAGAAAGTTAAAAATGAACTACTGACACCACAAATGCTGAAGAAAACTAGAATGATGCAATACACATAAAATCACTGTAAGTCTTACTAATTCCTCATGTACCAGTCCTGCCTCTGCTCCGTATATTTTCTTTTTACCAGTTACAAGCAGCACAATTCACCATGACACGGAAGGATTTAAAAATTAGCCTCCAGCTATTCCACTAAGTACCATTCACTAAAACGTGATGATCACTCACGGGAAAGTTTGCAGGATCTTTCGAACTGCCTGTTGAGACTGAATGGTAAGGTAATATACTCTCAGGAGTCCCTGCTGCTTTTCAAAGTACGTCTCTGTAACCCTTGGCAAAAGTCATAATAATCTCATGTTGCCATACATTTAAATCTCCTAGATGGCTTTGAAAACCCCAGCATCCAATGTCTCCATCATGCTGACAGGTTTTAGTCTGCAGTTGCTTCTTGAGGTTTGGCATCCTTTGTAATTTTTCAGCTCTGTCACTCAAGATAATTTTTACATCCTTTATTTGCTTTGCTTCCTTGTACATTTTTCCCCATTTCCTGGAGCTGTGAGTCACATATCTCACCTATTTACAATTCCATTTAATACTTTTTTTTTTTTTTTTTCCTGTGGATTGATTGATGACGCTTGCTCTTCTGAAAGGCTTGTAAAATCAAATGACAGAAGAAACATACATATGTCATTGATATACAGACTGCTTTGCACAATTGCATTGTTTTTCCCAATTAGGCAAACTTAGGTAACCTTCACTACAGACCTTCACTGCAGAATATAGGGAACATAGAGTTTAATGTATATGTAGCTAACTAGGATTTATTCAGTTCATGCTTTTCTTTTTGTTGTTAAGTCTAACTAAGCATGACACTCATGTCTCTCTCTCACTGAGCTAATTAGATCTGATAACTGGTTCCTGGAACTCAGGCTCCTCTGAAACACTGGATTTTTCAAAGTCTGTGTTGCCTCCTTCAGTAGAGGTCACTTGCAGCTATTGTGTAAATATATTGTTCACGTGTTTTGATGTATCTTGCTAGTAGACACAGAATACCAACCAACCAGTCCACCATAATAGAGGTAATCAAGGGTTTTTCACTAAATTTAGTAACTGGGATTCTGCATTTTTGTAGTGGGAATTTTTGCCTTCTATCCTAACTGCCACTGAGCCATAACTTATTTATTGACCATAACCTTTGTAAGACAAATCAAACAAGTTCCTGAACAGCTGGAAGAGGATTTGAGAGCAATAACTCCATGCATACTCTCTTTCCTTTGGGTGGAGGGATGGCCAGGCTGGTAGTGGGAGGGAGTCAGAGTTCATGGGGAAGGAAGAAGTCACAGCATGGGGCAAGACAGCCAAACTCAAGCAAGGGGCGGAATTAATCTGCTGGTGACAGTAAAGGATTTTGTAGAGAAAATTCTGGGTAAAACTAAAAACTCTCATCCCACCACCCTCCCTCCACAATAATCTGCCATCACAGAGAAATCTTTCTGATCTGTCGGAAAAGAAAAAAAACATTTGGCAATGACTGCAGGAAATACAGAACATTCAAAATACAAAAGGTTAGACCTACTTCGGTGCAAGAGGGACGTGAAAAACAATAAGAAAACCTTCTACAGGTACATTGGCCAGAAGAGACAGGCCAAAACGGGCGTACCTACTTTGGTAAATTTAAAAGGAGAACTGGCTTCAACAGATGAAGAGAAAGCTGAGGTGCTGAATGAGTTCTTCACCTCGGTCTTCACTGGTGGCCAGGATTCTAGTCTTTTTCACGTCCCTGAACCCTGCATCCCCAAACCTCTATGTGGGGACCAAGGAGGTAAATCCCACCCCACTGTAAGGGCAGAGCAAGTCCGAGAGTGCCTCCTTAGACTGAATGAATACAAGTCTATGGGGCCGGATGGCGTGCATCCCAGGGTCCTGAAGGAGCTGGCTGAGGTGGTTGCCGAGCCGCTCTCCATCATATTTGAGAAGTCGTGGCTGTCAGGTGAGGTCCCGGATGACTGGAGGAAGGGTCACGTCACTCCCATATACAAGAAGGGGAGCAGAGAGGACCCGGGGAACTACAGGCCGGTGAGTCTCACCTCCGTGCCTGGGAAGATCATGGAACAGATCCTCCTGGACAACATGCTCGATCACATAAAGAATGAGCATGTGATCCGAGACAGCCAGCACGGCTTCACCAAAGGAAGGTCATGCCTAACTAATCTTGTGGCCTTCTATGATGGAGTGACGGCATTGGTGGACGAAGGGAAGGCGACCGATGTCATTTACCTGGACCTGAGCAAGGCCTTTGACATGGTCCCCCACCACATCCTCATCTCCAAATTGGAGGGAAGTGGATTTGATGGGTGTACGACCCGATGGATAAGCAATTGGTTGAAAGGCCGCAGACAGAGGGTGGTGGTCAATGGCTCTATGTCCAGGTGGAGGCCGGTAACAAGTGGTGTCCCCCAAGGGTCTGTCTTGGGACCTGTGCTCTTTAACATCTTTATTAATGACATCGATGAGGGAATTGAGTGCACCCTCAGCAAGTTTGCTGACGACACCAAGCTGAGTGGTGCGGTTGATACGGTGGAAGGAAGGGATGCCATTCAGAGGGACCTCGACAGGCTGGAGGGCTGGGCTCGGGTGAACCTAATGAGGTTCAACATGGCAAAGTGCAAGGTTTTGCATTTGGGCCGGAAGAACCCCAGGCACCCGTACAGGCTGGGAGGAGTGGTCCTTGAGAGCAGCTCGGCAGAGAAGGACCTGGGGGTCCTGATGGACGAGAGACTGAACATGAGCCAGCAGTGCGCTCTGGCAGCTCGAAAGGCAAATGGGATCCTGGGCTCCATCAGGAGAGGGGTGGTCAGCAGGGACAGGGAGGTGATTGTCCCTCTCTACTCGGCTCTTGTGAGGCCCCATCTGGAGTACTGTGTCCAGGTGTGGAGCCCTCAGTACAAGAAAGACATTGAGATTTTGGAAAGGGTCCAGAGGAGGGCGACTAAGATGATCAGGGGGCTGGAGCACCTCCCCTATGAGGACAGGCTGAGGGAGTTGGGCTTGTTCAGCCTGGAGAAGAGAAGGCTGCGGGGTGACCTCATTGCAGCCTATCAATACCTGAAGGGAACCTACACCCACGAGGGGAGTAAACTCTTCAAAAGGGCTGACAACAGCAGGACTAGGGGAAATGGATCCAAGTTGAAGGAGGGAAGATTTAGGTTGGATGTTAGGGGGAAGTTCTTTACAAGGAGAGTGGTTAGGCCCTGGAACGGGCTGCCCAGGGAGGTTGTGGATGCCCCGTCCTTGGACGTGTTCAAGGCCAGGTTGGACGGGGTCCTGGGCAACCTGATCTGAATGTGTGTGTTTGGTGGCCCTGCTAGGCAGGGGGGTTGGAACTACATGATCCTTGAGGTCCCTTCCAACCCGGGTGACTCTGTGATTCTGTGATTCTGTGATTCTGTGAAGAGGCTGCCTCCAACTCATTCACAGTGAGAAATGCTGCTAGGTGTAACTCCTCCTGTTACCATGGGAATAGAAACACCAGATTTAGTAGCACAGTAACCAGTCAGATTGCATTAATCTGCATGTATTTCACAGGAGGATGCTTTCTCAGCTTCCTGATCCCGGTTGTCATAAACATTAATAAGTTTATCTAAAAATATGTAACAAAAAAATACTTAAAAGATGATAAAGATCAAACACTTAAAAATTATTTGACATCAGGATTTGAATAAAAAGAATTCATTTGTGGAGGCTAAAGCTCAAAAATATTTATTTGTTTGTTTGTTTGTTTGTTTGTTTGTTTTTAAGCAATATCTGTAGAAGAAAAGCCTGGTAGATCAATATAGATTTTTAACTGTTTCTTGCTGAAATCTATTGCAGAGACAAGCTGATGCCAATAGCAAAGCTATTTCCCCTGATCAGCAATAAAAAAAAAATTAGGGATTGGCTAATGGATTCAATAAGATAATCTGCACAATTACTACTTTATAAGTAATGTTTTTAGTGTCCTCAATAACTGTGGAATGTAATTAGCTTAGCGCCCTTCAATCAAGACCAACTCTAGTTTTCTCACTTGAGACCTGAGTAGATTTTTTTCTCAAATAAAAAATTACTTTACCAAGAGTTACAGAGCTTTGCATTCCCATTTCCTGAATTAAGCTTCCACTGTGAATACAGTTAATAAGGATAACTGAAATGGTGGATACATTCAAAATTCTTTTGACTACAATTTGAGAAAAAAAATTATTAAGATGGCTCACATTGATAGATTTATACTGTGCATAAGGGAATTGCCATTGGCATCTGGCTGTCTATGCAATAGCTTCTAACAAGGAAGGAAGAGTTAAAAAAGACTGAGGGCTTAAAAATAAAAATTTTGGATTGTCCGTTTAAGGCAATTTTCTGTTTTAAATTTTTATGTGGAGAAAATAAGTCAATTTTTGAATGTCAGTGTAATGATAATCTTGATTACAAGTTCTGGCTGACAAAATGGGTTTTGGGTGACAAAGTCAAAACTGCTTTAAAATTCAATTTGATTCACAGAAAAAGTCACTCAAGAGCTATGAAATGCAAACCTTTAAGACACAGACTTCAGAAAGGTAGTTCCTGAAAGAAGTATCACTGAATATTAAAAAAAAAACCAAAAAACCAACCAACCAAACAAACAAAAAAAAAGCCTAAGCTGATGCTTAGCTGAAATAGGTATATAGTTAGCCTTTAGCTGAGCTGTAGTTGTTAGAGATAATGCTTAGGTAAGAAGGTAAACATTTGATTCTTGGTCCTCTCTTTGGTCTAGAAAAATGTGATTGTTCTGATCTCCTTGATATTAGTAAAAAAAAAAACAAAACTAATAAATAACCACCTTTCCAGCATCCCATATAATGCATGTTTCAGATAGACAGCAAGCTTGTCCTTCTGTACAGTGCTTTCATCTTGAACACACTCCAGCCTCATTTTGCAAACCATAGGGGGAGAGTCCAAAGCTTCTTTTATTATTTTGTCCAAATAATAAAATTTCTGGCTGACGTTTTTTACCTGTTTTACCCCTTATGTCTTTTGTGAAGAACACAAAGAGAGTTTAGACCCTGTGTTTGCATCTAGAAGTGTTTGTCTTGCTATGCTGTTTCTGTCAAATTTGAAGATTGCTTTTTTGTTTGTTGATATTAAAACTAGTTTCTGGTATGACACGGGTAATAACAAACAGCAAAGTCTCAGCTCTTCTGTCGAGTGTTTTTTCTTGGTTTTAGTGATTTTCTTGGTTCAAAGAAGAGCAGAACGACACCTCAGAAAGATGCATCTTATGTAATGGGCCTTGCCATGGTTTGTGCCTCTGATAGCAGTGGAAATTATATCTTCTACTGAAAAATAGCTTTTGTTGAAATTAACAATTTTTTGAAAGCATTTCAATCTCAGTTCAAAGTCCTCTGGGAAAATCTGTAAAATTAAACTGAAAATTGTTTGGGAAAAAAAATATTCTTGATATTTTTAGTTCCACTTGGAAATTTCATCTATGTTATATCACTTAATTACAGCCTTTTATTGTAATGACAGTTTATATTATTTTAACTTTAGATCACAATCACTAAGAAATTGATACTTAAGTTTTAATATTTGTCCTCTAGATCAAACTTCCTCCTTTTTATTAAATTGTAGCAAACTCTTTGCACGGAACATAAAAGCGATCTGAGAAAAAACTTTCTTTCCACTTATAGCAATCATCATTAACTATAAATTTCCTGTAATGACGAAGATGAATATAAATAACATTGAATCAAATTCTAAATTCAAAATGCTGTGCAATTAAAAAAAAAAATGCATTGTTTGCCTGTCACTAAAATATTTTGAAACTGGATGAAAATACATCTAATTATGAAAGAATTTTTTCAGAAAAATGGAAACTCAGTTTTTCCATCACCTTCATTTTGTATTGTTATCCAGCATCCATTATACAGCTAAATCTCCTAGCTGACATGGAACTTATTTAAAGCACAGATATAAAGGATAGACTGTAAGATATACATCTCATTTCTCAGGCCCAGCAGGACAGCAATTAAGCAATCATCTTCCAACTCAACTGAATAATAGCAAATAAAGTCTTGAAAATGAACTAAAACATTACTTGAACTTATCTTAGTTTATTATTAAGTAAAGTTGGCAGTTATATATGGCTTCAGCCTCCTGCATTCCAAGAAACCCTAACACAATGTCTGGAGCATCACTTTCCTCAGGCAGGAGATTGTAAACTTTTCTGCTTCATGGGAAATATACTGTGAAGGTCTTCAGTCAAACAAGAACAACAACAACAAAACCAACAACTAACAGCTCTTTAGTTGTACCCTGTATTTATTTTTGTTGTTAATTTTGGGGGGTGGAAATAGAGCATAAAATCTGTGAATGTCCTGAAGATCCACGAGTGACTTGCCAAGGGAATTTATATTACTTCTATCAATAGCTGTATCCTGAGACCATTAAGAACTACAGCTAAAGCAGCCTAGAGGCTTCTTTGTCTGATTAATGTTGGGTCATCTTGATCTGTAGGGCCAGTTCCTATGCTCAGATGGTTTGTCTTCTTCCACATCCATTTTCTCCCTGTAATTGTGATTCTTTAAGTGTTCATGGAGAACATCCAGGGAAAATCCCAGGAGGACAAGATGGTTGGCTTTATATCCCCTTTGTGATGCTGCCAGGGTGCAATGCAGAGCTTGGCACAGAGTCTCCACTGTGGTATTCTTCTGCAGGAGCAGGGACAGCTGCAAAACTACTTTCCAACCAGTTGTTTTAGATATTTATTTGTTTCTTGCCTTGCTCTTGCAGGAGAACATAGTTTTATGGACTGTCCAGAATTTATCTACTGAAAGAACAGAAAAATAATACTACCAAGGGAAATAGGCAGACAAAAGATTACACTATCTTTTTCTTCATATTCCTGCCCAACAGCAGTGACACTTGGCAGAGGCACAGAGCAATGCTTTGTTTACTTAATCTGATGTGCCAGTGAAGTACAATTTAACTAATTTTTTAAAAAAGAGCATGGAAGAACACTGAAAAATAACTCACCATTTGGGAAAGTTCCCATCCACAGGACTTTACTAATAAAATTAGAGAATTTTCCATTCCTGTTTGAATAGTAGTGCTTAATTTTCCCAAAGAGCAATGAAAATAAATAAATAAATAAATGGTTCCATTCATAATTTTCAAGTAATATGAGAAAACAAGGACCGTTAAACTTGCTGACATTTCTAACATAGAATCGTATCACTTTGTTTAATGACACGTATAATAAGACAGATAACTGTAATTAGTGGGGGAAAAAAAAAAAAAAACTTTTAAAGAGAATTGTTTCAGCATCTTTGGGGTTAACTATGTACATTTCCTAAGGGTTTTCTTGCAAATTTTATACCCTGGGTGCCTGATGTGACCAGCCAAAGAGCTGCTTATTGATTCAGAAGCCTCATTACAACTTGTAGAATGTGAACCTAGCATCACCGGTCATGCCATTAGTGTAATTATCTTATTTCATTAGTGATAATGCCATTTTGCTTTACAGTTTATTGGCTTACTTAGAAAGTAATGAAGATTTGCAATCAGAGAACGTGTCTGTTAATTTCAGAGCATGCCTCTGAACTTGTCCGTGGTCGTGGTAAGCTCTAAGATCTATAGTTTGCAACAGTACTGATGTCCACATGGCTTTCGGGGTAATAGCCCTCACACACAGGTGTTGTAATGCTGCTTAAATAAGCAGAAGACATTGGTGGCCCCACTTGCAAGGAGTTATGAGAGACAGCTGTATCTCTGAGGTTTGAACCCTAAAAAGTAGATTTTTTTTTTTTAAATATCCCACTAACTACAGGCTAGAGCCCACTGGGGAAGTAATTTTGCTCCTGACATCATGTTTGGTTTTTTTTTGTGGAGCAATGACTCCATTTCATAGCAAACAAATGGCTATTGAGCATGATGCAGACGCCAACAGCTGAAAAACTGGCAAGGTAACATGTGCATATCTTCCATAGAGATTTTCTATTATTTTTCCTTTCACATGCTGACTATGCTTGCAGAAAGATGGCTGTTCTTATGGAGAACAGCAGTGTCATTCATCCACTTGGTGACAGAAATGTTAACGGCAGCTATGTCTGAAGTACTTCACTGCAGGGCAGTGAAACTGGTGTCTGGATTCCGGATATTCATTAATTGTAGCAAGTACACACTATTCCCAGTCAAGCAGAAGTTGGCAAGTATTTCCTTCTCTTCCTTGTCCTCCTTGCTTGTCCTCCCACCAGTGAGTTCAGCAAGGGAGGAGGCTCTGTAGTGGCTCTATCTCTATTACCTCTGTTCCTCAATCTTTGAGTCACCAAGCAGAACATCCTCTTACAGCACATGATTTTGCAATAGCCGGTCATCATCAGAGACCTGGGCTCTTGGGCTTCCAATTCCAGATAATAAAGTACATTTGGATTGTGAAATGTGCATATGCATCATGTTTTCGTTCATTCAATTAGCACAATTAATTCAACATTGTGCAAGCAGTGTTTTCCAGCCAAGCAAGTGCTGAAGTAGTTGGATACTAGTGTAGAAAGCTGGTCAGAATAATAGCAGAGGTCTTGGATAACAACTGAAAATATATGCTATCACTCTCTTATAGTTATGTTGATAGTTATGAAAACACCTCATAGTCCTTCCCCAGCATAGATAAAAATATACTCTTCTTAATTTCGTCATCTTAATTTTTGTCTTTTGTCTTCCCAAAGAAGTAGTGGATGCCCCTGTCACTGAAGGTGCTCATGGCCAGGTTGGATGGGGCCCTGGCAGCTTGGTCTGGTGAGTGGTAACCAGCCCATGGCATGGGTCTGGAATGAGATGGGCACTGTGGTTTCTTCCAACCTAAACCATTCTGTGATTTCATGATTCTATTATTTGGTAAAATACCTTTTGGAGTAGACAAAACCTTAATCCTGCTTTGCAGTTGCACATAAATATAATCAACTTCCACAGAATTGTGCAAGTGAATGTTTTAAGCAGATCCTGTGGTCTCTGTTTTTATTTCTTCTAACCGGTTAGTAGTAATGGAAACTGCTGCTTTAACTCTTCTGGTTTGCTTTTAATGTTTATAACAGCATGAATAAAATAATGTTTCAGATGACTTATTTCTTACCAGCCCTTGGAAATATACCAACGTCAGTGTGTTGTTTTCTTTCACTGGACTTTTATCCTCAAGGATTACCATTAAAACCACAGTTAGTAGGCTGGGACATTTCAGTTTGCAAGTTTGGTCATCTCAGACATGTAAGGGATACAGGAATTCCCATATCCACTGTCAGGACTGAATTACATCTTGTTCAGTACCCAAGAGCACTAAAACCTAGTCTTACAGAACCAAATATAAGCAGTATAAGAAGCTTCATCATACATAATTAGTAAATCACATGCAATTGTGAAGCCAATCTGAAGCTGGAACATTATTTAATAGCTGAAAACATTTAAAATATGTTTCTCAGTTAACCTGTAGAAATATGAATCATCTTTATATTGACATCAACATGGATTCTTACACATTGCCCTGCATACTCTTGCAATATGATAGACAAGTACAAATCATGTACATAAAAAAGAAATTAAGTTCCCTAATAGTGGAAAATAATTTGTTAAAATTAATATTCAGTGAATGCTTTTGATATGCTAGTAGCTTGAACAAGGACAACAAGGAACTTACTTTGTGTAACAGTGAAAATGTTCTGTAACCATTTCATGGAAAATTAAATTCTCAGAATCAATGGACATCATCATCTTATTGCAAGACTATGGATTTCAGAGATGAATCTCCCTCAGCAGTAAATTATACGGACCTTTAATATAAACAGAGGTTGTCTTTTCCCGTCTGAAGGATGCAGCAAACTCATATTGTAACCCCTCCACTCCAGGATGCAAGTCAGAGAAGCATTCAGAATATTTGCAGTGAAGCATAAAATAAGAAACTTGAACATTCAAACCTTTATGTTTATTCAGAATTGTTGCCTTATTGTGTTCTCATCGTGCAAAATTGTCTTCACTACGAAGACCAGTGGGACAAACACTAGAAATCATCATACTTTTGGCATCTATAGGCAAGTACTTTCAAAAATGGTCTCAATTCTACACAGCTAGTCGTTTTGTTCTCTATGAAATGTAAGTCTAGACAGTACCAAAGCACTATCAAAGACACTGTGAGAAACAATCTCACAGAATGAAAATGATGAATTAGCAGATTTCATCACTCTTTTCTAACTATTTTTGTGAACTTTGAATTGTGGGCTTTGATTCGGTGTTCTGAAAAATTGACTGATAAATGTCTCACTTTTGTGTTATTTTATTATTTTTTCCACTATATTCCTAGCTGAAAAATGGACAATATGATTTCTTTAGAACATGTGTGAGGAAACTATTTCTGAGGGTAAACCTAGCAGTATGATATACATGCGAAGTGTCTAATTTGAGGGGTGGGTCGGGAGGAACAGCTGTTCATTTCAAGATCAATCTCGGGTATCAAGAGTGTGAATTACTACTTTCTAATCTCCTCAGTCATGCCCCTAAACTGTAAAACCAAAGGTTTTATTATAGAATTACTTCTAGAGAACCATCTAATAATTATCTGATCTTTGAAATGGATACAAACTCACCATATCCTTGGGAGCAGCAGGTAAAGGTCACACACTGAAATTGCTTGCTAGCACAACCAACCAGACATGCTGGCTATTGCTAGCTTAAAGATGTTTATAATGACTAACTAAATCTTCCTGAACCATCAAAACTGTGTAAATTATTATGGCTAGAATCTGGTTGGGATCTTATTGCATGTAGCCCTGCTGAAATTAATGACACACATTACAAGGATACCATGCTTTCGTGTAAGTACTTTCCTACAACTTTTATTGCATCTTTGCCTCTAGGACTCCACCTTATTTAAAAGAAAGAGTTAGGCTCCCACAGAAAAAAATTCCAAAGCAAGAGCTTTCCTTGGGTACTTTGGACACTTCTCCGAGAAGCCCTTCTGGGCAATATTGGTGGTAGGTGGACAGTTGGACTAGATGATCTTAGAAGTCTTTTCCAGCATTATGATTCTGTGATTCTTTCTGGGGTGCTTGATGTGTTGTGAATATTACACTGTCTTGCAAAGCCCAGTACTGTGTGCTGGGAACACTCACACCAAAGTGATTTGTTCTTGTTCCCAGCGCTAACTTCTCTCAAGAGCTGGCATAAGGCTTCTCAGATTGAAGACAAAGCAGAAATAGGGCTGACAGCAGGGACCAGAGCCGAGGATAGTCTGGCTTTTCAGTTGCCACTCAAAGGATGGTTGAGAGGGTGAGACTCAGAGATGCCATCTCAAATTTTACACATTGTGAGGTAACTACTACTTCAGATGCTCTCACCTCTCTACCTGGCCTCTCTGCCTTCCTATGTGTAGTACAGATCATGCTTCTTGTTTTTGTAAACTCTGACAGAATGCTTTCCTGTGCCCTTCCATTTAATAAAAATCCACTGAAAAACAGTAGAAGAAATATTGCAGTGGATTAGGATAGCTGTGGATGGAATTACCTCACTAGCGATGAGTGTTTCTTCCTTTACAGGTTTGTCATTTGTTGGGAGGGAGGTATTAGTGGGAAAAGAGAATTCTTCTGATTTGAGGCACATCATGTCAGTTTTTGCTCATTAAATTTTTCCTCTGAGATTTGATTAATAGGAAATACAGTCATCCAATAAGAAACGGGAAAATAGCTTATAAGGGATAAAACAACAACCACAGCACATGCGAGAAACGTGTAAACATGTCAGAGGACTTTGATGTCAAGTTGCAGGGAAGCAGGCTTTGTTTGGACAGACAGTGAACAAGGGAGGGTCGGAAATCGGTTTTTGAATAGCTCTGTCTTGTAGGAGAATTATCTAAAAACTGTGTAAATAGCAAAAGGAGGGAGAAAGACAATTAAAGCAAAGGGCCAGATGAGAAAGTAATCATTAGCTCACACTTGAAGGAGGTTAGTGGGAGTGCTCTGTCCCTAAATAGAAAGTACACTGCAACTCTCTTTCTATTGTCCAAGATTTCCAAAGGATTTCTGAGCAAACAACCATGAGTAGGTTGACATCCTAATTATAGCTTGCTCACCATCCATTCCTAAAGTGTTGCTGAGTTCCCTGGCACAACAGCTGTTTGAGCGCACTTCCCAGAAGTCTTGGGATCCTTGCCATAGTAAAGCAATTGATTTATGGCAGACTTTTACCAGGGGATCCAGGGGAGACTCGACTGTATAGCTAATGATGGATTTTTCCTCAGACACAGGAGTTGAGAGCAGCTCTCGTCCTGTTCACTCCCTTTAGTATCCAGGCAAAGGCTCTGGAGCCAGCTGCTCCATCACGTGCTCTATGGGGAAGCCAGAGTAGATCTTTTTCTTCCTCTAGCAAACTTACTTAACAAAGTGTTATACTTGCTAAAAAGGATTTTATTTATATTTTTACTAGGTTACCAGAGGGTTTCAAGCGCTAAGCAAAACCACAATCATTATTTTTTATTTTAAAAGAAAGAAGTAGGAGCACTGGGCCAAAACACCTCACAGCTCCCCAGTGTGTGAGCCCTTGGACTCAGGCCATGGAGGGAAGGAGTCTGAGTCCCTTTGCATAGGCAGCACAGGGATTAACAAGAGCGAGTTTTCACCCTATTTACAGTGCAACCCCTGTTTTCTTTTACACCACAGAACCGGTCTATTGAAAAGGCTCACAGCTTGGATGAAGCTGGCTGAAGCAGCCTTCCTCCTTTTTGTATTTAGAGTAGTTCTTATGTTTCCACTGTGTCAAGATTATTTGTTTCTAGGAGGCATGGAAACATGTTTGACAAATAGTGCAGGCAAATCACATGGCTTGAAACTTTCTTGGCTGGAAGCTCCAGAGTGGGACTGTAACCGATTACAGTTTCTTTTATATTCTAAGAAGGCTCAACAATCCTCAATACAGCTTCATAAATAATAGCTGATCGTTACTTGCCTGTAAATAAAATTGATTTAAAAGTCCTTACTATCAGGCTTCTAGTATTCTTATCTTATTTATGAACACAACATGGGATATATACTTCTCTGCAAAAGTGAAGAACATGCATAGAATAAGTATCACAAATGTGAATGTACTGTGATTATGAAGTACCATCAACCTCAGAGCTACGTGCTCTTGTGAGTTAAGCAACATCCAAATTGTCTTCTTTGGCACTTCTGAAGTAAAAGTGGAAACTGGAGTGATGATGTAAGAGGAGGAAAAAAAATAAAATTCTCCTGACTGTGTAGCTGCTCTCAAAAGTAAGGGCTGTTGATGGTCAAAAGCCAGGAGACAAGGAGATTCAAATATGTTTTCTGTTTTAGAAGTGGACACCAGTAACATCCATAGCGGAAAGCACAAAATGTAAGAACTGGTGATCAGATTATCAAAAGTCACGACTTACTTTGAATGTCCGACTCGGGAATATCCAATAGCCTGTTTTGAAAAAGGAAATTGTTAAATGCTGGTTGGAAAATCAAACCCAAGATAAGCCAGCTAAACACAAGTATCCAGTGAAATGACAGCAACAACCTACTATAACCATACAACTGCTGAATAGTTGAATATTTCTGTAAAGTATTTCCTTTTAGAAATTCGTAAGTGCTCAATTTGAAACAGTAATTTAGGATCATAGGGCTGAAGTTCCTTAAAATAGAAATTAACAGAGGTCAAGTATTACAATCTGAAGGACAAGTGGAAAAAAATCTTTTTTGAAACACAAAAATTTCACAAAATTTTGATGTTGTTCTTGGCTTATGTATTAAAAAAAAAAAAAAATCTAGTGACTTGAAACACTTCAAAATGTTGAGGTAGTCTACTAAGTGATGCCTTTTAACGATGATTGACCTTTGATATTTACAGACAGTGAATTGATTTAACAGGTCTGTCTTTTGCTGGTGAACTCACCAGCTGATCCATACTCATGTTTAGCAACACTTGTGACCATCCATGTCAGAAAAACCTAGGCAGAAGGAAAATGATGGAAATAGTGTCTCAAATCCAACCATCGTTTTAATCCAAATTGTATGCCTAGGGTATCCTATTGGATACCCGTGGAATCATATTGGCTACACCTCTGTAAGTATTTTGCCAGTCCACCTAAGCAAAACTTTCTGAATTGTCAGGTCAAATTATGTTGTTTTGTGAGATCCTACAGAATTTATGACAAATTTTTATGTGCTTCAGTCAAGACTAGTAAAATTGTCCAAGGAATGATGGATGTTAGGAACATTTCTTTCAGTACCACATATTTTGGGATCAAATTGTTCTTGGGTAGTGTAGGAAGATGAAATTGTCCAACTGGACACTTTAAGTGAGGGATCTCCCAGTTTTTCTGAAAATTCTAACAATATAGTTTTCTTTAAACACAACTAAAGTTTAGCAAGGAAAGTTCAGTTATACTTGCAAAATGGTTACTTTTGTAAGGGCTAGATAAAACTTAGGCACAAAGAGATTTCCTTGATTTAACTGTGCTGGCATTTATATGTCATTTAATATGTGGGATGTTTGGGGTCAAATGAAGAAAGTGTCAAAATGCTCCACTCTCATTCTAGTGACTGGACAGTGTCCAAACTTCCATTATTCTTAGAAGTAGGAGCAACATTAGGGTTGGAGCCTAAGTAGAGGCCAGGAATAGTAACAAATTTGAACTCTTCTATAGTTGATTTCTTAGTTTTCAAAAAATGAAAAGTAACTTTTGCTGATTTATTAAACCCAAAGCACAAGACAGAAAATTTTTTATATCAGACCTTCAGTCATCCAAGTTCTGAGTCGTGAAAGTAGCAATTTATTCACATCAGTTCAGTGAATCCATCAGCATCAAAGAGATCAGTCACGTGATTTCAGATATGGAGGATCAGCTCTTATTTATGAAATATCTTGAAGAGTGTGAAAACAAACAACTATCTTTTCTAATATTCCCTTCCTGTGTAATTTATTTACATTTTTATAAACATTGATTAGCACAGATGTTCCTAATAAGATTTTCACATCTGAAATGAATATTTTTTCTTGTATTTTGCCCTTGAGAAGCTAGGAAAGAGGAAAATTCTCCCAATTTCCTTTAGAGAAAAAGAGAGGTTTTATTTCTTGTAAAGAAAATATGTTTGTGGTAGATCTTGTATGTGTTCTTTGGCTGAACTACCTTTTAGTCAAAAACAAAGGCGTAACTCCAGAAACCAAATCTTAATTTGTTAATAATAACAATTTAAACGTGTATAGCATTACATTACCAAGTTATTTTCATTATTTATGAAATGGAATAAATATTAATACTAACCTTGGGCAAGAGACATTAAAATCGTTTCAAAAATCATGGTACAAGTAAGAACAGTGACAATGTGCTCATTGTCTATCCTTAAGTATCTTTTAAGAAGCCAACTTAATCAGGAAATGCTAGCAGGCTTCATCACAAAGAAACAGTTCAACATTTACTACTGTAGCACTACAAATTTCCCTCCTACACAGATGCCGTCTCATTGTGACAGCTTCCTCTCCAACAGGGCTCTAGCAAACATATGGCAAAATGGACAATGACACTAGCTTCATTTGTGTACTCAAAGGGTTAAAATTAGTGATGACATTTTAAAATAGCATATAAATAAATTGGGGTTTTTTTGGTTTTTTGTTTTTTTTCTCCTGTGAACTATGTTGATCAGGACCAAGGAAAAAGGAAAATAAAGGGAAAATAAAGCTCTTGGGTTTCACTTCTAGAAGAGCAGAGAAGTATGTTTTATGTTTTAAAAGTTAACTTTCCATTCCTGAGAACTTATCTGGGATTTCAATAGGTTCAGAATTCTGAACTGCAACTTAGAAAATTTATTTCTAAGGGACAAAAAGTAAAGATATTTCAAGAACTATTTCCCAGTTATTTTGGTATTCACTTTGGCAGACCAACATCCAGGGTAAGCTGAGGTCTGAGAATCTGCTGCTCCGGATACCTGGGGCCCCCAGTACAAGGATGGTGCAGAACTGCTGGAATGGTTCCAGAGGAAGGCCATGAAGATGATCAGGGGGCTGGAGCACCTCTCCTATGATGTAAGATTGAGGAAGTTGGGATTGTTTAGCCTGCAGAAGAGAAGGCTTTGCGAAAACCTCATTGTGGCCTTCCAGTGCTTGAAAGCTACTTACAAGCAGGAGGGCAAATGACTTTATATGCTGGTAGATAGTGATAGGACAAGGGGGTTCTATGATTCTATGATACAAAATCTTTAGAATATTCTCGAAAAGTCTCAATGGCTTTTTCAGTTTGAAATTCTTTTGAAGCTCTACAGAGAGGCCTGCGTTTCTCATTGGCTTTAAGGAAAACATAAAGAACTGTCTAAACACAGACTGTTGTCAAGGAGAAGTAGATTGCTCTTGTACATGTAGTGAAACAAAATACAAGGGAGTCAACCAGTAGCTCAGACTTGGTGCTCAGGGCTTTCAGATAGGCAACACAGAATCTGGTCTCCATGTCTGGCCCTAATTGCTCACAGTAAATGGAAAAGACATTATAAACAACAGTGAGCATCGATTCTAAGCCAGTTTCCCACCTCTACACCCATATTACATTAGTGTTTGAAACGTGTACTGAGAAAATGAAATTAAAGGACATTTCATTCTTTGTCTATAACAGATGGAAGTCACTTCAGATTGTAGAAGGAAATCAGTCAGCTTCTTTTACACAATGGGAAAGTATTTCAACTGCTCAAATAATGATATTTAGTTAAAATGCCTGGATCACATACTTTGCATTAGGTAGTGTTAATATAACCAGTATAGCCAGGCATAACATAAGCCATCTTAGGATCAATATGTAGTTAAAGTCAAGACACATAATGAAGCCGCAGTTCTAAAAGAGTACTGGGCAGTATATCCGTATCTTCTAAAGAACCTTATTATCAAATGAATACAAACATCTCTTTCAGATTTCATGGAATCCATTTAGACCAATGAGAATGGGGATGAAGTGTAAGATTGCTGACATGGATTTTATATCCTACAGAAGAATTTTGACATCTTCTCTGGACTTGCAGAACATTGGTTTAATGGCAGGCTCAAGTGACTAGCTGTAAATTCCACTGCTGTTCTGTCTCAACAAGTATGACCATGAAACAGTGGTGGTATTACAACATTGAGACCTATACACTATGCAGAACAGTCATCAGCCTGTTGATCATGGAAAATAAAAAGGTAAGTTAACACTTGCACAGAAGCTTAATTTCATTGCCTGCATTTTTTATTTGAAGTGATACGTTATTTCACCAGGTGCAACTCTGTATCACACACAGTACCATGAGAAGAAATTCAGTGTGTTTTAGAATTACTGGGACACAATCTTCGCAGCAAGGATTTGAAGTTCTAACTCAAAACTGATGATTAGAGGAGGGCAATGAAGTTTAACATTTTTATAGACATCACTGTATTTAAATTGCTTCAGGAATATACCAGGCTTCCATGCTTACTAAATGGAGTGGGAAAAATATCTAAATTACGCAACAGAGGGCAAAGGCAAATATACTTATTTTTAAACAAAGAGAGAAGAAGAAGGAATATTTAAAATTTGAAAAGAAATCAAGATCTTAGCTTCAGATTTTAGTGTTAGGGTTATGAAATATATATCTCTTCCTTTAAAAACCTCATCACTACGATTTCTGATAGTCTTTATGTAAGACACGATTCACCTTCTGTCCATGTTTGAATGCAGTTTTTCATGTTAACAACCTATTAAGGAAATGTAGTGTCCTGCTTCCCAAGAATAATGTGGAACCAAGAATAAAAGTTTCTGTAAAAATAAATACTACAGGGAAATCCTGAAAGAGATAAAATTTCATGGGTATTTCTCCAACTTGAATTAAGAAGGAGAGGTTATGCCCAAAGAAACAACCATTGTGTCTGTGTCTGCAACCATATGTTGTTGCCAGGGGCTCTTGCCTTAAGGAAAGGAAGACCTGTTAGAAAGCAGGGATAGATGAATTAACTTCTAACATCTGAGAAATACACAGAGGCTACTGTTGAGTCAAAAGTTGAAGAATGAGATGTGAGGATAGTACAATACCAGCATACATCTGTCTTCCGTTTATTGTGACACTCTAAAAGGCACAAGAACTTTTGTTTCTCATGGGGCCAGCTACAATCTATCAGTAAAAGTGAGCAAGATAAAGTGAGGTGATAATTGTTTGAAAGTGTATTGTTGGGTAAGGAATGGGGAAACTTTTGCCTCAAATCAAGTTTTCTCCATTACCAATGCGTTCAGTTTAGCCTCGATTTTGTCAAGTTCTTACAATGTCTATAGTCCAGCTCCAATAATGGAAACAAAATGTTTAGTAATTATTGTAAACTTTGTATGTATGTGGAAGTCAGTTCACCTTTATGACTGAGGGATGACCACAAAACTCGCAAGTGAGGAAGTTCAGAGAAACTATCAGTAACAATTACACGAGGTTATATTCTTAGAGTGAAAATACATTCAAGCACTTCACATTGAATGTTTGATTTATATTGTATCATCCTCTCTCTTTATATTTATTATAATGTTTACGATGCATGTTGGTTACTGTCCTTGCTTTGGCCCCCTAAATAATTTTGTATCTAACTGCTAAAACATTGGCAGGAGGGCTTTGCAATGTTAATGAATACATGTGCACAGTATTTTAACTGCTTGTCTCTGAAGATCTCAAAAGTAAATAATAATAATGACTTTTGTAACTTGACAGTGCAACTAAACCAAAGCCTTTTTTCCATGTGGCTTTGGGTATGAAGGTGTAGTGTTTGAAGTGATCTTGCAGCACTGTCATCAGTGAGGTTAGACTGGATCAGGACTTCCTTTAATAGGACTTCTTTGGGCAGCAATTACAGATGTGAAAATCTGCAGGAAGCCTTAAGGCAGGATTGTGGTAGATGGAAGTGTGGCTGCCTCCCTGATGCCAGTGTGACTTTTGACATTGATCTCAGTGATGCCAGTTGTTGTCTTACCCTGTTTTGTTTTCTAAGTTTTATCTACAGTTTCCATGAAGCTGGCTGCAGTTCTGGAAAATTACCAACCCAGTGAACGATTTCCTCGAAGTTTCTGCCTCCTGATTCATCTCAGTAAAACCATTTATAAGAAAAGTTACTGCAATCATTTTAACACTGAGCAATACTCGTTACTAAAGGCATTTTTTTTTTTAATATGCAAGAGAAATATTCCAACCAGCATTCAGCCCTTTTCTTTCAGAACAAGTCTTTCTACCTCCTTTCCACCTTTTCTCTTGTGGTTTATTCCCCTCTTACTGTAGCCCACAGCCTCACACTTCTCACTGGGTAAGAATGCTGTTTTCCTTTGGGGGAAAAATAAAAAATAAAAAATAATAAAAAAAGAAACTCAAGTTCTCTTCCAAATTGGGTCACTTTATAAGTGGTTGGCTGAACTTTGCAAACTTTACCAAAGGGGGAACCCTTTCCCACAATCCATTTCAAGACCAGCCCCTTTGATGTCACAGCTGGCTCAAGTAAACTCATTTCCTCCTTCCCTAATGTGTGTCTGATGCAATTTTGGCAAGTCTTCTCTCCCTGCTATTGCTGCTGCCTGTTTTGAAATGAGGCCAAGTGCAGCGTTTAATGTGAATGTTTGGTTTGGCCTAATCATCTGTGCTTTGTTTCGCTGGTACTCCGCATTATATTCTTATATATCCAAATCTATCTATAGAGATCTACAATTTTCCCCCTCTCACTAGCCTCCTCTGCAAATAATTCACACCATATGTTTTCAGTTTATTTCTTCGTGGTCTACTCCACCCAGTTCCTAAATCAGTAAATCATCTTCATGCTTCTTCCCACACTGAATGAAAGCAGGTTCTCTTTTACAAGAGAGACACAGAACACAGTTTTCAAGCCTTTGTGACAGACGTTCTTTAGTTTCTCAATGCATTACTGGTAATTTTTGACACATGAAAACAATGAAGATTTCAGAGCTGCAAGATTAGCCCAATCTGCTTTAATGTCAGAGGCAGTTTGAAGACGCCAAGAGCAGGTCAGAAGCATCTTGTGAAGTCACTTTCTTTCCCAGACAGGAAGATGTTGACAGCTGTCAACAAAACCTGGGACTGTACCCACTGTACAAAATGGGCTGAGCAGCCTCAGAACTTCAGATGTGAGCCTGGAGAGCAATTTGTGTTGGTGTCACATGTGGGATTCACACCCTCATGGCCTTCTGCAAAACTTCTTTGACTCATTGTATTTATTGAAGTTTGGAAAATGTGACCTTGAGCCTGAATTAGTAAACTGAACAGTACCAAAAATATTCTTGGGCCATAAAGCTTGATTTCCTATGTTGCTATGCTGTTAGAATTGCACTTGGCTTTGTTTTGGCCTGAGACAACTCAATCACTTCCAAACAATTTTGAGAGTTGTTTAAGGAATACAGGGAGCCAAAGGCCATGTGCATTAACTAATATGAATATGACCCTAATTGTTTCAATGTTACAGTATATGTCATTAAGTACTTTGTTTACTGCCTAACTGTAGGAATTAATGCTTTTAAACTCTCTGTGTTTGGAGAGACATACACTGTCTCTTCCTCTCCCCTGGAAGGAAATTCAGAATATCTGAGGCACTCTATATTGATTCAAGTAAATCATTCTGGAAGACCTTCCTTCTCTTCATTGATGAAGGAAGGAAGAAGATGCCCCTGAAAATGAATGAATAATATCATGGCACTTCAATGTGGCAGGTTGACTTTGGCTGATTGCCAGATACTTATCCTGCTTTGATCACAAATCCAAGTAAATCTTAGTGGCATTCTGAATTGAGTAGAAATAGTGGGCACCATGAATTCAGGGGAACAGGAAGGACTTGCAAATGCATAGACACAGAGAAGAGTCTATCACTACTGCCAGCTTCTGAGGTCATGAGTTAGGCACTGAGATTATTAGTTGAGTTTAAAACCTAATGGATTTCCTTTTCCAGTGGTTACCTTTGAAGAAACGATGACCCCATATTGGTGCATGGTAGGATAGATACTGACCAAATAGTTCCAGGATCTTCTGAATAATAGGTGAGAAAGGAGCAGGGAGGTGAGAGACTGGGACAGTTGACAGAAACTTATTACAGAGTTAGAAAGTTGAGATTTTTGTGTCTGTGCGATGCCAAGTGTTCCTTCCTAAATTGAAATGAAAATTCATGGACTAGAATACCATGTAACCATGATGAAGTAAGGCGGTTCTACTCCTACTCAACAAACAAAAGCTTTTTCTATTAGCTTTAAAGTAAAGTGGTTGATAGAAACGTACGCACTCATCATCTTCTGTCAGCACCAGAAAGGGGCTAATGTAAAAGGAAATGTGATATCCTCAGCTGAGAATGAACATGGGTGTGCATGTCCATAGAGCAGGATGAACAAAATGTCCCCAAAGAGAAATTTTGTAATAGTCACTTTTAGTTGGCTGTTTGTATCCAGCAGATTGTCTGACAAGTGAGCCTTGCCTCATCAAATGTATCTGTTACATTTCATCACTTGTATGATGTTGAACCACAATGAACATTTTCACTGACCACGGTAAGAAAATACGCTCTGACCAATATAAAGGAATTTAATTGGACAGTATGAATTTTAGTAATGTGAAGGAGTAAAAATATTAAAAAAAAAAACAAAAATCTTTTTCATTCTAATAAGGTGACTGCGTCTTTCTGATATATGCACAAATTATGCTGATTGTATTTTAATACTTTCAATTTTGTTCTAACATTAAAACACAAACTGTAATAGAAAGATAGCTTTTATATTATACTGAATATTATGGGTTTAGTAGATTAATAATATATTTTAAAAATCTTTTCTGGATTACTTTATTGGGAATTATTTTCAATTGTATTTTAGAATTCAGCTTTAATTTAGAAGAACTGTATTGAATTTTGCAGAACATGTATTTCTGCTTTTGTTAAGGAAGGGAAACTCCTTGGCGTAGGAACTGTTATTCATAGCAGAATTGCTTAGCACACAGAGTGACTGTAGTCATACTGACCACTAGGAATTACTGGAATAGATATAAATCAAACAACAATTTATGAATTGAGTGAGTGTTCAGCAATTCTCATACCTGATAATTTCAGTTATCTACTGTAGTTCTTGTAATTCCTCTGAGTCAGTAACGGTGACTTTATCATGCTTATTGCCTGTTATACCCAAGGAATTTTAAAGAGATTGTAGAAAGCAAAACTTATCTGGCTTTGTGATGGTGTTACCTACACTTTGAGTTTGGAGTCAAACTTAGGTTTGCAACGCAGATATCAGTGTACAATTGTTGTATGTTTCTGGTGCCATGCTGCAGTACTCTGTAGGGATGTTACCTATGCTTTTCCAAGCTGCAGTCCAGATTGCCAATATCTGGATGCATGTCTTGAAGGAACTGAACTTCTCTGTATCTATGTGCCTTCATCTTTTGCAAACAATACAGAAAGAGCTTTTCCACTTCATAGGAGTGTTTAATGGAGAATTAATTGTTGATTGTATATGATTTTGAGGAACAAAACGATATGCGTTATTTGTGCACCACTCTTGAGCTGCAAAAACCTCCTGCTGTCAGGGTGCTCAAAAGAGGAGATAAATGCTGTGATGAAAGAGGGACCTTGAGCACACAGATGTGAAATAGCTCTTGAAACCTGTGTGATCTCCCCACCTGTACATCTTTCTCCACCTGCTCAACAACCCCTGCTGTCACCAAACAGAAAACATTTGGCTTTTCTGCCAGTGCAACAAAGTGAAACAGTGCACTAAATATCCTCAACCCCTCCTCTACATCTGTCCTTGCCTTCTCTGATATAGAGGCTGTGTGAACCCCTTTGAGAACATTTTTCTTACCTCCTGAATAGATGTTGTAAGAAATGCAATGGAATACATCACCTCAGTATGTACAAAGGGGGCAGCAGCACCAACATTTTGATTACTGATGTAAAAGCAAAATGAATCTATTTTCTTTTTCAGCAGGATTCATACACAGTAGAAATCAAATCTACTGCTCACTCATCCGCAGTGCTTCACTTAGAGTTATTAATCGTGTCTTCATTTTAAACCATCAGGAAGGGCACATTAACAAGACAAGGCCAAAGAAAAAAGACACATATTCATAAACATGCAATGATTTCCCCCTTGACGTATTCCAGCTTTGACTATGATTGTTATGGAGAACAAATTGGAATTAGAATTAGAATTAAAATAGCTCCACTCGAAGGGACCTACAGAGATCGTCTACTCCAACTACCTGTCCATTTCTGCTAAACAAAAGTTCAGGTATTTTATAAAGAGTATTATCTAAATGCCTCTTGAACACTGCCAGACATGGGGCATCAGCTACCTCTCCGGGAAGCTTGTCCTCATAGTAAAGAAGCATTTCCTAATTTAGAGTCTGAACCTCCCCTGGCACAGCTTTGTGCTATTCCCACACTTTCTGTCATTGATTACCATGAGCAGAGACCAACACTTCCCTCTTCATTTTCCCTCCTCAGAAAGCTGTAGAGAGAAGTGAAGTCACCTCCCAACTTCTTTTTCTCCAGTTGGATAAAGCAGTGCCCTCAGCCTCTCCTCACAGGACCTGCCTTCCAGCCCTGTTACCAGCTTTGTTGTCTTCCTCTGGACATGCTCAAATACAATGGGAGAATCACCTCATCTGACCTTCTGACTATGCTGTGTTTAATGAATCCCCAGTACGTGGGGATTTCATGCCAGTGATGATGGCTTAATGCTCCACTCTCTTTGCGAGGCCTCATCCCTTGAGAGAGTCAACAGCACTCCCAGTTTATCATCAACAAACTTGCTAAGTATCCGTTCAATTCCTGCACCCAGATAATTGATAAAAATGCTGAATGCCAACAAATGTATTGACATTTGGTCCAACTGTGATGTAACTCAGGGAGCCCACAACCTCTCTTTAACCACATACTTCAAAAGAGAAAATGTTTCCTGTCACAAATAAGGGGCAGTGTTCTGTACTAACAGTGTGGGAAAGTGTCACCAGCAAGAAAACGGAAAAGCGTGAATGCTGCCTGAGCTTCTCTACCACTAAACCATGACCTCAGCTTTCTGGTTCTTAGTTGGCTATTACTCCATCAGTCCTCCACTGCCATTGGGTGTTTTAACGTAGCCAAGACTATAACTGCTGATGCAAAGCATTTGTGTTTTCTTTCATCTTGAGTGAAATAAAAATAGAGCAAAAATGCACATTTTTTTCTTCCCTTGCAAGTCATCATTAGTAAGAGTTCAGCTGATTGCAATGAAAAAGCATGTCTTCACCTATATTGTAAGAGATAACCGAGTAAGGTTCTTTCTCATATTTGTAAGTGTAAGATTAACTCATTAATCTGGTTTGTTATCTGGCTCCCAACTCCCATGCCTACCTCTTCTTGTACACTGAAGAAGTCAATAGCACTTAATTTCTCTAATTGAAATCAGCCTGCTGACTGAGTCTGCCCACGGATACAGAAGCTGGACTGTAATAATCTGTTCTGCAGAGAATTAATCTCTTGGGAGTGAAGCAGAGCTAATTACCAACCTCAGTGAAAAGTCTGGATTTGCTATCACTGCTCGTGAGCCCAGCTGGTGGAAAAGGCCCAGTATGCCATTGAGCTAATCTCTTCCTGAAATGTTTTAAACATGCCTTATGTTGCATCTTGTGCAATTGGTTTTAGCAGCTCCAGTAACAGGGTAAAGGCTCTCTTCAATCACACTTAACATTAAAGAAATCTGGGCCTCCTGTCTGGCTTAGGGCAATGGTCTGAAAATGTCTAGAACTTGTGAGTCACCATAGACTTATGAATGGCATTTAGACCATCCATTTTACAATTACAAATCAGCATTTCTGTGGATGACAGCTATGTTGCTAGAAAGAAAAGGAGAATCTCTGCCAATGGCAAACTGGGAGTATAAACTATTTTCTCTGCATGAATGGTGCATCAGCATATCTTTTTCATTTCGGTCAAGTGATACATCCCATAAAATAAAAGATGGGGAATCTTCAACCAGCACATCATTAGCTGGGATATTTTCCATAGCATACTCAAATCTTTCTGAATTTGTTTCATTGTTTGTCCAGAGTAGACTCTTGAGCACTGCAAAAACAAATTGCTAGCATTATAAGAGTATCAAATCTGGTTTCTTAATTGCGAAATGAGAAGTCAACTCCAAAAGCTGGTGTATGTCACTCCTGGAAATGAAACTCACTACTCCTATATGAGATATCCATTATAATTTAGAAAGACATCTTGACATGTTGAGCACAAATTTGTACTAGTTTTACTCCAGATGAAACTAACACAAATGTCTTTTAAAAGGGCCGTAGCATTACAACAATAAATGCCTCATGCATTTTAATGTTTAGTTCTACATGTAAACATGAAACCCATACAGGCATATTTACCCTATGTGCACTGTGAAAACTGTATTACTGAACTCTTCAGACTGTTGCAATATTTTTTGGTCCAATCTCAGTTCAATACATTATAGTTACCTAATTTTGCAAAGCAATAGATTATGGTGGCAGTCGAATACCAACTTTGACATTTCTCTTATTCATTATCAGCACTGACATTAGTTGGACTCAGAAGTATTTCCAGAGTAGAGATTTAATATAAAATCATTAGTTCAGTTGATCAGATGTTAATCAATCTGTGGTGCGTGGCAAATTTTTGGTAGTGTGTACACTGCCTGCAGCAATGATGACAGCTGTGTATTAAGCCATATGCATCATTGGATCTATTCCTATAAATATAGATGAGCCTTCTTTACTGCTAGGCACTATTGTACCAATAAACAGACAACAACCAAAGTTAGCATTTTGGAATGACATGATAATTCAGGTCACATTCTTAGCCACCCTTTTCTTAGTTGTGAAATTACCCTGTATTCACCTTTTGATGTCCAAGATTTCACAACCCCCCTGTTATATACAGGAACTTTGTATGTGAATGGAAATCAGAGACTTGAGTCCTGCTGTGGCTATGCAGAGGCTTCAGGTGAAATCAGGCAGCAACAAGATGCCTAATAAGGGACTTGCTCTTGTATAGTAAGGTAAAAGGAAGTAGAAGTAAGTGAGTCTGAAGAGCTCTTCCACTAATTGGCTTAATTAATTATGGCTCCATTACCCAGAGGTGCTACTGATCCTAGAAGTTAGAGACTCCTGAAAACTGATATATATATAGCTGCTAATACTATTGGAGTTTCTTCTTCAAGTTTTTTTCCCAAATCTTGAGATGAGACTGGTAGGGCTGAGTGAGTTGCACTTTTCAAAGCATTCTTGAAAGCTGGGATGGCAGTAAAGAATACTCCAGAGGGTAACAGCTGGTGCTTAAACATAGCCAATATATCTCACTCAAGGGAAATATGAAGACTAAGAGACACGGAACAATTGCAGGGCATTTTTTACACTAACAGTATACATTGCAATTACAGTGATTGAGATTTTAATCTGGCTTCTGATGGAGAGTTCTTTCTAAGTTCACTGGACATGCTTTGTTTTATTGAGTCCACGTTGATATCTGATTTCAGGCTGGATATTAGGAAAACTGTCTTCTCAGAAGGAGTGGTGAAGCACTGGAAGACACTGCCCTGGGAGGTGGTGGAGTCACATCCCTGGAGGTGTTCAAGGAATGTGGAGATGTGGCATTGAAGGACATGGTTCAGTGGGCATTACAGGGATGGGTTGATGGCTGGACAGGATGACTTTAGTGGTCTTTTCCAGCATTAATGATCCTATAATACTATAATTCTATGATAATCCAGTTTTCTTCCCTGTATGCAAGTGCATAAATACAAGAAAAATTTACAGAGATGTGGAAACACAGGAGACAATCTTGTACGCTTTCCAAGAGTTACACTCTCCCAATTACATTCTCCCTGGCCTCTTTCTCATACACACACACAGTCTGGTTCGGACATATCCTAATGTTTCCATGAAGCAATTCAAATGTCATTAGCAAAACGATCTTTTAAAGCAAAAACGGATATTAACTTGCTTCATATAAGAATATATTGTCCTAATAAGCTGGTCTTAATCACGCTGTTAGACATAGCTGCAATGCAAGTGATAGAAATCAACCAGTAAAATTATCATTTATTTTTTCTGGCTTCAGGGTAAATTGCTTGTGTGCTTTGGAAATAAAGCCCTCACTGTGTTGAGACATGAAAATAATCCAATCAGAGGAGACCACGGGAGAGCACACTGTGGTTTTATTTAGGCTTATGTCTGTTTAAGCCCTTCTAGATTTTAAGAAAAATAAAAATGTGTCACAGCTTTCTGGTAAAAATAAAACAATAAAAACAGAAAATAAGATGACCGTGTGTGAAGCCAGAAGGCAGCTGATTGAGTTTTTCTTTGGAGGATAAAAATACCTGTGATGAAAGAAAAAACCTGGTCTGTCATTTTTAGCTAAGAAGCATCAGAAATTTCAGGGTTATTAATAATAGTAAAAAACCAAGAAATAAATCTGGTAGCTACCTGAAAAGTTAATGAAAACTTTCCTGAAAAAAAAAAAAAAAAAGAAAGACGGTGTAAAAAAGAATCCTTTACATCCTTTAATAAACATGCATATTGAAGTTTTATTTCATCAGGGTGACATAAATGTTAGTATAGAATAGAAAGCCCCTTTCAGTGTCGCTGCTCAAGTACTGAAGATCAGTGCGACAAAAATTCATAAATAAACTATGAAGACACAGAAATAGTATAAAATGGAGAAAGACGTGTAATATATTTCTACTGCAGGTGAAACTGTTTTATTAATGGATTTTTAAGAAAAAATCCTACACCTAAAGGGGATACAGAGAATTATGTGAAGAAATAGACATGGATATCTCTAATGAAACAAAACTAATTGGTTTATGTTGACTATGAAAAGATTATTTTATTTAAACACTTTAGCCAGTATTTTATTTCTCCAGCAATTATTATGCTCATCAGGGGGAGGCGGGGGGGGGGAATCAATTCAAAAATTGTAAGCTCAATATATCAAAACAAAGTTCAGAAATTAAAAATTAAAAGGTGGTTATAATTTCTGAATTGAAATTCATTATCTTAAAGGTTCTTCCTCCACCCTTTACTTCCACTGACCATATTTTCCCTCTTTTTGTTGCAGAAACTGCTCGCTGTTTCCTAATTGCTTCAGTGACCTCCAGAAACTGCATTTTTTATCAATTCACTGCTTAGTGAAAATGCATCATCCATCTCTAATTATAAAAACATTTATTGGTGTTAGCTACTAATACCACACACATATTAGCATTGTTATCTCACCTTAAGCAGCAAGGTCTTCAGAGCAGACAACTTTTCCTTACCATGTGAAGCTGACCTCCCTAGAACATGTAGTGTGACCTTGCACAAAGCTACATAAATGGGAGGAAGATCATCACATCTGACTTCCCTGTAGGATTCTTCCTTCCTCAGACTGGAAATCTTTTTGTTATTTACTTCTTTCTGACATAGGCAAGAAGAGAGCTGGGGCTGATCTTGGCTTCTTATAAAACACACAAAGCTTGACTTAATTACCTTTAGCTTTCCTCACTGACTTGCTCTGAGATGTCATTGTGCATCTCCTCTCCACTCCTAAGCATACAATGACTTCTTGCTGCTTAACACCTTCAGAACCCCATGAGTAGAATATTTTTAGGTATCACTTTGAAAATAGGCTAAGTAGGATCTGAGAATAAAAGGGAGAGAAAGCTCTACCCTACCCTACCCTATTCTACCCCATCCCATCCCATCCCATCCCATCCCATCCCATCCCATCCCATCCCATCCTATCCTATCCTATCCTATCCTATCCTATCCTATCCTATCCTATCCTAAGTTCAGAGGGCCAGTGATGCAGTGTTTTATATGCTTTAAACAATCCAGATACAGCTGTGAAACTGGTGATAGAAATGCTTATCAAAGGGCCTTGGAAATGCTTGCAATTTGTACAAGTCTCCCCAAGGAGAGGAGGGGGAGGAAGGAATTCCATGGTAATCCATGTTATAGAAAATGCTCAAATGTATGTAATGCTGATTATTACCACCTGCTCAGCCTCTTCTATGTTACAACCCTCTAGGGAGAGGTGTACTTAAGGGTCTTGTCAAAAAATGTCAACTTCATTTTTTTCACCAGATGCAATAACTTTCCTTGAAGACCGCCTGCTTTGGATCCCATGTGAAAATACCATTAAGCCTTCAGAGAAGGAGCTTGGGGATGGCAATCGATTTGGGACTTGTTTACAGCTGTTGCAGAGCTTTGAAGGGCTCACTGCTCCCCCCACCATTACCGAATAGGCAAGGCAGGGGGAAATACTATCTCTGTCATTCCTTCTTTATTAAATAAAAACCAAATAGGAAGCACTTGACTTAATCGCCTATGATTTCTTTTAATTAGAACCCTGAAGCCATCCTCTTCCCACAGGCTGATGCTGTTAGATGATTTTGAACAATGCGTGCATTACAACACTGGCAATTCAACCACTTCTCAACTACGGTTATGCATCACAAATGAGTTGACAGGGGGCATTAGGAGGTGCCTCCTGTGAGCCAGGAACAAGAACATTATACGTTTGTACATAAAGAAGTCAGACAAGGTTTTTTCTGGCCTCAGTCAATTGGAAACAAAGACAGTGTGTTACCAGGATTTCCGGCAGCTATAACGAAAGTTCTTTCACCTTTATGCTTTAAAATGATGCCATCAGTGATGCTCACAGTGAAAACTGTCCTGTTGAATTCCACTGTTTTCCTTTTATTTTGCTGTGCAGTTCCTTTTGCCTTTTGTAGTAATCTGAGGCGAAGAAGGACAGAGATGTAGGTTATGTGTATTTAAAGATATCTAAGTGAAAGCCAAATGCCTAAGAATAGATCAGATGAGAGCATCTTTGGCGTTTGCATGTCTGTCCCTAGCACACTGCATGCTATTGTTGATTCATGCTTCAGACTGGCCCCTTGCAAGGTTTTAGTTCTTTGCCTGGTTAATGTTTAATGTTACATGCATTTGAAATAAGGGTCAAAGTGCGGTCACTGCTAGTAACTAACTGGTTCTTTCTCAGACTTCTGTTAGATTCTCAGTGGTAAGCATTGAACAGACCTTTCCTTTGAGTTTGTGGTTTGCAACTACAAGGAAAGAGTTTAAATCAACGCACCTGCAGGTCCAAGACTCAGATCCTGACATTGATGCTGATTTTCCCTGTGGCTTGAGGCAAATATCCCACTGTCTTAAGCCCATGCATATAAAAATCTATCAGTTTTTGCTTCCTACCTATTGTATGATGTCTTGCCAGTTATATCATGAGCTCCTCAGGTCTCAGACATAGGGCTTGAAGTTGACTGTACTCTCTCACGTGCTAACATAATCAAACAGCAAAAGGAGTGACAAGAATTCATAAGCTTTGAGGATGCTAAACAAGCGGCTCTGTCTGTAAATAGTCAAGGGACTTTTCTGGCTTGCTCTTCATTCTTAAAGGCCAATATGATTTCTTTAAACCATGTCAGTGAAGTTATGATATATATTCTTATCAGATATTGTGGAGGGAAAGCAATTTCTTGGTGAATGTGATATGTGAAAGGCCTTGATTTAGCCATAAGCCAAAGGACACTGAGTTACTATCCTAGTCTTTATGGTAGAAGGTGGAAATGTCTGTTATGGGCTACTGGCTACTGACCCCAAACCAGCAAAAATATATTCTGCATAGTTTTCTGCTGATTACTGAGTGAAAACCTGGAATTTTCTTGGGTGACAGTGAAAATATATAAAGCTTTTAATCAAGTGTGTTGTACTTAGTTCTTGGCAGAGGCCTTCCCCATGTCTACAGAACTGCATGTGTGAGCATGTTCTAGAGCTGATTCCTTATGGAATGCTTGAGAGAATGATTTATGCAGTGCATAAATATATTAGTGCTTTGTAACCCTGTCTGTTAGTTCAAGTGTCATCATCATTTGAAGAGGAAGTATTTCATATTTTCTCAAGCACTGTATAACAATGACTATTCTACAGGTGTTTCATTTATTTCCAATTAATTTTCTGTGGTTTTACCAGTACTTTTTAGACAAGAAAGAACATAAGAAGGAAGATCATCCTGCCTTTGGATTTCCTTTCTCAAATAACTGATGACTTTTATGCCGCTAGATAACAAACAGATAGCTGATTTTCCTGGATTCAGTGTATAGTTCAAGTCTGCTTTGAACGCTGGGTTTACTGTCAGGAAATGGCCATGTACTCTGAAAAATGAAAGTTTGTATTTTTGAGTGGTTTGAAAGGAGTGAGGGAGCTTTAGTTCATTCCCTCCCATGGGCATTTCCGTGACCATGCCTTCTGGCTAAATTTTGTGGGAATTATTGGAATTCTCTGTGGATTTGGTGCCAGACTGAGTATATTTGCTCCCTTTGACAATACCAGGAAAGGTTCAGAGATTTTCAGCTGTGAATCCATCAGAAAAGGATTGTGTAATTTTGAGACAAATAGCAGAAAACCAGACATCACTTGGAAAAAAACGAGATACACTCAAACTATTGCAGCATAAAAGTTCCAGATGCTCAAGTCCAAGACCATTTCATTCATTGCTGAAATTGGAGACCATTACATATAGGAAAGTTAACTTGGCAGAAAAGCAGTCCTGTGGATATGGCATGATAGGAAATAAGTATTTGTAGTGTATGAACTCTTTGTTGGTGATCCAGGATACTTTCAGTGTTAGTCCATATATACCAAAATGAAGACTTTCATTATCTATATAATTTCATTTTATTCACTGCAGAGGGGCTGGGGAATGGTCTTGTGGCTAAAGCACAGACCTGGGAGAGAGGAGATCAGGGCTTAAGCCAGACCACAATTGAAAACTTCAGGAAATAATCCTGAGTACTTACATCAGGCAAACAGAGGTATCCCAAGTTTTAACTATCTCCTTCCTAACTGCTGACTTAACATCTCACTACTTCTGATTTAACCTACACCAAATAAATAGGTTTAATGATAAAGAATTTACTTCCTGTATATAAAAAGTTTCTTTTCTGTAGAAATAATACTCTCAGCATTCTACCTCGCAGTAATACTAAGTGATTTGCTACTTATTTGTTATGCATTACAGGTGTAAGATCTCCTTAGATGCGAAGAGAACATCTTAACCAAATGCATATTTTCACAATAGAGAATTATACAGAAACATTTTGCAAGAGTATTTTCTTCAAATTTCAGTGTTTTGAACGTTTCAGCTGACACAAAAGCCTTCAGAATTTCATGTTAGTTTTAAGCTTATTAGGGTAACTTGGCCTTGCTGTTTTAATGGTTTGGCTTCTGCCACACTGCCAGTGTTGAATGCTGAACATAATTGATGGAGGGTATTCTTACTAATTGCCACTCGTGAAAAGATAATTATATTCTCTCTCTGTGATAATGTGCTGTGGCATTTGGGACTAGCTAAGCGTGACCTACCTGACCTTTCTTGTTGTTAGTTTTGGAGTGAGTGGTGTGTAAAAACAAAGGCTAGTTGGTAATACGAAAAGTGATTGCAGGTTGTCAGCCTTCCATAATTCATTTGCAGGAAAAACATTTAAAGTTCATTTAAGGAATAAAAGATGTAAATGTTACTGGGAATGACTGGGAGATGTTAGCATTGAAAGCAGTTCTGTTTTATCTTGTGGTGCAGTTCTATTGTCTTTCTCAAATCCCAATACATTATATTTATTAACAGTTGTTGCACAAAAGTTTTATCAGCAAAATGCTACCAAAAGTTTTATCAGCAAAAATTTGCTGCCAAACTTCACTGCACCGTGGCAAACATGGACCCTGAGAAGGTGAAAAAAACATGTTTTATGGAACAGTTGCCTGGTGAAAAATGACTCTTTATTAAAGCCAAAAAGTCCCATCAATTCTGAAGGCTGTTTTTCTCAGGCTGAGTATGACTGCACGATTACATGGACTGATTCAGAGTTACAGGCCCTCATAGGGAACACAAGTCACTCTAGTCCAAGTCCCCACTTGCAGTTTGGAGCATCCGTGAACCTGGTCTCTTGCATCCCATGCTAAGTCTTCCTGACCTTCCATCCCATTTGCTTTTGGTGAGAAATTCTGAAAAGTTTCACTTTCCCTTTTAGTAGGAATGAAATCACATTTGAAGATGCCATTTTTTTTTTTATTTTGTTTCTTATTAGTTATATGAAACTGTAGTGCTATATTCTACCTTCCCTGCTTTGAGCATTCATGTTCAGCTTTGAGATACCCTGTCCCTTCTGCAGCCTTGATTGTTATGACTGAAGTCAAAAGGTCTGAGGGACCATTCTGATCCATCTGGAAATGAATGGAATATTTTTGAACTGCTCCATTTTCAAACTAGGGAGACCCCTCCTTTCCCCTCCTCATCCTTTTTGATGTGTTTATTCTGTGTCTGTTTGGCTGTCTGTTTCTGTTTATTTGTTTGTTTTAATTTTTGAGGCTTACTAGCATAGAACAGCCCACTAAAGTGAGAGTGCAATCTCCTCTGATATCCACCATGCTATCACTATAATGCAAATAGGAAACAAGTTGCAAGAATCATTATTAGAAAACTGCAGGGGGGATACATAAACAAACTTAAATAGATGATGAGATATTTGTTATACCTTCACAATCCCTTTTAATGTGCTGTAGTAGAAAAGGAGATAGAGTCATTCATCCACTGGATTTATTTATTTATTTTGGTATAGATTTTGGCACTTTTTTAGTTTATGCTTCATTTACTTTTGACTGCTTTCTGCACTGTTATACTTGTTGCTCTGTTGTGTTGTTATTAGACTTCAGGAAGAACTTCCCTCCTCACCCTTCAGCTTATTTACTGCAGTTAAGTTTTTTCACAAAGCTACCTTTTCTTTAAGTATCTCAGCAGTTCTCGCTGACAATTAGCACATGTACATTCTGTATCTTTCTAAATTAAAGTGAAAATTCACAAAGCTCTGCACTGATGAATACTTAACATTGTGAATGCTGTATGCAGAAAACAGCAAGTATTTTTGGACTGACAACTTTTAGACAGGATCCTGACATCTTTGCCAGTACAATTAGGCAGTTCTAGATTTCATCCCTTCATAAACCATGAAATTCCTAAAAACCAAGCTAGCCAAGGACGTGAGTCAGCAAGTTCTACATTCATTCCAGTCTTATTGCTGTTTCTAGAGCAATGACTATTTCCAGCTGTGCATTGCTTGCATCTGAGTTAAATGTGGGTGGCAGCATGTAACATTGCTGACTGTTTTATGAGCCCAAGCCAATGCTGAAAGAAACCACTTCAAACAATGCTACCACAACAACTAAGTGATATCAGATGGACACTGATTCAAATTTGGTCTGTTTCGAAACAGTTCCCAAAAATGCAATTCTTTTCCAGATCTCAGTGTGGTGTTCCTTTGTACAGACAATTGGGTAATTATGGGGATGTGTCTTCATAGCTGTATCCAAATGAAAGCTTTTCTTGCCTTTATTTTGACAGAGCAAGAATCTGTGAGGAGCATGAGCCCTGATCTCATGCTGAATATGATCTGTTCACTCATAGCCACATGAGAGGAGTCAGTAGTGCCTACTAGGATCCAGCTCTCAAAATGTGTAAACCATGGACAAGATCACCCACTCCACTTTGGATAATGTTGATCACCGAACGCAAAACAATGAGTCAAGTCCTGCCATATAAGCCAGATGAAATATTCCCATTTAATAGTAATGTCTGAGTAAAATCTTAAACTGTTACTCAGTCAGTTTGCCTTCTCTTCATCTTAACTTAAGAAAATGCATATCCCAGAATGCACATCTGAAGTGACACAGAGCTTCAATAATTGAATGTAGACATACTTTGAAGCCTCCTCAATCCTTCCAAGTCCTCAGGCCATTTCAAAGCATGTTCTGGGAAGGAATAAGTGCAAGAGTTGGACCACCTGCCTTGGCACCAGAACAGCAACCCAATTGTTCCTTCCCAAACATACAAAGAAGGAAGCAGTTTGAGTTTCTTAATTACAGCTTTGTGAAGGCATCTCCCTACCTGTCTGAATGCACTGTTGCTGTCAAAGGAAGAGAAGTCAAGAGATTTCTTTTAAGCATTTCTTATCAACTATCTCCTGTCTTCATAAAATGTCTTGTGTTTGGCACTTACCTCTCTTCAGAACTTGGATGCCTCAACTGAATTATGGTCTCTCAGAAAACAGCTCCAGCTATCATAAAATCTAAATCCCCCTTTCTTACTCCAAATCCCAGGATTGGACAACCTCTGTATTTCGTATATTAATTGAAGATAGGCAAAGAGGTGGGGAAGCTGGGAGCAGAAGAAAATGAATTATACTGAATGACATTCATATACATTATTAATAGTAGAATGTGTTGAAAATAAAACACAGTAACTGAATCAATTGAAATAACTTGGGACCAGGTTGGATGGGGCCTGGGCAGTATGGTCTGGACATAGAGATTGAGGCCTGCGGCAGGGGGATTGAAGCTTGATGATCCTTGAGGTTCCTTCCAACCCAATCCATTCTATGATTCTATGATTATGATTCTATTACTTATGGAGAGAGTGTTAGGAGAAAGAGCGAAGAGGAGATCATAAATGGGAAAGACTTAGAAGGAAGGAAAACTGTAAAGATAAGCAAACAGAATGAAAAAAAAAGCAAAAAAAGAAATTAGAATCCTAAAATAATTCTCAAGCAAAATCAGGCTGAAGAAATGCCACAATAAAGCCTGAGTTGAGCTGTTCTGAGGTCTGTCCCCTGTTGTAGAGAACTGTACATTTACCTCTGAACATTCTCAATTGTTTGATCCCACTTACCTGAACTGGAACAGTGAAACACTATGCATTACCTCATAGAGACTGACAAAAAAAAGTGTTGACTGGGACACTGGTGACTGCTCTTTGGATAGGTCCACATCCCTCTGCTTACATCCCCTTGAACTTTGTAACAATGGCGTAATCTCATTCTACCAGCATCCACACAATATCCAAATGTTGTATGAAACAAATTGATCCAAAAGTTGTATATGCCAACTTTAGCCCTTCCGGCGGGTATCTAATGCATTTCAAAGCATGATGTTTTAGTATGTTTCAATCACTCAGAACATGATGAGTGCTTGTATCTCTTTTTTCAAAATGCTGTGAGGACATAAGCAAAAAGCCAACTATGCTATGCTATGCTATGCTATGATCCCACATCCCCACTAAATGTGCTGTTGTAATTTATAGCCCTCCTTGTTCGTATCTCCTAGAGTAATCTTAGTACTGCCATCAAAGAAAGTGATATATGTGAATCAATTACTAACTGAGGTTACTAGGACAACAACACCTGACAAATGCTTTGTCTGAAGCAGGGAAGTGAGTGGCTTGGAACCTGACCAGAGAGAATACAAATAAATAAAGAAAGAAGAAGCAAAAAAAAAAAAAAAAACAACCAACCAAACAAAAAACAAAACAAAACAAAACAAAACAAAAGTAGCTGTAAAAGGAAAATAACACAGTTTAATAGACTGCAGTAAAACACATCTTACATCCTAAGTCTTTCCTGTGAATTTGCACAGTTAATCACCTGGACAGTGATCAGTTTTGTTGCATACTGCCTTCTTGGGCTGGTTTCAAAAATTTCAGTACTTTCACTCTCTGCAAAAACAAAAGAAGGATTCAATCTCATGATGCTCATCCTTTTGGTCTCCATTTTAAAATGGATCTAAAAGGAACGCCTGGACAAATTACTATGTCCTCTTTCAGTTTTAATGGTACAGACCAAAATTTGTGTCATATCAATGCTGTGTTACATCCAGACACAAGATGCAGAATGACTTTAGCTCCTCAGTACTGAAAGATTTTGGAAAATTCCATACAAATGAGGCCAAGCCATATAAGCCTTACATGCAATTATGGTGTTTCTTTCCACTTAGCTTTGAATTAACATTTATTTGAAATAAGAATGAGCTTTTACTCCTTTTCTGTTGTTTTTTTTTTTTTTTTTCATTAAGTTTGAAGACATTTTTTTTTTTGAATTGGAATCTGTTCATTTATGATTTAGTAAGAGGGCTCTATTACTTAATTTGAATTATTACTGTAAGTAGTAAACTTTTCCAAATTCAGTCCAGATAAATCTCTCTGTGTAATCTAGAATAACAGTAAGGTTAACAGAAATAGCTCCACTCAGACAGTAACAAAAAGATCTCTGCAACATAGGTGTAAGGTTTTGTCATGATTTTTCTACATACATGATTTAATTGGTCTCTGTTTAAATTAGTCAGTGAAATGGAATTTACAACAATTTTCATTCTTTTTTATTCTTATTTCCTTTAAGCACCTAGCTGGACTGAATACAAAACTCTCTTTAGAACTGTTACAGAATAAGTAGTAGCTAATTATGTCCTGTTGAAAGCAAGTTTCTGTTCTCAGCTTGTAAGGGAGGAAATATTTTAACTTAGTTCTCAGGGGTGAAATTCTGCCCCACTGAAGTTTTGCCATTAATTTCAGCTGGGCCAGAATTTCACCCCAGGTCTGCAAAATGAGCTTCCATATGTACAGTAAAATATCTGAATTTTGGCCAGCTTTTCGTCTCTCATTGCCAGCAGTATGCATAGAACAAATACATACAGGAAAGAAATCTTTGAGAAAGTCCCAACCTGAAAAAAAAAAAATTAAGAACAAAGGATTTATTGAAATGGAGGGAGATTTTACATATAAACATAAAACGAAAGTATTTATAAAGTTGCATGGAGTCAGAGTAGCAAACAAACATTCAGGATATCTCCCAGCTTCAGCAGTAATATATTGTGGTTACTTTGGACAAAACTGTGCAGATTTCTTCCTGTATAAATGTGGGAATAAATCATGCAGAGTTCATACAGAAAATATAGATGAATACACTATCTAGTTTTGTCTTTTTTTTTTTTTTTTCCTAGTAAATACTGTATGTTCATAGTTCATTTTTGACATTTTGCAACAGAAAATTTAAAGAATTGTCTTTACCATTTATACAGTTTAAAACACATTGATTGGGCATATTTGTGATGCTATATCTGGATTTGAATTCTGTACACTAGTCTATCCAAAATAACACTGGGAGAACCATTCCACAAAACAAAACCATTCTCTCTGAAATGAAAGCTGTAGGGCACACGCCTGCACCACATGATGTTGTGAAGAATCTATTAAGTAAGGATGGCTCCAACCCCAACAGCTCTTATCTAATTTTGTTTTCAGTAGCAATTGCTCAACAACTAGAAATATCAACTACAGTTTATGAGAAGTATCATAGATACTTAAAAAGAGATTGCCCAGCTTTTTTGTCTGAAAAAAAAAGAAACTATAGTTGTAGTTTCTGAAATGAGATCTTTTAGAAAGGCTTGATAACATTTGTTGTTGTGTAATTACATTTCTTTAGGATCTGACTTTGTTCACGTGATTGAATTTTATTACTTAAAATGACGTCTTACTACAGCAAGCTGCGTAGGAATGAAATAGACGAACTGTGTTCCCGAGAGAAATGAATTAACAGTTTACAGCCAAGAGGTACCATTGGAATATTTACCCAGAACTCCCATGCATTACAGGCCTTTAATTATCACCTACTTACTCTTATATAGAAATTATAATTTCTGATTCTACTTCAGTTTAAATACATATTCCAGAAAGATAATCTACCAGTTTAGTCAGTGGTTTGTAATACTGATTAAAAGTTCCCATTAAATATTTGCCCTTAACTTTTTGTGTGATGTGATGCCTTTCTCTGCTACATCAGAGAGTGTTCATACAACCCATTTTCTTCTCCTTGGGAAATGGCTCATACTTACTGTTCTTTATGATCAAATAAACAGATTGTGATCTTTTAAGTCTCTTTATGGATATAGTTTTCATCATTTACAAAATGATGTCTGAAGCTTTCTTCTGAACACTCTCTGACTTTTCTACAGCAACTGAAAGATGCAGTCACCAGACAAGTATGCATCATACTGCAGAGAGCAGCAGAAGCCTGTGCTGCACACAGACCATGCTTACCACTCTACTGGCTTGGTACTTTTCACTTGCATGCTAAAGATGGTGTTAACATATTTTGTCATGGAAAGAATGTGATGCTTGCATTCGATGCCCCTCAGATTCTTTTCGTTGTCCCTAAATTCAGACATTTCTCTATGTAGGAGAGGTCTGCAGGCCTTTTGTAAGAGGTATAGCTTTGGAATCCTCCCCATTACTGATCAAAATGCTTAATAATACAAGGACTGTGTCTAGTCCCCATGCAGTGCTATCCGTCCCAGCACAGTGTAAGATTGAAAATTTCACATCTACTGTTAGCTCCTATCTGCTGTGCTGATGTCATGTAGTGCAAATGCTTTGCCAGAATGCTGAACAGAGGTAGCTCAAATATCACACCAAAATCTGCACTTGAACACATATTAAAGTTTTTTCCACCATACTCAAGTTTTAAGGTGAGTAATAGCAATGGGTATAAGGGGGAGGACCCATAAAATATCTACTCTAAGATGTATAAAATAAATGGTATTTCCTGTCACAATCCTATTATTTTCCTGGATTTTCAACATATTATATTTTCCAGAATAATTAGATCTATCCCAGAGTTGTTAGGGTAGTCTGGAATAACTGCAGATATTCAGGGGAATTTTTTAGCATTTCTTGACCTAATCTCTGCCAAATTCTGCAATCATGCTACCATTTTCCTGGTATTTACTATTAGGTTTCAAGTAGTAAGTGAAGTGAAACTATTCTTAGAATGTGAGGGGCTGAGGTAAGAACTGGTGTGTGGGCGAGCCCTACAGTGATCACTTGCCTCCACTGTTTAACTGCAGCATTTCCCAAGAAGCGCATTCATCCGGTAGCCACCGCGAGATCTTTGCACCTGAACTCCACAAAATGTATTTCCTTCAGAGAATGCCTCGAAGCTCTGAGAAATAACAATGAGAAGCATTTCTCTGAGCATCCTTCTAACTATTATCTTGACACAACTGCTGTGTTCTGGGTACTTAACCCAGGAGATTAAATCTTTATGCACCAGTGCAAAAAGATCGTATCCCTGTAATTTTTCATGTATGTAATTTCTCAGCTGCCTTAGTTTAAACCTGTCATATTTATGGCGCAACTGTAATTTAGGTGAACACTTTAAAATGCCATTCTCAAAGGACAATTCTCTTGAACTACTACAACAAATGCCTTTGCAAGTATATTGGGTGGTGGAACAGATCATTGCAGTCAGTTATATTTCTGAGTCAGTGACTTCTTAATATTCTCTAAGAGAAAAATCATTAGGGAGTCCATACCAATAAATTATAGTACAGTGTAATTGAAGTAGGAACAAAAAGTAAAATCCCATACTTCACTGTTTTTGCTGCAGAAGTGAATTAGACAGGAGTAATTTACCTTGGATACCTAGAAAAAACTGGGCTGGAGGGGGCAGTTATAAAAATTGCTTTAGCAGCACCCTCTCTGGTTTTGATGATTCTGTATCTACTCTTCAAACTGCCTCTGCCTGCCTAGTGATGAGCTAATGCTTTCCACGCCACCTATCAATCACTACAATATTTGCTATATTGCCTACTGGTGAAATCCCTTCTGTGCCCTGAGGGTCTTTAAACAGGCCACATTTCTGGGGTCTTCAAATTGCAGTCAAGAATGTGCCTCACTAATAGAAAGCGGCTGAGATGACTAATGCAGCCAAAGGCGGCTGACAAGAAGACCGTGCTTAAATAGCACTAAATTCTGTGTGATTTAAGGATTCCCTTACATGCAGTGACGAACTTGGGCATTTATGTTCCTGCCAGCACTGAATTCTGTATTGAACTGATTCTGTTCATCAGTCCCTAGGGACTGCAGTGGTCAGGAAACCACATGACTGAGCACCTTTAGGCACACTGCAAAACACAACCTCAAAAGCCAACTGTTGTTAGACACTGAGGCAATGTGGGTAGTGACCAGGCAGCAAAATGCACTTCTGGAAAAATGCTGTTGGTTTATGTAATGTTTCTGGTTACTCTCTTGTAAGATCTTTGAAAAAGTCTTGGAATTTCCAAGAATACAAGAGAATAAGGGAAGCACAGACCATTTTGGAGCAGCAGAGAGGGTACACCACATCACACAAACCTCCACCACCATTAACATTCCTGAAGTTGGCCTTGGATAGCAGCCCAAGGACTGAAAGGCAAAGGTCCTTCTGACCCCCTCATCAGGCCTGGAGCCACTGTGGAAGGCAGAGCTGGAAAATTCTCCTTGACATTGTCACCCATTGCTTTCAGGGCAAAAGGTCCATCTCCATATGAAAGCTCACTCTCCATATGAAACCAGTGTTTAAATCCTCCTAGTTATCTAATTAAATAGGGTTGTATTTCTGCACAGGTTTCTCTGTATGACAACTCCTCCAACCTCAGTTAAGTTCCTGTTTATTTTCTGCTGGATCTTAACTTCTCTATCTGTACAGCTTGTGAGGCCTAAGTTTTCTGGACTCAGAGCTTAGACACCCAGATCACCAACTGATGGAGAAAAGACAATCTCAGCAACAAGCAAGTGTCCCATGCATCCACACTGTCAAGCCTTAAAGCAGAAATGGATCTCAAAAAGTATCACATTCAGACCTCTAGATACATTAAACTCAAACTACTTCTTATTTTCAGATAACAGTTTTGTTTGCAGATGTGTTACCATATTATCTTTTTGCAAGATGATAAACTATGCAAAAACAGTGTATACGGACTTGGAAAGATTCAGTTTAGCATTTTCTGAGAACATAAAAAAAGGAGAAAACTACAATGCAGCCACTGAATATGAAAGCAGTGAATCTTTCCATTTACTGTATGAACAATAGGTTAGCAAATGGAGTGACAGCGCTGTACAATGTGAAGATCAATGATAATAAATAAACAGTTTCTTCCTAACTTCATCTTTTGTCCTGGAACTTGTAGTTTAAAGGAAGATTACAAAATAAGTGAGGCATCAACAAAAGAGCAGATTTCGTATGTATAATCTGTACCAGGCATAAGAAAAAAAAAACAACCAACCAACAAAAAAAAAAAAAAACCACCCCAGTGCATCTGGGGTGCAGTTCTGCTCATGAGTAGAATTCACAGCAGAAAGTTCAAAAGTTGCCAGTCTCACACTGTTACCATATATGCAATACGAGTCACTCAAACCTGCTGTGTTGGGCTTACTGCTGGCCTAAAAAACACTTTCATACAGGACAGCCTCCAAGAGAAAGGGAAGATCTTCAAACCAAAGGACTAACAAAGGCATGTCTTTCATGGAATCGGAGAATCATAAGAATCATTTGAATTGAAAGAGATCTCAAAGTCGTATAGTCCAACTCCCATGCAATAGACTGGGACTCCTACATCTAAACCAGGTTGCTCATCCAGCATGGTCTTCTATGATGGAGCATCTACCACTTCTCTGGGCAACCTTCAAAATGGGTCTTTCTAATATTCTTCTCTATGAATTTTGTGTAGTATTTGCCTCATATTGCTTGCACTGTACACAGCTTGTGTTTTTGAAGTTGGAACAAAGTTTTGTGACCAGTAATTGGATTGCTGACCTATGGTTTCTTTGCTGAAGGTGAAGATGAGCTGGTAGGGTGTACGTAGCTGGATCATGGTTGCAGCAGTATGCTCATCAGAGCCTTTCTCTGATAGTAAAAGAAAGACATCACATCTTCACCCTCGTATACAAATCCCTGTCAGTGTAAATCAGCACTGCATATAAAGCTTGCTGGGTCAGCAGGTATGCCTTCCTTTGAAATGGACAATTGGCTCACAGCTTTTTACAACATGATATTTCACATCCTCCTGGGATGCTTTTAAAAGGGATGCTTGGAGATGCAATTCACCAGCATCATCTTTGAGAATAGCAAATGTTCATATTCAAAACAATCTCTAAAGAAAATAATATTGAGCCAGCCCAAAAGATCATCTATTTAGTAAGTAACTGAGCCATAATACTAAGTTTAGCTTTAATTTTTAGTGACAGTCCTGGGAGTGTGAAATCTTATTTGCCTGCCTTCAGTATAGTGTGCCTCGGTTTATTGCTTTGATAGTGTTCAGATACAGAAGCATATGAGTCTATGGATGTTATTTCTAAACTAGTTGGAGCTATGTGTGTCTCTAACTGGATCGTTTCCACTACCTATTTGGCTTCTTCACGCTACCTCAAGCGTGAGAGGTTTTCTGTCTTTTCCATCTGTAAAAAGCTCCTGGAAGACCATGAGCACATAAGAACTGCAAAAATTGTAATGTGTTCAGACACCCAGTGCTGTGACCTTAGCTATGGTTATACAGCCATATACAGCCACTATTTATGACAAATTAAACAAAGAAACACACACAAAAAGAAAAAAAAAAAAAAGAAAAAAAAAGAGAGATTTAGGTTGGATAACCAAAAGTAGCTCATTCAAACTGAAGTACCTTGGAAGATGATATAACTTTCATTGTCTGAGATGGAAAGCTGAATTTTCTTTCCACAAGTGTTGAACATCAGTTACTAATCTGAATTAATTTCACAATTTTTTCATCTTTATTGATGTTCTACTCTCTTTTCACTGATCTTTGCTTAGATAGAATGTTTTATATTATTCTTTTCCTTCAGCAGTTTAGGTGGAAAGGATAGTGGTTATGCAAATGTTTCTGACAAAGAAAATTGCAAATACAGATATTTACAAGTGAATAGAAAAATGAGTGGCTACATGTGAAAAAGTGAAAGGTAGAACCTGGTGTTTGTGAGTATGAAGCCACTGTGAAAGGAATAATCTTGATCCTCTAAATCTCAGTCAACAAGCTTGCAATTGTGAGATTTCTTATAATTTTCATGAACTTCCTTTAAACCAGTGACAGACACAATTTCATGGCATTCAGCTCTAGCAAGAACTGGCAAATTTAATGAAGAACAGAGTATTTTTTTTTGTTGTTATTCAGCTACAAATTCTGATCCCCTCACAGCTGTAGTATGCCTAGGATTTTGCTTAGGCAGCACAGGTGTAGCTGGAAGATGAATTTGGCCCAGAATGTATTCCCACATTAAGAATTCTTTTGACATTTTAAATAAACCATACAAAGGCAACAGATTAATCAAGACAGATATTATGGTTATGTCTGGAGCACAAAGGATAACAACTTCACTGTGCTCAGAGCTTCATTGTCTGAACTACAAGCAAGAACTTCATTGTCTTGCTTGTAAGCAAGAATTTGTTGTGTGTTATTCAGATAAATTAGGAATTGGATATCAGGAAAAAACAAACAAACAAACAAACCAAAACTGTAATCATTCCAGCATATAAAATGAAGATTAAGAGAAAGAGAGCTATCTGACACATTGCTGACCATGTGACTTTCTACATCTGTGTTCTGAAACTATTTAGCATCCTCTAGAATCTGCTAATTTCTGGTGGGTTTTTATGATTTGCTTTTTCCCCTCCTACTGCATTGTCAAATGATCCAAAAGGGTCATTGTCTGTAAATGATGTTATTTTATACATTGGGAATGAAAAAAGTAGTAGTATGTGTATTCAGTTCCTTGAGAACTTTACTGTGACAGAAATATGTATTATTATTTTTAATTTTTTTAAAAAACTTCATTATTATAGAGGTTAACAAGAAAAATGTTCTATTGAGTAGGGCACTAATTTGGTTTAGGTCTCAATTTTGTTACAAAACTTTCTGGCCTTGGGTAAGGCAATTGGCATGCAGTAGGCTATAGATAACTAGATTTCAGTGAAAATCTGGAGCTTTTTGACTGTCTTTGATCTTGTATTGTTTTTGCAAGATTATAGAATCACAGAATCATAGAATGGCTTGGGTTGGAAGGAACTGCAAAGACCAGCTAGTGAAAAATCACTGTAGCCCTTTGTAAATTATAACAGAAAATTTGCTAATTTAATCATCACAGTAGGCAATGTCCAGCAACAGATCTTGATGACCATCATAAAAATAAAGCTGGTAAAGTAATCATAATTTGTGTGCAAATGGCAATAAACATCATTGAAACTTTCAGTTATTGTTACTGTGGTCTGATTCAATAGATAAGACATAATAGTTTAACAACATTGAGTTGTTTACTTAAAATTCTTTCAGGCTCTAATGAAAAAGCTTGCCACAGAATAACACATTAGAAGAAGATTCCTACTGCTTCTACTTTTCATCATCTCACAGCTCTCTGCCACAGTATTGTTCTGAATCAATGTGCCACAACAAGCATAGGAGCCACAGTCATATGAGACGAGGGCACGATGAGGGCAAATGGAGGTCAAACGTTTTATTTTAGGGAGAGATCTTACCCACAGTGCTCATATACTGTTCAGTCTTACCCACACTATGGAAGTTTCCAGATCCAGAGTTTGGCTTTAGGCTCGATGTATCTTTAACGTTTTTAAAAACATAGATTTTGTTATTCACATCCCGTGTTGATCTTTAAGGATACTCACTCAGAGTGGAGTACATTTAATGTTTGGAGTACCTTTACTGTTTGCAGTCTGACTGATGCTTTTCTTCTCTTCCCATATTCACTTAAGAATCTTTGCTTAATGATAAAAAACATAAAGTACATTACTGAGTGGGAAACTGGAGTAAGTGGAGGAGGAAAGGACAGGCAGTCAAAAACACCTCTGCTTTTTCTGTAACCTTCAAGAGAAAAGAGTAATGCAGTTTGTTTGTCTTTCTTCAATGAGGTTGTACTTCAGGATCTGAAGGGTGGTAACCCTGCCTGCAACAGAGGTTTTGAAGCTGAATTATCTTTATGTTCCCTTCCAACTTAAGCCATTCTATAATTCTATGATTCCATGATCTTGTGCGGAAAAAATGCTACTTCTCTGTAAGCTGAGAAGGTCAGTAACCATTTATGAAAACCTGTTCTTAGTTATCCAAAGTGTGAGTGTTGAAGGACATCATGGAGTCCTTTCAATTTCATTTTGATTCTCTTGGAAAACATTCCAAAGCCATTTTTAGAAAGGTAGTTGATAGCTGGAAAGTGTGTCTCTTCCACATCATTGTTTAAAGCTCAAGATCTCCGAACTACCTTCTTGATGTTCATTAGAAATCTTCTGTAATCTCTGACTGTCCCTTTCACCTTTCTATTTAACTTATCTCAGTCCACTCTTTGATAAAGTTGCTGAAATTAACTGTGTTTTAACTAACAATCATGAGATGTATTTCCTAGAAAGCCTGTCCTGTTTAATATCTTTACTGATTACCTGGATGAGGGAATTGAGTATATCCTCAGTAAGTCTGCAGATGACACCATGCTGGGAGGAAGTATCAATAGGCCTGGTGATAGGAAAGCCCTTCAGAAAGATCTGGGTAGGCTGAATTGTGCTGAGACCAATGGGGCGAAGTTCAATGAGACCAAATGCTGGGTCCTATGCTTCGACCACAACAACCCCAGGCTTTGGGCAGAGTGGCTGGAAGACTCTGTAGAGGAAATGGACTTGGGGGTATTGATCAGCGCTCAGCTAAACATGATCCCAGGTAGCCAAGAAGGACAATGGCATCCTGGCTTCAGTCAGAAATAATATTGCCACCAGATGTAGGGAAGTAATTATCTCTCTGTACCTGGCACTGATGAGGCCGAAGCTCAAGTACTGTGTTTAGTTTTGGGCCCCTCACTACGAGAAAGACATTGAGGACTTAAAGCACGTCCAGAGAAGGGCAACTAAGCTGGTGAGGGGTCTGGAGCACAAGTCTTATGGGAGCAGCTGAGGGAGCTGGGATTGTTTAGACTGGAGAGGAGGAGGCTCAGGGGAGACCTTACTGTTCTCTACAACTTCCTTAAAGGAGGTTTTGGTGAGGTGAAGGTCGGCCTCTTCTCCCAGGTAACCAGCAATAGGATGAGAAGGAATTGCCTCAAGCTGTGCCAGGGAAAGTTTAGGTTGGACGTTAGAAAAAAGTTATTCTCTTAAAGGATGGTCAGGCACTGGAATGGACTGCCCAGGGGGGGATTGAGTCACTGCCCCTGGAGGTATTCAAGAAATGTTTAGATGTTTATGTTTATGGGCAAGGATTAGTGAGGAAATATTGGTAGTAGATTGATGATTGGACTGGATGATCTTTTCCAACCTTGGTGATTCTGTGATTCTGTAACCCTAATGCAAACACTTGGATTTAAAAAGATGCAAGTGAAACTAAAACAATACTTCAAAAGAACAGTTACTGATTTGCCAGTAATACTTATTGATCTGAAATACTCAAATTTGGCTGCTGTTCTGAAAATTTCCTGGTGTACATTGTTGATGCTGTTGGCTGGGCAGAGATTTCATCACAAAAGGCTTCTGACTTTGTTTTCACCCTCTTACTTTGGTTACTTGCAATAGCATTAGCATGCTTTTAAAGAGGATTAACCACTTCTGAGATGCAGCACCTTACACATCCTAGGAGTTTCTATTACAGAAGTAAAATACATTTTCCTATTTCCTACACCATAGCAGTAAAACATGCAAGTAGTTACTGAGATTGTGTTGTTCAGCAGAAACAAACAGTGAAGAAGTAGTTAGATTTAAAGAAATGCTAACATCAGCTCACTTTCTGTAGTTTCCCAGGTTAATTTTCTTCCCCATTGGCTATTTTGTACTGTAAACCAAAGATTTTTGTTCCCTTTTTTTTTTTTTCCTGAGATGTTTTCTTACAGATGTGATTCACTGAAACAGAATGCAACCCCTCTCAACTGACAATTAGAATACAGAATGAGGAGTGCAATGCTTAAATTACAGAATTTTCCCTTGTGAATAATTAATAACACAAAGTATCTATGAAGAGAAGTGAGCCAGTCTGCATGCAAAATTTCAGAGTCTTCACATCCCACTGCATGACTTTTTCTTTCCCTGAAAATGTGTGTGGTTGTTTGTTTTTGTTTGTTGTTGTTGTTCGTTTTTTTTTGTTTTTTAATGGAAAAAGATTTCTGGTTTTCAGCCAGTATTAGAGTATGCATTGCTCTGCTGGAATCCTCATTCTGCCTCTTCATATCATTTACAGAAGATACAAGCTGAGTTGAATAAGCTGTGCTGATATTATTGCTGAAACATGCTGTTTGAAACATAAGAAGCTAGAGAAATTGGCAGGAAAACGTCAAGAATTACATTTTGGGGTTGTTAAACACTTACTTGTTAATCGGGATATCCAGTAAAATATTAAAAAAATCTCTAAATATTTTAAAGAGCAGTCACACTTTGAAAAGTGATTGTAGAACATCTTTATGAACATCATATTTATATTCTCTCATTAATATACTTATCCTGATGCTAAGTGCAACCTCTTACATAGACCCATTTGGGTAACTGCAAACTTCTCCAACTTCTGTAGAGCCCATTCACACATCTGAAAAGAGAGCTGTGAGAGATCTTTCTCATTGTCTGAGAGCTCTGAGAAAGGGGTGAGGGGGTGATAAAAACTCCTGGGTCTCATCTCTGACAGCAAAGTGTTTGGGTTCAACATCTGTCCAAGCGCAAAGGAATCAATATAACTAGCAGGGCACAGTGCTCAAATTAATTATCTTGAAGGCTGTCTGACTTTCTGGTCTTGAAGCCATGTCCCAGAAGAACACTGGATCATGCGCTGTGGCTGTACTAACCTGTGAGGGTCATACAAACGTGAAGAAATGAATGAACGTCATCTTTGCAACCAGGTTTTCCCCTGTATTTGGCCCATTCATTATTGTTCTAACTTTGATTATGTATAGAAAATACAACTGTGGTATAAAGAGCAACTCTTGGACAAGTACATTCCCAAATTAAGTATGTGGGCTCTGGGATTGTACTGGAACAAATAGGGAATTGGAATCGCAATTTAACATTTACAGTTTTTGCAAATGTTTGCAGTTTAACCTGCATATGTAGAAATGTGTTTGTTGCTGACCACATGCACCTTAAATTAATCTTTGTCTTGTAAATTTATGTGTTATTTTCCAGCTGGGGCAACGACTATTAGCCTCCTACAATAAAATGTAACAGTAGGTGGAAAGGCAATAGGCAATGAAGGCAATAGCCTTCATTGAATCACAGAATCAGAATCATGGTGATTGGAAAAGATCACTAAATCATCAAGTCCAATTATCAGCTCATCCCCACTATGCCCACTAAGTCACGTCCCACATTGACACATCTACATCACAACCCCTCCAGGGCCAGTGTCTCTGCCATGTCCCTAAACAGTCTGTTCCAATACTTTATCACTCTTTAGAGAACAAATTTTTCCAAATATCCAACCTGAACTTCCGCTGGCATCAGTCTTCTACAAGATGAGAATATTTTTATTTCAAAGTGAAAGATCTGATCATACTTGAGCTTTGAATTGCATAAGCTGAGTGTTGGCCAGAAGTTATCACAAAGCACACATGCGTTTTTTGTAGGAACTGATCACAAATAGATTTGAAATCCCTTTTCAACATGCCCATCTTTAAAAGATTTGTTTATAAATTCTTCCATTTTTAAATGTAATTAAACAGTAAAGACACTCGTCAGAGAAAAGCATACCAGTCTGAAAAATTCCCCCTTTCCCAGGGCAATAGCCCAGAAAAAGACAATGTTTCTTCTCCCCAGAATGGGTTCTGGTTGCACTAAACCACATCCAGCAAGAGGATTAATTGTCTGTGGTCAAAGATGAATCAAGGCTGTCTTTTGGTAATTTGGCTCAAGATGCAGAAAGACAAATTTACTAAATTGAATTTTAGCATAGACATTTCAAAACTAAAGGCTCTAAAAAATGTATGTCTATGGTTGGCACTAGCTGCAGAAGGAAAAGGAGTCAAATAGCATAATGTACTGTGCAATCCATTTTGTGGGAGGTTACTGCTTTGCACTCACTAATATTTCAACTGCTAAATTAAAAGCTATATGCATAAGAGGTAACAAACATATTTTGAATTTCTACTATAGAATCATTAAAATGGAAATAATAAGATAGATCTATAGTTTGTATTTTTGTATGTATTGCAGTAACAGAAATCAGAAGTTAACATGCTAAACATAGAAGGAAAGTGTGAAAGTGGGGCAATTCATAAACTACTTGAAGATAAAAATTGCTGTGGGTATAACTTCATAGTTTGGCAGCCACAGTAAAACTCTAGTGTCAAATAAAGGGGTCCCTTTTCTGTGTGGGAGAAGAAAACCTGTTGACCATCTGATGGTTTGAATCATACATTACGAGGAACTGAAAGCTCTTGGTTTCCAGATTCCTTCCCACAAAAAGCTAGGATGTCCATCTCTCTCCATCTGTGCACCACAGCAAGCATGGAAAAAGTTCCCTGATACTCTTGACACTAAGCTGAGCCTTCTCAAACTCCTTCCGTCACCACTTGAAGTAAGAGCATATTTTTCCCTTGTTAAAGAAGATTAATCTGCCATGATGTCAATAGCTGAGTGGACTTCATATATTTGGTCTCAGTCATGACATTTTTCGTCTAATTTAAGACAATGTTGCTGATGTAGACCATCTGCTGAAAGATGACATCTTTCTGAGGCACTCTCAGACCATGAACAATAATTGTTTAACATGAGTAGCAATGTTTTACACTTTTAACCACCATTTCTGTTAGAGGTGCTCAAAGTTCTCTCCACAGCAGTGAGTTTTACTTCCCTGAGTCTGATGAGTGGACAATACTTCTGCTTCACAGATGGCAAGATGAAAGCCCAAAGAAGCCAACAAACTTAAATTCAAGATCACTCAGCAAATCGTTGGTAGGATAAGGAACAGGAACCAGGTCACCTTAAGTGTGTTTCTGAGCTTTATTCATTTTCCTGATGCTCTGACCTAACTGTACTCCATGAACCTCATCGTAACTGCATGGGATATACAGCTGTTGATAATAATACACTACCTGTTTGAACTAGAAACATATCAGTGAATGGAAATACAGCAGGTTAATAGATATTCCAAGATGCAATCGTTTCAGGTACCAAGAAATTGCTTCTGTTAACCTTTTCCCATTGTGACATTTGACCAGTTTATATGCTGGCTACAAAGGTCACACATTATCACCATTTTATGTGAGCTGGTAGCCTCTGATCTTTCTCCACATTCAGTATTCAATAGCTTTTACCTGATCTGGAGAATGGAAATATTAACCAGCTATAATATATTTTTTTTCTTTATGACCCATGTTCTGCAGCCCTAGAGAACTTCTAATGCACTTTTCGTTTAAATTTTTACTTTTCTTAGAGTCTTATACCATCTTTATGACAAAATCTCAATCTCCTATATCATTGACCTAGATTCAATTTCAGTGTATTTAAGAGTCGGATATTACAGTGCTAAATTGATTCTTGATGTTCTTTGTTATTTCAAATATGCCTGTTTTGTCAACGCACCTCTCTACTGCTGAGCTAATCTACCTTTTGTACTGCTTATGTCAGTGATTACATATTTACAGCTTATACTTTATAGCAAGCTTTGCATAGATCAGTGTTATCTAACATAGTTGTAAAATATTAGGGTGTAACTGGTTTTTCAAGTCCTTTTGAGGCTCAGGCAATCAGCACTGCTAACTTCCCTGCCTGATTTGTATGCCTTCAAGGACAAAAGTCATTTGTGAAATCATTCTCCAAAGCAATACAACAAAGAACCCTTAGGGGAGAAAGGGCATGTTTAGATCTCAATTCATATCATACAGGAAGTTCTACAGAGAAAAAGGAATGTGGTGATGATTTAATTATTCTCTTCAAAGAGAAATGCATGCTATTAGCAAGAGCCTGTGACTCAGAAGTGTACACTTGGTTTAAGTCTCATTTAGTGGTTCTGAAACAAGGGAGACTGATTGATACTTGCTTGCTCATTAAACTCACTCATTTACAAAGATTCATTGCAGTCGTGTTAATTTCAGAGTTGCAATAAGTTAGGGAAAAACTGAATGTGGTGCATATAAAGTTATTTCTTTAAGAGTGATCATCGATTCTCCATGAGACTGTTTTCAGTAGTTTAGCATGTCTAACTAACAAAAGGGGAGGGCTGTGGCCATTCACCTCCTTACCATTACAAAAAGCATTCTGTAAAATTATCTCCAGAAGAAGCCACTTTAAGAAATAGTGTTTTAACATCCGGAAGTTTTATGGCTATTATTTCTACCTTCTTGAGCTTTTCTATCATGAGAAAACAGACATGAAAGTTTCAAATGCCAATTATTTTAGCATTAACAAAGCAACTTGAGGATAATCTGGGATTATTTTTCTTTGAGGCAGCTCATACCTAACACAATTTCTACTTCATATATCCCATAAAGATATGAGTACGTGGTGTATCATGCAGGAAGATATTTAGCTCTTTCACAAGGCTAAAGTGAAGTAAGGTGTGGACTGAATGAGATGAAACGAAAACATTATCTTAGCTTCTGCTCTAAATCAAAACCAAACAGTATCAGCAAGTGCATATGACAAAATGCGTCAAGTTAAACCTATTAATAGCTGCCAGTAATCTGTTACAGCCTTGTTTTACAGTGCTTATTACAGAGTATCAAGATTTAAGGAAGAGTTGTCAATTTTCAATACCCTGGTTGGGATCTGTTTGCCAGAACAGAAATGTTCAGTGCTCTTTATAGAAATAAAGCATGTTTTAAGTATCTCCATTTGGTTACAAAGTAGTGCATACTGCCCACTCTCTTACGAAGCTCAGTTTCAGAAAACAGTGGCAGCGAAGTGACAGTTGAGCTGCCCATGATGAAAAAATCTGTTCCCATTTACTCTCTCAGTGGATTAGCATCTCGTTGTTTGAAACAACACTTCTCTCCAGTCCTTGATGCTGAAAGTCTAGATAGGAGCACAGAGGTCAGATCTGTTACTTTTTATGGAGGCAGAAAATAGCAGAAAATGAAAATAATTTCCTGTGAAAGCTGAAGACATTCCTTCATTACATTTGTTTCCTGTGCTAGATCATGTGGCTTTTTTTTCTTTCCTTCCTTCCTTCTTTCTTTCTTTAAAAAACAAACAAACAAACAAACAAACAAACAAAAAAACCAACCCCTCCCTCAAAAACAAACAAACAAACAAACAAAAAAATTATACCTGTAATGCCTTTATCTCTGCAGCTTTCCTGTGACCCAAGGGCTTTAATGATCTGCTTTTGTGACACCCGGCCTACCAATGCTGTTTTATATGTCAGGAATGAAAGTACTATGTGAATCAAAAACATCAGAGGCATGTTTGATAAGGGACAACAGGTGATACGCATTCGGTAGAAGCTTAGTTACTCAAGTTATAAAATAGTGAATTATTACAGACACTTTCTAAATCAACACTTCACTTCTGTACCTCACAATTACTGGTGAAACTTCCTCTTCTCAAAAGTTTTTCATGGACTTCAAATGGTGCTTGTTACTCACCTGCCTCCTTTTTCACTATTGAACATAAAATGTTGTGCAATAAGAAGATCCAGAGATCGTTTTTTTCGTTCACCCTCATAAATGCTGTTGTTGCCTGGTGGGAGGGGGAACAGCTGTCCACCTCTTTCCCCACACTTTGGTGGAATGTGGAACGAAATGGGATCCTTCATTCCCATCATCAACAGATATGAATCCTGGGCAAATTTTCAAGACAGTCCCAGAGAATGAAGGAAGAAGATTATGTGACATGTCATACAGTAATAACTTCCTGATTCCTCTGCAGTATCACAGCTGAAGATTACTTTTTCAGATCTTTCCATGTCTTTAAGATGAAACGCAGCAGAGGTGAACAATAATAAAAAACTTCTGTAGATAGAGTGATGGGTTTTGAAATGATAATTATGACCAAGAGACAAAATCCAGTGGTTACAATAAATAGTCTGATGAAAATGTTAGTTCAGCACTCAGAAGTCCTCAGAATGACAAACTGAATACCAAGATGGATTAGGAAAGGAATAGGGAACAAACCAGAAAGCATCATACTACTGCATAAAGCCATGTACACCTACATTTTCATTACTGCACTCTATTTAGGATGACTTTACTTCCACTCCTCCCCCTACTCCTTCAAAAAGGATTCAGTAAAACTAGAAAAGTTTTTGAGAAGAATAACAAAGATAATCAGAGTCAAAAAATATCTTCTGTATGATGAACAAATAAATTGACCAGGACTTTTCAGTCTGGAAAAATTAGATGATGGAATGGGATCTGTGAAAGCATGAATGACATGGAGAAGGTGAATAGGAAATTATTGTTCACTGTCTCTTCCAGTACAACAACTAGTACATCAAACTACCAGGCAGTAGGTTCATAGACCGAAAGGTAATTTTTTCTTCACTCAGATGTGAAAAACTTCTTGCTCCCTGGACATTGTGGATGCTGGAAGCTTCAGTGGTCTCAAAACTGATTGGAAAAAATGATGAGAGGAAAAAAGAGAAGATTTTTTATTATATTCAAATACACCACTATCCATATCAGCCACTGAGTTGGTCTAACCTGATTCAGCTGTTCATATGTTCTCACACCGTGTTCTCAGAGTGGGAATATAAGATTTCTTTTAGTTCACCCCTAAATGTGGAATATTTTGATTCTGACTGTCTTCTAAGTTTAAAAACCTTTGCTCAGTTCAAGTACAAATTTTGCCTGATTGTGCATCTACTAAAAACTGAAAAAGGAACGATGTCCTCATGATTTTTTTTTTGTGAAATAAAATACTCCACCCACACAAGTGCCTATGGGTAATCTCAAGATCCTGAGTAATTATGCCAAGAGGCTGCATATAAGACTCCCCTTATTTTAGAGCATAAGCATGTACAGGGTTATTTCTAAGTATTTTCTATTTATTGAGTCAGATAGATAATGCAAAAACTAAGATCTTTGCAAAATATTTGCCTTATTCTTTTCTTTTTCTTGCTCAGTTGGCTAAAAATATGCTGTCTGAAGTAGCGCCTCTGAGGCATTTCATTCCTTTTAATTTCAGACACCTTACCCACAATCTGAACTCTTGATTTGTACAACCCAGTTCATTATTTTGTGTTCTACTGTACATTAAATAAATCAATTTCTTCCTAATGGAATTCAAGACCTGCAATCTTGTCATTGTTTTGTTTAGTAGCTCTTTTTCTTTCTTCTGAAGATTTCAGCATCATGCAGTAAATATTTTACAACAGTGCCTGATTTTCCGTCAGTAACTGATGTGGATGAGCCATGAGATCAGAAACAAAAAAAAGTCTTCGTACTGTCTGTAGCTGGAAAATATTAAATGCCCCCACAAGAAATTTTAATATGACAAATAAGTTTATTATGCAAGGAAGAATCACAGAAGACCAAATATTTTATTGTTAATGGATTGTCTGCTATTACTATCTATGGAATTCATGCAGCTTCTTTTCAGTAGTCAGCTGCTTATGTCATTTTAGCAGCAATTTCTAATACCTTAATTTTATGGAATTGTTGTCTTAAAGGGAGGTGATGCTGAAATCCAAACTATATCACAAACTGAACAGGGGATCTCAAAAGCACCAAGAAATAAGACAAATTGAAGATACATTAAACTATAACTAAGATGTTGCTGTAATGATGTTAATTACAGCCTTCCAGAGATTCTTAACTGAAAAGGACAAGATCTGCATAAGCAAATTTATGACTAAACTGAATAAGATTAAAATTGTGAAATTAGTACACATTACAGTGTGCATCCAGAAAGAGCTCAATCTGATGTGAAGAGCTCACAAGGCTATAATCTGGGAGATCAATTGTTTGAAAGGGACTATTTATGTCTAAAAAGGATGAAATAATGATAGAAAATGCAGCTAGGGAGATGATGAACTTGGCTGGGATCTGAAATTGAGTATGTCATGGTACGTTGTTTTTAGGTGGTGAAAGAACAAAAGAAAGATGTAGATACAGATCTCCATTTAGAGATTTAATCCTATGTAGGAAAGGCTGTAATCAAGAGGTAAATATGATGGAGTGGTTGTTATCCTTTCCAGTGCCAGCAGTGAATATTCAGATATTTTCTTGACTGTGTCTCTTGACCAAAAAAAAATACCTGCAAAGTTAACCTTCTCTCCCGATTTTTGCTAAAGAACAAATTAGGATTTTGCCTTCCAAAATGTGGTGATTGAAATTTGTAGCTAAAATATTACATACTAGTGACAGAAAGAGAGGTCAGACACTGGAACAGGCCGCCCATGGAGGTGGTTGAGTCACTGTCCCTGGTGATGTTCAAGAAATTTGTAGATGTGGCACTAAGGAATATGGTTTAGTGGGAAACACTGGTAGGTGGTTGGAAGATGATCTTAGAGATCTTTTCCAACATTAATGATTCAATGATTCTAAATTCTGTTTGTCTGAGGCAAACTGCACTTCTCTGAAGACCAAATTTCTTGAATGTAAACACTCATATACATCTGTGCATAATTTACTTCATCAGGTACCACAAAAATTCATTAAAGAGCTAATAGTAGTATGAGGCAGCATGAGCACACTTTAAATTATTGCCTGATGAAGAAATAGTGCTATAATTTGATACAATTTTAGAAAATGGGAGAGCAACACAAAATTTCAACCATGCTTACCAAAATTGAGTCAACTTGGTTGCTTTAAAGCATATGCCAGATTTTGTGTTTGAAAAGATCATTGCTTTTGGCACATTTCATATCATTTCATATTCACAGTTGGCTTTAGGAGATAGAGCATAGTTCCATCAGATCAATTTTCTGAAATGTTGGCATGATCTTCCTTCTTTAATTCAGCCTGCATATGCTTGGGAAACTTTTTTTTTTTTTTTTTTTTAATTGACATTCTTACAGTCACTGACAACCCAAGGTTTTTTTTTTTTGAAAATGCTCCACAGTTCTTTATCTTAGAAAGTTTAAATTTTTCTCTATTTTTCTTTTATTTTGTAAAAATGATCAAAAACTATAATTACCGATTGTCACATGACTGTAGTAATTTAATCCAGTTTCTACAAATGGCCAGACTGGTTCCAACTCAGTAATATTTTGCCAGCTTTTCCACTAGTAAAGATGAGGCAATTTTGAGAATAACTCCCCCTCCAACAGATTTCAGTATAGCTCTTCATTATTATCCACACATACATTTCAGTTATCTGACAAAAATGCCTCTTGACTAAATTTCAAGAGGCATCCCTTCATGCTTTTTAAAGGATTTCAATTAGAAAAATCACTTGAAACAAGCATACGGTTCTGTTCCAGATGCGTGGTACTAGGAATAATCAATCCTCTTTTACTTGCTTTATCAGCTGTTCTTCTTACAGGGTTTCCAAACACAAGAGAATTCATCAATGAAGTATAAACTACTTTCTACAAGATTTGAGTTTACTTTTAGGCTGGTGATAGTTAAAGAAACGCTCATCACTTTTTGTAAGAAGACATCAGGCTTTGTCTGAGGTTTTACAAGTATTCTTGGATGACTTTGGCTTTATAACTGTATGTACTAATTTGTGTCACCTTGAAAGTTTCTGATTTGTATTTTTGTAGGCCTGAACAGTTGCTATTAACACTGATCCTTGTTCAAGTGAACACCTCAATAGTACTTGACAAAACCATTTCACTGGGATGTTACACACAAGGGAGGTATTTCTCTCTACAATAACCATAATCACAGACTTTTCCTGTGTTAAACTCATATTTCACCACTGCAAAGTAGAGACCACAAATTCCATCTTGAATTCAGGTGTTGTTTCTGATGTCATTGAAGCCACTGAATCCTGCTGTCTGATAGCTGGATGTTATTCATGAGCAACCTGTATCCATCTGTAGTTACCACCTTATCTGGCTAAAGAGATGCTGTATAACCAGATGGAGACAGAGACATATTTTTTTCAGAAATAGGAGGCAGGAATATAGTGCAAGAAAGGACAGGACAAGGATAGGTGATCTCACTGAAACGTGACTGACTTTTCTTATGTTTATGTATACTATAACTTTGAAAGTGCAATATGTGTGAAAAAGGTTGTCCTCTTATTAACTTTGGTAGTAGTGTTGCTATCTGCAGATTACACTGGGAGCCCTTGATTTCTTTTCTGTGTAATCACCTTTTCCGCCTGTCAGGATTTCACAGACCTTCTTGCAAAAGCTTTCTGTGCTGATATCATGCCAGGATCAGCTGCAACTCATGCCCTGTGGAGAAGAATTTGAGGGTCCCGGAGAATGAAAAGCCAGAAGTGAGCCAGCAGTGTGCATTGTAGCCTGGGAAGACCAACAGCTGGTAATAAGCATGGCTTCACCAAGGGCAAATTGTACCTGACAAACTTGGTGGCCTTTTATGATGGACTAACAGTATCAGTGGATAAAAGAAGAGCAACTGATGTAATCTACCTGAACCAGTACAAACTATCTGACACTGTCCTACATGGCATCCTATTCACCAAATTGGAGAAAAATGGATTTGATTGCTGGACCACTTGCTGGATAAGGGATTGACTGGATGTCATGGTTCTATGTTTTTTTTTGTTTTTGGTTTTCGTTTTTGGGTTTCAGTATTCCACACCAAAACATCATGTAGTGTACGGGGCATTAAAGTGTCACTGCCCCAATCCCAGTACCTATCCCTGTACATTACAGCAGTCACGGGATCTGGCCCTTCCGGGTGGGGGGGGCGCTCTCTTGCTGCCTGGCAGTGGGTGCTGGAGGTGCTTTCCTAGCCATTCCAACCTTTCCAGGTTTGACTCGGTCCCAGGAACTCTCTCTCTTATCTTGTCTGATTTATTAATCTCAATTTCAATTAAATTGTATATATTGTGTTATCTTGTATTCCAGTATTATAGTAAAATAAGTTTTCCTCCATAGATTGTTGCCACTGTTCTTTTCCTCCCTTCCTTCCTTCCCATTTTTGTGGGACTGGGGTGGGGGGGGAGGGCAGAGGCCTGTCGCCCCTGTCATGGACATAGATTGATCTAGTCAACTCCGTGACAGTCACACTCAGAGAGTTGTGGTTAATAGCTCAATGTCCAAGTTGAGACTGCTGACGAGTGGCACTCCTCAGGGATCTGTGCTGGGACCAGTGTTATTGAACATCTTTGTAGGTGACATGGACAATGGGATTGAGTGCATTCTCAGCAAGTTTGCAGATGACACCAAACCGAGTGCTACAGTTAACACAATAGAGAGAAGGGATGCTATCCAAAGGGACCTCGACAAGCTTGAGAGGTGGACCCATGCCAACCCCACGAAGTTCAACAAGGCCAAGTTCAAGGTCCCGCATCTAGGTAAGGGCAATCCCAAGCACAGATACAGGTTGGGTAAAGAATGGTTTAAGATCAGCAGCGAGGGGGATGTCAGCTGATGAAAGACTCTGCATGAGCAGGCAATGTGCACTAGCAGCCCACAAGGCCTTCTATATCCTGGGTTGCATCAAAAGAAGTATGACGAGCAGGTTAAGGGAGGTGATTCTGCCCCTCTACTCTGCTTTTGTGAGTTCCTGCTTGGAATACTGCATCCAGTTCTGGAGCTCCCAACACAACAAGGATAGAGAGTTGTTGCAGCAGGTCCAGAGGCAGGCCATGAAGATGATCAGAAGACTGGAGCACCTTCTCTGTGACAACAGGCTGAGAGAGTAGGGGCTCTTCAGCCTTGGGAAGAGAAGGCTCCAAGGACCTTTCAGTCATGAAGGGGCCTACTGGAAAGCTGGGAAAGGACTTTTCAAAAGGGCAGTGTAGCACAAGAGAAGGGGAAACATCTTTAATCTGGAAGAGAGTTGATGTAGACGAGATATTAGGAAGAACAGGCTGCCCAAATAGGTTGCAGATGCTCAAGGCATTCAAGGTCAGGCTGAATGGGGCTTTGAGCAATGTGGTCTAGTGGGAGGTGTCCTTTCCTACAACAGTGGGATTGGAACTAGGTAATCTTGAAGGTCCATTTCAAACCAAATCATTCTATGATTCAATAATAGTATCCTGGGCTGCACCAAAAGAGGGGTGGCCAACACGGAGAGGGAGCTAGCTTTTTTTTTGATACAGCTTTAAACTAAGAGAGAGGAGATTTAAATTAGATGTGAGGCAGAAATTCATTACTCAGAAGCTGGTGAGGCCCTCGTGCAGGCTTCCCAGAGAAGCTGAGGATGCCCCAAGCCAGGTTGGATGGGACACTGAGCAACCTGGTCTGGTGGGTGACAACCCTGCCCATGGCAGGGTTGGGTCTGAATGACCCTTAAGGTTCCTTTCAACACACAACATTCTATAATAATACGTTTCTTTGATTCTGTGATTCTGAGTCTATTATTTCTGACTGACAGTAACTGAACTATCTCCAATCAATGGGTTAATGTAAGGAAACTGCAACATGCTCACACATATTCTTGCACAATGAATAGACTAAGCACGTCAAACCAATTATTCCGCACACATGACTCCTTTGGTGCTCCTCCGAAAGTTGAGGAAAGTTCTGATAGCCATGGTGGGATTTAGATTTCTCCTCTTAAGCAACTTACTTCTCACGTGAGGTCTGGAAGAAGCAGGAAACGTTTTGCTGGAAAATAAACAATAATTCCGCTGTCTAAAATAAATGGCTCCAGTCAACAGTGCCAAGGTTCATTCCTGATCCTGTAATGAGGAGTTCTCAAACTCTGGCAGTGGAAATTCCAAAATGTTATTTTTACCTCAGGCTTGTAAGGAAATGAGGCTTATTTGACCATATTCTGTGTGCGCATGTGTCTATCTATCTGTCTGACCTTGGTAACATTTGAGATTTTTTACTAATTTCAAGAAAATCTGATGAAGTAGAAATCCCAACTATCAAAAGACTTTCAGAAAAGTAGGCAGTTTCTTAAAAAAGGGATTTACTTCTGGTGTCTCCGTGGATGGAAAGACAAACATATTTTACTAGCTATCAGACAGGGCTGTTGAAAGCCAGGCCTTATTAGCTCTTTTCCACCTTGAACTACTGCTTTTAAGAAAAGTTTCCTTTTACCACTTGACTTTTGCCTGTGAGCCTTTTTGCAACCATTACATGCAAAAACAGTAATGCAGAACAGGCACTTAACCAGAGCATCCCAAGGGGAAAAAGCTCAGTCTGAGCAGATTATTGTAGATCTCCACTTTTGTGGCAAATGGAAACTTAAAACATTTAGTCTATGTTGTCTACATTGTAGTCTTCAAGGTTGACAGCTCCTAATTCAGAGTACTTGTCCAAAAGAGAAAACTGATTAATTCTAGTGAAAAGACATAGCAGTGTAGTTAAACTCCAGTGCTCAAGTATCAGAATTCAGACACAGGAAAATAATAGATTTCTTTAAAAATCGCAATTCTTTGTTGCCTTTTACTTCTTGTGACTTGCCACAATACACAGAAAATTAAATCACACAGGCTTAGTAACCAGATAATGTAAATAGACAGTAATAACATTTGAAGGACTAGGTAGGTGGGATTTACCAATTATCATTTTTGTTAAAGTGTCTGGAGATTCCCACTGTAGCAGTTTTCGTTTCACCAAATATGGAAAGAAATTTCTGTTGTCAGAAAAATGCAACTCCATGGAGTAGTCTCTCCCATTAAGGTTTCATGTAGCTTAATTCTGATTACTTTTGAATCACTGCTGCACTGATTCAAGGTCAAATAAGCAATGTTAATGTACTTGGATTCACTTACAACTGTTACTGTTAAACAGAAACTAGGTCAGTAAAAATTCCTGAAATATAGTTTAAGGAAAGTATGTCATTAACTAGAACTGAGTAAATTATTACAGTGCATTGATAAGAAAAGATTACAGTACTGATTGTAAAAATATTAAAGAGATAGAAGCAATAATATAGAAACTATTGTAAAAGGGCAGATCTGAGTGTTTAAAAGCACATACTAAAAATCAAGCATTTGAACATACCGTGGCAAAAGACTTTTTCTACACCCAAGTTGTCAAATGCTTTTTGAAACAGAAACAGGCTTGCCACTAGATATTTTATTTAGATTTTTGCTCACTACTACAATATTCTGTAGGATATTCAGAAATACTTGATCAGTTATTTTACAGATATTTAGAAAAATTCTCCAGATATATATGAAACAGTCTAACTATTCTAATTGCAAGCCTAAAATGATGTCAATTTGCTGTTTCTGCCCAGAACTTAGAGATTTTGTGTCTGAGCATAGTATTTCAGAGAGTAATTTTCTCAATCTATGTCATTCTCATATCTTCTGCTGCACATTGTCACTTGGGAAAGGAGTGAGCAGCAATAAATTGTGGTGATGACATTTTATGACAAGCTTCTGCATGATCTAACATGAAGTCCAGTGACTATCTGTAAGACAGCTGATCTGCATGTTGGAGAAGCAGCTGTTTCCAGCTATATATCAGTTGAGTCAGATTGCAGTCTTTTTAATAGGTTATCATTTATCCACAAATCTCAGATAAATTGTATGCACTACCAGTTTACGCTGGGACAAAATTTCCTGGTGGAATTAAGCAATATACCTGAGAAAACACGGTCTCTTCACAACTTCTGTCTATCGACCTTTGTGAGAAGGGTAGAACCAAAAGCTCCTCAAAAGCTCTTTGGACATCCATCCTCCCACAAACAGCATTTTTCTCACCTCTTAAAAAAATTTCCTCCACTCACACCCAAGTATAATGACAGAGTGCAAATCTTCCCAGTCAACAAGATGCCTGCAGCATTGTGCAAAAGCTTCTTTTGCAAGTGAAAAAATACCCATCACCTATTTCCTCTTTGAACAGCAAGGATTACCTGAAATATGAAGAGTGGAGAATAAAAGGGCCAGGAAACTTTGACAGTTTTTGATCTATGAGAAGGAATAACCTATAGGGAAATCTTATCAATTTTGAGGGTTTTGTTTTGTTTTGTTTTTAAGTCAGAAGAAAGACATATTAAAAAAGTATATTTTTAATTTGAAAGGACCCATTAAAGTCTTCCTTTGAGTGAGTTTCAGTTTATCAGAATAAAATGTTTTCATTCACTTGAAATAAGAGCATACCTTTCTGTAAAAGAATTCTGTATGACTTTGTTTTCTTTTTTCCCCATGGATGGAAAATCTGTTTGCTGACAAGATATACAAACTTGTCACGAAACAACACTTTTGCTTTTCTGTCAAGCAAATACTTACTTGTATTTTGAACAAGGATATAGCAGTCTCTGATATTTTATAGATACAATGCATAAAATATTTACCATGCACTTAGTGTACATTGCTTCATTCATCTCCAAACCACTAGGCTTCTCAAACTTTAATTAAATTAGCTTCAGAACTGACTGCAGGTAAGAGAACAATTGCAAAGTGGAGGTTATCAAGTATAACCTGAGTAACCTGATGTGCCAGATGAGTGTCCTGTCCCAACCTGATCTGCTGGGAAATTCGACCAAGTCCCTCTGCCTCTCTCTGCCAAAGTCCTGGCCCTAAGGCTGGAAAATGAAAAATAATGTTATTTTATTGGTAATGTAGATTTAAACTTATGGATAAAAATGTTACCTGGGATTTAGGTAATAATTATAATTTGTTACTTTGTTACTGAAGCTCCTTAGAAATGAAGAAAACACATAATAATGTTTGCAAACACAAAAATAAAGTGTAGATGTTGGGATTTGTCTGTGGGATTTGCATTCCCTAATTCCTTGCTTCTGTAGTTTCCTCACTTTTTTAATAGTCTGGAATATGTAGATAGCTTCTCAGATATTCTTTTTTTCTTAACAGATCTCATAGTCTACATGTATGAGGTTCTGCTTTCCTTCTGTTGTGAGTTGTGGTGCAAGATTTAGTACTAATACATTCATTAGGAAATAACAAAATCTAGAGCTTTTGTATTTTTTTAATGGTCTTGAGGGTAAATCTGGCAAATGAATCCAAATGCTCCACTACTGTAAACATCATGGATCGTATGGTTCATCCACAAGCGGAATCTGTGTGGGCAAATGAGTGAAGCACAGGACGTGCACAGAAAAAGAGAAGTAGTTGTGATCTTACGGTGCTTTGCCTCTGGTGATACTACCAGTCAGGAGGTATTAACCTCACCAAACAGAGATAGAGTCTCTCATGCTGTAGTCAGTGGATAAAAGAAGAGACTCTTCTAGAAGCTGTTTCTGTACAGAAGCCTCATTTAACTATCCTGAATTGGCTCCCAGATATGCAGTTCTGTCTTTTACCAGAGCCATAGCCAGGCAAGTCTAACTGGAGGAATTAACTTGCTCTATTTGGTGCCAATGCAGCAAGCTTCTTTTTTTTTCCTCCTTTTCTTGCCACTGTAACAAACAATTTGCAGTGTTGACAGCATCCTTTCTGTTCAAAAACATCCTAATAGGTTAAACATCTCCCTAGGAATGTGACATAGCAGAAATTGTAATTTTAGCATTCCCTGCATGGGTGCTTTCTGGGAATGACAATGCCAAAAAAGGCCCAACACAACTTGACCTCTATGCAAGAAAGCAGTGCTTTTCTACATTTGTATTGCACCAGAATAGTTTAAACTCTTTACCATTTTTTTCCATCACTATAAGCTGAACCACTTTCCCTTCTGGAAGCAATATTATTTTGTCAGTGAGTTTGATAAGATTTGCGTTTTATTTCAGTTCAGATTCAGCTTCCTGAGAAGGGTCTAAGACAACTCTTGATATAACTGGCAATTCATCTTCATATGGTGCTCTTCAGGTGTTATCCTTCAAATGCAAGATCAAATCAACTAATAATAGGAGACAGAGGAGAGGCAGACTTTTTTCCCACTGAAATCAAAGTTGATTCTAAATATTGGGAACATCCTATTGGTTATCCTTGCTTTAATCCTTGCTTTAACAGAGGTCCTGTAGCACTGGTTGGAAGGGACCTCAAGAGATTATCAAGTCCAACCTCCCTGCCAAAGGAGGTACCCTACAATAGTTCACGCAGGTAGGCATCCAGATGGGTCTTGAATATCTCCATAGAAAGAGACTCCAAAACATTTCTGGGCAACCTGTTCCACTGCTCTATCACCCTTACTGTATAGAAGTTCTTCCACATGTTAGTACAGAGATTCCTACGTTAAAGTTTTAGAACATTACTCATTGTCCTATCTCTACGCACCACTGATAAGAGCCTCATCCATTTACATCCCACCTCCCTTCAGATATTTAAAAATCCAGTCTTCAGGCACATTACCCATTTGCAGAGATCTTTGAAAGATGATAGAGAGTGGTTCAGCAATCATCTCTATCAGTTCCCTCAGCACATGTGTGCATCCCATTGGGCCCATGGATGATTTTGGCTAGACACTCTGATCCACCTCAAGCAGCAGAAAGTCTTCCTTCCCCCAGATTCTCTCACTTACCTACAGGGTCTGGGATTCCCGAGGTCTAGACTTAGCATTAAAGACTGAAGAAAAATAGGTTTTCAGAATCTCTGCCTTCTCAGCATCCCCTGTTACCAAGGCACCCACTTCATTTAGTAGGCACCCACTTCATTTTCCCTCGTCTTCCTTTTCCTGTTGACAGACTTAAAGAAACCTTTCTTGTAATCCTTTGCAAGGTTTAATTTCAAGAGGGCCTTAGCCTTTCTTGTGGCACCCCTTCAGGCCCTGACAATGTTCTAGGTGGACAGGCACTTTTTTCACATTTCATGAACCTAATGCAAATACCTCAACCATTCCTATATGTGAACAAGAGATAAAAATTTTCAGACTAGAATAGGATGACGTGCATCATGTGCCTTTGAGAAAATAACTGATCTTTTTTTCTTTTTTTTTTTGTTTGTTTTGTTTTATCACAATGAAGATAAACTGAGAGATAGAATATGGCTACTCCTACTATGCGCATGTTTGTCCTTAAAATTCCTCTTTATTTCCCAAGTTGAGCATTAGCTTCATGAATTATCTCCTCAGCTTTCCAGAATTTGTGGTGTGTTTCATTTTGTTTAAAAAACAGGCAAACCCAGGGAAATGACTTCAGCTGTGTGGTGAGAATTGCTAGCTGCTAACTCTGAACCACAGAGTACTGCTGGGAAACTGCATACTTGCATCTGATAACCATTTTATGGGAATGTGTGCTGACCCACAGCTGTGGTTCTCCACAAAATGCTGGGAGCATGAGTCCTCTTCTAAACAAGCATACTTTCTGTTCTATTCTTAGCCTCATTTTTGTAGCAGACTTGTTCGTGCTTCAACTAAAGTGTTCTCTGTCTTTGAGATTAAGTGGAAGAAAAAAATCAGTGATGGAGTTTCTTGTGCCTGATTGTATCTGTAAATAGTTTGTAAAGGGAGGTAACTCCATTAACTACAAGTCTGATGTATGTTGGTGCGAGTGAGATAAGGAATGAACTAATTGTGTTTATTGGTTTCTTCTATAACATCTGCAACTTCTGAAGAATGACTATTCATTTCAGTAATGGCACTTATCAACTCAGATTGTGCAAAGATCAAGGAAAGAGAAAGCTTAACTGTCTACCCAGGAAATATCCTAGCAACAGTAGGACAGTTGTTCATTGGTCTTCTTTCTTCCCTTTGTGCATAAAAATATAAAAATAAATATATATTTAATTAAGAATATTTACAGGTAGTAAATAAGGTATTAAATAAGCAATGTTGACAGTACAATTTTATGTTTGATCTCTTTGGGGGAAAATTGCCTATTGTGTTTTTCTAGTGAAGTCTCTTGCCCTGTGATGATAATTTGAACGATTATAGTAAAAACAGCTGAAAATACTTTTGATACTTTAGTATCAATGTTGAAGTAGATCCAGTCACAAAATTAGTAAATCATGTAAATGTGTTAATATGTGAGATACAGACCCATAAAATTCCATCAAGGTTATATATAATTTCTGCGAGAAATCTTCAATGTGAGTAAACCTTTCTGTCAGTTTGGAAGACTCGAAGACCAAAGCAAGGTGTACCAGTTTGGGTCTTACTTCCATCTGTTTCAAATGTATGATGAAGGTCTCAAAAGTCTACTGACCATGTAAAATCTACTTCAGAATAGAAGCTTTTTGTTTCCCAGCTGTCAGAACAATTGTACATCTTGGTTACTTGGAACTTATCTGTATGTTTCAATGAGATTTGATGATGAAATCATGGCATGTACATCTCAGGAAAAATAATACAAAAAGTGAGCAAACTGGGTAGGCCAGTACAGTTCCACCACACACACAGTATCACACGCATGCATGAACACACACACACTTGAATTTGTACAAGCAAGTATATATTAATCTGGCAAAGTAAAACAATGTGGAGGAGAAGGTCATTAAATTCTACTTAAAGGATCCTTTCTTTCTTCCCCTTTTTATTGCCTTTAGCAGTAACTTGGCTGCCTTTAGAAGCAATTAATCTCTGGGCTGATAACATTTCACACAGCAGACTGGAGACCTCTATTCAAACTGAGTGAAGACAGCTATAAAGTTTCCCTCCTGAGTCCCCCATCTGACCTAGGAAGGCTCTATCCTGTTCTCTGCTTGAGAATTCAGACATTTTCACAGTCCCCATATCTCATGGGACTGGAAAGTGGTCTGCAGTGTCTCTGCTTTTCTCTGTTGCACTATCTATCATCTTTTAAATACCTCCAGGCTATTCTCATATATTCATCCCTTGAACAAAATTAATATTGCGGAAATACGGTGATGGTGAGTACTGGCAACACAGGCTTAATGTACATGATGTTTCTCAAGAGTTTTGCTCTGCAAAGAAAAATGAAAGACTGCAATGTGTGTCAGAAAGCAGCTTCCTCAGATACAAACCTTTCTTCCTTGCTTCTCTCTTCTGAAAACCAAACTCCCACTAAATACATCACTTAGGAAATAACACTATTAAAAAACAACCTCTCCATTCCTTCAGGAACTTGTTTTGTACTGGAAAAATAATTGTGTGGAGATGAGAAATACTTTAATACTATGGTGACAGGGAACATGTAAGAGAGAAAATCGGCATGTAGTCTGTTCAGCATTCTTGCAGACTCTTCGTGTTTTTGCACAGTCTGACTGGGAGCATGAACCTGCTCATTATTCAGTGTGTAGTTCTAAGGTGCAAACTAATTTTGTGCAGGCTGGGAAACTGAGGAACCGTGTCTGCCTTCCGACTCTGTCTCCTAGCAGAACCATTGGTGAGAGCTTGGGCTGCTTTCAGAGATTTTAGTAGGTGCAGCAGGTCCGAGCCTGGCTGCCACCTGCCCTCAGAACAGCAGTGGTAAAGAAAACTGCTTCCTGCAGTTACCTCTCCTAAGTCCTTTTCTTAGGGCACTTAAGGCAAGAAAAGTTTGCCAATTTGAAGTCATTCATGTAAACATTTCAAATCACTTGTCTGCTTTGGAGTCAGCAATTTCACTTGCATGACAGTCTAGTTCAGTGAACAAATGGAATGGTTTATTTATAAGCCTGCTTCTCACCAGGGAGCCAATTTCTGTTTAAAATTAGCTAATTGTCCCTTTGATGGATTTCTACTTGAAGTAAATAGAGGTCATTAAGTTTCTCTGTTAGGCTGCATTCAGAAAATAGCTATCTGACAAGAGATTGACCTTACTGAGAAATCCCAGGTAAAGTCAACTATTAGGAACAGCTACTTAGCTTTACACATTGCTGAAGTGCCTAGAGAGGAAAGGGATGGCTATTACACTAGCAATCTCCTCATAGTGCACTTTATGACTGCATCTACAGCTCAGAATGAATGAGATGTATTTGTAAACAAGACATGTTTTGGTGTACAAAATGAGTTTAATTTCTTTCCCTAGAAACGCCAGTACTCTGTTCATGAAACATTTCTCATCAGACCTCCCAAATGACCACTGACTTCTCTTGAAAAGAAGCAGAAATGCTAATAAAACATTAGGCATTTTCCCAAAGTCAAACATTTGGCTCAATCTATAATTCCCAAGCTTTGCCAGACCTGTTAATATGACTCCTCTGTCTACTAAGACATTGAACACCTGCACTTTGAGCTTCAAAGATACAAGGAAACTTCTGAAATGCAACTTAACTCAGCCCAAGACATCAGAATATTCTAGTATGCTCTTTCTGGGTCTTTGGAATGGGTGGATAGGTTTTTGGAATGAGCTGGTGGTTGAACTAAATGATCATAGTGGTCTTTTCCAACTTTAATGATTCTATGATTCTATGATCTGTGATTTTACACTGTGGCACATCCTCAGCACTAGGATGTATAATGCAGTGGAATACTCACTGTTGTATAGTAAAAGCACCAATGCATAGGAAACTTCTACGGTGATGGGGTTTAGCCCAGTGTAATTCAAAATTTTTATTAATACACACACCACATTTGTTAAGTCTGCAGATACTGCTAAATTAGGAGGTGCTACAAGCACCAGAAGGTTGGAGAAGTAACAGAGAAGCATCTAGAGTTGTCAGATGCATTAACTGAGAACAGATAACTGAAATCCATCCTAAATAAAGAATAAGTCAAGCAGGAGAAAGTTCTCCAGCCCCTGTGCTTAGTTGAAGAGAAATGCTGGAGAGATGGAGAATGGGAAAAGGTGGCTCTGGTCAGCCTGGTCTAGTGGTTGGCTACTATGCCCATGGCAGGTGGGTTGAAACTAGATGATCATTGTAGCCCTTTTCAACCCAGGCCATTCTATGATTCTATGATTCTACGTGACACTTACATAAAATGTGTAAATTGGATATAGATCAGAGAAACATAGAATCGCAGAGCTGATAACAACTCTCTACCACCATAGAGTTTGGTGTTGATGTCACAGAATAAGAAATGTTTCCCACATCTCAAACATGACACTGGTTAAACATTTCCAAGAATGATATGGAGCTAAATTTGGGGGTCTATGCAGTCTAATATTCTGTTTTGAGAAGGGACTAGACAAATGAAAATAAAGGATGTAAAGCAAACAAACAAACAAACAAAAAACAGAAAACAGGGAGCAAATGTTATCATCATCATCCTTGATAGGATGATGACATGGCATGTTTAAAAAAGCCATAGTCAGCCCTGAATGAGGCTTTGTCTACCTCTCAAAGACCAGGTGGATATTTCTTGACCCTGATAAGGCAGTTGAGTTGGAGCACCGCTGTGTGTTCCTTCAATCCTGTAAGGACTGAAGTCAATCTGTGTGGTTATGTTCTGCGATATGGAGACTGGAGCTCTACCATACTCTAAATGACCTGTCCACAGTGAAAATTCTCTTCCTAGCTCTAGTGTTAGAGGCTGTGCTTTCCTGAAGAGTGATGGCTTACATCAATTCCAAAATTCTTTAGGTTAAATGTTATTTCTGTGGTAACTATTGGTAAACTCCCACTGTGTTCAGTGGGAGCAGGATATCATCCAAAGGATATATATAATATGGCAAAGTCTATGGAGAAACTGGAAACTTTGAGTCAGGAGTTTCTTCATCTTATAAATCTGTGTCTTGCTTTTGCTACTGCACTAACAACTTACACTCCCCAAAGGTAATCAATCTCTGGAAGGTATCAGTTATCTGTGAAGAATTATACACTATTTAGTCAGGAAATAACCCATGGGAATCTCTCATAGAACACCTAGAATATTTTCGAAAGCTCAGTTCAAAACCAGCCTTGTGGAGAATAAAATGAAGATATAGGAAATTAAAATTTATTATTTGATTACCTTTGTTTTCAAACACGTAAATAGAATTGGTAAAATTATCTCCTTTATTAAGCAGAATAAAAATGCTGAGTAGCCATTTGTGGTTCTTTCCTCCCATCCTTTGATTTAGGTATTGCTTGAATATGTAATGGCCAATTGCACTTTTCTCTGAGAAGAAAGGCACAGTGAAATGCACTAGATAAGCAATTTCCACTGAACTCTTAATTTTAGGACATTATATTTTTCCAAAAGCATAATTTTCTACTACGGAGTCCTTCGTAGGAGGCTGTGAAGCTGTAAAATAGGCTTAGATCCCTTGCTAAGCAAAGGGAACTTGCCTCACCGGACAGAAACCATCCTGGGACAGCCTCCTGACACTGGCACTCGCCGTAAAATTTCCTTCATACGCATTTTCCATTCAAAATGAACTCACATCCAAAAGCCCTCTTCTCCCATTCCCCATACACTCAGTCTTTTTTTTTTTTTTTTTTTTTTAACAAACAAAACCAAATCAAATCATCACTATGTTTGGAATTTGCTGTATAAAAGAACTGTAAAACTGACCAGAATCTTAAGCGATAATAATCTACAACCACAAAGCTTTCTTCTCATTCCTTCTGTGCTTTCTCATGTATTGCATTGAGGCTGTATGAAAACAGTGCTGCTTACAGGCTACATCCTTTATATGGATTTTATGCAACATGTTGCATTAGCTAATGATTACTTCTGGCAATATTCTAACTTCTGAATTGTCGAAGAGTGCTTTCTTCCTTCACAAAAGGATGGACTGACTTCAAATCTAATGGTAGGCAGCATAGATTGAACTGCTCTGACCATCTGCTAAAACCAATGCAAACCGAAAGACATCAACTGAGTTTCACATTTGATTCTTACTGAATATTAGAATTCATTAGAAATTCTTATAAGAAATCTTTTTTTTTTTAAATATTGTTTTGATTCCAGACATTTTGTCTTTAGTTCTAGTTTAGTTGAAAATCATCAAATGCACAAAAAAATTTTTTTTCAAATAACATTAGAGAAAATGCTAACATAGATTCAGTATGGAATAGTGGAGTTGAGATTTAGGAAGTGAAGGGCCTGGAGCATCTCTCCTATGAAGAAAGGCTGAGTGAACTGGGTCTGTTCAGCCTTGAGAAAAGAAGAGTGAGAGGAGACCTGATCCAGGTCTATAAATATCTAAGGTGTGGGGGGCAGAATGGCGAGGCCAGACTCTTTTTAGTGGTGAGTGGAGACAGGACAAGGGGGAACGGCTGGAAACTGCAGCATAGGAAGTTCTGCACAAATGTGCACAAGAACTTCTTTACAGTGAGGTGACGGAGCACTGCAACAGGCTGCCCAGGGAGGTGGTGGAGTCTCCTTCTCTGGAGATGTTCAAGACCTGCCTGGATGCCTACCTGTGCGACCTGATGTAGGGAACCTGCTTTGGCAGGGGGTTGGACTCGATGATCTCTGGAGGTCCCTTCCAACCCCTACAATTCTGTGATTCTGTGATTCTGTGATTCTAGGATGTGGTGCTGCTTATGACTTTTACAATTTTTGCTGAGACCTGTCAACCAAAATATGTCTTGGTTTTCTCACCCATAAAATTCAGATAATTATGGTTCCTTTCCTAACTGTGTTTGAAATTTTCTTTTCTGAATGTGCACCTGTGTAATTATAACAATAAAACCACAGAATATTAGGGACCCACAGGGATCATCAAATCCAAATCCAAGCTTGCACACAGGGCAACTCAAAATTCTAACTAGATTCCTGAGAATGTAGTCCAAACAATTCTTGAACTCCAGCAGGTTCAGTGCAATGACCAATGCCCTGCAGGGTCTTTTGTGCCCTCAGAAATTGTCCGAATTTTCTGTAATGGGACTTCTTAGAGAATAAGACTGTATTCAAATGTATTCTGGTGAAGATTTAGACCTTGATTAAATTTCCTCTTTTGAATGAGGAAAGGTGGACTTACAGCTTGGTAGTTTGAGTGTTTTCTGGAGGGAGTGCAAATTTATGGACTCTAAAGTCCAGTGGAAAAGGACAAGTTCCCTCACTGAAATTGCAGCATCTTTCTGCTGGATATTTAAAAACTCACTGGATATTTTAAAAAATATCAGAGATTCAGGTCTCTCTCCCCATGGCTTATCAATCTTTCTGAATCTTTTCCTTGTCATTAGCTTTTCTAGATTTTGAGTGTGTGAGCACAGACACCTCCTACAGTCTGTGGATTCTATTCCATGGCAGAATATCCAAAGTTGGTCATTGGTGGGGATCTAGTTTTTTGGATGCACTTCTTTTTCAACAGGAAGCTCAAATGATTATATTTAACTATTATTATGGGATATAACATGGTAAACTCTATGTTTGTTGACACTTTTTATTACAAGGAGTTGGACTCTGATCATTCTGCTTCAAATAATTTTATGGTGAAAATGATGTTGTTCCATTGGTATGATGTATCTGAATTTGCAGCTGCTCAGGTTTATTAGAAGATCATAGAATCATAGAGCCATTGAGGTTGGAAAAGACCACTAAGCCCATCTTACATTCATCTAGACCATCATCTAGTCCAAACATCAACCTATCCCACCATGCACACTAAATCATGTCCCCATATGCCACATCTCCACAATTCTTGAAAACCTTTTGAGCACCTCTAGGGGCAGTGACTCTCCCATCTCCCTGGGCAGTTCACTCCAGTGTCTCACCACTCTTTCTAAGAATATCTTTCTCTTAATATCGAACCTGAAAAGATAGAGCAGTATGTGAATAATCAGCTATGGTGAACTAAAGATGAAGTAAATGATTATTGTGAGAAACAAGCAGAATATAGCTTTGCAGAAACAATGAAAGATGAATGCTTGCAGCAGAAGAGTAGCTGCAGAATAATTGTACAAGAGAGTTGGCAGGTAGCAAACATAATGAATAACCACAAAATGTGGGTCAACTTAGAAGCTCAGAATAGTTTATTTTCCTAGATATTTTACTGCTATAATGTCTTTATTTCAATAAACAAACAAACAAACAAATGAAAAATTAGCCACCTGTTTAATCAAAGCAGCAGCAATAACAAAGCATCAAGTAGGAATTAGATATTTCTAATTTTCTCTGTATGGGAGTGCGAGAGTCCAGCAGCTGCTGCAACTGGCAGTAAAATCACCATTTCAAAGAACTTATTGAGCAGTAACTGTTAAAAAATCCAGGTTGATACTAAATCACAGTTCTGCACTTGTTTCCCACACTGCTGCAGTGCCTTAAGTTATTCACAGCTGCCACACATCTCCCCAGAGGTGGCTGCATTTCAGTGGTACGCAAATGAATATCAGAATTACATCAACAAGCAGATTAATATACTCTCTAATTCTACATGACAAGCAATAAATAAATGCAAACCATCATTATTCGATAAGTGACATCATTTCTTCTTAGACAAGAGAAACTTGTGTTCCAACACATTACTAGGAAATACCAAAAGGCTACCAACACTTGGCTCCTCTCCTGCTTCAGTGCAATGTGTGTGGTCACATCAAACTACTTTGATTCAGTCTTGTAATGTTACAGAACCAGTGGTAGTGTTTCATACTAACTTTATTTTGATTTCCATAGTGACAAATAGTTAGCAATAAGCAATACAATGTTGAATTATGTTTAGTCTCCTTGAAAATCCCTAAATATAAAATATGTATTCAGGATAGAATTCTAGGGAGTTTATTATCACTGGAAAGGGCTATTATGTGCAGCAGAAATCTGGTAGATTCAAAGACACATAAGTGATAAGGTGAGAAATGATTTTTATGTACACAGCTCAGTGGAGGATGCTTCTTATGCATCTCCTCACAGTACATAGCACAGTTGAAATGTTGAAAGCTGGACCAATAAATATGGAAAGTGGAAGGGGAGGGAAGGGAAAGGAAGGGAAGGGAAGGGAAGGGAAGGGAAGGGAAGGGAAGGGAAGGGAAGGGAAGGGAAGGGAAGGGAAGGGAAGGGAAGGGAAGGGAAGGGAAGGGAAGGGAAGGGAAGGGAAAATGTTGGTACAGTAAAACCATTTTTCCCTTATTACTTATCAAAAGGTTTTTCTGTGCCTGAAAGAGAAAACTGTAACCAGCACTTAACTTTCTAGCAGATGTGATGCATTTCTTTTCCTACGGAGTAGTGATACTCCAATGTTTGTATTAAATCAGAGACCCGTTGATGCCAAGTAATACATTCCTAAGACACAAGTGAAATGCCAAATGCAGATGAAGAGAAGATGAAAACCAAGCAATTGTACAATTCACTAGTATAAAAGCTGTTCTTTATCTCCACCCTTTAAATATGTCCATAATTACAAAGTGTCCATGCATTTAATGCTTCCCATAGATGCCTTACAAATGAGTAAAATTTTCTTTATACACTTGTATTTCATGGAGCCACACACAGCCTGTCAAAACAATTCCACAGCAACTACAGCATCATCCTTCCTGTTTCTTTAAACAGATTCTATTATCACCACTTTACCTGATTAGAACTCCAGTCTGCTGGGCAATTTTCCACGTAGAGATAATGCTCATCCTCTCCATTTTCTTTTTCCAGCAGCTTAAAAAACCCTTACATTAGCAAAAGCAATTATTAAAAAAAAAAAAACAACAAAAAACAAACAAACAAAAAAAACCACTCTAGCTTCTCTTAATTCAGAGAAGAGATTCAGACTGTAAACTACTACTATAACCTCAGTAAGAGTGATTTATTTGAGCTGCCATCATCAAAAACATATTCTCTTAATAGTGTGTGTGAGCTGGGTGTTGTTTATATAATTTCAATTTTTTTATTTCCAGAGTCTATTTTTTGCACCTTTGAGCATGTTTGCATGCATGTTTGCACCTTTGTGTATGTTTGAAGTGAATATCTATAGGGACTTATCTGCTCCTGAGCTCCATTTGGCAACCTGAACTTAACCTTAGCTTTTAAGTAGAGTGCTATGCTGTATGTGTAATCAGTAATTCAGTATGTTCACAAAGCCACAATACCTCTTTTTCCCACTGTATATGACCATCCTAACCTGTTTTAATCACATGGAAAATACAAGAAAATCTGACTTTGCACTCTTATTCCTTATACTTATCACCAAACTGCATTAATGCAGTTCAAATGTATTCACAATTCCAAATGCTGTGTTTATAAATAATTTGAAGGGAGAGCAGTTGATAGGAAGAAAAGCACACACCAGATAAATATCTCTGGTTTCTATTTGGAAAATCAGAAGTGAAAAAAACAACAACCCTGAAGTAACCAAAAAAGCATAGTAATTTGGAAGATTTGGCAAGGTGTAGCTGTACACAGTTTCATTTTCCATAATCCCTCATTTGTCCAGGCACGTGGCTTGTGTGTGTATTCTTTCTGTATGTGCAAACTTTAACAAATATGCATATAAATGTCTTTATGGAAGTAATATATCAGAAGACATTATGGAATGTAATAGATTAGAGGATAGTATGACTATTATTCTTACTACATTACTTGGGTCCTGGATGTCCTGCTGTGACTGAAATTGAGATTCAAACAAATCTGACATTCTTTAGCCCATCACCTTTGATATTTTTCACTGACCTTTGCCTCTTCCAGCCTGTTGCTCAGAACAGATTTTCTCATTAAAATTATTTGAATAAAATTGAACCAGGAAAGCAAATCTGTTTTAAACAGTTCCACTAAGTGAAATTATTTGCTGTTGAGTTAAGCTTGGGTGCATTCATAGGAGCAAACAGGCTGGCGGAACTACAAGGGCTGCAACCTCTTGCAGACTCATGAATGAGCAGTAGAGAGCAGACCATGAGATCTTCTGCTGGCTTGTAGTCTGGGGAGTGTCCATTTTTTTTCAGCCTCAGCCAAAACTTTCTGTACTGAAGGTATTCACACTTTCACCTCAGGTGGACAATGTAAATCTGAATCAGAAAAGGAGTACTATATAAATATTTTCTATATGCAACACTCTCATCCCTCGTAGTTCTCCAAACAGTCCAAATTATGCTCCTTGTCTTCAAGTACTGACAAAAACACAAATTTAATAAAACAAACATGTTCTTCTCTTAACACCTAGACTAAGACTTGCAGATTTCCCAGGTTGCTGAGTTTCCCCGGAGACCTCCTTAGTCATACAGACACAGCCATTGAGGGAGCTCTTTGAAGATGATGTATTTTCTGTCAGCAATCTCCAGTGAGGCAGGAAATTCCTTCCATCCTTCTGTCAAAAGAAGTGATGCTCATTTTTTGTTGTTCTTTACTGCATGAAGTGGTGACAAAAGTAAAACCAAGTCCATGGTGTGGTAACAGATGAGCAGAAGTGCTGGCACGACCTCCTTCTATTTCAAGACATCAATAAGGTTGGAAAAGAACACTAAGTTCATGTAGTGCAAACACCAGTCCATCCAAAATATGTTCACTAAACCATGTCCCCAAATGCCACATCTTCATGTTTCCTGAACACCCCTGATGACTCTACCATCTCTCTGGGCAGCCTGTGCCAATGCCTCACCGCTCTTTCTGAGAAGAAACTTTTCCTAATATGCCAACAGAACCTCCTCTGGTGCAACTTAAAGCTACTATTTCTCATCCTACTTCTCAGCTTAAGGAATAAAATGAAGAACCTGGTATATTTAAAATTTGGATTCTTTTAAATGAAATGTTATAGCATGAACCACTACAGCTCCCATAATTCTACAAGAAAAAAATGGCCTCCTAGAAGGTTCGTGGTAGGCTCAGAGCAAAGCATGATGAATGACTTCCAGAACATTGCGCTGTCAGGAGGGAAATAATTTATCCATCTTCAAAAGCAGGAGTATGTTGTCTTTGATTTGGGGTTTTTGGTTGTTGAGCTGCTAGGAAGATGTGATTCTGTGCAGCAGAGGGCAGTCAGTAGCTGACAGATATACACATGCCCACACACAACTGGCAAACCCAGATCACATGCACACAAGCACCTCTTCACAATATTGGAAGGATACTGTCCATATTGGGATATATCAAAAAAAGGACTATCAAGTTTAAAATCTCTGCAGATAAGTCAGTCGCTCCCCGTCTGAACTACTGAGCTAAGAATACTGAGTTTCTTATACTGGGCAGAGGACTGGGGTCTCTTTATCTCTGCTTAATGTATCCCCATTTACGAATCTCAGATGTTCTCAATACTGCATTGCTTCAGTTACAGCAACAAGGATTAACCTTTAAAAAAAGGTGCTGGAATATTAATTCTGAATGCTGTCCATTTATGTCTTCATGAACTTCTAAACAACCAGAATCAATGAGACCAGGAGACCAGGAATCTGACCATGGCACTGGATTATCTTGTCATTTGTTTTCATCTATTGTGACTTTTTCTCTGCTTACCTTTCTGAGGCTTCCTAATAACCACTACAACACACTACCTTGAGGATGGAGCCATTACTTTAGGTATGAGTTAGATCTCTGTACATAGGAAATTATCAATATACTCAGCTTCTTTCTATGAAAAAGAAAATAAATCAACAAAAGAGGTGAAAAGAAGAGCAGTGCAAAGAATAGGCAATTTCAGTGGTTCTGAAGATAAGGAAATTTCTTGTTAGTCTGCCTTGCTGGAGTATATTTGAAGAATATTCTCCTGTAATTCAGCAGAGGCTGATCATGCTCTTTGATGAAAGTAGTTCAGTTGTACAAAACACATCTAAGCAAAACAATCACGAGCCTGTTAGAGAAAGTCAGGTTTGGCAGTAGAATTTATTCATGCTTGATGCTATTTGGTCTCTGCCCTGGCTGATAGCAGAAGTTGCTACCAGCTGGAAGTGAAAAAACATTTAACTTTTTCCAAAATCTGCAAATGATTTTGACTCAGTCTTTCAGCCTGTATCTGCCTGACATTTTATTTGGGGCATTTACAGTTGCTATGCTGGGTTCTGCCAACATTACAGGAACAGTTCTCTATCTTGCTCAAACTGATGAAAGAAATCTCCAAGCGATAAATGGAAAACAGTCTGCTCATAGGGAAGGGCATTCTAAACCTTTAGCAGTTAGTAACTGGTTTATAGATTTCCTTTAAATTGCTTCAACAGCAACGTTGCTTCCCAGATCACTGTCTCCCTGTTTTATGAAAGTGTTAGTCTCCGTGTTAATCCTTAGGATTTTTCAGCATTTAACAGAATAAATTAGTTTGAAAATTATGTAAAGTTGAGAAATGCCTTCAACTCCATATCTTACTGAAGATGAAGGAGCTAAAAGAATGCACTTTATTGTTTATGGTATAAGATACTCTAATGAATAAGCATTGTCATGTTTTGTTTTATTTTTTTTTCTTCAATATTTGCTCTTTAACTCCCAAATCCTGGAATTTAAGTATAAAAGAATCTTAATGTTCTTTCTTTCTTGTCTCCACGGGTGAAGTTTTAAAATATCGCTCATATACACAATTTAGTCTTAAAAAACCGATGATACAAAATGGATCAATATTTAGTATTATCAGCCATCATTTAATTATATAATCTTTGAATTTTAAGCATGTCTCACAATTTTAGGGTCCTTAATTAGAAACTTTTGAGTGCTGAGAGTTAAGATTATTTCTGCAGTAGAACCCTTCAGAGTTTTAGACTCTGCAAGTAAAGCTGCATGGGAAAAAAGTACCAAGTTACTGCTGGCCCTGAATCAAATCATTTTCATGGACGCTCAGGCAGGATCACAATAAATGGTGTTTTCAGTGCAATCAGGAAGTGACAAGCAGCAACAAAAACTGAATCCAAGTTTTCTGTGGGAAATTCTCCCTGATTTCTTACACACAATTCCCTCCTGTTTGCAATGAAAGTGATAAATGGATAAACATTTTTGTTAGTCGTCAGGAGCATCGCTCAAACTGCGCCTACCAGGAACTAAGGACAAGGGCTCTTTGCCTGAACCTGTGACATCTCCTGACTACACTTGTGACAGGTTCCTTTCCCTCTGCCTTCACATCCCAGTGCTGACAAAGTGAGAGAGCTCATGCTTTTGTTGCAAGCGAAGAAAGAACCTGAAATCTGGGTTAAGCACACAAACCCTATGACCTTATATTTCCGGCCACGTTCCTGGCTGTAATTCAGTCTGAGGGCACTTCCCCTCTGTTTGGGGAAAACTTTGTTCAGGATATCTGCTGAACAGTGCAAACTGTAGCAATTTAGTCCTTCTCAAGCTTGGCTCCACCAGATGGCATGAAGAAAGTTTTCCTTTTTGTAACAGTATTGAGCAATTCTGGATCACCAGAGCATACTGAGAGCCTGGATCAAGTGAGCATTTGTACATGGGGTTTCCATTATAAATGGTGGGTTATGTGGGTCTAATAAACAAGTTTAGTTCTGCATTGCATTGATAATGTGTTCAGATTCATTCCTGCTACCTCATCTCATTGCTACCTCATAGCAAGATTCATAATCAAGTCAGAGATGTGATTAAATCAAGAAAATCACAAAACGCTACATTGAGAATACAAACATGTCAGCCTTTAAGCATTTCATTCATAACTTAACTAACTTCATTTTTTGCTAAACAAAATAATCAAAGCCAAACAAAAATGATACTGCATTTTTTGTAAAAGCAGTAGCAACAGGGTCTTTTTACCTACAGTTGTTGACTGCACCATCCAGTAACCTGAAGTGGAAAGGAGGTACTGAAATATGATGAAATGACCAATACACATTCTACTTCTATCAATAGAAACAAAGGAAGAGAAACCAAAAATATATGTCTCCTGAGGATCCTGAGTACAGAGTCTCAGAAGATTGGTATAAGCAGAACTGGATCCCAGATAGAGCATATGTCAAAGATGGTAGTTTTGACCAAAAGATCAGGAAGAGTGAACATCGGAGATACAGATTGGATCAAGAAAAGAAAAAGAGTTTTTCAGATTTCTTGCCTTAATAAATAAAATCAGCTATTGCAAATCATGTATGTCTTCACCCATCACCTAAAATAAGAGCTAGAATGAATCATCACTATCAATAAAGTGTAGTGTTGTGAAAAGTGTATTATTCCTTGACTGTTACTTTGCTTCAGTGCAGTAGGAATACTTTATCTACTTCCAGACTTAATTCAGAAAGGGTTAACCAAAAAATCTTTGACAGGAAAGTAGAGCACAAAAAAATTAACAAAGAGCTCTCCTTTTTTTTCTGACAAGTAATCATGAGACCAATTAAACTGTTTAAGAGAGAACTTTGGGCAGGTTCTTCATCCTGTGATACAGAGTTAGAAATGCACAGATGTTTTTCTTAAAATATGGTACTTCTACTTACTATTTTTCTTCTATGAAGGCTTCACAGACCTTCAACTAGTTAGTTTTACAGCAAGCCTGTGAACAGCTAATTACAACATCAGTTTTATAGATGGGAGAAGCAGCTATTCAGACTAAAGGATCTGCCAAAATCACAGAATATCTGACCTACATCCTCATGAAATTGCTTGTCGACTTTGCATTCATTTTACAGTACCTTAAACCCAGGGAGAGCAGAGAGTAGAAATCAGTTAATTGTAGTCCTAGGACAGTCATGTACAGTTTGCCATTACGGGAAACCTAGGTCATTTGTTATGACACTGGAGTATCCAACTGATCCTGTCATTAATCACTATGACATCACAGGACAGCTACCTTATGGTGTAAAATAATCTCTTCTATGTTACAGAAATTAGATATCTTTAAAGACAAGATTATTTCTACACCACTTGGAAAGTACATTAGCTTTTTGCTTCCTACTAGAACCTTGTCTTAAAAACTCTGGTTAAGATTTATAAAGGAAAAGCAAGAACTTCACAAATGTCCTGCAAGAAAAAAGGGGGCTCATGATTGTATCCATGTACGTATCTCCATCCTAACCATTTAAACCTGAACATTAAGAATCCCTCTCTTGAAATGCACCTTCACAGCAGATCAGAGATGATAATTACTGTTCCCTCTCACACACGCTTAGTCCCGTAATTTCCTCTCCACTGATGGAAAGTTTTGATTAGAAATCTTCTCCAGTGGTGATTCCAGTGGTGATTTGAGAGATTAAGAACCATTAGACAGTGTGAGAGGGAGGTAGACTGGTGGTGTGACTCTCTGCAAGAAAGGACCAGAGATTGCAATTCCCAAACTGTAGTGGACCCTCTCCCTTGCCGTGGTCAAACCAAGAGAGCTGACTTGAGAAGAGAGGAGGAATAGCAGCAGGTCCCACCTCAGTGATGCAGGCAGCGCCCATCTCGACCTATCTCGGCTCCTCAGGTGCCTGTAAGTAATAGGTTTGAAGATCTGAAGCTGGAGGGTGAGGCAGCTGACAGTGAGGTGGAGGGACAGCCTCCAAGCTTTTCTAAGGAGAGGCGATCAGCTCCACACTTGAAAACTGCCTCTTCCAGTAAAGAGAGGAGGGTGACAGTCATAGGTGACTCCCTTCTAAAAGGAAGGAGGGCCCGATATGTTGGTCTGACACCACCCGGAAGTGTGCTGCTTCCCTAGGGCATGGGTCAGGGATATCTCTAGAAAGCTTGCTGGGCTTATTTGCCCATCTGATTATTATCCCTTACTGGTAGTTCAGGTTGACAGTGATGACAATGGGGGATGCTGAGAAAGCGGAGATACTGAATGCCTTTTTTGCTTCTGTCTTCAGTGAAAAAGCTCTCCCTGGGGAATCCCAGACCCTGGAGGTCAGTGAGAGGGTCTGGGGAATGGAAGACTTCCCTTTAGTCAGGGAAGAGGTGGTCTGGGAGTGCCTAGGCAACACCAATGTTCACAAATCCATGGGACCCAATGGGATGCATCCATGGGTGCTGAGGGAGCTGGCAGAGTTGATTGCTGAGCTGCTCTTTGTCATCTTTGAGAGATCTTGGACAATGGGGGGAGTGCCTGAAGACTGGAGGATAGCCAATGTCACTCTGATCTTCAAAAAGGGCAAGAAGGAAGATCCAGGTAATTATAGGCCAATCAGCCTCACCTCTGTCCTTGGAAAGGTGACAGAACAGCTTGTGCTGGATGCTATCTCCAGACAACTGGAACAGAAGGAGGTGTAGTCAGCATGGGTTCACCAGGGGGAGGTCGTGCTTGACCAACCTGGAAGCCTTCTACAATGCTGTCACTGGCTGGGTGGATGGGGGGAGAGCAGTGGATGTAGTCTATCTTGATTTAAGCAAGGCATTTGATACTGTCCCCCACGACATCCTTAAAACAAAGCTGAGGAAGTATGGGATAGATGAGTGGACAGTGAGGTGGGTTGAAAACTGGCTGACTGGCAGAGTGCAGAGAGTCGTTGTTGGCGGTGCAAAGTCCCGTTGGAGGCCTGTAACCAGCAGTGTTCCTCAGGGTTCAGTGCTGGGTCCGATCTTGTTCAACATCTTCATCAATGACCTTGATGAGGGGATAGTGGCCACCCTCAGCAAGTTTGCTGATGATACGAAGTTGGGAGGATTGGCTGACATGCCTGAAGGCTGTGTTGCCATTCAGCGAGACCTGGACAGGCTGGAGAGCTGGGCAGTAAGAAACCAGATGAGGTTTAACAAAAGCAAGTGTAGACTCTTGCATCTGGGGAGGAATAATTGCATGCATCAGTACAGGTTGGGGGATGACCTGCTGGAGAGGAGCTCTGCGAAGAGGGACCTGTATGTCCTGATGGACGACAGGTTGGCCATGAGCCAGCAGTGTGCCCTTGTGGCGAAAAAGGCCAATGGCATTCTGGGGTGCATTAAAAAGAGTGTGGCCAGCAGGTCGAGGGAGGTGATTCTCCCCTTCTACTCTGCCCTGGTAAGGCCTCATCTGGAGTACTGTGTCCAGTTCTGGGCTCCCCAGTACAAAAAAGACAGGGATCTCTTGGAAAGAGTCCAGTGGAGGGCCACAAAGATGGTGAAGGGCCTGGAGCATCTCCCCTATGAAGAAAGGCTAAGTGAGCTGGGTCTGTTTAGCCTTGAGAAAAGGAGACTGAGAGGAGACCTGATCCAGGCCTATAAATATCTAAGGTATGGGGGGCAGAGTGGCGAGGCCGGACTCTGCTCAAAACTGGTGGGGGGTCTGGAGCACAAGTCTTATGAGGAGAAGTTGAGGGAGCTCGGATTGTTCAGTCTGGAGAAGAGGAGGCTCAGGGGAGACCACATTGGACTCTACAACCTCCTGAAGGGAGGTTGTGGTGGAGAGGGATTTGGCCTCTTCTCCCAGGCAACGAGCAGGACACAGGGTAATGGCTGCAAGTTATATCAGAGGAGGTTTAGATTGGACATAAGGAAGAACTATTTCTCTCAGAGAGTGGTCAGGCACTGGAACGGCTGTCCAGGGAGATGGTGGAGTCACCGTCCCTGGCAGTGTTCAAGAGGCATCTGGACGACGTGCTGCATGATGTGGTTTAGTGCTTGTGGTGGCAATGGTGATGAGGAGACGGTTGGACTAGATGATTTCATAGGTCATTTCCAACCTTGTAATTCTATAATTCTATGATTCTATGATTCTTTTTTCTGCCGTGTGTGGAGACAGGACAAGGGGAAATGGCCAGAAACTGCAGCATAGGAAGTTCTGCATGAATGTGCGCAAGAACTTCTTTACGGTGAGGTGACGGAGCACTGCAACAGGCTGCCCAGGGAGGTGGTGGAGTCTCCTTCTCTGGAGATGTTCAAGACCTGCCTGGATGCCTACCTGTGCGACCTGATGTAGGGAACCTGCTTTGGCAGGGGAGTTGGACTCGCTGATCTCTGGAGGTCCCTTCCAACCTCTACAATTCTGTGATTCTGTGATTCTGTGATTCCAGACATTCTTCAAGATTAGTATTTTGCAATGAACAGGGTGACATATCAACCAGATTAACAACTAGATGATATAACATGAATAGAACCAGAGTTTTATTTCTAATGAAAGCATATTACCTTCAAAATTTTAAGTTTGATTTTACATTTCATTCATGTCCATGAACCAGTAGCCTGAATGATGACATGCTTTGCTCTCCTTGTTCTTCAAGCAGTAAAGTCATTATCGGCTTTCAGGACTTACTAGTCTGCCCTCACTGAAATTAAAAGAATTCTGTTTTCATAGAAAAGTTGTGTCAGATCTGCTTACTGCGATATCTAACTTCAGTTCTGAGATTTGCAGTGAAATCTGGAACAGCATGTGCATCTGTACAACACATTTCAAATATCCAGCATATTCAAGGAGGATCTGCAGACCTCAGCAAAGTAGAACATTAAGCATGGTCTGACACTTTATAGACTTAGATTTATTAGAAAGGAGGTTAAATACCAGAGATTTGTTTCCATCTCTCATTAGATCCTATTTCCTTTTTCTTCACCTGACTGCTAATAACTCACCTTCTTGCAGGCTTTAGCTACCTATTCAAGTAACCCTTGGAGAAGATTATTAGTATTGCAGTTTGGGATTTTGGCACCCACTATTTTTTTGTAGATTTAGTCTTTAGTCTCCATGTAAAAGAATTTGAATGCAAAATTAGAGAGAGGCACATGTCTCTCCGTGCTTGCAGAGGTCTCCATGCACCTGCAAATATATTACCAATTTTCAAAAATACATTAAGTGTTCTGAGCTTCCTTTGTGTGCACTCATTCTGGATGGATTCCCGCTCAGAAAGATTTATAACTAATACTGAGAGTAGCAGAGGAAGGACTTTAATCACTGCCTGTTTTAATAATGGGAAACTGAGTCTCAATAAGATTAAATCCAGCTAAACTGTAAGATCATTCAACCAAGGAAGAAATTGAGCCAAGATCTAAATCAAGTGTGTTAAATACGAGATCATTAGATCATTCTCCCTTTGTCCTCTTTTTTTTTTTCCCCTTCATTTTTTTCTCCATTACCTTTGATGGGAGATTTGAAACATAACTGAAATTCCTAAAGCTCTAGTCGATCAGACTTAATTTGGTCTAATCATAGGCACAGAAGTTCCAATATTTTCTTCTTATTTCTCCATCACATTAAGTTGACCACATAAAATCTTAGAGTACTTCATTCTGAAAGACTAAAGCTAGTAGGAGAAATTATAATGCAAACCATGTGATGCTCTTTCTCTGTTTACAAGGTTGTTGAAAACTCTATTTTCCAAGGAAAAAAACATACCTCGTGGATAACCAAGTCCAGATTCTTATTTCATTTCATTTGGTTTAAACAGATAGTAAGCATTTTTGCAGTGTTTGATATACATTTTGCACACATACATGTGTGTCAAAGTAAAACAAAAAAACAAACTAGCAAACTTTCATATCTATGTCTGCATATATATCTATAACTGCGTTTGACTTAAGGCAAATATTCCTTAAATGATACCTCATCTAAATCAAAATTTGCAGCACTGAAACTCATCTGAATACTGTTAAAATGTTTATTACTTACTGTTGAACACTTTTAATAGTTTAAGGTGACAGAAATTCAACCAAACGTAAGTCAGGCCATTAACTTTCTATCAAAATGCCTCAATAGGCACGCTAAAGGTCTGTCTAACAAAGCATATAAAACAAATTACAGTGGAATTTATCGTATTGTACTGCATTGTATTATTTATTAATTTTGTGCTCTTCTCAGTTAAAGAAACAAACAGGAGCTTCCTTTGAAGGGATCTGTTGCTCTCTCTTCCAGTTGAGTATATCCAAGACCAAATCATTTCAGTTCTCTCTCATGTGGTCTACAAAATGGACACTGAAATGATAGCTCATGTGGATTATAATCTTGATCAAGCAGCTACAAAATTATAAAATACAGAGGTAACTTTCTGATATTAGGAATGAAACAAGTTCATGTCTATTTACCTCCCTACGACTTTTCCAGTGTGTCCAAAGAGGCTTAAAGAAAACAAGGAAAGTGTAATGACATGGAGCAGATGTATGCCCACAGATCAAAACTTTAACCTGGAAAACTCTCTGACATATAGTAATGCATTAAGATGCAGATATTTGTCTGTGTATTTGTCAAAAGAACATTTTGTCCAAGCATATTGAGAGAACTAATTTTAACAAGTCATATCAAATGAATCTCTAACTTAAATTGCTAAGGTTATGATCATCCTGCTGTCAGGAATTTTAGTTAAGAAACAAGTGAGTAAAATTCTTTGGCGAAAGGACAGAGTTACATGTTACATACTTGTAATAAATGTAAATGGTTTATATTCTAGAAAATACACAAAGTAAGATACCAATTTTAAATAAAAGAAGCAGTTCATTTCTGTTACATAGATACAGGATTATAGCATACAAGGCTAAATAAGTATGCAATAGACACATGAAATATAATTTATGTAATAACTATGTAATATAAATATAATAGCCTTTAAATAGTTAAGTAAAATATAACCTATGGATTGAAAATTTGATTTGATTGCTACACAGTTCTCTCATCTGTATTTTTTTTTTAATGGCAAGCACACATCAATCATTTAGTCTACCTAAAATCTTAATCCAGTAGTATTAATTAAATATTTTTCTTTTCCTGGTTGAAAAATACATAAATCAGCTAACTAATTGTGGTGGGTTTTTGTTGTTGCTTTTTAATGAGTAGGCAAAAATACTCATCATTTTAAATTGTTTCAGTAGGCATTCTGTGTTACTCCAGCTGAGACAACATTCGTTGATTTCAGTGTTGATGTAATATTAGGAAAATGAATTCATTCTACATTAACAGTAAGTTATAATATCATTCTTCAAGTCTTAAACATGTTGCTTATGAAAAATTTCTCACTACTTGTGCTTTTTCAGATGTTGCCACCTTAAAATTTTCAATGACATAATCTTCCATTTCTAGTAAAATTAAATTTTCGTATCCTCCAATATGAACTGATATAATTAATTGCATATTCCAGAGCCAGTACTAATGTATAATGCTAAGAACAGGAATGTATGACTGGACAGATTGGATCAAGTTGTAAGTCTTCTTGTTTTGCCTCTAATGGTAATCACTGACAAATAAGTACGAGTATGAAATTAAGTTTCTGGTAGAAAAGAAAGCAAACCTATGGCAATTCATCAGTATTGTAGACTGTCTGAACTTCATATTGCTTCCAGAAAACCTCTAAGATCTGAAATATGGAAATTATTAATATGTAAGTATTTCTGTTGGAAGAGGAATAGAGAAGTTTAGAAATACTAATGGCAATTTCCTTTGGGTAAATCTTCTTGAACATCTGAAAATGCTTCCCCAGCTCATAAGTCACAGCACCATTAAACAAATCTTGATTGTCATCAATGATGAGGTCTCATACGTGATGAGCATCCTTGGAAATGAGGCCAGCTTTTTGTTTCAAAGATAGCTGGCACTTACATCACATAAAACTTTGCATATATTGAAATATGGTTACTGATGAAGAAAAATAAAAGGAAGAGCTACATGCTGTAGATCAGATACCACTGGAGGTTAAATAGGCCCAGTTCTAAAGAACCTGGAAAATTCTGCTTAGCTGGTATATCTAATCTCTGAGGATGTCTCCTATTTTAGCTGTATGTTTTCACAGATGGCTGAAGTTTTACTGCTGCATAACCCAGCAGGATGTTGCTGAAGACAAAGATGGGTTTATGCCAGCTACACCATGGTCAATCAAATGCCTTGGTGGTATGCCACTTCCTATTTGGATTTCAGCACCGCTTAAGTAGCAGTTAGGTACCTGGGCTGCTTCTGTACACATGCTAAAGTATAAACTAGTGTGGCTCAGGAAGCAATGAGTAAGAGGGGAAAGTGCAAAATTTTCTAACTTATTAGTCAATGAAATTACATTTAAAGAACAAGAGAGTCTGGATGTCAACACAGGATAAGGATACTATAAAGATTCCTTCCTGAGAACTTTTATTATGTATAATTTCTTAAAGGAAAAATAGGAATAGTGAGTCACTTGCATTTTTTTTCCAGATAAGCATGAAATGCATCCAAGAAATAATAGGGCAGCCAGGTACTAGATCTATGTTATGTCAGTCAAGACAGCAGCCAGCTACTTGTGGTTGGGAAACAGAGTCCAAACACTCCACAAGAAGCTGGAGTGACACATAAAATTGGAGTTATGTTCCTTCTCTCTATTAAAAATACATCTTTGATGCAGCATGATTCACCTCTTAGGTGTATAGCCAGATCACTTCCTCTAGTTCAGCATCATTTTCACAGCCAGCATCTGACAAGCTCATTTCCAAGTGGTCTGAATGCCAAATGTATAAGTCATTGCAAATGCAGTTAAAAGGAAAGTTCTCACTTTTTTCATTGTTCTGCTAGGCTCCAAGATATAAATTTGTATTGGCACACAAAATGACCTTTATCCAAGAAAAGTTCCTAAGAGCGCTTAATCTCCGAGCTCTCCTTCTACAGTGTTCACTGTTTTTGTCTAATAACTACAAGGAATAGATAGAATATTTCAGGTATGTCAGAAGAACTATGCTGGAGAAAGGCTTTCTTGGTCTTGCAGCTCTTCTATACAGACCTCATGATCCCTAGATAGTCCAGCTGATTCCACCAAATGCCAAGTATAGTTGTCATTGTTCGAGAGTACTTCCAGAGTACACGGCGCCAGACATTAAAACTCAGAATGCATATTTATCATGTTACACAGCATTGGATGAATGCCCACATCTGTTCCTCATACTGACTAGACAAAAAATGGGGCAGAGTGAAGGAAATAAAAATCACCAATCTCCCACACGTAAAACAAAAACCTGTAAACCTTGTGACCTTTAGCTAGAGCATTGCTAGTTTCTCCATTACAGCACATGTTCATAAGTATCTCACCGCTGGTTGTTTCTAAGAAATAAACAGCTTCCTCTCAGAAGGGATGAGGTTGTTACAATTTGGAGGTCAGAGATCAAAAGACTTTCAGGGAAAGTGTTTTCTAATCACTGTATCTCCCTATTCTTAACTCAAATTCCACTGCACATCAAGAAAACTGGGGAAATGTCAGTTTCTGAGCCAGAGTTTTGCCTAAGAGGGCACCTTTCCTGATGACCAGAGATGGGAGGTCTGGCTATCTTGTTTGCCTCTTTTTCTTGGCAATTGAAGGCTCTATATCCATCACAAAATACTTCACAAAGGGGAAGAAATTGTATCAGTTCTCACCTGTAGTGGGGGAAAGTGTAGCACAGGAAAGTATGTACTTTTGCTCAGTGTTACATAAAAGGCTGATTACTGACCCTCTATTGCAACACCACTTGTTTATTCCAAGGCTGCAGAGCTGCTTCCAGTCTGAACTCAGCTTTTTGCCCCCTTCTTCTCATAAAATACTCAGGACAGGTTCTCCATGCAGACTTCACTTTGTTCTTGATTTGTGATCTTTTTTACCGTTTTCAGTTTTAAGGCTGCCAACTATTTGGGAAAGAGATCTTGTTTTTCTCAACATAGACTACTACACAGGTCATCTTTTGCAATATCATAGCTGAAAACCTGGATATGCCAAGAATCAAACTGTCAATATGCTTACTTGCACGTGATGCAAGGCTATCCGGTTTTGCATTTTATGAATAAAATTGAAGGCTGCAGCAGAAAAACAACATCAACAAAACCAACAAAAAAGTAGCAAGGATAGTAATTTTGTCGGGAAAATACATTGTTCCCTGAAAACATTTTTCTCCCCAAAATTCCATCACTGAAAATTTTAGTGAGAAGATATTTTGGAAGCAATAAAATCCACTGTGAGAATAAACTGCCCTTTTAAAATCACATGAGAAAAACCAGCCAACTAACTGAACAAAAAAACTTATTCTCCATTTTTGAAGCTCACAAAGTCTGGTACAATTCTGATAAAGAAAAAACAAAACAAAACAAAACAAAAAAAGAAACTGCTCCTTAGCAAAATATTCTTTTATGTATTGATAATACAACATTCAGAGAAAAGAATTAAAAGAAGAAAAAATTAGGACCCCTTCAGAAAACTATAAGATAATCTTGCAGCCAAAACTTATCTAAGAGAAAGCTCAGTAAGAAATATGAGCTCTGCTCTGAAAGTAATGCCTGCTATTTTATTATTTTGGCCCACAAAATCAGAGGTGGGTATTGACAGTAGAAGCTGAATATTCCCACCAATATTCTATTACATTTTGTTGATGTGAGACAGATGGCAGCAGAAGGGCAATCTGACAAAACGGTGTCTGACATGGATGTGTGTATGAAGTGAAGGTGTGGAATTGAATTCCTCCATGCAGAAAGAAAACCATTCACTGATGCTTGCTGAACGTTTATGCAGACCCAAGAGAGGTGTGTTTTATCAGTGGTGACTGTGACATGACAGAAAAACCATATTTTGGATGGCCATGCACAGCTTTCACACCACAAAATGAAGAATGCATTGATCAGCCTATCATCCATGTAATTTGGCAGATTACAATCAGGGAATTGTGTACAAAGATGAATATCAGTGCATTGGAAATAATGCTGGCAACACTGCAATATCACAAAGTTTGTGCCAGTTGGGTATCATGAGTGCTCACACAGGAATAGAAAGAACCCCATATGCAAGATTGTCAGGACCTACTGAACCAATACGAGGCTGAAGGTGACAGTTTCCTGGTTCACATTATTACCGGTGACAAGACGTAGCATCACCACTATGAGCCGCAGACAAAACAGCAGTACATGGAGTAGGAACATGTGAATTTCCTGTTGAAAAGTTCAAGATGCAGTTCTCAATGGCTAAAGGGATATGTACTGTCTTTTGGGATATGAAAGGGGTGATCTTTCCAGATTGCCTGGAATGCAGACAAACCATCAACTCTGACTGCTACTTCATGACACTGACTAAGCTGAAGATTTGAACTCCCGAAGTTAGGACGCAGAAGAAGACAACCTTTCTCTTGAAACACAGTAACACAAGGCCTTGTACATGTTTGAAGACCATGGAGAATGTTGCCAATCTTGGCTGGGCAGTTCTACCACATCCACCCTATAGTCCAGATATGGTAGCTTCTGACTTCCATCTGATCAGGCCAATTAAAGATGGACTTCACGAACAACATTCTCCTAGCAATGACACCATAAAGCAGCTGTGAAACGATGGGTCATTTCCACAATTTTTACGATCGTAGCATGCAGGCTTTTGTTCATCACTGGTGATAACACACAGCTAATGGTGGTGACTATGTTGAAAAATGGAATTTTGTGGTTGAGAATTCGCTGTATCAAATAGTGTTATTGTGCTTTTTGTATATTTGTTCTAGCAAATTTTTGTATATCTGTTGTAACAAATATCTGTTGTATTTTTGTATAATTCTATGTATATAGATATAATATAATGTATCTGTGTAATTTTTGTATATCTGTTGTAACAGTGCTTTTTGTATATCTGTTGTAATAAATAGAAGACATTATTTTTGGAGAAAGCTACATATCTTCATGTCACCATATTCGTTTTCAGTGCCTTGGTTTCCCCATGCAGTGCTCCTACTTTATTCTGTAGAAATGGTTCCTTTGCTCTGCAAAGCTGTCATTTACTTGCCTTCATTGGACAATGCAATACTTTTCCGCATAAAGCAAAGTAGGAGGTCCAATCACTCTGGACATGTGCACTGAAAATGAGCAGTACTGATAGTATGTTACACAACAATGGAAATTTTTCTGTCAGTTGAAAAAGCTGATCTTCAGAATTTACATTTATTTACATTTATTTATAAGAAATGAAGAAAAAATAAACCCATTATTTGAGCTGGAAAACTAAGGCAAAGGAGTTCAGTGCTTAGCTCTGGCTTATTTCAATGGAAGAAAGTATCACAAAAGAAGAGCATAACCATCTTGTGGAAAATCTCACAGGAAACCTGTGGTAAAGTCACCCTTGAGCTCATGTCTTGTGAGTTCCTACCTAGCAACCAGTGAATGCAAACTACATCCATGGTTGGTATATGAAATCAAAACTTGAAAAAGAAATGAAATGCTTTCAAAACACCTCAAGCACTAACAATTACTGCCCTTCTAGTTACATTTTTGAGGATTTCTATACTTTTCAGTCAACCACTAAACTGAGGCTCAACTAAAACAGTATATTTCTTTCTCACCTTCCATGTTCATGAAGAGGAAAATAGTTGAATTCAGGAAATTCAGAACTTCTGACTTCATTGTAACTCTGATTCATTACTGCATGAACCAAACAATGCTAAGGCTCTCTGTAGGCTGATCATAAATTAGTAACCACTCCTTAGAGGTATGGACCAGTCACAGCTTCCACTTTCTTTCAGCTGAGGTCCATTAAAGGCACCATGTACAATCAGTGCTCACCTATGAAGTGCCCCTCATAAGGAAGAAAAAAAAAATAAGAGAAAGAATAATGCCCAAATTAAAAACAGTTGTCATACATGTGGTGAATTAAGACTTTTTAAAAACACATTGCTAACATCAGATATCATGTTTAAAATGGAAAGCAAGGCAAAATCTTCGTAAAGTATGTTATGAAAGGGCAATCGATATTGAGCATATATATATATATTTTTTTTTTTTCAAAAAGAAGCTGAAGCATAGCAAATGAATATTTGCTTTTCTGGAAGATACTTGGAAATAAGTGCTTATTTGTATGGACCATGCCTGCATTACGGCTGATAATGACCCAGGATTGGAGCAGGGGCTGTCAAAAAAGAACTCCAGAAAACAGTTGAGAAGAAGGAGCAAGTATGGGAAAAGACGGCAAGTTCTGAGTAGCTTACATTTATATTTTGAAGTAGTAAAAGGAGAATACCTGACAAAGTACACAAGCTTCTGATTTGGTAGAAGGAGAAGAGCCTTCTACTCCTGATTTGTTCTGCTCATTATAAAGATTTTTCCTATGTGATGCTCCCAAAATTTCATTGAGTCCGATGAATCACAGAATCACAGAATCACAAAATGGCCCGGATTTGGAAAGGACCTCAAGGATCACGAATCTCCAGCTCCCTGCCACAGGCAGGACCACAAACCTCCCCATTTAATACTAGACCAGGCTGCCCAGGGCCCCATCCAATCTGGCCTTGAACACCTCCAGGGATGGGGCATCCACAACCTCTCTGGGCAGCCTGTTGCAGCTCATCACCACTCTCTCTGTAAAGAACTTCCCTCTGACATCCAACATATATCTTCCCTCCCTCAACTTAAAACCACTTCCCCTTGTCCTGCAGTTATCTATCCTTTCAAAGAGTTGATTCTCCTCCTGTTTGTAGGCTTTGTTCAGGTACTGAAAGGCTGCAATTATGTCACCCTGCAGCCTTCTTTTCTCCAGGCTGAACAAGCCCAGCTTCCTCAGCCTATCTTCATAGGGGAGGTGCTCCAGTCCCTTGATCATCTTTGTGGCCCTCCTCTGGACCCTCTCCAACAGCTCCCTGTCTTTCTTGTACTGGGGGCTCCAGACCTGGACACGGTACTCCAGATGGGACCTCACAAGAGCAGAGTAGAGGGGGACAATCACCTCCCTGTCCCTGCTGGCCACCCCTCTTCTGATGGAGCCCAGGATACCATTTGCTTTCCGAGCTGCAGGAGCACACTGCTGGCTCATGTCATGCTTTTCATCTCCCAGGTCCTTCTCTGCAGGGCTGCTCTCAAGGACCTCTCCTTCCAGTCTGTATGGATGCCTGGGATTTCCCTGGCCCTGGAGCAAAACTCTGCACTTTGCTGTGTTGAAACTCATTAGGTTCATCCAAGCCCACCTTCCCAGCCTGTTGAGGGCCCTGTGAATGGCTTCTCTTCCTTGCACTGTGTCACCGCACCACTCAGCTTGGTGTCATCAGCAAACTTGCTGAGGGTGCACTCAATTCCGTCATCGCTGTCATTGATAAAGATGTTAAAGAGCACCGGTCCCAAGACAGACCCCTGGGGGATGCTGGTCATTACAGGCCTCCACCTGGACGTGGAACCATTGATGACCACCCTCTGTCTGCAGCTTTTCAACCAATTTCTAATCCATCGGGTGGTCCACCCATCAAATCCACATCCCTCAATTTGGAGATAAGGATGTGGTGGGGGACCATGTCAGAGGTCTTGCTCAAGTCCAGGTAAATGACGTAGGTCACCTTTCCTTTGTCCTCCAATGCTTTCACTCCATCATAAAAGGCCACACACACACAGATTGGTTAAGCATGACCTTCCCCTGGTGAAGCTGTGCTGGTTGTCTCAGATCACACGCTCATTCCTCATGTGATCAAGAATGTGGTCCAGGAGGATCTGTTCCATCATCTTCCCAGGTAGAGGTGAGACTCACTGGCCTGTAGTCCCCTGGGTCCTCCTTGCTCCCTTTCTTATAAATGGGAGGGATGTGACCCTTCCTCCAGTCATCCAGGACCTCACCTGACAGCCACAACTTTTCAAATACAATGGAGAGATGGAGAAGATCCATCTGATTTTGTTGATCATGGATATATAAGTATAAAATGGAATTTGCTTAAAATTAATGCCTTCTATAATACAGGTAAAAAACCCTCTGGAAAAACTGAGTGGAAAATACTAATCACAGCCACAAGGCTGCTGGCTGGATATGATCAGAAAACAGATCATCATTGGTGCTTTCTCTCTCTGGAACTTTTCAGTGGAAATGAAATAAAATAAAATAAAACAATGACACACTGCAGAAATCCAGAGAACATTCAGGCCCTTGCCTGTGGAAAAGAGGAGCATGAGCATGCAGGAGCATGAAAGTATTTTCAAAGAAAATAGCGCATATTGGTATTTTCTCAGGAGGGCTCACATTTTTAGTAAAGAAGTAATAACATATATTCAGACTGAGAGGATCATTGTTTCTTGTGGGAACTGGAAAGTTTCCCTTAGTAAGTTAACCCTTCTGGCTGATGTCCTTTTCTCTAATGAACCGCGATCTTCTTGTTAAGGAGTGGAAAGGATGCAAAGGAGATCGGACTGTGACTGAGTATAGAAGAAGGTCCAATGCGGACACATTACATACCTGAGGAGAATGTATAAAAGGAGGTGAAGAAATATGAAGGGCTTCAGCCAGCCAACACAGAGCTGTGTTTCTGTCTTTTCTGATGGAGATATTTTTGTGTAAGTGGTCTTATTTTTTTATAACTAAAGAAGCATTTCCAACAAAACTATACTTTAAGAGGAAAAGAAACATTTATTTATATCTAAAAAGAAAGAATTTTCTTCCTTTAATACCTGTTTCATCATCTTTTTTTCCAGTGCAAGAATGTTAGCATATTGTTGACACTGCTTTTCCTTTTAATTTGACAGAACAAGATCAGAATTCTTCTTCTTTCCCTAGTTAAGGTTCCCACTTTTCACTCTTACATTTTGAAGCAATGTAAACTGCCAGCTGGATTTTAAGGTTCTATAATAGTGTCTCCAGGGACTATGAACATACTGCAGCAAATGCAGCTTGAGGAGCATAAAATGTCCTTTTTTTCTCTCTCTCTTTTTTTTTTTTTTCTTTTTTAAATTGAATACGAGGCAGTGACCTTCCCAACCTATCCAGAACTAAGAAACCTGATAGCAGGGCTATAGAAGGAGGCATGACATTAGTGGCTTGAATCTAGTGATACATGAGGATTTGTGAAAGGAGATTAAAATCAGTGGGTGGCTAGTATCTCTGTGTTAGCATCTTGCTAAGAAAGCAGTCTTTTCCTCTCCCTTTGCGTCACTTGCAATGTCACAACTGCAAACATAACCACATGTAAAGAATGAAAACTTCATTCTACACTTTACTTTCCCCAGCATCACATAGGAAAGCATGTGAGCTGTTTGGCCAAGCAGAGCAGTCACACGAGCAACGCACTGCATACAGGAGAGGAAAGTAGGATAGTGCTGCTTATACATCACAGCAAAATCAGCAGAATCAGACCCACTGCCCTGCTGGAAAGACAGTATTGTCCTCGCTTCCCCTTTACACATACCTTCAAACACCACATCCTGCATGTATGTGTGACTTAGACAAAGAGTAATTGTGTTAGCATCTCACAATTTCTACTGGTATATACACAGCAAAAATATAGCCTGTTTCTTTCTTTAAGATATCTAAGGTGACCTTACAGATCATTTCATGGAAACATTAAAAACTACATGTTGCCCAGTACAGAAGGATATAGTTAGTACACTTTCAATTAATTCCCAGAATTAGTGACTTAAAGGAAGAATGACATGCAACAGCCAACAAAGCAGTGCCTGGCTCTTCTGGAGTTGCTGAAACACTGACAGACTAAGGGAAGCAGCACACAGCACCAAGTTTCATGTTGGATGTGAGCAATGAGAAAAGAAAGATAATAGAGACCCACAAGTTTATACAGACCACGAGCTTCAAAAGAAGTCAAATGTCATCTTAATTCATAGAAAGATAAGCCTACTCTTTAAATGCTTACTTGCTAAGGAAAAAACTTCTCTGTGCAGCCAGCATCAAATTACCAGAACTTCATGTTAATCTTCTCTTTGTTTTCTGCTAATTATATATCACTTTGGATCTCAGAATGAGCTTGACCATAAACTTTGTAGGAGAGATTACATCCCATGTTCTAATACACTGGTAAGCAACATGGGACCACAATTCTTTAAAATAAGATAAATCTAGATGTAATATAGTTCCAGGTGTAATATAGTTCTCAACTTAAGATGAATGTTTCCTATTCAGCACACTTTTCAGGGCTCATTAATGCTGAAATATTAAGCAGCATTTCTCTTCGGAGCAGTCTCATTCCTCCGAATATTGTACAGAAGGTTTTCCTTTCCAAATCTTCTCTTTATTTTTCACTTTCAGGCTACAAGAATTCACAGCAATATATAAGGAAATTCAGATTCTCTGAATATTGTCTCCAGCCACCTAAAGATTTGCACTAACCCTGAAAAGCTCATTTTTATGAGAGCTTTATTAGTGCCTTCCATGAATCCTAAATTCAAATGGACTTTCAAGGCACATCTAAATAGCTAGATGCTTATCTGACCTGTATCTAACCTTCCAACCTTTTGTGGCTGACACCATCACTTAATCTCTTATGTGCATGTGTACTCACTGAAGATAGATGCATACAAACCGTTAAAGCATCTTTTTTCTTATATTTTTCCCCTTGAGCACTTTTTCCTTTTCATGAAGTTTCTTCCTAAGTGTCATCAATTTCTGGGGCTGCCTGACCTACAAGGATGACAGGTTAAGGAGTATAATCTGTCTGGTAGTATGCCAGGAAGCAAAAATCTAATTTTAGTAAACAAGTGTTGATGCAAAAGGTCACCAAACTCTGTTAGCCCTTACGTGGGAATTGGGAACGAAGCATTGTAAAGTGGGGTTGTTGCCAAGAACATGACTCTAATGGCTTAACATACTGCCAGTGACATGTGGGAGTGGTGATAGCAAGAGGAGAAATCCTTGAAAGAAAGGATAGATTCTGCCCTTGCTGATGTGGAGAAAAAAATAACAATATGTACAATATATATGGGTCAGTTTGTACTAAGAAGTAAGTATTCTCTTTCAAAACTGTCAACTTTATAATCTTAAACATAATCTTTTGAAAAGGTTCCCAATCCTTAACACAAACGTTTTTAAGAGTATTCACAGAATCACAGAATCACAAAATGGCCCGGATTTGGAAAGGATCTCAAGGATCATGAATCTCCAACTCCCTGCCGCAGGCAGGACCACCAACCTCCCCATTTAATACTAGACCAGGCCACCCAGGGTCCCATCCAATCTGGCCTTGAACACCTCCAGGGATGGGGCATCCACAACCTCTCTGAGCAGCCTGTTCCAGCACCTCACCACTCTCTCTGTAAAGAACTTCCCTCTGACATCCAACCTATATCTTCCCTCCCTCAACTTAAAACCATTTCCCCTTGTCCTGCAGTTATCTATCCTTTCAAAGAGTTGATTCTCCTCCTGTTTGTAGGCTTTGTTCAGGTACTGAAAGGCTGCAATTATGTCACCCTGCAGCCTTCTTTTCTCCAGGCTGAACAAGCCCAGCTCCCTCAGCCTCCCTCATCCTGAGTATTCCTAAGAGGAAAAAAAAAAGAAAAAAAAAAAAGTTAATTTTCATAGCATTCTCCTTCTCAAAATCAGACATTTAATGAATTTGATTTCACCCACTTCAGTAAGAGGCAAGAAGGACTGATGTCAGTAGAGTATGTACTTTTCTTAATTAAGAGAACAATCTACTCAAGATGAGATGTACAGAGCTCAAGCAGTTTGGCTGAGTCTGTACTAGTAAATCAAACATACCACAACTGGTACAACTATATTAGTGTATAAACAGTCGTGTCACCATGTCTGGGAACATTTCCTGACTCTGAGTCATTTGCCAGTAGAGACAAGGCTCTGGATCTCTACTTGACTGAAAGTAGTAGCCATGGACCATCCGACAACACACAGTGTTCTCCAGATTTGGAGCAACCTTCAGTATTTGAGATACATGTCTACTGGCAAAAGTCTTGTCTTTTTTTTTTAGCTGTTTTTGAAGGATGTCTTAGAAAAGTCCAGAAACTACTGCTTGGAATGTATGATGTGATCCATCCCAGCCTGGAATCCTGCATTTAGTGTGCCTAAATAATTTGTGTCACAAATTCTTGCAGAAATCCAACAGATGTTATCCTCTGAGCTGTTGTGAAGGATGAGATTTAGTTTGTAAGCAATCTATCCTGAGGTTCAGACTATGAAAAATTTTATTTAGCTAAATAAAGTGACTTAAATTTATCTGAAGATGAAATGAGGACACTCAAATAGTGAGGATGACAGAAAACATTGGAAGGGTAGAAAATCCTAGACGTGTCTTTTGATAAGAAACATCAGGTTAAATTCATTTTAAATAATGAACCTGACAACAAGCAGAATCTATTGCCTATGTCCACTGCAGTCATAGATGCCATATGAGTTTTTAATGTCTGGCATAATTTGTTTCCTCATTTCTTCTCTTATCACAGCCATTAAGTTGCTTAACAATTTCTAGGAGGGACCAATACATGCACTATTTTAATAGAAAGCCATTTGGTAACTCCCTTCATCCCTTTTTTTTTTTTTTTTTTTTTTTTTTTTGCACACACACACACACACATTTGCTATATATAAAATCAGCATAGTTAAATTGATGGATCCAAGGTCATAATTTCTCAGGGAAGTGGCAGACTAATGGAGAAAAGGTTATAAATATAAAAACAATGAGTCCCGTGACACTTACCGAGGACAATAGTTTCATAATAAACTATCAGGCACTTTGAAGTCTTCAGTAAGACCCCCAGAAAACATCCTGGAATCATCAGTGAGGAGGGGGTGAGAAGTGAAAGATGGAGAGCAAACTAAGCAAACTTTGAAAGAGATGGGGAAAAATAAGCCCCTGGTTTCCAAAATGGCCTGAGTTGCTAATGTTCTCTGACGAGTTGAAGGATTAAAAGTTCAAAAGGGCAGGTCATGGGAGGGCACTGAGGTCTTGCAATGCTGTGACCTAGGAAATACTGACTGGTTAGAGAGTGAACCCATCCACAGCATGTTACCAATTAGTGTTTAATGACCAAATGTGGAATGCATTAGTGCTTCTGAGAATTGAATATGTTTTCAAAGGGTCCAAGATGTTCTTTACAAATATTCCTGTGTGGTTTGATTCACACTGTGTTTGGGGAAATCTTCAAGCTTTATGCAGACTACAAAGCAGATACGTTGCAAATTCCAGTGGATGTAAGAATGGAACAAATACGGTTTAAATTTCTAAAGAGACAAAAAGTTTTAATCCAGGGACCCAGGTAGGGCCTCTAGGAGTTAAAAAGGAGATTCTCTTGTCATTATTCTGTCACTAGCATAGCTGGTACTTAATACAAGACTAAAGAGCAAGGGGATTCAATGGAACTCTCATTTTTATACCACCTGAGAAACAAGTCTGTGCTCTCAAGACATTCCTATTATAGGGGCCTAATTTTGCAAACACTTCCTACCATACACATTGCCTTTAAGTCACACCACAGTAGCAAATTGTTCATATCAATAGATTTTAGGGAATGCAGAGAGAAATGCTGAAGGGAAAGGAAGAGAAGAAGGCAAATTCACTGGGCTCGAAAGCCCAGAGCTATTGACAACAAAGAAATTGGTGCACTTTACTTACCTTAAATCTTTCCCTTTTGCCTAAACTTGATTCTTTTTTTTTTTCTCCCTTTCTTTATTGTCTTTCATCTTCATACTGCTTCCTTCTTACACCATTTTTCCTTGCCTTTCTTTTTCTGCTTTGTGCTGCCTTTTCAAATTTTTCTTTTGCCTCCCTCTTCATCTTTCTTCTGAGAAGTCAGTGTTCTAACTTACTTTCCATATTACCATGAACAAATCTGATTCATCTTTAGAGACTATATCAAACTAAATTTTGTACACACCGTATTTTTAAATCTTTCTTTAAACTGCCTGTATACTTGAATGCTTATTTCTGATGAACTATATCGTATAGGTAGATCAGAAAGCCTGGTCTTGACTGGTGAAGGGCAAAAGGCAAAGGATAATGCCTCTTGCTTCTTTACCCATCCTGTTGCACTTTATTTATGCTATGCAAAAGTGACATAAGGCAATTCCTTACATCTCTGTCTGCTACAGCAAAGTTTCTCTAACCTAAAGAAAGTCAGTATGAGACTGCCTTATGTAGGACACCTTTGAAAATCTCAGTAAAGTGAGTTATGGGCCTATTTTGTACTACACTGTAATGGTGATTGGTTAGACTGTTTGTAGAAAAGCCAGCTAAATTGTAACTGCTCTAGAAGGTCCCAGAAACAAGGAGCACAATGGTTTAAAGCCAACACGGCATCTCTCTGTCCTCCCGACGGGTTCAAAGAAACACTCTGAAATGTTTCGCATCTGTGGAAACAGATTGACAGACAGTGATAGTGAAGGAGGCACGTTCCTCCTACATTTAAAAATAAGATACAATACGGTTACCTTAAACTGGGTAAGCTGAGATATGCATGGTTCCCAGTTGACAGAAGAAGTAGCAGTTGAACAGTGGAAGGTGAAAATTTTTCATGAGAAGATGACAGTATTACAGAAGATATAGGGAGATACAGCTCTGCTTTGTATACAGCAAAGTACAAACCAGACACAAACTAGGATTTGCATCCCTAATCTAAGCATTTTTGTCAAAAGGGTAATCACAGTTTGCATACACTTAATGGTGTTTAAATATTCCTTGTGTCTTAAAACAATTTGTTAGATAAAACTCATCCTTGCAGGAACCAGGAGACTTTCTACATATCTACAGAGGAATTCCTGGAAAATAATAAATTATTACTATAAATAGAAATAAATTATTTATTCTAATTTGTTTTTAGGAAGATGAAGAATGAAAGGCAAAAGCCATCCTTTGGATTGACTGGAGATGTTAACTGACAGAATGTAGTCAGATACTTGGACTGGGAATTTTCTGGCTATAGCAAACATCAATGTTAAAATTTTAAAGAGATTGTTCTTTTTTCTTAGCTACGTAATAAGTCCCAGAAATTGAATAAGCACTAGAACAATTTCAGAGCTAATTGGTCTGAACAAATGTCACTTTTCTTCAGAATTTATCACTCTCTTGGTAGCTGCTACACAATTCATCCTCAAGATCTTCCCTTTCCATAGGTACTTCCAGCCATCTCCCCTTCCAAAAAGATCATTCAACACTATGTGGATACTTCCCAGAAATACTTCTGAAGACCATGAAGTAGGTGAAGAAATGTTACAATTTTTGAAGTGTAAAAAAATAAATACAAATGTTTACCTTTTCTCAGTGTTTGAAGGTTGAATTCAATCTGTTCAGACAACAGCAGTTTGTAAAGGGCTAGAAAATGATGGACAGATAAAAAGGTTGATCTATATGAATACCCTTTAATATAACTTATTTTTAATAAGTCCAACCAATGTTGGTAAACAAATATCTTGGCAATGGTATGGATTATGCATTATACTGTGTTTTCGTATCATTATGAGTGCTGTGCATCTTCACTCAGAAGAAGCTGGCTTTGTTAAAGAGATGTACATTATGCTGAATTTTGAGGAAATGATGTTGACTTCAGAATAAAAATATTGACTGCAGTTGAAAGCATTATTAGCATGCTCTATTTCTCCATTACAATCTTCACCTTTAAGTTCTTTTGAAAAGTTACTTTTAGATATTCTTTTCTAATTTCATTGAATAATTTCTAGTCTGTAGAGCACCGGCATATGTTGCATACACACGTATGCATCTGGTCTCATGAAAACATCTACTTATTCTGAAGTGTTCCAAGTATCTGGATTCATAGGATCATCTCTGTGCATGTTCCAACAGCAGTTTTTCAGACTGAGCTGCCCAGCACCTGTTTAGGGTAGGCTCTTCTCTGAGTCAGAGGATGTGCATCGGAGCTGCATTTCAATGGGAGGTTAGATTAAGGATCACTGACTCAGCTGACTCCATCATGTACAGCTGACCCTTTCATTCATGGGCTGCTCAAAGTAGCAGCTGGTGAGTGCCAGAGTGATGTTAATGACTGTGCACTCAGGCAGCAGGTTGTTAGGAGAATGAATGAAGTGGCTGCTCACATGTCCCTAGAGCACAATTCACTGAGATAATAGTGATCAGAACTTGTGAGACACTGCTGTTGATTTCCTCTGGTTGCAGGGACTTACAAGTAGGATATCTGGCATTTCAAATGCTATAGGTTGGCACTCAAGAATCAAGAAAATTTTCAGAAGTGATGGATGCAACTCAAGGGCACACTGAGGGAGAATATTCCAAAATCTGCAGAAAAACTATTGAATTTAAGCATCAATAATATGATGTTTTCTTGCACCATATTTTCTGACTCCCTGAGAAAACACCATAGAGTTGATACAAATAGATGGTCAAGTCTGATCTCAAGGCATATCCTTACTCAGCTTGCCTCTGCCTGTCTCTGCAGTAGCTCTGCTGTGAACCACGAGTTAACTTGATACCAGTCTTATTTCTTAGCAGAAATAAATCTATTAAGAGCCTATCACATCTTCCCAAAAGTTATATTCAGACATGGGCAAGAGACAAAAAAGGGATGCCAAGAGAATACAGTATGTTGCTTTCGAGACTTAGGAATGACTTCACAACAGCAGAAAGGGTAGAATCATGTAGGCTGGAAATAACATTGTTATGAAGCCCAGTAGTCAACCTCATACTACCAGTTCTGCCACTAAGTCATGACCCTAAATGTCTCCACAAGCAGTGTTGGCCACATTCATTTTCAGCAGTTTCTGGTCAAAGGCTGTTTTTTCTAATTTCTCAAGTAACACCTCACAAATTATTAGTGGATGGCAGTGGTATGCTTTTATATTACCTAATGATTTCAAGACAGTAAATGGCAGAAGCTGCAGATTCCCTGATCAGCTGTATAATATTATATTTGGCAGACTAGCACTTAATAAGAGCAGGCTGCATTCCCCTTCCACTGCTTCTCACCATCCTGTAGTAAATCTCATCTTTTCATAGGAGTAAAATACTGGTTATAGAGGACTTTTTGATCTACTAAATAAATATGTAAACACATTTTGTGGCTGAAAATCAAAGACAAGATACTTTAGACAGAAAACAAAATGACAGGATGGACAACCATTGGTAAATTTCCAAATGGAAAAGCTCTTTGTGTCTTCAAATTAGGATGAGGGTTCAGACCAACTTTGTCTTACTGTAGGGATTTACATGAGATGGCCAAATTTGCATCTTATAATACTATGTCTCTCTTGAGAGTAATTCATATTTTCCCTTTGGGGGATCATCCATTAGAGGAAGTTTAGATTTTTCCATTAACTGCAGAAGAAACCTACAGGGACTGTGCTCCTCTCTGAGCTGGAGTGTTTTCCTATGAGATGTATTTTGCCACTTATGAATCACTGGGATAATTAAAAAAATAAGATGATGAAAAGTAACATCCCATGATAGGAAGGAGGGCAGTGTGGCTAATCTATTAAGCTGTTTGAACATTAAATGACATAAATTAAGAATGTTATACACAATCAATGTAGAACTGTACTGCTGAGAGAGGCTGTGGATGCCCCATCCCTGGAGGTGTTCAAGGCCATGTTGGATGGGGCCCTGGGCAGCCTGGTCTAGTATTAAATTGGAGGTTGGTGTCCCTTCCTATGGCAGGGGGTTTGATATTCATGATCCTTGAGGTCCCTTCCAATCCAGGCCATTCTGTGATTCTGTGATTCTGTGCACTGTTCAGGTTTCTCTGTATAGGAGAAGAACTGCCGGCAACTGTTTCATTACTTTTCCTCTTGATTTTACTGGTGAGACAGGCACACTTCTTCATCACTAGTTGATGCTATAGACACATGGCTGCAGTTGCCCATTCTTCATCTTCCTCCATTCAGACTCTGGTTGCCTCAAACCCTGACACTGCAAGTAAGAGTCCTGGTGCAGTGATTGCAGGGGAAAGTTCATGTCAACCCAGGCAGGCAGCCAAACACTGAGCTCATGTTAACACACTTCCACTGAGGCGTAAGGAGAGCATGCTGCAAACACACAGATTGATATCAGCATTTGGTGGGAACAGATCCAAGAGCTGGATGTCAGTGGATTTTGTGATGAAAAAAAAATTAGAAAAAGAAGATCATGCGTAGTATTCTGGCTCCAGGTTGCTAAATTGGAGGGAGTTCAGAGGAGAGACACTGAAGTGATTAAAGGATTAAAAAAGAACTTTACAGAGAAGTTTGGGATCTGCATTTGTTTGGTTTAATCAAAGAGAAATTTTATCAATGACTTGATTACAGTCTTTTAGTACCTTTTCAAGAATAAAACTTCCATAATTGCCTCTTTTGTCCAGCACAAAAAGATTTAACACAGTCTGATGGATAAAGAGCAAGGCCAAAAAAAACGATTCAAAAAATGCTAAGTATTGTAAGCAGTTTCTAGAAAAAGTAAACTGTAAAAGAAGCCTGGACATATTTCTTTTCTAATATTGTGCTACCTTTTTTTTTCATGAGCCACATGTTTCTCCATTCCCTGAAAAGTGCCCTGGTTTTACTAAAAGCTATAATTTGACCAAATACAAAAATCCACGGTGGAAACATACAATCCAATTTCATTGTTTTGCCTCCTTTATTGAGAAAAGAGGGTGCACTTTTAAGTGTATGGTTCTCCTTACATTCAAGCTGATTTTCAACTGTGTGGATGGGCATCCTCAACAATGAACCACATGCGATGAAGGCAAGCTTAGTGAGTTTAGGTACAGGGTAAGTAAATTTTAGATTTACATGTAGTGTTTACATGCAGTGTTTTACACTACATGTAAGTCTAAAATTTACTTCCCCCTGTATGCTTTAACCTAGACAGGAATTAGTTCAGGGAGTCTTACAGTGCTTAGAGATGACCCAACCAATTATTACAGACATATTCCAAATTCTTTAATTCTTTAAAGAATATTCCATATTCTTTAAGCTAAATTTTAGGGAGAAGTAAGAGACAGTTCTTAAACTTTTCCATGCTGTCCAGTCTCACTCCACACATCTCCATCCACTTAGTGTGATACTGATGGTATAGTTGCCTGGTTCAAGTAATCAACTGTAGAAAATTATTTCAGAAAAATTCTGACACAGCATTCCAACCTTGAGGTCACATCACTTTTGGATTAGAATTGACTGATATCCTGATATTTTGGAAAGAGCTTGTACCTGTCCTTAAAGGACAGAACACCTGTGTACTCCTTCTGAGCCTAAGGCTGTCCTGTTATTCAGTTACATGCCATAGCTACAAACTGTAAACATGATTTTTTTGAATAAGATTGTTCTATTTGTGCCATTTGGTATTTTTATTTACTTTCTGAGTGGGAAAAAAAAAAAAAAGAAAAAGAAAGAAAGAAAAAAGAAATGGAATGATTAAGGCAAGATTCTTAACAAAATAGCAGAAAAAAAAAGCCAGGAGAAAAAAAAAAAGAAAGATCCTAGGCTTTTCAATACTCTCTTACCCCAATCTCTCAGTATCCAGCAGTATTCAGAACACTGCACGTATAGAAGACTTAGACCACATGGTAAGGAAAAAGAGAGAGCTTTGCAGACCGTTTGATTCAATATCCTGTTCTGATTCCTGTATGGGAGCAAGGAAATACCATGCATTCCAGTTTAGAATTGTTATCATATACATAGATGTGGTAGTGCACAAAAGAAAAAAAAATAATAATTTGAAGACAGGACTCCTGTTGTGGGAAAAAGAAATGAGGAATGAGGAAATAATATACTCTATGTACTCGTTAAAGCTGTGTACTCACAGCTTTCAGATTAGTGTCCACAGTGAACAAAGGAGAAACAAGTACCTTTGACTTCATTTATTGCTGCTAACGAAGATCAGAACCTTTTAGAATTGATCACAAAGCCTTGTACCCTTTCGAAGTGCTCAAAAGTATGTTGGTCTGTGGAGTTTTTAAGCCTGTTCAATACTTGAAGGAAGAGTCTTTATGGCTAGCTCTCCTCAATACAAAAAGAAAGACGTTCTATTTTATGTAAGTAAAGGAGGACAACTTTTCTGGAAGCTATCTGAATAAGGAAACTAAGAATGAATTATTTTACTTCTTGACCTCTAACAGGTCTTCAGTGGACTACATTCTTCAGACATTAAAAAAACCCAAACAATAGTATTATGACAAGTCATCATTAAATTACTTCCAAAAATATTCAACACTGAATCAAATATGATGTTGAAATCACTTAACTGCTCTGGTAATTCTATTTATTTCCCACACAGGAGAAGGTGCTAGTCCTCAAGGACAGTTACCTCTAGACCAAGCAACAAATCTCTGCCATTTTGGCTGCTTGCCTAGTCAAAAGTGTTGTATGAATTTGTTCCAAATAAGCACACCACCTTCAGACAGACACCAAGCATGGAGAATTGCCAGAAAGGCTAATGTATGAGGAAGTTATTAACATGTGAGAACGGGAAGTTATTAATGAAGGCAAAATTGCAACTTTTATTTTGGAGGGTGTTACCAGGCTCCTCTTAACCTGATAAATATTTGTTCAGCTATCTGTGAAGTTGATCCTACTTCCAAGAGATTCAAGACAGTCTTTACTATTACCTTTACAGATACAAAAGCCGGGCTATTAGGTATTTTCAATAAGCCTTGCAGCTTTTCCTTTCTCAAGAAAATGAATTTCAAAAAGCATGTATATTTGGATATACAGAGACTGTCTTTTTGAAGTCTTTACGCAAGAAACGCTGTGGTTTTCTAAGGAAACAAAACTTGTTGTCATTCAGAAAGAGGTTTTGAAAAGTGCACATTAGAACCTGAAATGAACTGTTGCTGAAATTTTCATTTTTCTACTTTACATCTATCCATTTTTGTCCCCACAGCGAGGCTTGATGTGGGAACACATGTTCAAGTCCTACCTATTAATAGACATACCAGCCCTCAAGACAACATATCACAGAGTTTAAAATGGCATTTTCCAGCCAATGTATTTTAAAATTAAAGGGAGGGGGAAAAAAAGAAAGAAAGAAAGAAAAAAAAGGATAAATAGAGATAAAGATCATTTCCCACTTATGAATCACATAGATCTGGCCAAGGGCATGCAGCCCAGAAATTCCAAACAATTGCTGCTGTAAAACAAAATGATTCTTTTTAAAGCACTTACTTGAAACACCAAATCTAAATGTTCTTAAGATAAAAGAGCCTCTTTGGTTAATTTTAGACAGGGCATTTCTATTTTGATTGTGGACTGGGAGCAGGGAAAAGTAAAATGTTTACTCTCAGAACAATAGTGCTGAGTACCAAGCCCAAATACATCTATCTTCCATTTTTCTCTGACCATATAAGTTATAGCTCCTTCTAGAAATATTTATATTGCTATGAATTACTGAAAAATGCCTATGCAGCTCATTATCAAGTGATAGACTTATATAACTGGCTGGACTTTAACACACTGTGGTCTTGCCATTTTATTTAGCCAATATCCAGAAGAATCAGTGGCAAGTTATAACAAAAGTATATCGAAGAAAGCAAAGGGAGACTGCATGTGAGATGTGGATCTCAACTTTCAAGATAATGAAAGTGAGGTCAAGAACACTAAGCCTGCTAAACTGAACTTGTGGTTCAGAAGATGTGTGAAATGAGCAGGAGAGTGCGAACACGTGTGAAAAAGGCCTGGCTCTGGAAATTGACTGCAGATGATGACTGCGAAAGACCAATTTTGGAATTAATCAGAAAGACTGAAGTTCATATTCCAGACCAGGTACAAGGATCTCAGACTGCCAAAATGGGAGATTAATAAGAAAAACTAAGAGGGAAATGATTCATTCTGATGATGACCAAATTCTGCCATAACATCACAGTTGTTATATATTTTGGTCTGTTTTCTTTCTGTGAAACACGTAAAATAATACATCCCCTAGAACAGGCCTACAGTAATGACTCACTGAATGCTGCTTGTAAAAGGCACTGGGCACAAAAAACAGGAAAGATAGTAAAGATGCAATCTGTATTGGAGCCATAAGCTACAGAAACATGTGTTAGATCACTCATAATAGAAAAAAGTACCAAGAATTTTGAAAGAAGGAAAGCAAATTAAAAATGCTGATACTGTAGTAGACACAAAGTTCTGCCAAAAAAAAATTTCCTATTTTACTATTTGTTTGGTTTTTGTAGCTTCTATTTCATTTCTTTTCTACTTTTTAAAACTTTCCTGTACTTGGGTCATTACAAAAGCAAAACAGACAAAGGGCAACAATAAAACATTAAAAAAAAAATAAAAAGACTACATACCAAAAGGAGGAATAATAGTTTTGATTCACACGATGAATTGCCCTTTTGTTCCCCAGTTTCCTACAAAAAAACTTCAACAATAAATATCAATTTTCCATGTAAACTACTCTGTTGTTTTTGTTGTCATTTTTGCATGAATGGCCACTTTAATGCAAATATAGTTGTAAGACTTGGGTGTTTTACATGTATCAAATGTGACCATTAAAAATGAAGTAATAACTTAAATAAACGGCATCTGATTTCAAAAGAGATCAATGTCCTTTAACTAAATGCACTTTTTTGTCATTTTAAATTATATCTCCAAACAGCCCATCAGACAAATTTTTGATCACTTATCAAAGAAAGAAAAGTTTTTTAGCAGGTGGAGGGTCAAAGAATAAGACTTTACAAACTGTTTTTTTTTTGTTTGTTTGTTTTTTGTCTACAAACCTTATTTGTGCAGTTTTTCAAAGTCAAATAGGCTTCTCAGTCCAATGATGGCTGAGCATTTTGAGATCCTTTGGGAACACTGTTTCAGTGTTTTGGAGATCAACAAGAAGTGCGAAAATCAAAATTATGAAAAGTACTCTGTCAAAGGGAAGAGAATTTTAAAATAATCTAGGGCCAGGTACTTCATCACCTATATGAGCTCACAGAAAAAATTTCTTTAATATTCCCAGATATGGCCACTTCTGAGTTCTGAAGAAAGCAGCATCTAACCTTAATTAAGGTACTTCCTACATCTTAGTGGAGGGGCAAGATCAGGCAACCAACTCTTCCCAACATGAAGAAGTTGTATCTTGTTGTTAGTGCTTCATATCTAGAATAATGGGAAATATAGAGGATAATCGAATGCTGCAACAATATTTTTCCCCTGAGTAAAAAATTTCCTCCTAACATCTAAATTACATCTTCCCTCTTTTGGTTTAAAACCATTCCTCTTCTCCTATCACTACTGGATCATGTAAAAAGTCAATCTCCTTCCTGATTATAAGCTCCTTTAAAGTTTTGAAAGGCCACAGTAAATTCTCCTGAGCCTTCTCTTCTCAAAGCTAAACAAGCCCAGTTCCCTCAACTTTTCTTCATAGAAGTGGTGCTCCAGCCCCCTGATCATCTTCATGGCCTTCCTCTGGACCTGCTTCAACATCACTTTTATCTGTTCTGGGGGCCCCAAGACTGGATGCAGAACTCCAGATAGGAACTCACAAGGGCAGAGTAGAGGGGAACAATCGTCTTCCTCTCCATGCTGGCCATCCCTCTTCTGATGTAGCCTGGCATACCATTGGCCTTCTGGGTTAAAAGCACACACTGCTGGCTCATGTCCAGCTTTTTCTCTACCAGCACACAGAAGTCCTCCTCTGTAGATCTGCCATTTAGTAGTTCTCCCAGTTTGTACAGGTAGCTGGGATTGCCCCAGCCCCGGTTCAGCACCTTGTACTTGGCCTTGCTGAATCTCAGTAGACTTACTTGTGCCCACTTCTCAACCCTGTCATGGTCTCTTTGGATGACATCCCTTCCTTCTGTGCACCACTTAGCTTGATGTCATCTGCAAATTGGTTGAGTGTATGCTCAATCCTACTATCCAGGTCATTGATAACGACCTGGAAACAAAAGTACATTCATCTTCACTGCTTTCAGAATTGGTGAAAATGCCATCAAATTACATCATTGGGAGAGCAACAGAAATCCTCTGAGAAGAAAGGAATTGAGAGGAGGAATTTAAACTGGAAATTTGTCATAAATTTGACTGTATGAACTGATAAAACCTGGAGATACCTCAACTAAACCTTCTGAATCCAAAAGATCTCTGCTCACTACGGGGATGTGAATGCCTTCATGATTATAACTCTTTAACAGATCATGTACAAAAGTGCTTACACAACTTTTTACTATCATTCCCATACCAGTGTCCTCACTGAAAGATCTCAAAAGTAAATGAGTAAACACAAAACAGTATTAGAAGCTGTACCAATTCTTTATGACTGATGTTTTTTTAACTCATTAGCTCTTCCAACTTTTGAGAAATAGAGTATTTATCTTGATCCATAGGTGACACACAAGAAGATGAAGTAGCTTGCATACATACTACGCGTACATTACAGTGTTTGTATAGTAATGAGTGTGTTTAGTTACAAGCTCACATTTCACAGCATTCTGACTTCCTTAACACTGTGCCGACTATGAAATCTAGCATGTGTTTCACCACTGGCATGTCTTTCTCCTCTAAGCTTCAGGCCTGCTCTTTATTCACTAAGCTACCACTTCCTTTATTCAAACTGTTCCTGACCCAATATATAGTGGAATTTTATTGATGAAGATCTTGTCTACTTCTTTATGAAGCACAGAATTATGAGAATGTGTCTTACAAAAAATAATTTCTGAATATTAAAGCTATCTTTTCTTCCTGCTTGGTTAACAGTCATAAATTGATGCAAAGAAGGATCTCTGTACTATGACAATCCTTTCCAAAACCAGGCATGATAAACCACAGTTCCTTGCATATTCAGTATGCTAATAACCTCTATGTATGAAGGTCTAAAAGGAAAACCTCTTGTTAAAAATGTGAGTAAATGGGTGAATGGGTCTGTGAAATCTGGAGGGAAAAAAACTGGTGACCATCATTAATTTCCCCACAAAACTGGCTGAAGAATAACTGGAATAATTTGAGGCTTGAATTTCAGTTACTTTAAACAAGGCATAGCTTGGAAATTGATCCTTAACTTCAAACCATCTTTTATTTCTCTCTCCTAAAACAGGTAGAATTTCTTCTTTACTATTTCTCAACACTTTCAGTCTGCAAAAAGTATAATGCTTAACCAATTGTATCTCATACAGTGTACAGATTCCTGTTTTCTTGTCATTTGAAAACTTGTTTGTTCTTTGAGATGCGTACCTCTACTATAGCCTAAAAAGAAACTCTGTTTGTAACTTCCTCCTAGGATTATTGCATTTTAAAACATTGTTTCTAGACTAAAACTGATAACAGAGCATTTCAGATAAAGTTTTGCAAAAGCTGTAAGACAATTCCTTTTAACTCCTTTATCAGCTCAACTCTCCTGCCTTTGTTCATATCCTCATGTGAAATCATGCATGAGCAGATCTGAAAGATGCTCTTTCTCACTGAGATACTGGTTGTTCTCTCCTCCATACAATCAGACTGTGGTTGAGAATATGTGAGCTCTCATTGCAATTTGCACTGTGTAGCAAATTAAAACATCAGTGCTCATATGAAACACATCTATGTTCCTTCCACCATGGTGGAACATAGACATGCCTACATGAAGCACCGCATGAATGTGTGGCAACAATTAAAGAAATTAGCTTGAAATTTGGTTCACTCTCTCTTGGACCTTATTTCCTGACAATAACTAACAGAGAATTAGAAATAAAAAGTCACATAAAACAATCTCTTGTGTTTAAAGCAACAGCAAGAGGGAAGTTAGATTCTTCATGTACTAGAACATTTTTCTGAAAGACAGCTAGGAAGCTCACACAACTGAGGTGATAATGAGGAAACAATATGTCTGAGAGCTTTAAAAAAGCTGAACATCAAAGCCTCAGTTTTAGTGCTTGAGAATGCAAGCAATGTTGCCATCTGAAATTTCTACCCTTTCCCCAGGGAGAGGTTCTGTAGTGTGAATGAAGACCAACATCCTTAAGGCCAACTTCTGTGAAGTTATCCCAGAGTATTTTGCAGGCAAGGATATGAAGTAGGTCTTCAGAAAAGGGGATACATGCAGAAGTTCTGTGGCAAACAGTGTGACTTCTGCAGCATCTTCCCCGCAGGTATACCCCATGAAGAGTTATTTATAGAATGTTCATTATATAACTGGTGATTTTATTACTTAGCTTCTCAATAGAATAGCAACTGCCTGAAATACATTGACATAACCCATGTTAAGGATGGGATTTTATTACTTATTATTCTGTTAAATGAGCTAACAATGTATATAAAATAACGGTAGACATTTCAGTCATCTTAACAAAAGCATATTTAACTTAGTTCAGTTTTTTAAAAACAAGACAGAAAAAGAAGACTAAATACAGTTCTTCTGGGGTCTGTCTGAACATTTGTTTTTTGCTAAACAAGAAATGAACTAATAAAACAGCAGCAACAAAACTTTATGTCTTTTGTTAAACATGCTTTTTTTCACTAGCAACTTTTCACTCTTCACATTTATCAGTGCATGAAGAAAATCTGATTCTGGTCTCATACCTCTGGAAAAATTCCAGGTGTTCATGAAAAAGTTAGATCGGGTCTAATCCAGCCTCACTTGAAAGTCTCCAAGGATGGGACATCCATTACATCACTGGGCAACCTGGCCCAGTGCCTCACCACCCTCACAGTGAAAAGACTTTTTCTTTATATCAAACCTAAATCTACCCTTTTTATGCTTGAAACCATTTCCCCTTGTTTTATGACCATGGCCCCTGCTAAAGAGTGTGTTCCCTTCTTTCCTGCAGCTCCCCTTTAGATAACAAAAGGCTGATACTATGTCTCTTCAGAGACTTAAATTATCCAGGCTGAACAGCTCCAGCACTCTCAGCCTGTGCTCATAGGAGAGGTGTCCCATCCCTTAGATAATTTTTGCAGACATCCTCTGGACGCATTCCAAAAGCTCCATGTCTCTCCTGTACTGATGACAATACATCTGAACATAGTACTCCAGGCGAGGTGATCCTCCCCCTTACTCTGCCCTAGTAAAGCCTCATCTGGAGTACTGTGGCCAGTTCTGGGCTCCCCAGTACAAAAAAGACAGGGTTCTCTTGGAAAGAGTCCAGCGGAGGGCCTGAAGCATGTCCCCCTATGAAGAAAGGCTGAGTGAACTGGGTCTGTTCAGCCTTGAGAAAAGAAGAGTGAGAGGAGACCTGATCCAGGTCTATAAATATCTAAGGTGTGGGGGGCAGAATGGCGAGGCCGGACTCTTTTCAGCAGTGAGTGGAGACAGGACAAGGGGAACGGCCGGAAACTGCAGCATAGGAAGTTCCGCACAAATGTGCGCAAGAACTTCTTTACAGTGAGGTGATGGAGCACTGGAACAGGCTGCCCAGGGAGGTGGTGGAGTCTCCTTCTCTGGAGATGTTCAAGACCTGCCTGGATGCCTACCTGTGCGACCTGCTGTAGGGAACCTGCTTTGGCAGGGGGGTTGGACACGAAGATCTCTGTAGGTCCCTTCCAACCCCTACCATTTTGTGATTCCAGACATTCTCTCATAAGACAAAGTGCATCCAGGGCTCTAAGAGATTGCCCTGTCTTTCCATTACTTGGAGACAATTATACTTGGAAACAATTTGAGTACTGTGTTCAGCTTTGGGCCCCGCACTACAAAAAAGACATTGAGGTCCTGGAATGTGGCCAGACAGGGGCACCAAAACTGGTGAGGGGTCTGGAGCACAAGTCTTATGAGGAGTGGCTGAGGGAGCTGGGATTGCTCAGTCTTTAGAAGAGGAGGCTCGGGGGAGACCTCACTGCACTCTACAACTTCCTGAAGAGAGGTTGTGATGAAGAGGGGTTTGGCCTCCTCCCAGGCAACAAACAGGACCTGAGGAAATAGCCACAAGTTGTGCCAGAGGAGGTTTAGATAAGATGTAAGGAAAAACTTTTTCACTCAAAGAGTGATCAGGCGCTGGAATGGCCTCTCCAGGGAGGTGGTGGAGTCGCCATCCCTGGCAGAGTTCAAGTCTGGACCATGGTATGATTTAGTAGCTTAGTGGGTAGTAATGCTGACAGGAGGACAGTTGACTAGATGACCTTGTAGGTCCTTTCCAACCTTGTGATTCTATGATTCTATGATATGATTCTATGATACTGAAGTATTAAGGCTCTGATTATGTAAATTAATGTGGAAAGAGGCGAAGACTGCTATTTCTTCTGCAGAATCTCCTAACTTGGAATTTTTATTTCAGGAAAGAACAGATCCATATCTAGTAAGCAAGTTAATAAATAAATAAATAAATGCTACATTTAAAATGGAAAGTGCAAAAAGCTGTTTCGTGAAATAAGATGCTGTATAAACTCTCTGGTGCTCATTTTATTTATTTATTTATTTTAACTTCAAAAACATTCAAATAAATGTAGAACAGAACGCCCTATAACTGCAACACAGATCCTTCAGAGAAAAGGGAAAAGAAAGGCTCCAGGTATGGAGCTTCCCACCCATCATATACCTAAAAATAGTATGTGACTCTGTATAGAGAAAAAGAAAGATTTTGTCAGCTCACTAACTCATTGATCTCTTTGTTTTTCTATCTATCATAGTAGCCAAAGGGGTCAGACTGTGACAGGACAATTGACATTTCATTCCTCTTCAGTCCCTCCACTGTCCTCCTTTCAACCATCGCCAAATTTAAACATTCACAATAGCTTCAAAACAGTAATTACTGCCTCGGGCTTTCCTGCCCACTACTTTTTCTCCACATTACCATGAGCTGAAACAAAAAACACAGTGGCTTTAGTGCTGCTTTCCAAAAATTGAAGCTGCATTTCAGGCCTACGTGATCTCCAGGGTCTGTGTGAAGAGTGATAAGGAATACTGCCCCAGATAAGTCATTTCTTTCCCTTCCCTATTTTTCGTTGACTATCCAAGACTGGAATTTCCACAAGAAAGATGAAATGATGATCAAGTCCAATGACATTAAATCTAAGTCTTCTCTCATTTTAACTGCACCTATTAGAAGTTTTGATCTTGGTATATGCTCTTCATTTTTCTTTTCCTGGTGACAAACACTAAATAATGACCAGTTGTACAGGAGCACTTTTGCCTGAGATTTGAGGGAAACAACACAGGTTAGACTGTAATTGCATCCTTCCTCAAATTTTTAGCTTTAATCCCATCATTCCTTTGATTTTTTGCAAATCTCTGTGGTGCTAATGTTGATGTCCAAATTTTCAAATACAAGACATATAAACATATATAAAAGCATATATGTCTACCTACAGAGACATTCCAAATTGTATGAACCTGAGCTCCAGCTAAGCCTGTTAAAGCTGGGAAAAGCTTCCATTTACGAGTAGTTACTGACTGTTTCTTCCCATCTCATCAGATGTCTGCTACACTCAGACAGCAAAAATACTCTATAACCACAACTGATTTGGTTCCTGTTTTCTTGTTTCTAAAATGGCCATAGTTGTCACCTTGGTAAGAACCAAAGTTATTTTACAACAGTGTGAATTTTCTAAGAGTATCAGATGCTGAGCCACTATATCCACCTAAGTTCCATTTCTGCTTCAAACAGAATAAAATGAGGAGAAATGCTTGCACAACTGCCAAAGCAATATAATGAGCACATGTTTTAAATAACATGGCTCACATATACGCCTCATTCACAGAACTGTGTAGAGTAGTTCCTGAGTAGTTCCTAGGATGTCATCTGAAGTTTTGCAAGAAGCCATTTGTTTAAGGGAGGAGTGTGAGAAGATAGCAAAGCTGGCACCAAGTCAAGAGTTTCCAGCAAATAAAAGGCCTCTCTGCAATTTCCCCATAGAATGTTTGCTTTAAGATATTTGCAGTTCTTAGAAAATGAAGTTACTGACATCACAGGAGAGTAGAAAAGTCCTGCTTCATTTTTCCTGAGAAATTAATTATGTCCAAAGCATTTATTTCTTGATTATGGAGATAGGGAAATAACAGCAAATGAATGCATTAAGGAAGGTGAATCCTCAGGTCAGCACTCCATCCAGTATTTCCCAGTGCTTGATCCTTGTGAAATAATGAAATTGAAGAAGTTCTTTAAAAAAGGGTAGAGAAAATAGAACAAACTACCTAAAATTTAGTTCCATAATGAAGACACTGAGAGGTGCTACTGAAAATGAGTTAACATCTTTCTGGTGAATAAAGGGGAAAAAAAATGCAACTAACATAAATTTAACTAGGAGATAAAAAAGAGAGTAGGATGAAACTGAAGCATGAGTTAAAATCTAGCACTGAAAAAAAGTGAATAATTTCTTACAGAAATCTCTGGCCTTGATTTAACTATGGTATTTACTAGTTCTGAAAATCCTGTATTAAAAAAAGGGATATTTCTAACAGAAAGAATAGCTGTTTGCCCCCAGGTGGTTTTCTTTTTTCACTAGAAACTGAGCCTTATTTTTTTTTTCTAATGACTGATACAAAATCTCAGAGAAGGTCAGTGTTGAAGGTCAGGAAAGGGATACCAAAGGAAAAAAAAATAAGTTTATAAGTCATCGCTTTTTGATGAATAAGAAGTGAAATATCCAATAAATGAAAAACAAGACAATAGAAAAATACAGTGATACCCAAACATGCAAGAAGAACCATTGGGATTGACTGTGAAACAGGAACAAAAATCCAGTGCTGTTTTCTTCTATAAATAAAATTCAGTATAACATGCACATTTTTCCCTGCACCCACTTAGCTCTTCAGAATTCTAAGGAGAGTACAAATTCTACTTAAGAATTCTTGTTTAGAAAACTTGACATCTTGTAAGCTGGAATTCTGAGTGTCTCACTGCATATGAGGAGTTGTTTCTTGCACTTACGCACTCAAATGAAGATGAATTCTTGCACCGCTCTGTGTTTGAGATGATGTAATTGACCTAATTTTGTTGCATTAACAGAGATTGAAACTTTTACCTAATTATCTTTAGAAGATCTTAAATAGTCATATTGTTTCCCATGTTTCCCTTAATGCTTAGTAAGCTAATTTACTTTTGAATCAACTCTTGTGTTTTACTAAGAGCTAATTCCAAACCACCATATTTTGTCGTTTGGAACTTAGGATGTCAAGAAAGTGTTTCTACAAGCCACATATTGACAAAGATACCATAACAGTATTTGATTAGATATAATTATTTCCATGAAGTCCTTCAACCTCAGGCACCTAATAACTTTGCAGCTGTGGAACTTGATAGTAACCCATTTACTATTTGACTACAAGTTGGGATTCCTATCCAGATTTGTTCCATTTTTGTGCCTTACTAGATTCTGTAAGAAAATGCATCCTAACACTTTCTGTAAACCTTTACTTCATGTAAATTTAATTCAGCCTTCCTACAAATTTCATTGCCAGAACAAGATCTCAGCCATGTTTCAGTACCACTAATTGTCAGCATCTCTTTCCTTAGCATAAATCCTAGCTGAGTGGATGTTCTTAAATAAAATTCTCACTTTTTTTTTTTATAGAGACTATTATAGAGCAAAAATCTGTGTTCCATCAAAGCAAACTTCTAGAATTTCCTTCAAAGTAATACTATTTGTCTTCACATGTTTTTGCTCAATGCTTTTATTCAGTATCTTTCTGCACTTTGTAATATTTGCTCCAATTTATAGCTCCCCATCTTTTACTTCCTTTACACCCTAACATTCCTGTCAGGAAGTAAACTAGGAAGTTTCTGAGCAAAATGGACAGGATTTGGCCCAGTTCTTTCATAAATCATGGTTAAAATCTTTATTTTTTCACATCATTCATCAGAGAATTTGTACGTGAATTTGTACAAAATGACAAAAGTTTCAAAATCAGTGAAATCTAGTATCTGTTTTTCACTTACGTACTCCTCTGCAACCCATGGAAAGCCAAGATACAGAAGATAATCATCAGTTAAGAATTTACTTATTCCATACACTGAGAAAGGAATGTTTTGTATCTTCTGAATCGAAGTTTCTAAGCCCTACCTCAAATGAAAGAACTGAGTTATTGTAGTGCAAAAGCTAGAGGCTAAGACTTTATTGCACCATTTGCCTGCATAGAACTTCTTAATCATGCTCTTCTGTGCAAGCAGTCGTCACAGCTATTATCCAGACATTCCACACTATATTTTTAAACCCCCAGATTGCATCTCTCAAACACATTGTGTTACAGCATACAAAACAGTGAAAACAGTTACAAAAATTTCACATAGTGATTTTTATTTGTTGTATGTACTAGTGGTGAAAGAGTGTATGAAGGAGTAGACTGGTGTGTGTTGAAATGCTAGAGTTTTCAGTGATAGCTTGTTTTTAAGACAAGCTGCTCCTCAAATGACATTTAATGCTTAGACAAGTTTGTGATGTCAGATTTGAAAGGCTATTTTGTCAGGAGGAATCATTTGTGTTGGCATTTTGTTGTTTTTGACATGCAGTTTAATTAAGCCCTTAATTCCGAAACCACAACCTTTCTTAAATTGGAGAGGAAAAAAAATTAGCTGAGGCTTTATGCCACCTGGAAGAAATTAAAATAAATATCCTGCCTGACTAATCTTATTTCAAGTCACAATAATAAATGTGCTCTGTATTCAACAACTTCATTAGCCTGCAGCTAAGTAGAGTCTTCGAGGAAAATGAACATATTCCAGCACTGATACTTTGACAGAAGCAAATTAGCAAGTAATAGTAAAATCAGTAATGGTTGTGATGTATCCCAACTGGTGTTATAAAATGTAGTCATTTCTGCATCTTTTTGGCTGGAGATTATATACATCCTGGGGATTTTGCTTCTGTTGGCAGTCTGTGTGTTTGGAATTGACAAAAACAGAACAGCCCTGCTAGTCCAAGCTTCCCCCTACCTCTGTCCCCAGATAAACTATCCAGCACAGGATCCTGTTTCTTATGCTTACCATTAAAGATAACACATTTCAGGGTCTTTCTCCAAACTTTGAATTTTGTCATCATTCCAAGGAGTCTTAGCTGGACAGAAGTTCCTGGTGGCTGTGGGACAGTTTGTTCCCTGTATCTTCATGCCTCCACAAAGATTAACTGCTAGCTTTTCAGATGTGGTGGGTACTGTTGACCCACATTCTTATCCAATTTTGCATTTTAAGTCCATAGTGTTGTGCTTATCCATTTGCACTCCTTATCTTCCTTCCTCACTAACTGTCTCACTCATCTTGCCGGAGTTTTTTCTTTGCTAACACATGGCCCTTTTTATTTCAGGTTACTCCTTGAACTTGTTTTCCTGAAGTCATTAATATAAACAGATATTTGCAGACAAGTATGTGAAGATGCATAGTGTGATTAAGCTGTTTTTCATTTTTCAGAGTCTTAAGAGATATAAGCAATTACTGCTGTAGGACTGGTCAAAACTATTTTGAAATACTCACAAACGTTGAAATGCATATGTCTGAATCCTATCAGTCCAACAGCTTGACTACTTTATAACTTAGGTGTCACCAATCCACTAATACTTCTACCTTCCACTTCATGCCCATTAATTCCTTTTATGTAACAATTCATGACCATCACCATTTCCTCACAGTTTAATGACTTCAGAGAAAACCTTTCATCCTATTGTTAACCCCCTTCTTCAGCCATAGCCTTTTGCAGAGAAAACATGCTGCTAAACCTGCAGTATTCATGTCCCCACATACTCTGAAGGAAGATTCCCCGAGACATAATTGTAGCTGTCTACTTTCCCTCTGTGAACAAATGAGTCCCAAACCAGCTGAGTTACAAAGATGCACGGTTGGGCATCTAATTGTGTGCTGAAGTCATTAGCAAGACAAAACACTCTGTGGAATTTAAGCTTTCAGAATCTCTTCTGCCAGGAGGATTTGTAAGAAAAACCTTGCATTTCCAACTGGGAGAGGAATTTCTTCTGCTAAATAGAAGATAAGGGGAGATTAGTTAAATGACAACAAACTAATGTTGTTCAAGTGGGAATGTGCTTTGGTAACTTATCCTTCAGAGGATTCAGTGAGATTATATACATAAAAATCCCTTTTCAAATACTGGGATTTCATATTAATTAATGTCCTTTCAGAATTACAGAATATTTTTTAACAGGAGATACCCATTTCTCTCACTTCAAATTAGCAGAACGATTACAAACACTGGTCATATTTTTACATCAGTTTTGCAAATCCAAAGTAATGAAGTTCTTTTATTTGGAGTATCATTGAAGAAATTTTGTGTGTAGCTTGTCCAGTTTCCCACCCCACCTCAGATTTCTGCATTACAAGAAAACCTAGACCTACAGAAAGTCACTGTCACACAGCTGGAAGTAACATCTACCAGTTAAATAGCCCATTCTGAAGCAAAGTGAAGAAGCATTTACTATTTACTATTTGTATACCAGGCAAGTTGCCTATTACAGTAAAAGTTTGTCATCTGATTATAAGTCAGATTATCCCAAACTGAAATTTGTTCTTGGATCTGATATGGTTTTAATGTATAATATCATTACCAAATTACTTATCACTGGGAAACAATATCTATACACATGAATCTGATTTGTTATCAACATTCATTAATCATTTCATCACTCATTTGTAATGATGAAAAAAACTGCATGAGAAGCATATGTTTTCAAAGCTGTTAAAGAAAATGTTGACATAAATACAGAGGAGAGGAAAAACATGCAAAATTGCTTTTCCTCCGGGTAGGAGAGGAGGAGAGAAGGGGGTTAAACAGCAGAAAAATTCCATGTCTAGCATTTTGAACAAGCATTTTGAACAAAAAAAACACATGCTTGATGAAATCATGTTGTGAAAATGACAGAAGTGTAAATATACTTAACATTACATTGGCAATGCAAGTTGCACTGTGGTCATTGGGGAGGCCATCATTTTGCACAGTGAAATTTTTTCTTAGTATGAGTTACAGTGGAACCAGCAATACAGATCTTAAAATGCGAGCTCTTCTTAAGGTCTTAATACAGTATCATGCTTTTTTGTGGAGAAATAAAGCAAAAAACAATGCAAAATAATCAAAAAAAGCAAAAGCAAAAAAAAAAAAGCAAAAAAAAAAACAACAGGAACTCCACTTTTTTACTCCAAGTTAAGAGAATTTGAATAAAGAAAGAATGGAAGTTGAAGTCATTTTAAATCTGACTCAGCTTGACTTATCACGGGTCTTTCACAAAGGCAGCATAATCTCCTTTTTCTAGGAACAGTGTTGTCCCCACAAATGCATCCAATTTATTTATTTATTTATTTAATGGGAAAAAAACACAAAGGTTCCTAAATTTGAGGGATAGTTAATGTTACCCTTTTGGCCTTGATTTGAACTAATTCATTTTTTATTTATCTTATTTAGTTTTCTAATTTTAGTTAATTTATTCTGTGCTTCTTGGAATCAATACCTAGATTGGCTGTATTGCATTGCCTTAATTATAAAGGTTGAAGACATGCAATAGTTACTTTATTAAAAAAAAATTATTTCAACACTTTTTAAAAAATTTGATTATTTTTTTGTAGCTTGAATTATTACCAGTTTAATTTTATTTTTCTTACCGCTTTCCAACATCACACTATTAACTGTGATGGATCTGCAGCTGATTCGTGAGAAACAGAAACATCCTTGTAATTGGATACAAGGCTCCAGAAGACCTTCAAAATTAACTGTGGGTACTTGAGTTGGTTCAAGTTAGGAAGGTGTTGATTATGATTCAGAGCTGTTAAGCCCTTGTGTTGCAAATATGTTCATATGATGTTAGGTAAGTGTGAATAAGATAGACAAAACAATTTAGATCCTTCCCATAACAGCTTAGCTTACACAGCTTCCACTGGTTTCCAGTTTAGCAGTTTGTTAAATTGATTATGGTTAAGCAGTGGGGCAAGTTTTTTAGTATTTGTAGGTCTGGCATGCTGTTAACTTCCTGAGGTGGGTTATCTTTGTCCGTTTTACTGAATACTGATACTTTTTGTCCAAGTAATTCTAAAATACAATGACTAAAAATTATTAAAACATTGAAAGAAAGGAAAAAAAGCACAGAAGGATGATAAAAAAGAAAAAGGACGTGTCTGAATGTTTTTCCATTTTGGGTTGATATCTGTAGATAGTTATCTCACATGGCAGCTCTGTGTTTTAAGAGGTAGAGAAGTTTTCACTTAGTGATTAAATACATATGGTGGCAGAAGAGGCCCTTGGGGTTATCTTGAAGACCTCACAGGGAGCTCAGTGCCTCAGTTCAGTGCATAATGGGGAGGAGGGATGCCTGGAACTCAAGGCTTAGAGATAGGAAACAATTATCATTCAGCTGGCAAAAAGCTAAAGAAGTCCCTAAGCAACATTCCTGGGATGCCCCAGAGCAAAATTTACCAGGGAAAAGGGGCAAGGAAAAAGGAAATGCATTGTTTCACCCAGGCTCAATTTCAGATGCTATTACATTAATGTAATGAACAACACAGTGAATTTTTTTCAAGTTTCTGAAAAAGACAATTTTAAAGATAACCTAAATAGTGGTGAATCCAACACAAAGTTAGCATATAAGTTTGGTTAACAGGATGTGCTCATTGTGCTGTTGACTTGCATAACCTAAGTCAAGAAATGAGTAGCATGCAGGTTACATACGTGATTTGAACTCAGCCTCTTATTTCTGAGCAGGTTCTGTAACTAGCCTGCTGTTTTGAAAAAAGAATAGGAAATACTAATCAGTCTCACTGAATTATGCCAGAATACAGAAAATACCAAATATTATTTGAACACTGAACTGTCTCTTTAAATTAATATTTTCATCACAATTAAAAATGACATCACAAATGACAAAAAATATGTGTAAAAAAATGGAGAACCAAAGAATCTATTATTCACATAGCTCATCTGTATATATTAGTATGTAAACAGAAAGAAAAAGGAAAGAGTTTGTTAATTTCAACAAGAACATTATCTCTAAATAATGAGTAAGTGAATAAAAGCCTACTGACTGTGTATACTTCTTGTGGTAGAGACTGAAATTTCTTAGGTGTAGATTCATAGGGAATATGAAGAGAGCCAAACCACCATTTAGATTTTTGGGGATAACCAATGTATTTTTTAGCAGTCTGCAGCTTTAAAGCATTCCTCATTTTTTTAAAACAGTTATTTGTATCTCTCAGAGTTCCCAGGCACTGTTTAAACAAAAAGTGCATGCAGTATTATCATCCATTATTGAACTGCATCAAACTAGGTTTGAAGGGGAAAATAAATAATCTCCATTTGAGAAAATCTAATTACTTGTTTTGCAACAGTGACCATTTTCTCTTATTACCTCCAAGGGTGCTAAAATGAGAACTTGCATTCTTTGTTTAATTTTCAATGTCAGAATCTGTAGCATAATTTTCAATGTCAGAATCTGTAGCCAGCAGAATAAAATCCCTCAACCTGCTGGTCACACTTCTTTTGATGCAAGGCAGGACACGGCTGGCCTTCTGGGCTGCAAGTGCACATTCTCTGCTTGTGCTGAATCTTTCATCAGCAGACATCCCCAAATCCTTCCCCTCCTCAGTGCTGTTCTCAAACCATTCTCTGTTCAACCTCTACCTGAACTCAGGATTGCCCCGATCCAAGTGCAGAATCTTGTACTTAACCTTGTTTAAATTTGTGAGGTTGGCATGGGCCCACCTCTCAAGCCTGTTCAGGATCCTCTGGATAGCATCTCTTTCCTCTAGCACATCAACTGCACCACTCAGCTTTTTGTCATCTGCAAACTTACTGAGGGTGCACTCAATCCCATTGTCCATGTCACCTACAAAGATGTTAAATAACACCAGTCCCAGCATCGATCCCTGAGGAATGTCACTTATCCCTGGTTTCCACTTGGTCAATGAGCCATTGACTGCAACTCTCTGGGTGCAACCATCCAGCCAATTCCTTATCCAGCAAATGGTCCATCCATCAAATCCATTTTTCTCCAATTTGGTGAACAGGATGTTGTTCAAGAAGGTGTCAAGCACTTTGCGCAAGTACTGGTGTATGATATCAGTTGCTCTTCCTTTATCCGCTGATGCTGTTAGTCCATCATAAGAGGCCACCAAATTTGCCAGGTATGAATTACCCTTAGTGAAAGCGTGTTCATTACCACCAATCACTTCATCTTTATTTTCCACATGCCTTAGCAGGAGGATATGCCCTATGATCTTGCCAGACACTTTATATATATCTTTGCCAGATATAAGACTGACTGGCCTGTAGTCGCCTTGACCTCCATTTGTTTCCTTCTTGAAAATACATTTATCCATTTATCATTCCACTGATGTCAGCCCTATGTTATCAGGATGTGAACTCAGTCCCTTGAACTTAGTTCTATCAGTCCAATCACTAGCATGCTTGGCAGGCAGTCTTCAGTATATTCTGAAACAATCCTGTTGCATCCACTTTATTCGGAAATTGGTTTAACTTATGAGAAGTCACGCACTAAATTCAAAGAACTGTGCTCTGACTGTAGTTTTTGTGCTGATTACTTTTTTTTTATTTTATTTTTTCTTCTCCATCTTTTCTGTAGTTCCATTGTCCAGTTTTTATCCAGTATCATGTATTTTATCCTATCACTCTATTAATTCTCAGATATTTTCTCCACTTCAATTAACTTCAGCTTTGGAAACTACCAGTCCTACTCTCATTTCTCCAGCACAGGAAAAGCAGTTCTCCATAATTCTATCTTTCCAAAGCATAAAATGTATTTATTGTATTGGGTGTTTATACCCAAGTAGAGGGATAATGCAGTGCGGAAAAATTCCTTTATAAAGCACAGATCTTTGTGAATCTTTCAAAAGGAATTTACTATTCTGGAAAACAAAATGTTACTAAAGAATAATGATGAGTCTAAACTTTAAACTCCCATCATTCCCCATAACCCAAGCTAAAGGATCGGGTTCTCTGAAGTTTGTCAGTCCTCCCAGAAAGTCCTAATGTTCATCAGAAATTATTTAGAGAGCTTCTTAACTGTTAAGGTGTTAAATATTTTGGAAAGTACAAAGTGAGGACACACCGTAAGTCCGTATCGAACCACAGAATCGTAGAATTGCTTAGGTTGGAAAAGAAAGATCATCAAGTCCAGGTGCAACCTAGCCATATTACCCTAACTCTAACAACCCTCTGCTAAATCATGTCCCTGAGCATCACATCCAGATGGTTTTTAAACACATCCAGGGATGGTGACTCAACCACCTCCCTGGACAGTCTATTCTAGTGCTTAACAACCCTTTCTGTAAATGAGTGATGAGGCCTGCCTCAGGTTCATGAGAGCACAATAGCAGGCTGGTCTATCAAGTCCTGGTATATCAACAAATGCTCAGCTTCTGGGAAGTACCCTATACTGACAAATTTCATTAAATGTGCCTTTAAATAGAATCTCCAGTACTTAGAGAGGAAAATGTGATTAGTGAAAAACTGTATTATCTGCCCTGAGTTTCAGTATGAGTGATTTCTACAGGTAGGGTTACTTCCCTGGAACTTGGCAGAAATACCAGTCCAAGATATATTGCTCTGCCTGCTGTATTCGATGGCCTCTATCCTGGAGAATCCATTCTACACCAGTTGAGTGAATTACATTTACAATTTATGCAGACCATAGACTGCTTTTCCTGCTTCTACTTTGGAGTTGACATAAAATGCATCAGATATCTCTTAGGGCTTCACAGGTAGCACCAGCAATAAGAGAGTAAGAGGTAAGTGATTCTTTCCAACATGTATTCACTCACATGTCAGAATTCCTATTACAATGGGATGTATTCCTCCCCAGCAACTCTTGCAAGTAGAAATGTAATGCTTTTTCTGTGCCAGGGTGCTGAATGTTCTGTAAAAAGGAAAAGGAACCAATAAATTTCAGACCATACAAATTAAGTATATTATCTGTTTATTTACTTTATGACAGAGTAGGCTGAGATATACTTATGGTGACTTACCTTGATCCTAAAAAAGCTACAAGTTTGTGCATTTCGCTCCTATGGAAGTTAAGATCTTTATGCTAGGAAACAACCAGCCATTTAAAATATTGGGTTATGTTTGTTTATTTTTTTTAATTTTTCTTTTATTTTTTTTTCTTTTAAAATAAAACAGCATTAAACAATTAAAATGGAGATTGTACTTGTAAGCAAGATCTTCCAAAAAATCATTTTGAAGTACAAATAATAGAAATTGAAATTAAGATTTTTCATCTCATTCTCAGAGAGGTGGTGGATGTCCCGTTCTTGGAGGCATTCAAGGTCAGACTGGCTGGCCCTCAGAGCATCTTGTTCAAGCTGTAGGTGTCCCTGTTCATTACAGGGGAGTTGGACCAGATGACCTTCAAAGGTCCCTTCTATTACAAGCAATTCTACAGTTCCATGATTCTGTGATTTCCAAGCCTGGTACCGACTGTAGAAAAAGTTAATTCCAGAATAAAAAATACAGACAATAATGTTTAGCAGATCTGCTCTTGCCCAAGCTTTTCAAATGATATTTTGAAGAGCATAAGTGGGATAATTTTTAGAGGTGTTTTATTAACAGTTTCACCACATTTGAAATTTTGACAACATCTGTACTGACAACATCTGGAAAGTTAGCTGTGTCTCAGGCTTTTTTCCTCTCGTAAGAATACCTTCTTGCCTGCCAGGGTAGTAATTGGGTTTAATGTGGTTTAATTTAACCCATTTTGCTTTGCCACTAGGGCAGCTAGAAGTTGGCACATAACAACTTTCCATTTCCTTTTTCCATATAAAAAACAAACAACAACAACAACAAAAAAAAACCCAACGCTTTGCAAGGGATACAGATTATCTTTCAAATGTGCAGTTTAAGCATTCAGGCTAGACATTATTTCAAAATGGATTATGAAGGAAAGGGATCAACAACAGACAAAAGAAATGCTTGAGAAAAGATCATTTCTGGACTAAGTATTTCTGACGTAGTAGTGAATTTCAGAAAAACATGCATATGCAAGGTAAAAAAAAATCTAGTAGAATGGCAGATCATATTACTCTTTAATGTTTAAGAAATACATTGCACTATTTATGAGCATTGTGCAATTACACTGGATTGCTGAGTTATTTCACCACCCTAACATATATGACAGACAGAGAAATGTGTGCTTTTGACATGAACAATCTTCTTTTCAGAGTATTGAAGTAGGGAGTTAAGCAGTAAGGAAATACGATAATTTTTTTGAAAATCTTTCATGTTTATTAGTTTTCTTGGAATAAATTCTGTATTGAAGAAATTCCCTATTTTTAAAAAGAGTGGAGAAAAAAAAAAAAAAAGAAGACATGGAAAACTACAGGCCAGTCACACTCACCTCTGTGCCAGGAAAAAATAATGGGTTGAGCGCATCCTCCATTTTTTACCAGCTTGCGAATGATACCAAGCTGAGTGGTGCAGTCAATACTCTGGAAAAGAGGCACGCCACATATTCAGAGAGACCATGACAAGCTCAGGACATGGGCCCATGTGAACAACGTGTAGTTCAAAAAGCCCAGGTGCAAGATCATGGATCTATAAACACAGGCTGGATGGAGAATGGATTGAGGGCAGCCCTGCTGAGAAAGACTTTTGGGTACTGGAGGATGAAAAGCTCAACATGAGCCAGAAATATGCCCTTTCAACCTAGAAAGCCTCTTGTATCCTAGGCTGCATCAAAAAAAGTGTATCTTAGCTAGTAGATAGAGGTGATTCTTCTCCTCTGCTCTTCCCTTGTTCCCACCTACATTACTGCATTCACCTCTGGGACTCCAAGGATTAGAAGGACATGGAGCTGTTGGAGTGGGTACAGAGGAGGCCCAAGAGGATGGCCATAGGTCTGGAGCATCAGAGTTGGGTTTGTTCAGTCTGGGCTAGGGAATACTCTAGGGAGACCTTGTGAGGGCCTTTCAGTACTTAAAGGGGAGCCTGTAGGAAAGATAGGAAAGGACTCTTTATCAGGAAGTGTAGTATTAGGATAAGAGGTAATGGTTTTAAAATAAGAAAGATACAGATAAGTATAAGCAAGAAAGTGTGCACTGTGAGGGTGGTAAGAACTTAGAGCAAGTTGCCCAGAGAAGCTGTGGATGCCCCATCCCTGGAAGAGTTCAAAGGTGAATCAGATAGGGCTTTGAGTGATCTGGTCAGGTGGAAGGTGTTCCTGCCAATGCAGGGGAGTTGAACATCTACGATCTTTCAGGTGTCTTCCAACACAAACCATTCTATGATTTTATAATTAGCACTTACACAATTCAGTAGCTTCTGATGTTCCCTCCCATTTTTTATTTTTTATTTTTTTTAATAAGGAAACGAGCTGATCTCAGATAAATGCAGCATAGGAAGTTCTGCACAAATGTGTGCAAGAACTTCTTTACGGTTGATGGAGCACTGGAACAGGCTGCCCAGGGAGGTTGTGGAGCCTCCTCTGGAGATGTTCAAGACGCGCCTGGACACCTACTTGTGAGACCTGGTGTAGGGAACCTGCTTTGGCAGGGGGGTTGGACTCGATCTCTGAAGATCCCTTCCAACCCCTATGATTCTGTGATTTTGTGATTCTGTGATTCTGTGAAATGTTCAAAAAAATAAAATTCATCCTGCCGTTTCTTAGTAAAGGTAACCCATTGCTTATAAAACTCACACTTCAAAAGATAAATTATCGTATCGGCTCACTGCAGTAACGTCCTGATTTCCAATAATGAGAATCTCATTGAGAACTCCTCTCTCAGACCTCAGAATCACTATGAATTAGCAGATTACCTCCTTCTGTAATTACCTATAATCATATTTGCTCTGTGGTTAGCTGTTGTTAATAGACCTATTAAAGTGTCTCCCGTGCAATTAAACAGTAGTGGCAAACACATGGATAAAACTTTACTAACAATGTATTATTTGCAGAGAGGAAAATGTAAGATCAAGTGGTAACTCTCTCTGAGGTTTTGACTCAAAATATTGCAGTCATATTTTATATTTATGTTGTTTTTAACTGAGCATCATACATAATTGGTCGTTACATTGCTAATTGCTCTGCTTTCAACCAAAAGGTTCCATTATACCCTGCTGAGTATTATAGTGCTTCTTTCTTCTGAACTGTGACAACGTGCAGTTTATGAGCTGACCCCTGCTGCCTTGCTTAAAATTTGGGGCTTCGCAGAAAAGACCTCCAAGAATTGCACCCCTTGCCACAAACAGTCCCCAGGAATCTGCATCCTATTACTCTTGTCTTCTTGTGGGGCATAGTCCAGTCCTACCTCCTATACATGGCAATGTTGGGTGGTCATTTCCCTAGATTTTTTTCAAGGTACCAAGCTGTTATCTTGATCTTGTGACTTGAAATTAATCTGTTCAAGTATTGCACGGTTTTCTTCCCAAAACACCTTATTAAGGCATATCCATTCACTCACAGAAAATTCTGAACAAATTTCAGACAAGTTGCAAGTAGATGAAGAAATGAATATCACAAGAACTTAAAAATAGACCACGTGCAAAGAAGTCAGACCAGAGATGTGTTTAGAGCAATTCTGTAAATGCTGCACAAATACGGATGCACACTTTCAAGGACAGTAAAAAGTTGGCCATTGGTGTCATTAAAAAGAAGGAAAAAAAAAGAAGCCAAAGTATAGGAAGGACTTCAGTGCTATTCATATCTCTGTGGTGTATACATGGGCTCACATAAGTATAAGCTTTTATTTCAATTCTCTGATCATTATGTATGCATACATGAGAGGATTAAGGATTTTGGAGGGTACATCCCTGTTGACTGCTTATAGTACCTGTTCTGGATCTGTTCATTTTGTTTATTCTCTTTCAGCATGCGCCATTTCCAAAACTTTGTGGGCCAAAAAAAAATTCTAAAATTTTGCAGTCCAATCTTTAAAATGATAGTGAAATTTTAAGCAGTCTACAAATGGTATTAGTGATGTCCTAGAGTTCTAGTACCTACAGATGTAATGAATAAGAACTCCCGTTCATCCTGTTTACCACACTCAGAATTTTGTAAATTTCAATGAAATCTCCCATCAGGCTTCCTCTTTCCGAACAGTGGCACACATTTTTAGTTAGATGGCCTGAATATGGATCCTTAGACTAGCTAGGCTTAACTGGAATGTTTGTTTTTTTTTTTCTATTGGTAAAGCATATAAGAAAGAAAAAGAAGTTTTACTTTAAGGGTGACTGAAAAGCTATCTTTATAATAACAACAACTAATGAATAGCAGTTTTTAAATTTCTTAACCAATGCATGCTATGTAGAAGCTGTCTGAACATGGCACAGCTAGTAGGCAGAGCAGTATAACTTAAAATTAAGTATGTTCAGTTTTCTATGTATCACCTCATTTGTCTGCAGGAGAAACAAGCAAGAACTTCTGCTAGCTCAGGACATATAGATAGCAGCACAAAAGCAGAAAATTGTCTGGAATTTGAACAAGAATAAAGATAATATCCCTGTGTCTGACATGTACTGAAAGAGTGAGATAGCCCAAAAGTATAACTACTGAATTTTACAGTGAACTCACAGTGGCTGTTTTTTAATTACACTAGTAATATGCACTGTAGAGGACTCTTTGAAAAGGATAAAAGACTCAGGTCCTAGCTTGAAGTAGTCAGAAGTCATGATTTCCTTCCATCTAATGATTAAGAAGCAGCAGGAGGGGGAAATATGCCATTCATTTAAAAAAAAAAAAAAACATCTGAAAAATCCTGCTTTCATTTGACTTTTTCCTCCTTATTTTCTGCATCTTTTTAGTTGATGCTCTTCCCTTCAGTGACAAGTGCTCTGATCAAGGTAATTTGGGCAGCCTATAAGTCTAAGATGGTCCTAATAGCATGTGGGAACATAGAAGACAGAACAAAAGGAAAGAGTCAGTTCATTTACTGAGACACTGTGCCTCTCATGGCTTTGTTCTTATTACATCAGCATTGCATGTACAGCTTGTAGTGTAGCCTTGATCAAATTCTGCCAGTGTTGCTCACACTGGTGTCTAATTTCCAAATCCCAAAGGACCAAAGTTCCAAAGGACCTCTGTCTCAACAAAGTTGCTCTTAAGTTCTAAATGTGACTTTTCATGGACGTAGCTGGACTGAACTGAGGTTATGCATCACGTCTGTCACTATGGTAGGTTCTACAGTATCACATATCTGACTATCTTCTATTTTGATAGCAGAGAGTTTTAGAGTTTTCAAATGACATGTTGTTCTTCAGCAGCTGTTCTTCAACACAACTTTGAATGGAATAATTGCAATCAATGGGCCAGCTGAATAGGATCTCTTTGGTTTGTAAAGAAATCATATCATTGAAATTTCTTTTAATGTATTTCTTTCAAATATCAGTGAATTAAGTACAGTATGTTAAATTACAAGGACAGTCCTACTTTCTAAGCTACTTTCGGGATGACCATGCCGGTGTTGTTCTGTCTGACCTGAATCACTAAAGCCAACATGAACCAAAATTTGAACAAGCTGAAAAGAGTCTGTTACAAAGAACTTGTATTTATACTTTATACTTATGATTCTAGTAGATGTGATGTGTTCCATGTCCTGTAGATTCCACTAACTACTTAAACTCCAGGCTGCATTAAACATTAAGGTAAGTTTTTCCTTAACCTTGGCCTGTTCTTCAGTGGATAAAATGGAGTAGTTAATTTTAACATAATTAATTTTGGCATTAAGAAGGTTCAAAGTGAATTTAAGCCTTCAGTTAATCCTAATAGGTGCTTCTGAATCCATTTATCACCATCCGTTATGACTGGCAGCCAGCACAAACCCAGTAGTATATGCAAAACTGGCTGCATGCCCACAGAGCTGGCAGGCTCTGACTCACTGAATGAATGAATGAGAACATGAAGTAAGCAAGAGCCCACTGAAGCTCCTACAAAACTCTGCTCTGTTCAAATATCCCTGCTACCACAACACAATAAACTGGCAAGAGACAGCAAATCCACTCAAATAAAAATAAAATTGAAATTCACCACAATATTCTTACAACTGCAAGACGAGTATTTCTCCAGTGTAAGAGAATCTCTGCAGCTGTCCCATGGACAGGATGGAAAGAGAGGGCTGAACATATAGGATAGCTGGATTATTCATTTTGGTCTATTCTCCTTTTCTCTTTGTATTCTGTTCACATTTATTCCACACTGCCCTTTTTGCTTCATAATAAAAAGGAATAAATAATTCATTTGAACTGAAGTTGCCATTTTCTTGGAAAACAATCAACAGTGACTGTGCCTTGCCTAGAATCAAAGGTAGCATGCTAAGAAGTGGATATGGAATCATTTATTATTTTCCTTTCAGGAGAGAAGAGTATTTATTCTTGATAATTGTACTGAGGACTGTCAAACACTGCATAAAGAAATATTAGAAGTGTATAATGTGTTGCTTTTCTTATGCTATACATGGAGGATAGAGAATGCAGATGACAAGTTCATGCACAAGAAATACGTGTCAGAGTTTAGAACTTGATCCACGTACATGAGATAGAAATGAACAACGGTTAGGAGTTGCAGTTGATAATGAGTAACGCTAAGCCCATGGCTCCGGACTTTCGAAGGTATCTACATGTTCTTTTATTGAATATTTCAGCATCAACCACCAAATTGCTACTTAAAGTAGGTCTCCAGATGATTCCTCTCAGACACTGTAATACACAAGAATTGTCTGAAGTAGAGGCTGGGGGAGCTGGTGCTCATTTAAATCACTGTAATTATTGACAGAACTGAATAACAGCCCAGGAAAATTCAAGTTGTTCTATTCATGTGAGTGCAGTCAAAAAGGAAAACATTGCTGAGAACTTGAAGATCAAAATGATCTGTATTTTCATTGCTCTAGTAATGGGAAAAAGGAGGACATAAAACAAATAGCATGAGAGGATTAACTGAAAACTTCTCTTACTTGACAGTAATGTTTGGATTCGGTAAATATAACATAAGTAAAACAAGAAGCAATAGTTGCAGAGGTGAATTCTTTATGCTGACGTTCAGCTTGTAAACCTAGAACCAACATAATTTGTTTTCTGTTAATAGCATTAATGATGAGTAATCCATATCCCTATCTCAGGAAGAGTGAAGTGTTCCGCTTGGATTTTGCTTTCTGCTCCACTTCACTTCCTGGCACTGTAAAATGCTGAATCCTCTAGAAATAGTCTGATAATTAAAACACATTAATACTTAATGACACAGTAGCAAGATTGGACCTAAGTCTGAATTAAAACTTTGATGGTGATGAGGAAGGTGTCCAGAGCACACTCTTGGCAGCAAACAGTAAACTTCATTATAGAAAGGGGCTCTTAATCTAAGATCCTAACATGAGATAACACATTGGGTTGCACAGTTGGTTTTCAGCACTTGGAAAGAACAGGTTCATCAAGATTGCTTCAAACTGAGTTTTATAGAAGTGCCAGTATTTTTATTTAAAGTAAAATTGTGTTCTCAGACAACAGAGAAATATTCAGTCCTGCATATGAAAATGTTCCTCAGACTGATAGATATTTTCCTGTGTGACTTCAAACTGACTCCATTGTGATGAATCTCCGTGTCAACAAATAATTAAACAATTGCTTTGTTTTAAAGCTTTTCTTATAAAGTGTAATAGAAGCGAGTCTCTAAAAAAAAAAAATTCTTAATCATAAAATCATATATTGACCACAACCCTCTCACTGTGACCATCTAACCAGTTATTTATTCTTTGAATAGTCCACCCTTAATATCTCTCCTATTAAAAGATAACAATGTAGTATGCGATCATGTCAAAGGCCTTGCAGAAGTCCAAGTAGATAACATCAGTTGCTCTTGGTCCACTGGTGTCATCACTCATTTGTAGAATGCCACCACACTGATCAGGCATGATCTGCTTTCAGTGAGAACGAATACTTGGTTTTACTTCCTAGACTTCCTGACACCCTGAAAGTCATTTAGCATTCTGCTGTTGCCTTCTTCCCTTGAGAGCTTAGCAATTAAGCCAGAAGTATTTATTGGGATCTCCTAGGATAGCCAGGCAGTATATTTCAGGTGATAGAGTTTCAGATCAATTCTACTCTAAAGCAACTACTGCAATTCATTTACCTCTGTTTGCAGATAGATGGCTAAATGAGAAGTCTGTGTGCTTCCTTCTTCTTTTGTCACAAAATTGTTATGGGTTACCAGTTAGGGTAAAAAAAAAAAATAATAATAAGAAAAAAAGCAGTCCAAACATAGTGATTGATTTGCTAGTTACTAATTCTCTTGCTCCCTTGTGGTAGAGCTGCCACTTTAAGACTAAACTGAGAAGCTTTCCATCATACAGGAAAAAACATACTTACCTGGAGGACAAGCCAATCTGCTACTGTTTTATAACCTGACACTGAACTGAAAGAGTTCAGATGACAGATTACTGATTAGTTTTTTACAAACTCCACTTGTGAGAGATGGAGCCTGATTTTATCACACAAGGGAAGGGCCACAAAAATCAGCAGGACTTTCTTACTATTAAGCACAGCGTGTTTTGAGCTAGACACTGAAGATGAGTGATTCAGAAAGATCTCAGTTCTGCTTAGACACTAGTATTAATGTCTTCTTTACAAAATAATAACCAAGAGTTGTGTTTGCATATTAGCACCTTCACCACATCTCCCAGGCATCACATGTTGCAAAGGGCACACGCAGCTCCTAAGACAAGTGTGCCTTTGAACAAAGGCCACAGAACTCACAGAACCTAGCAGGACCACTGTAGTAACCTCAGGACATTTTGGTAACTTTCCAAAACTGGAAGAAACTCTCAATTTTTTGAGTTTACTGAATTTCTTTTTTTTTTTTTTTTTTTTTTTTTTCCTTTTGACCAATACTGAAATCTGGGAGAAAACAAATATGTTCAGCCAACCTCAGATGCCTTTTGCATACAGAAGTCCTGCCTGTCTGAGACTTGGAAAAGAGTTGTGAACTCATCAGAGGCTGAAGTCAGGTTTTTCATCGGTGTGCCTGATCATCCTGGCCTTTTGACCACAAACAATACAAAATTATGGGACTCCACCTTTGGAAGTACTTTGTTCTTCCCTCATCCTGAGAGGGCAAGGAAATTGCAAGATGCCTGGTATAGTAACATGTCGGTGCGATGTGTGCCTTAGCAGACGCAGGCTTGAACCTCCATCTGGCTCATTACCCAGAAGCACAACTACTTACATTCAAGCTGCAGTCCATTTACTTCTAACTGGGAATAACTGATCCAGTTGAAGAGGAGAAATATGGAGTATCTGTGTGTCAGCTACAAAGAGACTGCAGTATTTAGCCTTCAGTTCTCTGATTTCTATTGCAGTATGTTATGCTCCTTATTAAGAAGAGCCAGAAGGACGAAAGAAGGTACATAGTTAGAAGTTGAGTTGCTGAGTTAGAAGTCATGGGCTAGCATGCAGTCTGGAAAACTTCCTCTGTGAATACAGGAAGGTCATTTGATTCTCTATACCTTCATTTACCTCACTGTACACGATATCCCCTTTCATGGGTCAGGCAGTGGAATGGGCTGCCCAGGGAGGTGGTGGAGTCACTGACCCTGAAGTTGTTCAAGGAACATTTGGACATTGTGTTGACGGACATGATTTAGTGAGAGCTATTGCTGATAGGTGGATGGTTGGACTGGATGATCTTATAGGTCTTTTCCAACCTTGGTGATTCTGTGATTTCTGTGATTCTGTGATGGCTGCCTATCAGAACCAGGTAAACATGCTGAATGATGTGATGTGTTCACAGAATCACAGAATCACACGGTTGGAAGGGACCTCAAGGATCATGAGTCTCCAACCCCCCTGCCACATGTAGGGCCATCAACCTTCATATCTAATACTACACCAGGCTGACCAGGGCCCCATTCAATCTGGTCTTGAACAACTCCAGGGACGAAGCATCCACAACCTCTCTGGGCAGCCTGTTCCAGCATCTCACCACTCTCTCTGTAAAGAACTTCCCCCTGACATCCGACCTAAATCTCTCCTCCCTCAACTTTAAACCATTTCCCCTTGTCCTGCTGTTATCTACCCTTTCAAAGAATTGATTCTCCTCCCCTCTGTAGGCTCCCTTTAGGTACTGAAAGGCTGCAATGAGGTCACCCTGCAGCCTTCATTTCTCCAGGCTGAACATGCCCAACTCCCTCAGCCTGTCTCCACAGGGAGGTGCTCCAGTACCCTGATTACCTTTGTGGCTCTCCTCTGGACCCTCTCCAACAGCTCCCCATCCTTCTTATACTGTGGGCTCCAGACCTGGACACGGTACTCCAGATGGGACCTCACAAGAGCAGAGTAGAGGGGGATAGTCACCTTCCGGTCCCTGCTGGCCACCCCTCTTTTGATGGAGCCCAGTGTTATTCAATACATGTATTATAGGTGTTACTCAGTAGCAACTCTGTGAATGCTGGAGGTGATGTACTGCACCAGGATACAACACTGACACAGGAAATCTTGAAAGGTTTGATTAGAAAAACAGTGTGGTAAAGTGATGTAAGTGTGCCATCCGTCTACGATGCTTAACAGCCAATTTTTTTTTTTTTTTTTTCTTACCTATTTTGCTTTTTTTGTTACATTCACTGCTGTTTAAGATGCAAAAGGTCAACTCTAGGGTTATTTATATTCTGATCTATGTGGCCATCTTCTTCCCTAGAGTCTCTCAAGAATGTGTGAGCTTTGTTTCATGCTCATATAGCTGTTGATTTTACTCACTCAGCATAGTGTAGTTATACACGACATTGAAAGATGTGTGCATGCATAGATTTTCAAGTGTGCTTTATCACTTAGGAACACAAACCTAAGGGACGACAAGCATTTAGATCATTGAATTCCTGAAAATATTTTCTAGTACTTCTACCTGAGACCAATCTTACTTTCTAATTTCTCACTGCTGCAACAAATTAATTCTTTGCTTTCTCCACCTGTACTACCACCACTCAATGCATTACATTTTTCAGCCTGGAAATGCCACAGATCCGGGAAATGGGATGGAGGCATTAGTGAGTAAGAAATTAAAGATTATGAGAAAATGCTTAGATTTCTAAGAGGAGCTGAAATGAGTTTTGATCATTGTTTTCCTTGTTCACATTTGTTGATTCAGATAAATCTCATATTTCAAGAGTTTACTAACCACCCAGGAGTCACTGAAAGGAACCTTGTTCTTTCACTCCTTGCTGCATACTCATAATTATATTGCACTTGCATTCAAATTAATCTTGAGGCTGTGAATATTACCTTTGTTATTCCAACTCAGAGTTTAGGGAACGACAAGTGGAATCAGAAAGTAGTTGTCTCCCAGAGCAGAGAGAAAGAAACAACTGTGTATTGTTTCATGGAATTTCTCTGCATCATGGATTATTTTAAAGCATCATTTAGTAGAAATGAAGCCAGTTCTGCATTGCTTGCAGCCACCTCCTCTGCCTGCTATTCATCTAAAAAATTCCTTGTCTACTGAGGGCCAACAGCCCTCTGGAAATATCTCACAGTCTCATGAATCTGCTACTGTATGCCCATGTGTTTTATAGGCCATTGGAACTAGATGTGATTTTGACATTCAGATCTGATTTTCCCTGCAGTTTATGAGCATTTGGATCCATGATTTTTGGATCACACATATCTCTAATGTCAACACAGCAAAATGGATGTGATAAAATGAAGTGAAAAACCAGCAGTGCTCTGTCAAGATCAGCCTGGATGCTGCATAATAAAAATTAGTCCTCGAGAAAGACTTTTGCTTTTGTAATGCCCAAAGGACCTGGAGACTAAGATAAAACCTAATTCATTCAATGGCTTTCATGCCCAGAAAGAATAAAGACAAGCTCTACACACATACATCAGCAGACAGATATCCGGAAACCTTTGCTTAGAAAGAAATATTAAAATTGATAGCAATCATTTTGTTACAGTGCGCTCCCCTTCCTCTCTTTTCTGAGGGCAGTCAGTAGCACTTTGCAGCTAGTAAATCTGTTTGGCAGGTAATCTGCCACCCATGGACCAGATGCTGCTTTGGCAACGTTAGCTTTCCTGTTGCCATGGCAAAGCTCAGGCAGGCAAATGACACGAATGCAGTGGCATGTAGCCAAGGTAATCTGATGGCATAGGCCTTTGTTAATTGAAAGAGGGAAGTGGGCTGGTGCAGCCTGCTTTTGCCTGCCAATAAATGCTGAACTTCGGGCAGGGTGCAGGACTAATTAACTACCTCCACCAGCTGTTGGCTGTAGCGTGCCAAATCTGACAAGTGGTCAGGACCATGCATCCTTAACCCTTCTGGAGGAGAGGCAGCAGTTCCTGATGCTGTTGGAATATTTGTAAAATTTTGTTTTCTTTAAAATTCCTCCAATTAAAAAAAAAAAAAAGAAAAAAGAAAAAAGAAAAAAAAAATGGAAACAGACAAAAGGGCCAAGGAAAAGGGAATTTTCATCTTTTCTTCAAGTTATCTCATTCTGGTGCAAAGTTCAGAGAGTCACTGACAGCACCAGACACATCTCAGTGCTTCAGCATTGCCCTCACTTGTTCTGCAATGGCCAGGAGCACAGATATTAATACCAAAAATGTGACAAAATAACCAAGACCTTTTACCTGTATGAGCTTGTTTTAAATTCTCTGTCAATCCTACCAGGATTTTTTTTCTCATGTAAGTATCGTATTTTAATTTAAATATTAATTGCATACTTACACAAGCAGATGTTTCCTTGATTTTAAGAGGTTTGGAGGAAAAATACATAGGTATTCATGAAGCTGTGCTCTATTTCTTAGGACACTTACAACACAGATGCATAGAAGTTCATTTACAACCTCAGAAACTCATAAATACTCTCATGATACTCATATGGGAAAATTTGCAAACTGAGTTGAGAAGGGTTAAATCAAACTCTTTCTCTTGCAGGTAAAATTCACAGCTCTGGCCCATGTAGGAAGATAAGACTAGAATGTGCTATGTTGTGGACTGGAAAAATACTTTCTATGATCTCTCTCTTGTAGCACCTGTTGTTTATGGTTCCTGTATTGCCATTTTAGTGAGTATTGCCCAGTGTCATTACTATCAATTGGCACCCTGTTTCATCTTTTCATAAATCATCTCATCAGGTCCTACAGTATCTCATCCCACCCCATCCTTTTGGAAGCTGACATAGCAAAAGCCTCTGCTCTTCACTTTGACAGATCCTTTCAACATTCTTGGTTATTTTTGCTGTCTGCAACCTCTACCCAACGCAGGTTGCAACAACCCTACATCTCCATTGTCTTGGACAAATTTTCTTCTCTATTCATTCTCAGGTTAATTCCTTTTATTTCTTACATTAAAGGAAGGAATGCCATCCAAATGTTAATTAAGTGACAGGCAGATGATAACTGGTCCATCTAGTTTGCACCCTTTTATCAGGAAGGCAAAGGGCCTTCATCTGTTTGAGACCCGACTTTTCTGTCTTCCTGTTACTCATCAGCTTTCAATGAGTGACCCTTTCATTGCAGGTTTCAGCTATGGGGCTTACAGCTGTAAAGGATAAAATCTCTGAACTAACAGCATCTTTGGGCAGGATTAATTTTGCCAGTGTATATCTATATGGAGAGAGAGAGAGAGAGAGCACGCAAAAGAATAACAGCCATAGTATTCTGTTGTTTGAAATAAGTCTGTTGCTTAAAAGGCTCTGGGCAGTGTAATTTCTACTTTTATAGGCATGGCCTGAATGTGTTTGACTTTTCAAATCCTCTCTCCAGAGATCCAAACGGGTCTGTTTATAAAATCTACATCTCAGACTCCTTCCTATATGAAGTTCAGAGAGCAGTTTCTACTGCTATATATAAATTTGTCCCTGATGCTTTATCCTTGGAACGATCTCCTTCTAACTCAAACACTTCCTTTCACAGACAAAAAAGGGTTTCTTAGGCAAACTATTTCCTATATACCTCCCTCCCAGACTTACATATGGAGAGAGAGAGAAATGCTGTCTGCTGTGGGAGCCTTTCTACACAGTCTGAAGCATTAACTGTACAAGAAGCAGAGGAAAATCACTGCTCCTTTTGATCAATTCATTTTTCATGCCAAATAACTGCCTCTATCCTTTCATACCTCAAAATTCTTTCAACATTTGTCAAGGCTCACAGGCAGAGGCTGATACAACCCCACCAGGAGGTCTGTAATTCATGCATTTGCAGTGTACACAACCAATCTTGTGCTTCTTCAGCATCTGCACAGTAAAGAAAGAGGTCATTAACTGAACTGAACTGATGTTGGAAAGTATGGCCTATAATTGTATCCTATATTCAAAAACTCCTGGTCAGTAGTGAATCCTCGTGTACCAACTGTCCTGAAACGTGCCACGTGTATCATAAAATCACAGAATGGTTTGGGTTGGAAGGGACCTTTGAGATCATCTAAGTTCCATCCCCTCTGTTATAGGCAGGGATACCTCCCTCTAGACCAGATTGCTCGAAGTCCCATCCAGCCTGGCCTTGCATGCTGCCAGGGAGGGGCATTCATAGCCTCACTGGGCAACCTGTTCCAGCGTCTCATCACCATCACAGTAAAGAATGTCTTCCTACTATCTAGTCTAAATCTACCCCTTTCCAATTTAAATCCATTTCCCCTCATCCTGTCTCTACCTGCTCTTATAAATAGTCCCTCTCCTCTTTTCCTGTAGGCCCCCTTCACAAGTGGAAGTCTCCTCTCTGAGCCCTCTCTTCTACAGGCTGAAGAGTCCCAGCTCCTCAGCCTGTCCTTCTAGGGGAGGTGCTCCAGCCCTCTGATAATCTTTATGGCCCTCCTCTTGTTCTGCTCCAGCAACTTCATGTTCCCAGCTATGATTTCTCCTATGCTCACTCTGTAACCTAGTCCCTGTAACTACATGTAAATATACATGCAAAACCACCCTTTGAGAGAGAAAACTTTGCAAAGTAAAAGGTATGGCTTCCTGAAATTAAATTATAGTATTCTTCGAGGTGGTTCCCTATAGAGTAAAGTTCTGTAGGACCTTCCTGCATTCTTTTCTCCTCATCTCTGCATGTCTTGTTTCAATCATTATCTCTTCTGTTGTTTCTGTTCAGGACTGGGAGGACTATTTGACAAACACATTCTAGGAAACTGGGTAAATGAAAACTCATGAAAAGGTCTATAACAAGGTGCCATAAGGAATAGGAAAAAAAAAAAAAAAAAAATCAAATAGAAGAGGAATTGTGCTACACTGTGGAATGACTGCATGATTTTGGATTATTTTCTAATCCACAATTTGCATTCTCCACCTCTCTCTTCCAAAACATACCGTCATTAAGTGAGTGACATACACAGGCTGTGTCAAAGTAAGAGATGTGTTAACCAGCAGCGAGAGGCATGCAAAGAGCCACTTTTGTTGCTTTTCAGTGGATTAGTTTAATTTCCATTTTACAATATATTTCCACTGTATTTACTTTATTCCTTCTCATGTAAAGTGTATTTTGGTCCAAAGCATCACATTACCTTTCTCTAAATGTTATGCTGTAGCTAATTAGTATGGTGCATAGCCATGAGAATATGGTTTTGACTGTGTGCTTGTAAGACCAAATAAAACAGATGCTCAATCAAAGAGATAATGTAACTGGTCATCTACAATAAACAGCTGGAAGTATGTCAGTACTGATGTAAAAAAGAAGGCTAAAAAAAAGAAAAAAAAGCATCCTCTTAATCAATAAATATTTGGCTTGTGATACATATTGTGTGCGTGTTTATCAACTATCTTTTAAATGTAGATGTAAACAGCATTTGTAAGGATTCACCTTGCTTTTCCTTGATAACTTGTGATCAGAATTCATATGCAAGATCATCTGTGGAAGAAGACGTTCTAGAATATACCTGTACAGTAAAGATCAGAGATTGACTAAAATAATCCTAGAATGGAATCACAGAATGGTTTGAGTTGGAAGTCACCTTAGGGATCATTAAGTTTTAACCCCCTGCTAAGGACAGGCCACATTAGATCAAGCTGCCCTGCACTGCACGCAACCTGGCTTTGAACACCTCCAGAGATGGGGCATCCATGGCTTCCCTGGGCAGACTGTGATGGCACCTCATCACCCTCTGAGTGAAAAATTTCTTCCTAACATCTACCTTATACTTACTTTCCTTTAGTTCAAAACCATTCCCCTTGTTCTATCACTACTGGACCATGTCAGAAGTCAGTCTCCTTTCTGTTTATCAGCAACTTTAGAGTGCTGGAAGGCCACAGTGAATTCTCTCCAGAACCTCCTCTTCTCCAAGCTAAACAAGCCCAGTTTCCTCAAACTTCTTCTTTATAGAAGAAGTGTTCCAGCCCCCTGATCATCCTCACGGCCTTCCTCCGGACCTGCTTCAACAGCTCCACATCTATCCTGCCCATGACACAGTACTCCAGATGGGAACTCACAAAGGCAGAGTAGAGGGGAACAATCCTCTCCCTGCTAAACACCCATCTGTTGATACCATGCAGAATACAGTTGACCTTCTGAGCTACACGCACGCACGCACGCACGCACGCACGCACGCACGCACGCACGCACGCACGCACGCACGCACGCACGCACGCACGCACGCACGCACGCACGCACGCACGC